>NC_134114.1:6237916-6840625 GCF_040939455.1 Microcebus murinus | reverse complement strand
AGTTTGCCTATCAAGGGCTGCCTCAACTTAAAAGGGCTCTCAAAGCCCCAATAGAGATGCATTCCAAAAAGGCTTCTGGGTTATCTCAGGTGTGTGAGCCTCCCTGTTTTTAAAAGACAAGACAGATAAATATCTGGCTCACAGGATGGGAGCCAAAACCAATAAATGCCCTAGACAAGAGACACACCCTTATGGTTATAGACATTTTGTTTTATAAAAATGGGCTTCCTACTCTCTCCTGTCTGCCTTACATCCACAGTAATTAGATCAAAAAAATATAGAGCCACTATACCTCTTTATTATTCTTCTGTTAACTGATAAATATCTTTTAAAACTTAAAAGTTAGTCCTTAATAGACTTTATAACTATTTGTTCACCCAGATAGATTAAAATTTGTTAAAAGCCCTTTTAAAGGACTTTTGACCCTAGCCCACTACCTGTTATTATACAAATCTGTTACTCATAACAACTGCACTCTGTTTGATATATAAATCTGTTACTATGACAACTGATCATTGATATCTGTGATTATAAAAACCTATATAAATCTAACCTTGCAGCTATACTACTGACAGAGGATAATATAAACTCCTAAATACCCCTGCTTTATCTAATTTCTTTATATAAAACTATACCTTCATCTCTATATATTCTTTTATTTCTATTATTTTCTCTATTTCCTATAAATTTCTTATCCTCTGTGGCAACAACTACCTGAAAAACCCTGGCTTATGCAATAAAAAAAATTATAGCTGATCTCTTCGCCACCTGCCCCCGTTGCCTCCTGACAACTGATTTGTGAAACCCATGCTCTATTGTGGTAAAATTGTGTGTATCATTTCAGGATAGTTTTGATTAGGATGTGCATCAATTTCTCTAAGATCATATTAGCATAGTAAGTAGAGAAGAAAATTGAAATATAGAAAATGTGATCAGAACATTCCCTTTTTAGGTTTAGTTCACTTGTTATATCTTAATTTTTTTTTTTGAGATTGTAACTTTGTAAATAGTGGTGATTCTGATTGGAAAGAAGGCAATTTTGTCTTCCCCTCCCCAAGGGAACATTTGGCAATATCTGGAAACATGATTTTGACTGTCAAGACTGTTACAATCTGCTATTGACATCTCATGATGGTAGCCAAGCAATACTGCTAAGCACCCTCAATGCAGGGCAGTCCACCACCACAAAACCTCATTCGGTCCAGATGACAGCAATGCCAAAGCTAAGAAACTCCGGTATAGAGAATATATTCTATAAGAAATTTGATAGAATATATTCTTTATTCCAGAATCTCTTCCTTTCCATTTTCCAAATTCCTATTCCAAGATCCCAAATTCCAAGACCTATTTGAAAACTGTCTATTATGAGAAACCTACTTGCATTGGGTGAATTTCTTTTTTTTTTTTAAATGTTAAGAAACATGACTTTATTTTATTTTTTTTTATTTTGGCATATTATGGGGATACAAATTTTAAGGTTTCAATAAATGCCCTTCCCCCCTCCCCCCACAAGTCTGAGTCTCCAGCATGACCATCCCCCAGATGGTGCACATCTCACTCATTATATATGTATATACCCGCCCCCCGAACCCCTCCCACCTGCCCAATACCCTATTACTGTAGTACCTATGTGTCCATTAGGTACTGCTTAGTTAATACCAGTTTGCTGGTGAGTATATGTGGTGCTTGTTTTTCCATTCTTGGGATACTTTACTTAGTAATATGGGTTCCAGCTCTAACCAGGAAAATATAAGATGTGCTATATCATCATTGTTTCTTAGAGCTGAATAGTACTCCATGGTATACATATACCACATTTTATTAATCCATTCTTGGATTGATGGGCACTTGGGCTGTTTCCACAGCCTTGCAATTATGAATTGTGCTGCTATAAACATTCGAGTGCAGGTGTCTTTTTTGTAGAGTGTCATTGGATCTTTTGGGTAGATGCCCAGCAATGGGATTGCTGGATCACATGGTAGATGCCCTTGTATCGCTTTAAGGTATCTCCATATTGCTTTCCACAGAGGTTGAACTAGTTTGCAGTCCCACCAGCAGTGTAGGAGTGTTCCCCTCTCTCCGCATCCACGCCAGCATCTATTGTTTGGAGACTTTTTGATTAAGGCCATTCTCACTGGGGTTAAGTGATATCTCATTGTGGTTTTGATTTGCATTTCCCTGATGATTAGAGATGTTGAGCATTTTTTCATATGTTTGTTGGCCATTCTTCTGTCTTCTTTAGAAAAGTTTCTGTTCAAGTCCTTTGCCCACTTTTTAATGGGGTTATTTGATTTTTTCTTGCTGATTTTCATGAGTTCTAAGTATATTCTAGTTATCAGCCCCTTATCAGATGTGTAAGATGCAAAAATTTTCTCCCATTCTGTAGGTTGTCTGTTTACTTTCATGACTGTTTCTTTGGCTGTGCAGAAGCTTTTTAGTTTGATCATGTCCCATTTATTTATTTTTGTTGCTGCCGTGATTGCCTTTGGGGACTTCTTCATAAACTCTTTGCCTAGGCCGATGTCTAGGAGAGTGTTTTTAACATTTTCCGCTAGAATTCTAATAGTTTCATACCTTAGGTTTAAGTCTGTTATCCAGTGTGAGTTGGTTTTTGTGAGAGGTGAAAGGTGTGGGTCCAGTGGTGCAATTGGTTAGTGCGCGGTACTTATATGGGTGAATTTCTTTTAATGTCATTTCTGGACATTCTCCCGACAGAAACATTTCCAATTTAAGTGTTAACCTTACAGATATTTTATGACTTTAAGCATAATATTTTATCAATTCTTATAAGTCAACCTATATATGTTTCTTCTTTTCAAATTTGATTTTAAGTTCCTGAATACTTGGCAAAATTTCTTTGCATTGTTTTTAAAATGCCCAATGTTATGCATACTTTACATATTCAATAAATATTTAAAGCTTAAATTCAATATTTGATACCTTCATACAAATCAAAATATTTTCTTGATATTCATAATTCTTTTCATTAAAAAGAGAAAAATCAGTGTTTTCTTTTTCTTTCTCAAAGCAGAAGTACATTCAAATCTCACTGCCTTTAAATACTGACACAAGGGCAGTTTGTTTCATGTTTGAGAAAATAACTCTTGCTTTCTATTTATCTAGGCCTTAATTATTGTGATTTTTAATAAATCTAGGGTAGGATATTTATGCGATTATTCCCACTGGCCAACTTTTTAAAAGCCTGTGTTATCTTTTCTTTATTTAACACATTTTAAATTAATATTGATGCCTTTGCTGGGCTTACCAGTGAGTGAGAGATTGCCAGTGGGAGAATGTTTATCTTTGGACAAACTCTGCAGTTAGGCATGCGGAGTCCTTTGAGGCAGAGCTAATTTGGTGGTGTCATTTTAACCACGTTCTGCTTGTTTTATTTCTAACAAGTTCTCTCCTCCATGTCCATTTCTCTGAGTGCATAAGGCAGAAGACCTGTGGTAGCATCATTGTCCATAGGGAATTGGAAGCCCAAAGTCCTTTTCTTCCTGGTTAAGAGAAGTCCCAAATATTGATCATGTTTGGTCATTTCTAGTGGCCTGTGGGTCTCTTTCTCTGCTGGCTTAAATGTGTGAGCATTTAAGATGCAGCTGGCTAGACCTGCTTACCCCGGCTGAGTTGGTGACCTTTCTTCCAGACCTTGTTCACCAACACACATCTTCCACATGGGCAGTTCAATGATAAGGGCTAGTAAATGACATGGAAGACAAGCATATTTGAAGTCTCCCCTTTTAAAAGGTTTTGGAAATAATTCATGATTGTTGGCTCCCAGCTGCTCACCCAGCACTCTGGCCACGCTTTGCACATATTAGCTCATTCGCTCCTTGCGACCACCAAGTGAGGCAGCTGTGTGTGTCCTCATTTACCCACAATGCTGAAGTTGCTCAGCCAAGATTTGCACTCCTGCATTGACTCAGGTCTGTGCAGCCTTAGGTAGAGCGTTCTCACTCTGTCTCTCGCCCAGGGTGCCTCTCGCTTTGACTATATGTCATCCGGGTTAGTGAGGCTGAGTATAGGTGATCTTGGCTGAGCAGGAATGTTGTGTGGGCCTTCTGAAAACCATACTTTAGATTTTGCTTAAAATTAAGAATGGAATTGGATGAATGGAACATTTGGAAAGCCCTAAATGATAGAGAATTCGTGGCTACTGGAGGGTAGGAATGATTTCTACAAGAGTACACATGACAGTCCAGAGGGCTAGATTCCTGTGGAATTGTGGATCTCTGGGGAGTCTGTTTTGCTGTGAAGCCATTTCTAATCGTTATTCACATTCTCCGAGAGGACAGAAATGCTGTAACAAGCAGGGTGTTTGGAGCACCCTGTTTTGCTTCCTGACGTGTACAAACAAAGTCTCAGAGAATGTTCCTGGAGTTGGCTGCTTGTGCCTGTTGTTTCATGGTGGGGTAAAATAATCACTTGCTTAACATTCTGTAACTCTAGAAGTTGCATCCAGATCACATAGCTCTGCGTCACACTGGGTGAGAGAACACACTCTGGAGAGCTGTGCACCTTATATTCCCCCTTTCCTTGGGAGGCTGGATAATCTCTTCTGGAATCTAATCCCATCTCAAAAGGAGGGAGACAGTGTATTGGCTCACCGATTATTGACTTCTAGTCATTTCAACAGGATCTTCCTTACGTGGGTTAGCCTTTGAGGGTCACCTGAGACAGTCCACCGAGAAGTTCTCAGTGTTTGTTTATTCATTAGTGACTATTTTCTTCGTATGATCTCAAGAACTAGCTATCAGAAGTTAGTCTAATTATGGTTTTTGCTGCTAACAAGGGGAATTTGTCTCCTAATCTTTTGTCCAATGGGACATGGGGATGGTCGTTCATAAGAGGAAGCTTCTAATCACTCATCATTGCAAATATACATTTCAATATAATTTGATTAAAAAAAAAGGAATCTAGTGATATAACATTAGGAACTTGGGATCTGTTACCAAGTTTGTAAATGGTTTAGTCTTGGCAGAAAGATTTATTGCTGGTCCTAAAAAGTTATGGGAAACCAAGCTGCAATTTGGGTCCTATTTTTCTCTTTTATACATATATAGCAGAGAGCATTATTTGAAACCACTTGACTTTATGACTTTGATTAGAAAAAAATCATTGATGTATTCTGTAGTTTAACCTCATGGCAGGCAGCTAATGAAAGCATGGATCACTGTGGTCCTGAGAGATATGACAGCTCTGGGTTACACAGATGGGAAAATGAACATAGGAATCCTATGCCTTTCTTATAAAAATGATTCATGGTAGGAGGCTGAGTGTAGCTTAGAGCTTGGGTGTGAACACTGGAGTTTTATACCCAGACCTTGGCCATGTTTTTGATCAGCTCCAGTGGTGGAAGATGGGGGTTGTGTGTGCATTCGGTTTCTATTTCTCTTTTTTCTAATTCTCTTCTTCTATTTCATTAACTTGTTTGTTTCTAAGGCTTAAGTCTATGAGCACTGACAAGGACTGGCCCATTTTCAACAGAGTATGAGATGGGGTTCCAATTTTCATGATAATGTGACAGCAGGTGTGTGTTAGTCATCATATGCTAGGCAGTGTGAGGTGATGCATGTAAAAGATTTAATATCATAATCTTCACAGCAATGCACAGGGAAAGTACAGTTAATATCCTAGTTTCATAATGAGACAGTTGAGTCTTGGAGATGTGATTACTCACCCAAAGTCACCTAGCCAGCAAGGGGCAGTACAGGGACTCACACTCAAGATGCCTGATGGAAGAGCTGGGCTTCCTAATCTCTCCTTGCACCTCCTCATTTGTCTCAGATATTGACGGCATCCATGTACTGTTTAAGACGTAAGCTCTGCTGTGATAAAAACATATACAGCACTGAAAGACTATCTTTGCCCCTGGTCTTGTGTAGACTTGGGGGAATTAAGTTCTTAAACAGTTATGCCACTTTGTAAGTGGATTAACAAAGGGTGTATATACAAAGGGATTTGAGTGCAAGGTGGAAGAAGGAATTGACTTTCATAGGGGATGAGAGTGGTTCAAAAACACGGCTTTTGTGGATGCATTTGAGGTGGGCCTTCACAAAACAGAAGACGAAACTTTGTAGTTTGGAGATGATGTTTGGAGCATAAAAAGCAGAAGGTGTGTGAGCATGCACATGCTGGTGTCTCAGGGGCTGAATTTGTAGGTGTGTGGTGGGTGGGCGGTGAGACAGGAAAGGGAGTGTGGCGTGAGAGTGGGTTGCATGTTGCTGGCCATGCTCAGGGACCCTCCTAGGATCAAGCCCAGAAGGTCCTGACAGAGGCATTGAGCCACGATAGATGGAAGAAAAAAGATGACAGAGCCAGGGATGATTCAACCAGGACACTGGCTGGGGCAGGGAGAGAAGAAGGGCCTTCAACAGGTACCATTGAGGGGCCCTTTAATCAGGCCTCATGGTGGGTTGGGAACATTAAAAGTGTAAGATTATTGGTCCTCACAAAAGCTTTGACAGATGGACGGTATTAATACTTTTAGAAGAGTAAAGAGAGTTAGCAAACATTAGCAACCTTCTCTGAAAGCCACAAAGCTAGATGGTCGGGCATATTTCAAACTCATATCTGATTCCAGAAATAGCCCAAAGAACCTGTGCAGTAGTCACATTTGCGTGGCAGAATTGTACACAAAATCATAGCATGTCTTAAGAAATTGAAGGTGAGGTTGAGACATGCCACGTCCAAGAAACCTAGAAGAGAGGTGTTGATAGAAGAGAAAAGCTGTCAAAGTCCTCTCCAGCTCTGTGGTTGTGTAATTACGGTGGAATTAATTTGTCCTGGGTCATGCCCTGTGTCTCCTTATTAGCTGTAAGAAGACGTGGATGTTTTGTTTTGTTGATCCTCCTTTACGGATTGGCATTAAGAGAGAAGAATGTATAAGTCACAAATCACTTCTGCAAACATACAATATTATTAAGCTGAGTTGTACCCCAATTTTGGACTATATGACATTTGAACAGGACGTTTCTCTGAGTGAAAGTAAAAGAAGGTAAATAAATTAAAAAGAGAGAGAAGAGTGAACCAAAAGCATATGGTGTAGACATCTGAGTCTGTGTGTGTCTGTGTGTATGCAGTTAATGTTTGAAACCATGTGATTACAGCAAAGGACATGATTTTCCATGCTGTAAACCAGTGGAGACAACAATAGAGATCCTTATGTACAGCCTGATTCGACGGGACAGGCTTTGCATTTGGTTCATTAGAGCATGCTGAAGGCGGCATGCTGGCCTGCTCAGAGACGCTGGTGTGGGGAGAATGGTGACGGTCAGGACAGGAAGCAGCTGTTTGTTATGACTGTGTTGTGCTTAGCTAGCAAGAACAATTCTTGGGCCAATTCTCATCTTTGAAATTCCTTAGGAAAACTCCCATAGGATGAAAATCTTGCCCAGAAAATCCCCACAACATGAGAATCTTGCCTTGTATATAGTTAAGGAATGAATTTGTAAAGAGAGGCCTGCTGGAGATGTAGAGAATACTGATTTGGGAAAAACAACTCTTTCATGACCTGAAGTAGTATTCTGACAGTTTGTCCCACCTTATAACCTCATGCTGTGCAAACGGTGGAGTGAGGGATGGTTCTGGTAAGAGCTGAGAAGAAGACCGCCGGGGACTGCTGAGTCCTTGTCCTTGCACAGGTGTCATGCAATGGAGGCTGCATATTACAAGGGGGAACATGTGGTCTCTGGGAGAGTTCTCAGGTTCCAGAAGAAACATGTTTAATAATCTAGAGTGGACACAGCGGGACACGTTGTCTTTGGATGACATATGGCACTAGTCTCTTCATCTGCATTGAAACTTAGTACTCTGGGCAATGAAATACCCAAGTGTTAGTGATTCCTACGTAGTTACACTAACATGTCCAAGCACCTTGGCTTTTAGGATATTGCTCGTCCACCTTCATGCCTGCTGGCTCCTCCACCTTGCTCTTCTCTTTGGGAATGACTAACACTGAAAAAAATTCATTTTAGCTATCCGCCTTAATTTATTGCATTAACACTGGGAAAAATCTGGGAAAATAATAGAAATCTCCATCAAATAAGTTTGGGTGAAGAAGTATGTGCATAGTCACTCAGGACCGTGGGAGTGAGTTCTTGGGCTTGGAGCCAGGGCTCTATCCACACAATTATTATGTAACTAATGGAAACTAGTCATATAAATTGTGGAGTAATTTATGATAGATAATATAAATCACAGAAATAATTATAGATAATACAAGGTAATTGTAGAGTTGAATGCTTTCTGAATATCTATATGGCAACAACATATCTAAATAGCTGGTACATTTTGGTGAAAAAACGTACTTAGACAATGGGCTAGACAATTGAAAAATAATGTCAATTTTATTAATACACTGTTTTTTTATATAGCTCTTTTGATTTTTATATATGCCAGTGGCTGTTCCCCTTGGGCTGTCTGTGTCAGGCTAATAGGAGCCTGGTCTGTGAAACTCCACATGTGAAGAGTTCTCTCCTCTACTTTTGGGGTCCCCACAGTCGCTGCTACCACCAGACACCACCACCGAAGTCCGTCTTCCCCAGACAGAGCCCCTCAGATCCCTCCTGGAAGTCAGCCAGCCCTGACCTCTCTCCTCCCCCTCTAGATCCTGCTGGAACCATCAATGCAAGCACCTGGCAGCCTGGCTTGGAAATTTGGAATTTTTTTTTTTTTTTAAATAACAACTTTACTGAAAATATAAATCATGGATCATAAAATTCAACTTATTAAGGTTTTCAACGTTTTTCGTATATTCACAGAACTATGTAACCACCACCACTATCTAATTTTAGAGTATTTTGATCATCCCAAAAAGAAACCCTCTACCCATGAGCAGAAACTTCCCATTCCTCCTCCCCAGAACCCCTGACAGCTGCTAATCTGTAGTCTGTGTCTCTGGATTTACCTAATCTAGATATTTCATGTAAGTGGCATCATAACATCTGTGGCCTTTTGTGCCTGGTTTCATTCCCTTAGCATGTTTTCAAGGTTCCTCCATGTGGTAGCACGTAGCAGCACTTTGTTCCTTTTGCTGGCTAAGTAGCACTTCGTTGTACCATGCACCACATTTTCTTCATCCCTTCATTCCATTCATTAGTTGATGGATATTCAGATAGTTTTGACTTTTTGGCCTATTATGAATAGTGCTGCTATGAACATCCATGAATGAGTTTTTGTGTGGACACATGCTTTTATTTCTCTTAGCTATAAACAAAGAAGTGGGATTGCTGGGCCATTGGAATTCATTCTTACGGAGAAGTGAATGTTTTAGTATTATTTTACATTTGAAATGCAGCATATGTATTACACAGTTTCAAAATGTGATGTCTTCAGTGGTGATGGCATGGTATTTTTTGTACAATTATCAGGTGACATAGGATTGCACAGTGATTTTGGAGTTAGATGCAAGTGAATTCAAGTCCTGGCACAGCCACTTTCTAGATTTCTGATAACCTGGGGCCAGAAGGTTGACTTCTGCTTGAATCACAGTTTGTTGTCTGGATTAAACTTACATCTGGGATTTTTAAACTCTCATAGTTTTTTCTAAAGTTGTTCATGTCATTGCATGCAGAAAATGGTAATATTTGTGTGGGTAAACTTGGCAAATGGAGGCGACTTTTCCCCTGAAGGGCTTGGTACCTGGCATACCTGAATTGCAGTTCTGCAGTTGCAGAACTACAATTGCAGTTCTTCTCTGCTGCGGCTCTCTGGTAGGAAATTGTGTTCTGGATGTGAGCGCAGCCCTGCCTCTTTCTATAACCGTTCCCGTTCCAATCTGTGAGAATCACCATTAACCACTGGAGAAAAATATTGGACAATAAACTACACTTTTGGAGGGTCATGATCTCATTGCATTTTATCTTCAGTATGATATGTGGGGAAACTCACAAGATAAATGAAGATGCCAGTGATAATGTGTTTGAACACTTTGGCTCTGACTCCCACTTAGGAAGTTACGGACACCCGCCACCAACGCGCTTAATGTGATCTGGAGTTTGATGCCACGCTGGTGTCCTATTTTTTGCTAGGCTCCCGAATATCATAGTGGTTTCCTTTAGTTGGGTTTTTCTTCTCTTGTCTCAGTCAGCAGGTCTTTGGTCAGTGTGCTGCTTTGGTAGAAAACCTAATTTAAATTCTAGTTTCCTACTGTGAGAAAAATCCTCGGCCATGTGGGATTTCCCGTAGAGAAGTGGGTGTATCAACTCATTCTATTTTATTTTGTTGATGGTGGTGGGGTTAGCTCTCCCAGGCAGAACAGGATCACTCAGGTGCCAAGTTGTAGGCGACTGTGGCCGACATGGTGATGCTGAGTGAGGAGGAGGCCTTTTGGGTGGTAATCTAGCTCTGACAAGATAAAAGAATTATGGTTCTTTAAAAAACTGTTAACGGTTGTCTTTGACACCATCTTTCATGTTCTTGGTGGCATCTTCATGTACAACCATGCATAAAAATGTATGGAGGCTGGACGTGGACTTATTAGTAGGGCCACTTCAGTCCTCTTGTGATACAAATTAATCAGACAGGGCACTCAAGTTTCCAATTTGTCTTGATTCTTCTGTGTAGCACCTTCTTAGCAAAAGAATAGATTACATTTTTCACTATAATAATCATATATGTCCATTTGCAATAAATTTGCAAAAACAACACCCCCCCCCCAAAGTATTAAAAACTATGCAGAACCATCTATGTCAGAACATTCTAATGATTGGGTGTATTTTTTTTCTCCTGATGTTAATCATAACAATAAAGATCTGCATTGTCATGTCTAACAATTATTGAGTACTCGCAGTGGGCCCGGCAATGTTCTAAGTATTTCACGTTGATTAAATCATCAATCCTTACAGATCTTATGAGAAAGGCATAAATATTATACCAACTTGAAGTTGGAAATAGAAGCCACACAACCAGTAAGTGTCAGGGCTGGAATTTGCACCCTGGCAGTCATAGAGCCAGGGCCCCTGTGGCTTCTATCTGCTCACTGAACTACAGAAGCAATCTATTGCTATGGTACATTTATATTCAATAAGACAATGTGTGTGTGTTTGTTTATATGCTACACACAGTGTTTAGTTTTGTGCTGATACACTTTATATCTTGAGCATCTGTCATTATTACAATTTCTCTTTAAAATAATGTCTTGCCATCCTGATGTACTTATTTGTAAAGAATTATTTCCTTCTCTCTAAGTAGAAGCTTCCAAATCATGCTTGTAACACATAATAATCAGGCTAGGACAAATACATTTCAGTGCAAATCTTTGTTGACCTTTGTGTTCAAAATGCACCTGGGATTTGTTTTAATCAGGGATGATAAGACAGCAGACACGGAAATGATCGTCATGAAGCCAGCAGTTTACAGTCACAGTGCCTCGGAAGAAGGAGGCTCCACAGGCCACGCAGGGACGGAGCAGGGCGGGCCAGGAGGCAGGAGGGGAGAGGGCAGAGTGCGCCCGAGCAGTGGGGCTCCCTGGGGAAGGGGTGGGTGAGGCAGGAGGGGAAAACGGCATATGTTTAGGGTTCAGGAGTTTACTGGCCCATACGGCCATCCCTAGGGGTGTGGCGCCTGGCCCTGGGGTGCTGTAGGGCAGGGGGGATATTGGATTGATGTGTGAGAGTTTGATAAAGGAAATCCCCAAATGCTGGAGGATCAAGGATAGACAAAATATTATAAGAAAATATATTCAATACATCTCTGGTGAATTCCTACAGAGAAATGTCCTAGACAAGAAACTGACGAGGCAAGGTGTGTGCATAGTTTTAAGCTCCGTAGTGTGGATTTGTGTGTGTGTGTGTGTGTGTGTGTGTGTGTGTGTGAGTGTGTGTGTGAGATCGGAAGAGCAGCTTCCATTCAGCAGCCACGGCAAACAACCGCCTCGTGTTTGTGTTGTAACGGGGGCAGCCGTGAAAGCAGTACCTGCTTCTCCAAGTTGCAAACCGACTCTTTTTCCAGACTTGTCACGCAGGCAGCTTTCTTCCCCAACTTGTCAGTCCACTGTGATCCTTGGGATTAGTTACTAAACTAGGTGGATCTGTCTGTGCATCCCTGCACGTCTTAAACTGTGAGATTTGTGCTTGGGAGACACCTGACCTTCCAGAATGAGGTGTTTGTTCGCCAAAGCACAGCCCGCGTGGCCCTGGTTCCATCTCCTTGGTTAATGACCTGTTTCTTGTGTCGCTGTGGTCGTAATCAGGGAGAGCTGCAGGGGTTTTCCTGAACAGTGAGATTAAGCGTAGCACTTGCCTCGTACGTATGATGTTGGAGAAGGCACATCACTTTCATTGACTCACCGAACCAGAAATGCAGTCTATCACTCGGAGAGAAAATAAACATGTGCGTTACCTTTTTTTATAATGAATTCACAGGTGTGTGCTATTTACCAAGCTATAGGGGGCAGCTCTGAGGACCAAAATGCAATATGGCATGTCACAATGGAAAGCATTTGTCAATGCCTGTTGCCTAAGCATTTCTTCTTAGCAAAAGCTGAGAGCTTTGCATAATACAGCTTGTGCGTTGAGACTGATAAAACCAATTTCATTGCCTTTGGTAAGGAGTGAAGTTGTTTTTTTCCCCCGGTACAATGAATTTAGTAAGTAAGGAGTAGGAGCTTGCTGTGGTGGAAATGTCCACTGTGGACTTGCAGTTTACACCTGGGTGCCACGTGGTCTCAGCAGAACTGTCCCTCACTGGTAAATTCCTATGAGAATAGTAGGGATTTCCTGCTCTGTTTGGGGAACACTTACAGAAAGTTGGCCTCTGCTCTATCCAAGTTTATGTCTTCAAACCCTCCTTTCTTCAAACCCGTTCTACTTTCTCTTCTTCCTGCAGCAATAGTTTTCTCTATTACTTTCTACTCTCTAGTAAGTCAACCTTGAACTGAATCTAAATATGTACATTGAATTTAGGTCTCTTTAGTTAATCCATAAAACTAATCTCACTCTTTTAAGTGTAAATATGCTTGTTCACTTTAAATTACAAAATTAATAAAGGCTTATTGTTGAAAATTCAACATAGAAGAATATTTTTAAAAATACTTCCATTAGGAGTAACCACATTTTTCTTTGCACTCCCAAGCATCGAAAATTATTTATTTGGTTTATTTTAGTCAAAAATTGGAGTTTTCTTTCTCTCTTCTTTATCTCTCTATAGATAAATAAATGTCTGCACTTTATTTTTTCTCCACTTGCCATCATTATTGGATTTATATACTCAGTATATAGAATTTTACTATGTCGGTTTTATAAGCTGCATAATATTTAATGGTACGGATGTGCCATGATTTAGTTGATCTTACTATGTATAACTTTGGTTTTTTCATTTTAAACAACAAAATGCACTTGCTGCCCCCATTCTCAATAAATTCTACCCTGAGACTTTATTCTATTTTACTTTTACTTTATTGACATGAATCCCACAATTGCAAAACTTACCTGTTCCTCCACCCCCTCCCAGATTAGCCTGGCATTGCTTCCCACTATTTGTCGTTGGCTGGTTGATTCATTCATTCAACAAATGCTAGGTACTTTCTAAGTGCTGGGTAGTGAGAGGCCATGGTAATGCGTGGGTACAAGCCTTCCGGTACAACAGGGACACCGTGTCACGAGTTTGCAGAAGGCAGACTGTGTAGCAGGGCCTGCTGAGGGCTGTGGAGGTACAGTGTGTCCTGAACAGGTGTCCTTGCTTCTCATGGTGGAAATGGTTACCACTGTTGGGGGAGGAGCTGGAGTTTGATCCGGTTGTCAGATGAAGGCTCTAATATAGACAGGAGGGAGTGTGCTCTAGGTAGAAAGGTGGGAGCGGAAAAGCACGGGGCCCCAGAAGGATTGTGATCCGAGGGTTTGATCATGGAAAAAACTTTTATTCTTATAACATTTGTGCATTTTCATGTTAGCACTATTGTGAAGTTTCCATTTATTTTTTCTTGTTTATTAATATATAGTTTTATCTAATTTTAAGATATTGCTTACTTTTGCTTATTTTTTTTAATTGGCAATAAATATTGATTTACCATATTATATATTATTCTTGACTTTTTTCCTCTGAACATTATGTTTCTAATGTGTATTTGTGTTGTAGACGGCTGCTGTCCACTCACTTTCACTGTGATATATTATACCATGAAAATTGCCAATCTCTCAGTGGACACCTGTTTGATTTCTAGTATGTTTGCTGTTGTGACCAATGCTGCCCTGCATGTCCTTTCATATGTTTCCCGGGAAGATGTTGAATTTTCCTAGGCTAAGGCAGCACACTCTTATAGCTCTTAATAAACAAACAAATTATCTCTTTTTAGGAAGGCACTAATTTGGTTGTTAGAGATTTTTTTTCCTACAAGAGTTATAAAGCATTTTTCTTTTTCTTTTTGTATAGTCCTTATTTGTTTATAATTACCAAAGGTTTTTAGGGCTTCCTAGCGAGTGGTCTAAGTTTTTTCAAATGAACGCATATAACGTTAAACTATGGTTTTTTATCTCCATATTATAGATGATAAAAAGTGAAACATGAGGTTAAGGGTGGAGCTAATATTTGAACTCAGGCAGTTGGGTCTAGGGTCTGTGCTCTTAATATCTGTGCAATGCTGTCTTTGCTAAGGTAGCATTGGAGGCAGGCCGGGTCATGGGGACTTGGTAGGCTGAGGAACACCATTAGGAACACCAGGTAAGATGGTTCTTAGCCTTTTGGACAGCAGAGGCAGGCAGTAGACAGCCTGCAACCCATTTAACCCCCTTCAGTGTTTAGGAACCACTTGCAAAATTGATGCAATCTGTCACTCCTTTTTCTGGATTCATATTTAGGAATTGTTCTTTTATGTATGTTCATTAACATATTCACCGTCACTTGGCTTTTAATATCTGAAATACAGACGTTAAAACACTTGGAGATGATTTTTCCCCCATGAAGACCTTTCCCGTAATGTCCCCCACGACCTTTCCACATTTCAGGCTAATGAAGTGAAGAGTGAGATGCCGTATGTTCACAGCTTGTGTAGATTTCATGGCATCGTGTGATGTGCTAATCGTTAGATGCCTTGTGGCAACTCATTCAAGGTCTGTATTGACTCGTTCTTCCCAAGTCTCATCCAATAGGCTAACTGTGAGCTCACTTGTACTTTTCCACAAAAGCTCACATGAAATTCACCGTCGCTGCTACATAGTGGCCAAAATAATGTGGGCACGATTCTTTGCTTTGGTCTCGAAGAAAGTATCTGGGCCTCTACCATGAGTTTATCTATCACTTGGATAAGGACTGTCATGGTTTCTATTCCCTCTCTTACCCACTCAGTCAATCAAAGACATTTATATGGGTCATGCGATGTCCTAGGCCCTGAGGACAATGGGAGAACAAAACAAAGCCTCTGCCTTCCAGCTACTTATATTCTAGTGGGTTAGACAGGACATAATCAATGATTACCATAACCTAAGTCCTGTGTCCATGCATCCATGCACAAGTCATTGAGATGACTAAGGACAAAGGCACTGGGAAATATTTTGCCATCATTGGCCTAGCCGAAATGTTTTATTTTCTTCCCATTACTGAGGGTGCCCAGCCTGAATTTGCCTCCTTCGAAGTTGCTAAATTACATTTATCGGTTTGCCTATGGGATATTTTTATTTATTTGCTTACTTATTTTTTATTGTGTATGCTTAAGATTACAACATGATGCTTGGCTATACATGCACAGTACATTAAGAGGAGATATTGTGGGGATTATGTCTTCTTTTAATACATCTCATATGATAGACTGTAAAAAAAAATCCTCAAACTTATGAATATATCCATTGAACAGTTTTTAGTAGTTTTAGGTGATAGGAAGAAGAGAAAATAATAATGGACTCTGGTAGGAGTAAAAGGCAAATACTTTAGCAGGCCTGGCCAGGGAGGATTTTCTGCAGAGGTGACATTTGAGTAAAACTTGAGCAATGAGAAGGAGGAACCTTGGGATGACCTACAAAAAGACCTTGGACCTAAGGACCAGCAAGTGCCATCGCCTGCAAAGTGATGACCTTGGTGGGTGTTAAGACCAGAGAGCAGGTCCGTGTCCGTGTGTGCGCGTGCGCGTGCACGCGTGTGGCCGGAACACAGTGAAGGAAGGCTGGAGGATGTGCGGAGTCGGCGCTGGCCATGGCGGAGGGGCTGTTGGTTGGGGTCAGGGACTTACATTTTTGGGAGGTTGCAAAGGGAGCTATTGGAGAGCTTTAGCAGAAGAAATTTACTTAATCAGATTAGGTTTTTACAAAGATTACTCTAAATACAGCACAGAAAATGGACTTTTGAAGGGGAAGTATAAAACACATCAAGACCAACTAGAAAGGTTTCTGCTAAGTCCGGGTGAGAGAGGAAGGTGGGATTGCAGCAGTGGACATGAAGTAAGGGGACAGGGGTGGGATGCACATTTTGAGGAAGTAATGACAGGATTTACCAATGGTTTGCAGGCGTCCTCAAACTACGGCCCTCGGGCCACATGCCGCCCGCCTAGGACATTTATCTGGCCCCTTGGGTACTTTTGCTGCTGCTGCCTGTCCTGCTTAGCAACCGACTCATCCCGGGCCCCCAGTGCACACTCTCCAACAGTCTGAGTGACAGTGAACTGGCCCCCTGTTTAAAAAGTTTGAGGACCCCTGGTTTAGAGTGTCCAATGGTGAATTAGAGAAATCAAAAATAACCCCAGCTGTGAGAGGGAGAACACAGGCAGGAGGCACATTTGGGGGAGGAACATCAGTGGTTCCTTTGGTCCGTGTTAGTTTGGAGGTCAGACTTTGTCTCAAGGAGAAGGGAAGAAGCAGATGGAAGTTGCAGTTTGAGGCACAGGGTGAAGCTGAGATATGAATTTCGGTCTCCAGCCCATAGATGTCATTCCAGCCATGGGACTGAGCAAGGTCCCTGCAGGGTGTGTAAAACATACCTCTGGCAAGGCCAAT
This sequence comes from Microcebus murinus, assembly GCF_040939455.1. Classification (NCBI taxonomy): domain Eukaryota; kingdom Metazoa; phylum Chordata; class Mammalia; order Primates; family Cheirogaleidae; genus Microcebus; species Microcebus murinus. The sequence goes on along the minus strand of NC_134114.1, from coordinate 6,823,703 downwards.
GCAGAGATCTGTGAGGGCTGGTCCTCCTTCAACTTGGGCTGGATTAAATCTTGGTCAAAGAGTCCTCTGGCTCACTCAGGATCAGTAAATGATGCCGCAGCAAGTTATTTAGTGAAATCTCTGTCCCCAAGGAAACACATATTCCAGCCTAACAGGAAGTCAGTTGGCAGAGGTGGAAGTAGATCATTGCCTTGTTTCTTCAGCTGCCTGTCCCATGTGTCAAGCACAGCTCCAACCCCTAGTCAAGAAACAATCATTGCAGAAGCCAGGGATGGTATCTTTGAGGCAGCAAGATGACCCTGAGTTTTGGGGCCTGGGACTCACCTGGTAAAAATTTTAGTTTTTCCATATGGCTGTGGGACCGCCTTAAGGCTTATCTCCACATCTGCAAAATAGTAAGGCATGATGATACATACATACCCATCTTACAGGGTTCTTTCAGAAAAATAAGAGACATATGAATACTGTACATAACCTACTTGGCATGTTTTATATTTTATTATTCTCTAGTTAGTGGAATCTTTTTTTTTGAGACAGAGTCTTGCTTTGTTGCCCAGGCTAGAGTGAGTGCCGTGGTGTCAGCCTAGCTCACAGCAACCTCAAACTCCTGGGCTCAAGCAATCCTCCTGCCTCAGCCTCCCGAGTAGCTGGGACTACAGGCATGCGCCACCATGCCCGGCTAATTTTTTCTATATATATTAGTTGGCCAATTAATTTCTTTCTATTTATAGTAGAGACGAGGTCTCGCTCTTGCTCAGGCTGGTTTCGAACTCCTGACCTTGAGCAATCCGCCTGTCTCGGCCTCCCAGAGAGCTAGGATTACAGGCGTGAGCCACTGCGCCCGGCCTAGTTAGTGGAATCTTTGATTTTGATATGATAGGCCATAACAATTTTTTTGTGTGTGTGAATTTTTTACTCTTGTTTTTAATATACTCACCAAAAAAAAAAAAAAAAAATAGTAATTGGTGCTCTTGAAGTTTAACACTTTTCTTTTTTAAGACCAAAGATTGTGACAGATTTGAATTAACTCAGATGCATCAACCTTGACATATCATAAGATATACATGGTGATATTCCCAACTAACATGTCACAACACCCATCAGAGGCCTTTTCACTAAATAGTATAGTTTTTCTAAGGGTATTAGCTATCTATTTTCTGTACATTTATCTGATGATATCTCAAAGTATTTATATTTTTCAACCTAGAAAAATTAATTTAATAAATTTCTGTCTGCTATGAATTGTAATATCCTCCTTTTTTGTCCTCTGACATTTCAAGTGGTTCCAGTGAATTATGTGTGCTGGAATAACTTATCCAAACCCCGCAGGCTTCATACATTTGGTTATATCTTCCCTCTGCTTTCATGTTTTCCAAGCCCAGGAGACCACCACCCCCCCTTTTGTTTTACTCTGTCTGCCTATTCCTTTATCCCTTTGACCATTAATTGGAAAATTATGACATTTAGAAAGGACATTTCTCAAAACCATGGGAATCCTTGTATTTGGACCAGATGTTAAGAGAATTTTAATAGAGGGATAAAACATCTGTGACAATGAATGGCAGAGTCACAGAAGAAAAGGGAACTTGAATAGCGTTTTAATGGAAGTGTAACCATTGTAAAGAAGGTAGAGCAGTGCATGTGGATTTGCCTTCTCTTTTTCCATTAATTCACATATCAGGTGTTGATTGTTTATCTATGCCATGTCAGTGCCATCTAGAGATTGAGGTTTTCCCAGCCTTGTGTTAGAATGAGGCAGATACACAGGTCTAGTAGTCCGAGGTGATAAGGGCTATAATAAACATGAGTGTTAATGCACAATGGGACCAGGCGGGGAAGGGAGAAAAATGGAAAAATATTCTGAGATGGCTCCTCAGAGGTGACACCAAAGAGTTGGGACTGGAGGCAGGGAACCCATCAGAAAGCAGCTGAAATTACAAAAGTGGGAAAATCAGGAGGTTGGGCAGAGTGGAGAGGACAGCATGGATTCTAAAGATGGGTCAGGACACAGGGGCTAAATGACAGGTGAGTTTTGGGAAGATGGAGGAGCAAGGCATGGTGCGTGGGCCCTTGTGTTATGAGCTGGCTGGCTGAGTATTGGCGTAGTTGGCTGTCTTAGGAAGGAGAAAGGAAGGAGACAGTTGGTGAAGGCAGAAAACAAAGTCAGAGAAGGTACCCCTGGTTATTTATGTGAAGGCACCTATTAATATTTGGATTTACAGGTCTAGATTATGGACAGAAGTCTGGGAAAGGCTTCTAGATTTTGGAGTCACCAGTTTTTAGAATGTATATAAAATCAAGCGAGTTTGAAGAGGAAGCCTACTGACTGAGACTGAGGAAAAGATGAATGTCCAGAGATACTAGAGAGCACCTTAATTGAAAGGGAAGGCTGAGAAATGAGAGTTCTGGATGAGGAAGAAATGCAAGGAGATTGGGGAGTTACAGAAACCAGGGAAGACAGATTTGGGGAGATATTCAAGAGAAAAAGCAGTGGCCACAGATGCTGTGGAGATGTCCAGTTACGTAAGCTCCCTGGATTTGGCGATCAGGAGATTACGAGTGACGTTGTTGCCCAGAGTAATGGCAATTACAGGTGTGCTCTTTACTCAGCTATGGCATCTTGCTTTTGCTGTTGGCATAGACTCTGCACCTGGGAGTGGGCAAGAGAGAAAATGGCACTCCTGGTGCTGTCCATCTTAGCGAAAAACAAATGAGAGCTACGAATGGAAATTTCACACCATGAATGTCATTTATAACTTGGTTATTTAGTGCGTCCATATTGAACTTCCTGCCCGGAGGAAACATCTCTAGGCAAATCCTTTGGAACCTGTCTTGAATAGTTATGTTGCCTGCAAGGCCTCGTTATTTAAGCATTTCCCTCCCTCTTCTTTCTTGGAAAGGGCTCTCACTGGTTTAGCTGACACAGAAGTAGATTGGATGAACTTTCACTTAGTTTGAAAACCTGCTGACAGATAAAATTAATGTTGCCTTTGTGTAAATAATAATTTTATCTAATGGACTTCATTTATTTTTTTCGTTCCTCCAGGCGATCTGGAGCTAAACAAGGGGGAGAAGGCAAAAGTGTCATAACAGTTCCCTTTGAAGAGAGATATAAAATAAGGTCGCTGGAGCCGAACCGTTATTGAAATGTATAAAATAGTTTAATGTTTGCTTTTTTCCATTTTTACATCGTGAGGTCATTTTATGTAGACACAAAGTTCCATCTTATCTGAGTTCAGATATGATCCAAATCTATGGGTGACAGACCCAGCTTCTCATTCCATTACCTGAGGGTGGCATGAGTGGTGTAGTCCATGTTTTCATTAACGCATTCCTAAACATGTTCCCCCAATTAATTTATGACAAACCTCCTTCAGCGGAATCCTGGCAGTGGAGGTACATGGGTAAAAATAATATAAAAAGATACAAATTTTTAAACATGTACATGAAAATGGAAGATGTGATATGTTTAGTGAACATCCTGACTCCCCTTGTAGGCTCAATATCATAGCAAAAAAACCTTTAATTTCACTGTTTTCCAAAAAACAGTATGTTCAATTATTGTTTATGAAAAAAAGATTAGAAGAATCTATTTACTTGAACACTGTGCATTAACATACGTTTATTGTTTTATTGATTCTTCGTTTAATACTATTTCCTTTACTGCACCTAGAATATCTGACACAACTGCAAGGAAAGAGCATAGATTCATTGGATACATTCTTTGCAGCCCTGAACACACAGCAAGGGCTTTTATTCTCCTGAATGGTTTATTCCTTCTCTGAATACTCTAACTTGAACTCTTCAAAACCTTCAGCTTTTTTTTATCTTCCTCCATTCAGAGGGAATTTCTTCTCCTTCTGTGTTTCTGAAGACAGATGTTGCTTCTACTTGTTTCCTGATTGTCAAAAGATAGATTTTTACCTGCTTGATGCCTCTGAGCCGTGATTCGGAGGTAGGGGGACTAATGGAGAGCTGTCCCTTGCCCACGGACGACACCCTTTGCCGTGGCTGGCCGCATGAATGACACTCCTGAGACACTGCCCATTTCTCCGTCCTGAGTTCATCCCTCATTATTCACCCTAGAGACAGGACTGTGTTCCCGGGGGTGACTCAGACCATCACGTCTTGAGGTCCGAAGAGCGTGGTTTTACGAACCGGAGCAGGGAGGCCACGCCGTGCAATCCTGAGAGCTAGCAGGTAGCAGGGCCCACTTTGCTGTGTTCTGTCCCCACACACTTGACTCACACATGCCACAGCCGCGGCCTCCTCAGCTGCAAAGTGTGCGTAGAGGGACTGGATAATTTCGACTTCCCTTGTCACCTTCCAAATTCCGGGAGCCATTGACTCATTTCTTGTCTCAGATGTACCAGAGACTGAGCCACCCCACAAAGGGGCTTTCTCAGTGGAAAGGGATGGGCGAGTCATAGATGCCCGATGGGACGTTGGCTCTGTTATTTGTGATTCATTCGGGCAGCCAACTCAGCATGTCGGAGCGCATGAACTTGGCACAAGAACTATGTGTGGATTGTTTACGGTAAGAAGGAGAAGCCAAGACCTAGTCAAAACTTAGAAGCACAAAAGGTTACGTGTCTATACAAGGTGCCATCCCTGTTGGGGTTCCTGGAAAGGAGCTGCTGGCCCGGCTGCAGTGGGGCAGCCCCTGGGTGAAGAGGGAAGACGGTGTGAGCCTGGCGTGGTGGGAGGACTGGCAGGTGCAGGCCCGAGGCATGAGCAGAGGTGCACATGCGTGTGCGCCAGGCTTCCTCCGAGAACCCTGGGTGGGCCGGGGGGAGGGGGGTGGCTGGAGCTGCGCTTTGCAGAGCGAGTAGTGGAGACGGGATGAAGAGGAGGTGACTATTAACCGTTCCTGAAAAGGCAGTTTGGAAAGCAGAGGAGGAACCCTGAGAACTGTTGAACAGGCAGGGCTGATGTTAGGACAGGAGCCGACAATGGTGTGACAGGCCCCATATTTGGCCGTGCCAGGTGCATAGATTAGAGTCTGGTTTGCATGGTGGACATGGTTCTTCAGGGGTTCTGGGACTGTCTGTTTGGGCGGGAACTTTAGTCTCTGGGTGAGCAGTTCATCTGATCTCCTGGGAGAGGCCAAGCGATGGAAGGAGTGGATGCAGACACAAACGTGCGAGAAGCGCGGTCCAGTCCCATCTTTTACACATCCTGGCCGTGTGTTCCTGGTGTTACAGTCAGTTGTCCCTTTTTGTCATTAAGAGGCACATGGACAGCGATCACCTCTAACACTATTCTGCTGTGGTGTGCATGTGGCCTGGCTTCCTGACACCTCACTGGGTCACCTCACTCCTGTGGCTTCCTTGTACTCTCGCCGGTGGAGGTTCTTGGTGCCATAAGGGAGTCTTGTGGACTCTGAATTGTGCCAACAGATCCCGTCATGGCCAACTTTACAATAGGTCCATGGCTCAGAAGAAACCTAGTGTCCTTTGAAAAGAAGTGCATTAGGCTTATGCTAGATCTGTTTTTATTTATAACTGGTTGGATACTGTTCCCTAAGAAAAACTCCTTGTGTAAGCTTTCATTCTTTTGATTTCTTTAGTTGACAGCAATTTATTATTATTTTTTTCCTAAAAGGAACAGTTATTTTCTGTCCCCAGAGCCTATTCAGTTTCAGCGTGGGTGTGAATGGGAAATGTTATTTATTGCACAAACACTTATATACAGAGTTGCACTTATTTAGATCAAGCTTATGGAAAGATCCTCCCACATCAGGAATCTAAAAGAAGGCTTCAAGGATTTTGAAGAAGATGTAACAAAAATGCTTATATTTTTGTAGCCCAAATTGGCCTTCTGTAAATAAATCTTCATGCTGGCAAAATCATTTGCTTCGTATTAACAAATCTTATATATTTTTAATTTTCCAGAAGTGATAGAATGACATTAGGACAACTTTTATTGAAATTGATCCTTTGAAAATTCCTTTAATGTATTTCCCAAATGTAGCAATTAACATGACCTTCATTTTTACTGAATTTTTGCTGAAATGACTCAATACAAATTCATTTGGCTGATTTATATAAAGCATAATTTGAATAATCTCTTGAGTGATCATAGCTCATTTAATTTCTAAAGAGGGAGAGACATTTTGATATGTATAAATCAGAGGTTCTCAACCAGGGACAATTTGGCAATGTCTGGAGACATGTTTGGTTGGCACGAATCGGGGGGTGCTCCTGGCATCTAGAGGGGGGCCAGGGCTGCTGCTACATGCACAGAACAGCCCTCAGAACAAAGAATTATTAATATCTGGCTAAAATATCAATTGTGCTGAGCTTGAGCACTAAAAGCCTGGTATAAATGTGTTCTTCCCACACCACCAATAGGTGAGAGCTCTGTGATTTAGTGGAAGATGGAACTGCTGATTCCAGGAAGGAGGGACCTGGTATTTAGGGCTGTGACTATTTAGAACAAAAGCCTCCCCAAGGCATTAGCCGTGCGTGGTAAAATGCTCTGAAAAGCCCACACCTCTACACGAAGACTGCACATACGTGCCCCTCCCTGTCACCTAACCATGATGACAATTTATAGTACCTTTATTTTAAGAAAAAAGGTAATATGTTATAGTCTGAAAATTATAAGCCTCTAAAAATTACCTGTTCTCATTAAATGTTCTGCCCTTACACGGCAAACATGCAATTTCATCTCATCACCGTCGAACTACATGTTCCATTTTCACCGTCTTTCCCTTTGACGTGGCGTTTCCCTCTTCTCTAACGGCCACTTTCCAAATCCCAGGGAAAGAATGTTTCAGGCGCTTGTGTTGTTTTTCTCTTTCTTTCGTTCAGGAGGTGAAGATGTTAGGGCAGGGGTCAGAGTGGTGGCCTGTGCAAGAAGTGCGATTCCCGCTGGGAGTAGTGCGATTCCCGCTGGGAGTAGGTCTGTGTGACTGGCTTCATGGTTAACAGAAGGGGATTCCGTGCTGGCTTGGACCTGACACATCGAAAAGCCAAGTGCAGGAGAAGAGTTTACTCTTAGACCCTAGTTGATCTGAGCTCAATTTTGGGGCTCACCACACAGCAGTTCTCCAATCCACCTCCATGCTTGATGGCTGCTTGGTGAGAGCGGATGGAGCGGTGGGCTGTTGGGTGTCAGGCATGGGCGTGAGCCCTTGGCATCATGCCCTCTGCAGAGCTAGCACGTTCTGAGGGCTTACAAACACTTTTGTCCTCCTTCCTGTATTACCTTTATCATTGCTGATCTGTTTTGGTGTGGAGCTGTGATAATCCGCCTGTGGCCTTCCCAGAGTGGACTGGTGTGGGTGCCCTGACCTCCTTGCTCTTCTAAGTTACACCTAAAAATGCCTCTAACGAGTGTTATTGTATTTTTAAACACGTCATTGAATGTGTTAAGGCTCAGGCCAGGAGGATCAGAAAAGAGGGGCTATTTCATGTGGCTACTCTCTAGACTGGAGGTTTGGAGCAACCTCTAGTTTTGTGGACTATGACGCCTTTTCCAAGACTGAAAATCATACTTTTAATTTTATAACCCAGAAAAATGAACACTCACGCACCCCTTGTTCATCACAACACTCTGCCTCTGCAGGGATTATGGACCACTGGAGAGATGCACTTCCGGCTCCCTATTTTCCTTCCCATTCCACCCCCACCTTCATACCAAGGGCTCTTGCTCCTACGGAAGCTGTACTCTTGCCTTGTCTTGGTTTGCAGTTCCTTCACTTTTTTCTCTGCCCTACCTGAACATTTTGGCCAATGAGAACATTCTGGAATTTCATACGTTCTTAGTGGTCCCAACCATTGACATGCTGTGAGGTTCTTAGTCCTGGTGAGTCCCCTGTTATTCCGCTCATATCCACTCCACACCTGCTGCTTATCAATGCATGCTGCTGGCTCCTCTGCAAATTCATACATGCATAGAGAGCTGGGTATGCAGTTGGCACTCAATAAATACTGGATGAATGAGAGACTCTAAACTCAGCTGGACCTTTGGGCTTGTAGTCAGGTTTCATCATATTGGTTCAACTCCTGTGTAATTCATCCAACATTTTTCTACTCTTTACTTTAAAAATTCCATCATCACTTCTTTGTCCTATCTGTCCATTTGCTTTGACTCAAAAAATATACACTGTGAAATTTGATGCACCCTCAAATGAATGCTTTCTTCATCTTGAAATCTCACTATAGCTTCATGCATACACTCCTTTTTTAAAGACAAGGCCTCTTTCCTCTCTACTTACTTTACTGGGACCCCAACAGCTTCGCACCTCCATTTTTCCTAAATATTCTTCCTTCTCCTCCCCTATTCAATATACAATCTCTTCTTCACTAACCACTTCTCAGAAAAGAAGCCACATTTAATTATCTGTTTTCTCTATCTTAAAATTTTCCTAGCTTTTGTCTTTTAGTGCCTACATCATTTCATAGAATTTTCTTTGGTCACTTAACATTAAAGGTGGCCATGCACATTCTATTCCACCTCCCTCCATGCAGTTCCTTCTTGGTTCATTGCTATATGGATTCTGTTTTCTCTTCTGCTGGGCTTGTCACCCCAACTCTCACCGTTGACTGTCGACTAAAGCCAGTGGTCTGTGCTCTGCCTGGTCCCGGTGCTGTCAGCCAGTCCTCGTTTTTAAAGGCGTGACTTTTGTGCTCCAACCTCACTCAATCTCCTTCCCTTGATACTCCTGTCTCTACTCTCGACTGTCACCTTAGTGTCCTCACTTTTTCAGTTACTACCTTGTATAACAATAAACATCTCTCTTTAGGTTTTTTGTTTCTTTGTTTGTTTTTTAACAGTCATGCTTCCCCTGGGTGAATGTCAACCACATCCAGGATTTCAACCATTCCAAACACTCTGAGCTACTTCTGAATGCTGTTCTTCTTGAGCACCTAAACTGGCTTTTCAACAGTTTGCTGCATTTGCCTAAATATTCATTCAGTGTCTTAAACTTAACGTGCACGAAACTAAATGATCCTGTTCTCATCTAAACAAAATTATCCTATTCAAATGAATGGCACCACTGTCTTTGAATTCACTTGCGTTATCTGTCTTGAGTCCATCTGTGCCTTTTTGCTCTGTGTTCCCCAAAGTTAGCAGTTTAGAACAGCAACCATTTTATTCTATTTTGCATTTTTTGAGGGGGTCAGGAATTTGGGCAAGGTTCAACCTGGTGATTCTTTTGCTCTCGTGGTACTTACTGAAGTCACTCAGTGGCTTTCGGCTTGGCTCACACATCCGGTGCCTCAGCAGGATTGGATGGGTCAGAAGCTGGCTGGGTGCAGCATGACCTGCCAACCACAGCATCTCAATGTGGTCTCCCTAGCTTATTGATGCAGGAAGTCTCAGGGAAGTTGGGATTCTGACCTTGTGTCTCCATGTCCCAAATAATGTATTCTAAGCAACAGGAGGTAGCAACTACCAGTCTCATGGAGCTCAGACTTGGAAACTAGCACAGCATCTCTTCTGTTGCATTTGATTGAGCAAAGCAGTGACACAGCCACCCCGGATTCCAGGTGGGGGACATAGACTCACCTCTCAATGGGAGGAGCCTCAGAATCTGTGGGCATCTTTAATTTGCCACACCTCCCTTCACCTGCATTCATCGTGCGCTGTGTTTACCTTTTTATTCACAGTGACACCACCCTGAAGTCACAGCTCCATTTATTTCCCTTCTGAACAATTGCAGTAGTTTCAAATTAACTTCTCCACCTCTGTGCTCTTCTCTACCCCATTTCCTATGTATGCTATTGTGACAATGAGCTTAATAATATTCATAAGGTCTTCTAATATTATTAATAATTCACTATGGTACCTGTTGCCTAAAAGTAAAGACCTCATACCTTAGTGTAGTTTGCCCCCTAAACAATGTTACTTCCCTTTATGTTTCCTGGACCTGGATCGAGGACAGTAGACCATTCCCCAAACATGCTGCAGACCCCTCACTCTTACCCTTGCAACGTGCCTTTCCATCCTCTTCCCTGCGGGTGGAACGTCCTTCCCGAAACCTCTGTCTGTTGGAATCCTCTGCATCCTCTAGTATTAAACTTCTCCAGGGACCCGTCCTTGAGTCGCAGTAGTACTCTCCCGGAACTCCCACGCCGCTCCTGTTCTTTTTAAGGTTTGCTAACAGCTTGGCTTATAGTTATTTTTACAGGCCTATCTTGTTTTAACGCTTGTTAATCTTTTAAATTGTTCATAATCTTTAAAAGTCTGGCTGCTCCCAGCACAGGACTTTCATTTCACCCAGTAGGTGCTCAATATAGATTTTATTTGATTCGCATTTGATTTCTAGCCAGAAATGTTGCTGGTGGGTCATCTATAAATGTAACAAATTTAACGAGGTTGAAATTTACCAAGTGTGCATGATTTTTAAGAGTTGGGTAGCATAATATTAATCAGGTTATTAGTAAAAGACAATGGTCATAGACTTATTAAAAATAAGTCTTTTAGATGTCAAAAAGGGGTGGGCAGGGATCGGTAGGCTTTCCATGTATAGATTTGTGTTTGCAGAAGGGAGTAGGAGAATTGTGCAAGGGGAAACCGATAGATGATCACAACTATTAATCTGCATTTTTTAGGAGTGACTGTGATCACTCAGTGGAGCTTAAACTTGAACATTTCTCCTTTTATAATAAATAGGGTATCTCATAAAATTATTGGCAGAAAGAGAGGTATGTCTTGAGACACGTGCACACACACAGACACACAGAAATATTACCTAGAGAAGGATGTTGGCTTAACCTCTATAAGCTCTCCTTCGTCTCCACCAAGTCAGCAACGGAGCTTTCCCAAAAGACCAGCCTGAGCTCACGGTCACCCACCTGCTGTCTTTTGTGTGTTGCAGGCACTCTTCACACATGAGGGGAAGACGAGCTTCTGTTTAGAAGACGAGCGCCCAGAGTCGGAGGCCCCCTGCCCACCATGAAGGGGATCCGCGTCCTTGCGTGGCTGCTCTCAAGCCTGGGGCTGTGGAGACTCGCCCACCCGGAGACACAGGGCGCGGCTCAGTGTCAGCGGGCTGAGCACCCGGTCATTTCCTATAAAGGTAAGGAGAGGCAGCCTCTGATTGCAAAGCTGCTGTTTAATAGCACACGATGCATGCAGTGATGGAGGGTAACGGAGTATCTGTTGCTCTAGTATTCTGTGACACTTCTTTTAGATGTTGCTTAAAATAAAGGCAAAACTGCAAAATCCTCTGTCGTAAGAATTTCTTATCCAGAAACGGATCACTGCCCCAAGAAGGATCTACGAAAGGGATGACCACTGGTGGGAAACCCCATTATTTGAGCCCATTTTTATTTAACAGGTGCTGCAGGTCTCCTGTGCACTTGTACCAGGGTATAAAAATGTGCCCCACATAAATGACAACAGAACCAAGTAAAACAAAAAGTTCTTCACTTTGGCATCTTCCATCAAAGCCTCAGTCATGGCACAAAGCTTAGACCTCTGTCTGTCCAGCATTGTATGGCAGCAGAGTTGATTGAATGTCTCAAGTATGTCCACGCAGCAGTAGGATATATTTATCAGCATGTCCATGCGTTTATTCTTTCATTCATGGAAATGTCTTTAGCTGGGAGCATTCAGATGGGAAACAAGTAGTCTTTGTCCTATCCTCAGGATGCTTACAGTTACATTATCAGCCTACATATGATTAATCAGACATTGTATTCTAGTAATTCATGCAACAAATAGATTCCTCTTTTGTTATTTTTAAACTTTGTATCATAAAAACATTCAAATAGTTATGAAAGTTGAAAGGATCACATAAGGAACACCCAGCACCATATTTATGAATTCATGGCCCGTCAGGTTTTCATCTGAATCCCCACCCTCACTCCATGACACCACCAACCAATTATATTGAAGCAAATTGAAGAACTCATATTATTTTATCACATGTCAGTTTATAACTCTCAAAGATAAGGAATTCACAATACTGTTATCACAGCAAGCAAACAAACAAAACCCCAAACAAAGGAATGATTTCATAAAATCATGAAACGTCCGCTGGGTGAGTATTCAGAGATCATCGATGGTCTCCTGACTACTTAGGCATTTTTGTTTTGTTTTGTTAACAGTTAGATCTAATCAGGATCAAAATGAAGTTGAAACATTGCAGTTGGCTGGCATAATTTTTGAGTCTCTTAATCTTTTATTGTTTTTGTTATTGTTGTTCTATTTGCAGATTAATATTTGTAGAAACTGACCTCCTGGTCCCGTAGAGCTTCCCACAGTCTGGATTTTGTCCATTGCATGCTGTTTGTGTGGCTCTAATGGTCCTCTTTCCCAAGTGTCCCTGTCAATTCCTAGTGACACCAAGAGGGCTGATTAGATTCAGGTTCAAGTCGCTTTATCCTGACCGTGTCGTGGCTGGTGCTGCGTCCTTCCATCGGGAGGCAGAGAGTGTCCAGGCGGGAGGTTATCGGTCGTGTTGGTGATCACTGCCCAAATCTACTGATCGACTCCTGGGTGCAAAACTAGGATTCTCTAGTTTTGCTTTCTTCGTTTAATGGTTGGGAGACATTTATATCAACTAACTTTCCTCCATCAACTATTTGGATATCCTGGAAGTACAGCTCATATAGGAAAGGCAAAATAAATGCTTTCCCTTCCCTACTACCAGATTGTTTTCTTAAGAGACTGATAAGGTGGTTCTCTAACCTCCAATTCGTCATCCAAAGGGAATGAATAAGATGTTAATATTGTGTTTGCTCTTTTATTTCTTTTGATTATTAGGATCATTATTAATACATGGATTTCAACATATTTGATGTATTTTAATCCATGTAGCTTTTGTCCTTCTAGATGGTGACACTGTGGCATTTCAAGCCCAGGGGAGCCTCTCGAGGTTGGCTCCTAAGTTCTGACACCACCCAAGGCACCACTGAGAGCTTCTGTACTCTCTGGGTTAACAGGATGTTCCTTCTCCTTTCACCCACTTCCTTCCATGGATCTGGGAATCACCCCTGTCTGGCTTCCATGAGCACTGGAGGTGTTCACAGTTAGGTCTTTTTACTAGACAGTGCTAAGAAAAACATTTTAAAAAGTATACCATAAGCTTCTCCTGATACTTCCCATTCATCTGCAGGACTCCAGGGTCTTTTCCTCTCCCATCTTCTGTCTCTGCCTGTTTTTCCCCCATTTCTCCCGTGTGAAGAGTCCCACGTCTCTGGGGGTCGATCTCCTCATTCCTCTGCCTTTGCCCGCAGTGCACACTCAGCTGTTTCAGAATAACAGTTCTGTGCAGCCCTAGTTGTTCTTGATTATTGAAAACCCCTTTCAGATTATATTTTTGCCTCTACTTTTGGTCCTCAGGGTATATATTTTACTGGGGAATTCAAGCAAAATTACTGCTTTAAAATCACTTGAAATAATTTCCTTCTGTGTGGTTATGGCACCAATCCAAAACCCAGTTAATTTCATTTGTTTAATTTTGCTTTTGATTTTTAGAGATTCTTAAAATGTACACAAAGTTATTATGTAGTGTTTCAAAGTCAAAGTTATTGAAAGAAGGGGTGTTCTGAGGAATCTAAATTTACTCCCTGTTTTCTTTACCACGTTCCCTCTCTCTCTGTACTTAGCTAACCATTTACTTCTATTTCATGGTTTAGGCTGCTTTTGTAATATAAACAAAGTAATACACATAAATATACATACAAATATGTATCCATATTCTCCTTTCTCAGATAAAAGTGACACATATACATATAAACTTGCCTCTGTGCAGTGCTTTTTAGCATAATGATATATCCTGGAGCCTCTTCTGTAGAAAAATAGTGAGATTTATGTCATTTTTTCTTTGTAGCCACCTGCACCCCACCATGTGATGAACCCTAGTCTATGCAACAATTCCCTATCGAGGCATGCTTAGGTTATTTTATGGCATTTGTGACCACAGATAATGTTTCAATGAGCAGTGCCTCCGGCAAACATCATTTCATATTTTTGTATGGGTACCATTGGAAGAGACTCCTAGAATTGGGTTTTCTGGGTCCAATGGCAAATACATATGTGGTTTTGCTACACGTTGTCCAATGCCCTTTCATGAAAGTTGCACCATTTTGCATTCTCATTACGCTGGGTGTGAGTATCTATTTCCTTGCAGCCATTCCTGCAGCGTGGGCAATCACTCTTTGGGGTCTGGGCCAAACTCATAGTTCATAAATGGTATCTCAGTGTATTTTTAACTTGTATTTTGAAATTTTCAGTGAACACTCAATGAAAAATTAATAGGAGCCTATTACATATAGGTTTCTGTGCTAAATGTTGCGGTGATTGAGGCAAAAAACATAGTCCCTGTTATAGGGATTTAGACTGTTTTCAGGGACATGAACCAGAAAGGCCATCGCACTATGTTCTGCCAAGGGCCCTAATGGTGTCTGTGTTGGGTGCCGTGGAGCCCAGGAGAGGGGCTCTAGGCAGACTCTGGGGCTGTAGGACAGTGGTTCAGGACCATTTCTAGGGTGAGGCCATGTCAGAGGTGAGTCCCAAATGTTTGTTAGAAGGTGTTTATGAGGCTCATGGAGGAAGAAGTATTCCCGGGAGAGGAAAAGAGCAATGATAAGCCCTGAAGTGAGAGAAAGAGCACTTCAGGTCCTCACGAGCATCAAGCGCAGTAAGGACATCTGACATCTTTCAGTCACGGAGGAGGAGGTGGGACTCAAGGAGGAGTCCCACGTGTGAGTGGCTGGTGGGGATTCAGTAATGTGTGGCATTGGAAGGCATCTCAAGTTCTCCCTCCATCTGGAGGATGGAAAATGCTGCAGGGAGAGCCCATTCTGAGGTTGCTTCTGTGATCCGAGGGAGAGCAGAAATGTGGGGAAGTGGGTGGGTTCTAGAAATTCGAAGGGAGTTGTTGATGATTTCATGGGCATAGAGCAGGGAGGGGGAGGAAGCACCGAGTGCTTCCCTGTGTTGTTAGATGTTGATTCCATCTAGAGTCAGGAAGAGAAAGCAGATGTGAAAGATGCCATGATTTTAAATTAAAAAGGCTGAGTTCCTGGGAGCCATCAGGCAGAATCATCTAATTGAGAGGTAGGCTTCATGGCAGCCAAGAAAGGGGAGATTCTCAAGGAGGAGGGACCGTCTGAGTATCCGATGATGCTGAATGTTCAGCATAGGTACGGGCCAGGATGTGGAGTGACAGACTTGTCCCGGTGTGCTCAGGATGTCCCCGGCTTTAGCCCTGATAGTCCTGTGTTCTGGGAAAACCAGGACAGTTGGTCACCCTCCCAGAAGTTATGTCATCAGTGGGATATCAGCAACTTGGTGCTGCTGGAACCAATAACCACACACTGGGTGGCTTCAAGAAGCATAAATGTCTTCTCTCACTGTTCTGGAGGCCAGAAGTCCAAAACCAAGGTAGGGGCAGGGCCATGATCTCCCCGAGGGCTCTAGGGAAGAGTCCTTCTTTGGGTTCTCCTAGCTTCTTGTGGTTGTCCACAGTCCTTGGCATTCCTTGGTGCGTAGATGCAGCACTCAAATCTCTCAGCCTGTAGTCCATGGCATCCGTCCTGGTTGTCCATATCTTTTTGTCTTCTCCTCTTTTTATAAAAACATGAGTCATATCAGATTTAGGGCTAACTCAAGTCCAGTATGACCTCATCTTAAACTATTCATCTCCAAAGGTGCTATGTCCAAATATTGTCACATCCATGGGTACCTGCAGTTAAGACTTTAATATATCTTTTTGGGGGACACAGTTCAACTCATACAAAACAGCATTTATCAGAGCAGTTTCAGGGCAGTGTTGGGGGAAGAAACAAAATGGTGATGGGTGGGGGATAGATGTAAGGTGAAGAACTAGATATGAAAGAGGAGAAGTATCCTCTCAGCCAGGCAAGGGCATGAGGACAGGGGATAGCTCTTAAAAGAGAATATTTAATTGTCCTTAAATGGTGATGGGAAGAGGCAGGTGGGTGAAGGAAGAGGCTGAGTAGAGAAGAGAGAGAGAGGGAGATAATTGGTTCTGCAAAGTCCCGGGGCTGTAGGAGGGGATAGGATGCTGGGAACAGGTGGGATTAGGTGGTAGGAAGCCTACTCCACCTCCAGCAGGCCTGAGGGAGGGAGGAAGGCCAGGGCACCCAGGATGCAGGACAGTTAGTGGGTGGAGATAGAAGGGAGGGGAGTTCCAGGGACCTCTGTAGTGGCTGAGGAGGAGGAGGAGGTAGGCCACTGGCCAGGAGGATGGGGGCTTTAGGAAGGAAGTTCTCTGAAGAAGGGCTAAGACTGTTGATCAAACACACACACACACACATACACACACACACACACACACACACACACACACACACACACACACACACACACACACAAGGTTCCCTGTGGATGTTAAGATCCCAGCCTGGCCTTGAAATGGCTCATGTTACAGCTGAGCAGGTGGCCACTGTTCATCCACACAAACACTTTTTTGTAAGGTAGGATTCTACAAGAAAGTTTGAGAAAGTAGAATGAAACACTGATATGGGGGAATAAAGGAAGAACTGGGTAATCCTGACTTTCACAATCCTGATTTCCATGCACACATAAAATGTCATAATTTAGCAATAGACACTGGAGGCGTTCTGCACGAGAGGCAACTAACAAAGTAGACCCGATGCTAATGTAACACCTTCGTGCAACTTAGCATGTTTTGTCAAAGTCTTGGTCTGATTTACCTGGCTAGGCGGAAGATGCTGGCATGATCTTTTTTTTTCCAGCTTCAGTAAAATATTTGCCACCGCGGGCTCCTCCTGTCTAGCAGAGTTCATTGCACAACGCTCGCTAACAGCTTGCTGTGTTTGCAAGGTTACTCCCTTGACTGCATGTTCTGGAATATTTATCCCTGATTGTGCAGTGGCTGCTAAAACACCCTGACCCATTACAGATGCACCATTCAAACTTATGTCCTTGTCATTTGCTTAAATGTCTGTTCCAATGAAGAGGGAGGAAATAGTGACCCTTCAAGACAGCATGTTTCTCAGCATGCTTATAGAGTCTCATAACCGTCTCTGAAATCAGTTTTAAATGTTTAATGTCTATTTAAGGCAATAGTGCCATATTCTGCTTTTGTTTGTTTATTGATTAAAGTTTACTCAGCATGCTGGCTATTTACAGAGCATGCTCCTGTTATAGGAATTGGTTTATGGGGAGCAATTTCACATTACGCACAGAGAAAGATCACTGGTGGGGTGAGTCATGCCATACTCGAGCTTCCTTTGCCTTGGAGCCTTAATGTCAGGATAATTTGGAGGCCATTCTTCAGGGTCTCAGCTGGTGGCATTTCCTATTCATGCCTAAGACTCGGGCAGGGTGCTATGGATTTGCAGTCCCCAGTCTCTGGGATGTTTATCTTTAACTCCTTGGTCTTCCCATAGAGTGTCTTCCTACTCTTGAGTTTAGTGATTGGCCTGAAAATTGTTCTGAAACTATGGAAGAACTATATGGACTCTTGGTAGAGATTATCACTAATTGGCCCCAAGGGCTTGGGAAGGGCATAAGAGCATTGCAATGGCTATTCCAGCTTCGGCCACCACTGGGATGGGCTGGGAGGTCGCTGTTGGCTCTCTGCTGCCTTCCCAAAGGACCTTGGGTTTAAACAGCTGCCTTTACCCCCACATGCAGTCTTATGTGATTAAAAGAGTCATGGCTAAAAGTGTCCAATTAGGATTTTAAACTTGGACTCTATTCTCATACCCTGGTTCGAATGTTTACTTTTCATGGATGCCATATTTTTCTTTTGAATGATGTAAGTATGTTACATTGCATTTAAGTGTGTATTAGAAGCATTGCTTTGTTAAATGCTGACAATAAAAATATAAGACGTGTTTTGTAACTCTGAGTTGGCTCTTTTTCACCTTATCTCACCCTGAGCCTCAGCCCCTCTCGCGCTCTGAGAGACTCTCTTTCTGCCACTCACCACGGTAGCCGTGTGCATATGTCCTGTTGTCCTGAGAGCTGCCATTCCTACCTGTTCTCCTGCTGCTTGCTGCTGTCCCCTTGATGTCTGTGCTGTCCCTTGGGCGGCTGGCATTGCTCAGCCTGCCACCTGTTTCTTTGGGGCTGCAGAATGCAGAACCTGGGCAGGGCCAAGACGTAGCAAACAGTGCCCCCTTAGTTAGAACACATGGACGGGGTGCTGGAAGGACCAAAGAGTCGTTTCTGGGCCAGGCTGCATGTGTGTCCCATGGCTGTGCATGTGTGTCCCATGGCTGTGCATGTGTGTCCCATGGTGCTTTGTTTTTTTTCTCTGGGTTTTGGCTCTCTGGTGTCTAATGCCCCAAGCACTCAAGTGGAACCATGGCCCTGGAAGAATTTCCCATCTTCTTTAGTATCCAGAACCCTCATCACCAAAGGAGGGTGGGCGGCATACAGTAGATTATTTCTAGAATCCCTATAAGAGTTCAGAGGTTTCAGAGTTTTTGGATATACAAACTACGGGTAAAATTGCTTTCAGTATTTCCTTCTGTTCATTTACTCTCAGATCTGCCATTTTGACCTTTACAAATCATAAATGTGTGTGATTGCACATTTATTTCCTACTTTCTCCGGGGAGGAGTTAAGGAAATTTATTTCAATTAAAAATGGACTTACTTTTAATATTTAACTTTAATACTTTCATATGAATCTGATTAAAATATAGCAAGATGTTACTAACTGTTGAGAACTGTCTTGAACTCAACACTTTTCTCTGTAAACTGAAATTTACATAAACCAAGTGTGATTCTCTCTTGTTTCATAACAGGATGTGAGTTATCCTCCTAAGAGTTTACTCAGGGAGGAGAAGTGTTGTTACGGATCTTTAAAAAAGTCCTTTGTTCCATAAATAATTTGTCTTTTTGTTATCATGCATATGACTGAACTTTTCATATAATATAATGTCAAAACCACTTGGGCAAAATATTCGAACCTATTTGCAAACGAAGCAACTAAGGTAAAAGCACACTGCCTGTTTTTACATTTAAAATTACATTTGAGGAAAGATTTCTGATTTTAAAATATATTGCTAGTTTTATATCTGGAGAAATGGAATATTAAGAAAAAACACAACTTTTCAAGCCTATAATATAGGCATATAGTGATTATCCACGAGGGTATGGAGGTGTTAGAAGAAAATGCGGCATAGAACCACTGTATGTTATTAATAGGGTGAATTGGTTCTAGTATCTAGATTGGGCTTTTATGTTATTGATTTTTGGCTGAAGAGAGCTAAGAGAGTTTGTTGTGTGTTTTTTATAAACAATGATTAGGCTCTGATGAAAATGATTTATTGAATTTTGAAAATTATTGATAACTTTCAAGTTATTTTTGCATTCTAGGGCCACTAATGATATAATTCATAAGACTGGACATCTGTATTTTATTTTCAGATAAAACTTCAATTGTTTTTGGTTCATTTGTTTCAATAGAGAAATCCTTTTTAATATTTTAAGCATTCAAATGGATTGCTTTATAAATGAAATAGTGCAATGTGATTGAATTGAAACTGGGAATAAGAATTTGTAAAGTTATTGTCAGGATTCTGATTTAAAACAGTCATTCCATTGGGCCTCGAATGGTATGTTATTGTTATTTTATTTATCTTTAAACATATTATAGTCTTTCTAAGCATTAAATGGGCAATTCATCCATTTTTCAGAATGAAGGTAGATAAAAACCTTATCTTTATTTTATGTATGAAGGAAGATTGGAGATTAAACAGAGGGTGAGTAAGGTTTTAATTAGGCCGTATTTCTATTGAATTATGTCCTCTCGTCTTCCCCTAACGTCAGAGCAAGGTAAGCAAGTATGGTTGCATTTGCGAGACAAAGCTTATGTGAACTCCAGCAGACAGCGGGGCTGAAATTTCTGTTACCAACATGACAGAGAAAAGACTAAATTGAGGTTTCTAAATTTTATTCAGTTTGTCTTTTACTGAAATCAACACTTTATTTTATTTTATTTTATTTATTTATTTTTTTCTGAATCTTTTTTAGCATTGAGTGGAGAAGGGGGAAAGTAGCGAGAAAGTAGACTCTGGCTTGAAGAGGGATTATTCTTTAATTTCTCTTTTGTTCGCCAGAGTCATTCACGTGACTCAGGGGCAAGTCCAATCACATGAGCTGCACTAGGCAGGAAGCTTCCTTAGTCATCACCGAGAGCACTGCTGGACTTGTGACGCCATCCTCTGGGATGTTGTGTGCTGACGTTTCAAGATGAACAGATTCCTCCAATCCCAGCTGTGGCAAAGTCTGGGTAATGCTATTTGACCATTCCCACCATGAAAGGACCTCTGAGCAGCATGTTAGATGGGCTGCAAACCCTGTTAACTAAAATCAATGAAGCGAGACCCTGACGCCAGGAACTGCTGAGCAGACGGCTCTTGGTAGCCCTCAGAAGGTGATTAACGATTGTCATTCTCATTTGTATTTTGATTTTTATGCCACTTGATTCTCTGGCCTCAGAGTCCAGAGCATTTTAGCTTCTGCTTATTTGAAGATAAAAGAAGATGTCCTGTTCATTAATAATTTAATCAATGTTTATTGAGTGCATATTATGTGCCAGAAATTGTTTTAGTCACTGGAATTACCCCAACAAACAAAACAGATACAAATCTTGGCCCACACTGAGTTTATGTTCTATTAGGGGAGCCAGACAAGACAGCAAGACAATATGTTATAAAGTGAGTTCCATAGTAGTAAGGGCTTAGGAATCATACAAAGTAGGAAATGGGTTAAGTAAAGGGACGGGTTTGCAATTTTGATTAGGACAACCAGGTGTGCCTGACATTTACCTGCTGCCTATTAGCTCCACCACTGCCTTCTTTTGCTCTGCTATGCAGGACAATGTTGGAAGACTCACACTACCAAAACTGATTAAGACAACGTGGTAATTGCAAAAGGAAAATTATAAGGTAATGCAACAAAAAGCAGAGACTAGAAATATTGTCAGTTAATTGTCAATGAAGATTCCTTGGTAATTCAATGAGGAAATGGTAGTATTTTCAACAAATGGTGCTGGAAAAATTGGACATCCTTTTGCAAAAGTAATCTCTAAATGTTGCTTCACATAGTATACAAAAATTAACTGATACAGATCTTAGGCCTAAAGTTCAGAGAAAAAGTTATAAACCTCGGGAAGAAAACATGAAAGAAAAAATTTCCAAATCTTTGGATTAGGAAAGATTTCCTAGCTAGGATACTAAAAGCAAATAATAAACTGTACTCTCTGCTCACTGGCCCTTTGGGATTAAAGTATTTTTGGCTTCGCAGAATGAGTTGGAGAGGATACCATCCTTCTCAATGTTGTGGAATAATTTCTATGGTATAGATATGAGTTCTTCTTTGTAGGTCTGGTAAAATTCATGTGTGAACTCATCTGGTCTAGGACTTTTTTGTTGGGAGATTTTTAATTGCTGCTTTAATTTCTTTGCTTGATATCAGTCTTTTCAGGAATTCTGTTTCCTCCTGATTGAGCTTATGGAGGTTGTGTGTTTTTAAGAATTTGTTCATTTCCTCCAAAATTAATGCACATAAATCAGTGGCATTCATATACTTCAGTAACAGTCAAGCTGAAAATCAAATCAAAGATGCAACACTTTTCCCAATAGCATCAAAGAAAATTGAAGATTTAGGAATATATTTAATGAAGGAGGTGACATGTATAGGGAGAACTACAAAATGCTGAGAAAAGAAACTGTAGAAGATGTAAACAGATAGAAATCCCTACCATGGTCATGGATTGGCAGAATCAATATTGTTAAAAAGTCCACACTACCTAAAGTGATCTACAGAATTGATGCAATCCCTGTCAAAATACCATCATCATTTCTTTACAGATTTAGAAAAAATAAATCTATGCTTCGTTTGGAACCAGAGAAGACCTCATATAGCCAAAGCAATCTTAAGCAAAAAAGAATAAATTGGGAGGCATCAGTCTGTCAGACTTCAAACTTTACTACAAGGCTATAGTAATCAAAACAGCATGGGACTGGCACAAAAACAGAGGTATAGACTTATGGAATAGGATGGAGAATCCAGATATAAAACCATGCTCATATTGTTATCTAATCTTTGACAAAGCAGACAAAAATATACATTGGGGAAAAGAATCTGTATTCAATAAATGGTGCTGGGAAAACTGGATATCCATGTGCAGAAGATTGAAACTGGATACCCACCTCTCAGCTCTCACAAAAATCAACTCATGATGGATAACAGACTTAAATCTAAGAGACATGAAACCTTAAGAGTTCTGGAAGAAAGCGTTGGGAAGTTTCTTTTAGACATGAGTCTAGGCAAAGAATTTCTGAATAAGACCCCCAAAGCAATCACAGCAACAACAAAAATAAACAAATGGGACACGATCAAATTATAAAGCATCTGCACAGTCAAGGAAACTATCATTAGAGCAAATAGACAACTTACAGAATGGGAGAAAATATTTGCTTTCTGCACATCTGATAAAGGGTTAATAACAAGACTGTATACAGAACTTAAAAAAATCAACAAGAAAAAAAAGCAAACAACTCCATCAATAAATGGGCAAAGAGCATGAACAGAGACTTTTCAAAAGAAGACAGAATAATGGACAACAAACATATGAAAGAGTGCTCAGCATCTCTAATCATTAAGGCAATATAAATCAAAACCACAGTGAGATATCAGCTAACTCCGGTGAGAATTGCCTTTATCGAAAAGTCTCAAAACAATAAATGCTGGCATGGATGTGGAGAGACAGGATCACCCTTACACTGCTGGTAGGACTTCAAATTAGTACAACCTCTGTGGAAAGTAATTTGGAGATACCTCAAAGAGCTAAAAGTAGAACTACCATTTGATCCACCAGTCTCACTGGTAGGCATTTATCCAAAGGAACAAAAGACATTCTATAATAAAGACATCTGCCATGTTTATGGCAGCACAATTCATAATTGCAAAGATGTGGAAACAACCCAAGTGCCCATCAATACAGGAGTGGATTAATAAAATGTGGTATATGAATACTATGGAATACTACTCAACCATAAAAACAATGGTGAACTAGTACCTCTTATATTATCCTTGATAGAACTTAAACCCATCCTTCCAGGTGAGGTATCACAAGGATGAAAAAACAAGCACCACATGTACTCACCATCAAATTGATACTTACTGATCAACACTAAAGTGCTCATATGGTAGTAATATTCATTGGGTACTGGTCAGGTAGGGGTTGGGGAGATAAACTGACAACTAGTAGAACTGGAGCACACTTTGTATGGGGGAAGGGCATGCTTGTAGCCCTGGCTTGGGCGAGGCAACGCATTACATGTAACCAAAATGTTTGTACTCCCATAATATCCTGAATTAAACAAGAAATACAAGAATCTAAATAAAAGTGATCCATAGAACCCAAAATACTTGTACCCCTGTGATACTTTGCAGTAAAAGAAATATTAATACTTTGTATAAGAATACAATAAAAAAATTCTTCCAGCTATTAAAAAAAGGGAAAGAAAAAGAAAAACACCTATGTACTAAATGTTTTTTTTAAATCTATCATGTATAAAGATACTTTTAGCAGTTAACTGTAAGGAAAATATCAAGTAGTGAGGGATACCTCTACATATAGTGCTAAGTGACTAAAGTTAGAAAGACTGACAATACCAAGTGTTGGCAAGGAGATAGTATTAACAGGATCTCTTAGGTTTTATTGTTAATAATGCAGGATGGGGCAGCCACTTGGGAAAGCATGTTATTTCTTTAAAACTCAAAACATGCACTTGCCATAGTCCCAGCAGATACACTCCTAGGTATTTTCTCAAGATTAATGAAATGTTGAATAATGTTTACAGAAAAGTTTTATGCACATGTTCACAGCAGCTTCATTCTTAATAGCCAAAAAGTGTACACACACACACACACACACACACACACACACACACAGATGTTCATCAATGGAAATGGACAGTTTAATTATCTAAAATATAGTACTATTGGGCAATAAAAAGAAACAACCTACTTACACAGACAACCAACTAGATGAATCTCAAAATTATTATTCAAAGTAAAAGAGTCCTGATACAAGTGACTGCATATGCTGGGTTATTTCATTATATGTAGAAGGCAAAACTGTAGCGACAGAATACCTGTTAATGTTTGCCTGCCTGCAGGGTGAGGGAAGGGACTGACTGCAAAGGTGCACGAGAGAACATCTGAGCTGATGCAGATATTTTGTACCATGCTAAGGTGGTGGTGGCAGGTTGTATGCATGTGTTAAAAGTCATTAACTTTTACATTGAAATGAGTAAATATCTTCTATCTAAATTGTAACTCAATGAAGTAATTTTTAAAAAATTATGTAAGTCCCCACTGTAATGAAGCAGCATAGACTTGTCGAGAATGTGAAATCCAGTAGTCACATTGCTTAACAAATAGCCTATCTGATGAAATGCACTGCTGTATTTCCTTGGCATTGAGGCCAAGCATTACGTGAGAATTTTACAATGAGAAAGATAGCTGTGAATGATGTGTTACATCACATTTAACAAAATGTATGTATGTTTATGTGTGTAGGTGTACCAGCAAAGCTACTTAAAGTCCAGGATACTCAGTCTTTAATGAAAAGCCACCACATAGCCTGTATCATAAGTTTTTCTCCCAAAGTTATTTGAAGGGCTCAGAACTCTATAGTTCAGGTTAACTTGGTATAAGGAAGATAGTTTATCATATAGAGCATTTCTTCCCCCAATACCAACTCCACTCAAAGGTATTCTTTGGAGGAAAATACTTTTGATTTATGTGTGCTTTCAAAAGATGTCATCACATCTGAGAATTGTTTATTTATGATTGTTTTTCAATTTAAGTGATAATATTTCTCAGAATTAGTAGCTATTAAAATCATAGAGAGGGAATGAGAGAGGTATGTATTTAGCCACAGTACCTTTGGTGGTGAGCCATGCAAATATTCTTTCGCCTTAATTTAAACGCCAATTTTCTGTAGGCAGTCCTTCCTTTCTTCCTTTTCCTACAATTTGAAGTGGAGCAATAAGAGGACAACAAGGGTTTAAAGCAGTGCTTTCCAACAGAACTTTCAATGACAAAGGAAACGCTCGTTGTCTGTGCTAACTAAAATGGTAGCCGTTAGGCATGCCTAGCTGTTGAGGACTGAAAGGTTGCTGCTAAAGTAATGAATTTTTAATTTTATTTAGTTTTAATTCGTTAAATTAAACTGTAGCCATCTATTGCTGGTGTCTGCCGTATCAAATAGCACAATTATAGACCTTTGGCTTCCAGAGCTACTTAATACATATTAATGCAGGCTGTTGTTTCTCTACTCGGATTCTCTTATGCCCTGGCCTCCTCTCTGAGTCCATTGTTTGGAAAGCATCATGGTTCACATTTAAAGAGTGCTGGACTAGATGCAGGGAAACTGTGCAATTCACAGGGTTTGGGTTCCCTAACTAGATGTAAAGAGATAATCATTCCGGGGCTGGTTCAGAAGCTTAACAGTGTCCCTAAGCATCCAAGCACTGTCATTTTGCTCAGTCATCTTTATGGAGTTGGCTCTTGCTTTGGTTTTCATTTCATGTTTGGACGACTGCTGGCAGCATTCAGAGGCAGACAGCGGTGGGAGGTTGGGGGTAGCCAGCTTCTTTACTCATCTGCTTCATATCAGAAGTCAACAACAAAAGCACAGTCTTGTGTGCGAGCTGTGTGCAACATTGTTTGGATGAAGTGGCCAGAGCTTTGTCACTAGCTGTCTCGAGGTGTCAGTGGAAAGTGGATGTCTGGGAAGAGGGAAGAGGAAAAATGGCCATTTAACTCCTAAGCCCAGCAGGCCTGGGACCAGGGCGAAGTGAGTGAGGACCTCACCTCTGGTGCAATGTTTAAAGGGCGCCAAAACACCCAGTAGTCAGGATAAATAATGAACTAATGCAGTATTTAAAAATACAATATGAATACAAAATAATCCATGATGAACAACTATCCAGGTTTTTAAGAAAAACAGGATCAGGACAGCTTCTTTCCGAGCTCCATCTGAACTCTGATATCTTTATTTAAAATGTTGATAGTTTGCTCACCATGGGCTTTTTTTTTTTTTTTGCATTAATTTAGATCTTTAAAATATTACATGAAAGTACCTTTTACCTTGACTACTGAGAGTTTTGGATTTTGCACTCTAAATGAGGTCTTTACTAGCCTTCCTCTTGCCCTAGTCCTGGTTGTTTAACAAAACCGGGTTCCCTTAACAGGAAAGATGATTCTAGGGCAGCTAACCTCGTTTCCACAGCTGTGTAGTTGGGTCTGTATATTTTCTGGTGTATCTGCCCACGAATACTAGCAAATGTGTGCCTGCACATGTGTTTCATGGAATATGTCTGCCTCCCCCTTTATAAAGCCCTGGCGGATAAATAGAATATACACTTCACCCCATGCCTCACAGGATGGCCCTTTCTGAACAATGAGTATTCGATGCATGTTTTAGTGAATAACTGACCATGCACACTCTCTTAACTAGAAGCAGAAAACTTCACCCAAGCAAATTATTCCCAACCAACTCTGAGATACCCAGCAATGCTTTCTCATTTTTGTATTTTCTTAGATTTTTAAAAGAAATATTATTGAATGACTTGAAATTCAAAAGACAATTCATGAAAAGGTTGGGAGAGTACAATTACCTGTTGGTGCTTTTTATCTCTTTTGAGATCAACAATGGGAATTTGACTCTCTTTGAGAATGGCTAAGTATGTTCTCACAAACTCATGTCATAAAATTGTGGAGATTATAATTAAGCAATAGGGAAGTTGGTACAAAGTAATCTATCCTTCCTATGAGTTTAATCTCACCATATCTTCGGTCTGACTGAATACTATTTGATGTTGATAAGCTGTTTATTTGAAACTGCTTAAGCTTTTTTTCCCTCCTCAAGGGGCATGATAAAAGCAAGCCAGCTCTCATTGAAAAAGCTTTAAAATTCTATTAGGATGTTCCTTGTGAATACAAGTGATGCTCCTTCAGTGAAAATTTTATATGAAAAAATTTTCATCTAGACCTGCGAAGGCTGACTAATATAGATATGTAGTGGGAATTACATTTCAGGGCTATAAAATAAGTTTGTATTAAGGGCCGAATGCATTATTCACACCATTTATAAGATATAAGTTCTGCACTCTCAAAGGTGTCTGCACGAAATTGTTCAACGTCTGCTCTGATTTAATTCAGATTCTAAAAGCTCTTGAGGGCAATCTTTGGAATTTAGGGGAAAAAAGGGAAGAACATATGGAAATAATAAATTTACATAGCTGGTTCTTAAAGATGCTTGATATGAGAACATTTAACTTAGGAGTAAAAAGAGAGAGTGGGAAGATTATAGTGAACTTTGCATGTGTTTATCATTACTATTCTTATTTAAGACTTCCCCTTCCTTCTGAGCCAAACTTGAGCACCCTGTATTTTTTTTTAGCAACCTTTTCTAAAAGCAACCAATGAAATACTGTGTTTCTCCCAGCTACATCCTGCTTCTTCGCCTGCCTACTTCCATATGCTCCATTTTTTTCTGGCCACTTGTGATGCCTTTTTATTTTATGTTTCTTTCATTTAGCCACGCTAGTGCATGAATTAAAAATAGTTCTTCCTGCAACTGAGCAACTGACCCTTTGCAGCTCTGTATCATTTGCCCAGAGTCAGAGTGGGATAATATTCCATTTTGGGTATGTTTTGTAATTCTCAAAGCCTCCGGTTTCCTTTACCTCCATAACCATGTGAAGCTTCAATTGATATCACCAAGAATTTAGCACTCCAAGTGAGAGAAGGATATCTCCCAAAGGATGTGTAATTCTATTATGCAGCAACAACTCTTTCTATGGCTTCAGGCCAAGTGAAAACATTTGCTAGTTCTGGAGCTATTTTTCAGCCAATCCCACTGTGTGACCTTCTAGAAGTTCTCTCATTTCAGCAATTTGCGTTTGACCTACTCCTGCCCCACCATATAATTGTGACCTCCCTTTCCGACTGCGGTAGGTGGGGGTAGCAGCCGTTCAATGTTTTTAAGTGCAGATCTATCACGTGACCACATCTGTCTCCCTGCTGTTTGTTTCTATCATCTGTAGAACATTAACTGGCCAGCGTGCATGGACAGGGCAGGGGCCATCTTCAGATGGAATAAAACAGAGAAGATTATATCAGTACTTTGCAATGATTTCCTAGGTGCTATATTTATTCACTCATAGATTAGAAGGACTTATGCCTTTTATAGTCTGAGACCAGTCTCCTCTGGCTACATAACCACAGAAAGTAATGTCCGAAGAACCTAGTGTGGTTACAAGATATCATGAAAAATTCTGCTCTTATGAAATGCATGTTAGAGTCCTGAAATCTTTAATTAGTGGTTTTTTCTAACCATATTAAAAAAAAACTAAAAACATGAGATTCATTCACAAATATCATGCTGAGTTAAAGAGGCTGTCACTGATTCCTCCTTGGGGCTTAGAGGAGGTGCTGAATGGTCCCAGGCAGCTGTCATTCCTCCTCTGGGCATTTGTAGATAGATGCTTTGGCACATAAAAAGGAAGCATGGAGTTGTGGACTAAAGAGTTTCTGCTTTAACTTCAGCTCCTAGCCACTGAAATCATCTCACATTTGATATTTATCTAGCATAGGAGCACATTACAGTGATTAGGGAGATGTGGGCTGGGTCCCAAAACCGTGGGGCAAGTAGAGTTTACTTTGTGTTCACTTGAATTTTTATGTTCTTCCTTTTTGAATATAATTAATGGTTAAATGAGATCTGCCTTCGTTGTTTAAATTCTGTTTTTGGATGGCAGATGTAAAATAGAAAGGAGGCACTTAAAACTACCTATCTTTTCCCTTAAGATTTAAGACATTAATATTTAACAACATGAAAATGTTAGAATAGCATTAAAACTAATTCTCCCTGTTCATTTGGGGTAGTATCACTAGTTACTCTGGAATTGATGTAAAAGCATAAAACAGATGGTTATTATGTAGGATTTCCAGCAAAACGGTGGACCAAGTTGATGGGAGAAATCCCTCATCTTCATATAATAGCATTAAAACAGAGAGAGTGGCTCTGAAAACAAGAAGGTGAATGTCCCAGGGGACAGAAATGAAAAGGAGGAGTCAAGTCTGGAATTCTCGGTAAGGACCCAAGTCAAAAGGCCTTCAGGGCTAGGGCTTTAGGACATGCTTGGGGTGGGAGAAGTGGTCTGGGCTTGGGGACTGAGCAGAAACTCAACTCCCTGTGTAAAAGCTACACCCTACAGTGAGCTAGTCTACCTGCAAAGTCAAAGTTCAAAAGAACTGCGTATTAGCCCCAGGGGAACAAGAAGGAAGCTGACTGTGGGTGGAAATCATCTCACAAAGGAAAAACTGGAACATCAAACCTGCTCTATTGGCTCCCACCAGCTACCTAAAGAAGTTCTATTCTTTCAAGGGAGGAGTATGAAGACCAGCGCTTAGAATTTGAGAGCGCCCTCTAGTGTTCTTCCTCACTGCAGGTCTTTCAATAGCTCTGAGATCTTGGGCTCTTGACACAACTTTAGGTCAAGATGAATTAAATGGTACTGGGAAAATTGGATAACCACATGCAAAGATTGCAACTGGATCCACACCCCTCACCTCTCACAAAAATCAACTCACAATGGATAACAGAATATAAACCTAAGGCATGAAACCTTAAGAATTCCAGAAGAAAATGTTGAGAAAACTTTTAGGCGTCAGCCTGGGCAAAGAATTTATGAAGACCCTAAAGCAATCATGATAGCAAAAAAAAAAATAAATAAATAGGATCTGGTCAAATTTAAAAGCTTCTGCACAGCCAAGGAAGCAGTCATTACAGTGAATAGACAACCTACAGAATGGGAGAAAATATTTGCATGCTATACATCTGACAAAGGGCTGATAACAAGAATCTATATAGAACTTAAGAAAAATAACAGGAAAAAATATCAATCCCATTAAAAATGAGGGCAAAAGACATGAACAGAAACTTTTCAAAAGAAGACAGAATAATGGCCAGCAAACACATAAAAAATGCTTAGCATCTCTAATCATCAGGGAAATGTAAATCAAAACCACAAGGAGATATGTAGGAACACTCCTACACTGCTGGTGGGACTGCAAATTGTACAACTCCTATGGAAAATAATTTGGAGATATCTCAAAGAACTAGAAATAGAAATACCATTTGATCCAGCAATTCCACGACTAGGCATCTACTCAAAAGAAAAAAAAAAGACATTTTACAATAAAGACATCTGCACTCGAATGTTTATAGCAGCACCATTCACAATTGCAAAGATGTGGAAACAACCCAAGTGCCCATCAATACATGAGTGGATTAATAAGATGTGGTATATGTATACCGTGGAATACTACTCAACCATAAAAAACAATGGTCGAGTGGCATCTCTTATATTATGCTGGGTGGAGTTAAAGCCCATCCTTCAAAGTGAAGTATCACAAGAATGGAAAAACAAGCACTGCATGTACTCACCATCAAATTGGTACTAACTGATCAACACTTATAGTCCCGCCACTCCCCAGCAGGTGCTCACATGAAGTTATATTCACTGGGTGCCAGGCAGGTGGGAGGGGGGTGGGGGTGGATAAACTCACAACTAATGGGTGTGGAGTTCACTGTATGGGCAACAGGCATGCTTGTACCTCTGGCTTGGGAGAGGCAAAATGTTTGTACCCTGATAATATACTGAAATTTAAAAAAAATGGGTCAAAATTAAAAATAAAAAAAGATGAATTCAGAGTCAAACCAACATACTAATGAGACAATGAATGATGCCAAGAGTCAGCAGACACAATCACGACAGAACTTGCACCCCAGGTCGATGAAACAGACCAACCCCCAACAGATTTTAAAACATTTAAGAGATACACAAGTGAAATCAGTTTCATCAGAGCAAGGGATCATGACATAGATGAGACAGAGAATAGATAAAGGGGGAAAAAAAAAGTATTATGGGTTGGAAGAAAATTCTGAGGACATCTGAGAATGTAGTGCATAGAGAAGAATAGATTTGTCTATCTGGAGTAAGAAATTCATTTCAGTATTTATCCAGCAGTCATAACATGTAAAAATATGTATGACTCAGTCCTGCATCACAGAAAAAAAATGAAGGTCATGATAGTGTAATTTTAATCACTTTCCCTCCTTCCTCTACAAGAGAACCATATATTCTTCTCTTATTTTCAAGGAGGGAAGTATGTGATCTTGTATAGACTTGAGTTTTAAAAGAGCAAGATTCCTGCCTTATTTATTGTTGTGCTCCAAACAAGCACTTCACAGATGTTGGTGGAGAGACTGAGTATATATCTATTTCTCTTCTGTCGAAGAACTCACCACTTTCTCCAAGAGGATGAAAAAAATAGAAAATTCGGTATTCAAAAGATAAATAATATACTGAGAGAGAAAATTATCAAATAAAAAATATTTATCATTTGTGTTTCTTTTTCTTTCCTTTTGTCTCTCAGAGTTCTAGTTTTCTTGCAGGAATAACATAAGGAATGATATATGGCTTCGGGGCTTTTTCAAAGATTCAGGAATGTGTATGTAAAATACTGTTGCTCAGCTTAGCATTCAGAATGTTGTATGTGCTCAGTATGTACTATTATTGGTGTTATTATTTTCATTGCAGTTTTTTAAAAAATTTTCATCATCATCTGAAATAATCTTCTTCAAGAGCACGTACTAAAGCTTCAGTTCTTTTGGAAGCTATTGTTTTGTTATGAAACACCAGGTACTGGACTTAATAAACATTTATTTGCTTAGGCTGACACTATTGAGATAGTTCTTTCCTGGGGCTGGATCTCTTAATCTACTCTCTCTTTAGAGTGGCTTTTCTGTTCTCAATTATACGTTTTTGAAAATCATCTTCACAGATGTTTAGACCATTAAAATGTTGTCTCTTTCGAAATGTATCAACCTGTCAAATTTCTTAAGGTTCTTCCTGCTGTCAGTGTCACTAAGAGAATCAAATCCCATCCCTGTTGACAATCAGGGCCCTATACATTATCTGCAAGGGTCTTTGTTTACTTGACACGAACTTCTGATTTCTGTTTGTTTTTCCCCTTGTCAGCGAGAAAATAATTATTTGGGAGTTCTGCTACTGTGGGTACTTCACTGCCTAGGAGACCAACATGATATGGTGCCGAATATAAAGACATAATAAGTTGGAATTGGTTAGATTTTGAGTTTTTTAAAAAAGGGGCAAAATTAGGTATAGAGGAATAATTATTCTAGGTATATAATTTATATCATGACCTCCAGGAGAGGAAGGACTGGCTCATTTCAGATTCCATAGATGTCAAATTTGTTACCAACTCAGACTCAGCCTGATCATGCGGGGAAATCCCTTCTCTGGCCTGTCCACGGCGCTGGCGGCTGTGTTACGAAGGGACTTTATTGGAGAAATATGAAACAAGCCAAATATAGTGATGACAATTTCCAGCAATGCCTCACAGTGTAGAATAACGCAACAAGTATTTACTGAGTGCCTTGCATACAGTATGTCATTTAGTTTTTATAAAAGTTGTATAGAGTGGCTATCACTTTCCTCTTTTTATATGGCTGAGAAAGCCAACTAAGAGGTTAAGCAACTTGCCCACACGTCGCCTACGGTGCTTAGGAAACAAAGCAGGAGCTAGATTCCTCGCCTGTCGGAATGCAAAGGCCAGGTTCTAAAATTCTATGTCCTCTAGCTGTGGTGGGAAGGAGCTGCACTCTGGTGTTCCTATCTTGTGTGCATGACCGTGTGTGTGTGTGTGTGTGTGTGTGTGTGTGTGTGTGTGTATCGTGCGTGTGGTCTGGGTGCTAGCGCTGAGCATCTGGGGGCCTGCCTGGGAGAGAAAGTGTGCTAAGTCCTCACGAACACCTTTCTTCAGGTTAATCAGAGCTTCCCACAGCCTTGTGGGCTATACCATATTTATAAGAAGGCTCCAAACAGGAGCCCTTCTTGAACCAAAACGTTTTGAGAGAAAACTATCTCATCATGTACCTCAGTGACCAAAGCAAGAGCCGCCTTTTCTAGATGGCAGGCATATTTATTATATGACAGAGGACCAGAGGACTCCAAATCTAGTTTTAAAAACTCTCGTGTAACGTCCCAAGCTCTGTCTTATTTCCCAGTGTCCTCTCTTTCATCACAGAGAGGGCGCTTAAGGACTGATGTTCATTCATGAATGTTCTGTTCAGCCGTTCGCTGAGCCAGCATCGTTCATTCACTAAATGCGTCGTCACGGGGTGCCCGCCTCGCGGCAGCCTTCGCATTAGGTGCTGGGGGTGTGGGACGTGGCACCCCTCTGCCCTTCAGTGGGGAAGGGCAGATACACACATAGACAGACTGCATGCACACCGTGTCAAGGGGCTTGAGGGGGCAAAGCGTGGCCGCTGTGTGCACGTGGGAGGTCCTTCCTCTTGTCTAAGCGACTCAAAGAGGGTTCTGCAGCAGCTGTCGCCCCAGCTGGAGTCTGAACGACAGGGTGCAGAGAGAGCACCAGGTGAGGAAAGGGAAGTCATGGGACTCCGGGTAGTCCCTGAGCCAAAAGTCCTTGATGCAGCTAGAGCCCAAAGTGCAGGTTAGGCAGCGATGAGAATGAGGCTGGAGGTAGGTAGAAGCAGTGTGGTTCTTGGTGGTTTGGTTTTGTGACCTTTCATCTTAAGGATGCTGATAGGCCAACGTCCCAAGGGATAAACCATGGGCACAGCAGGTGGTCAGCAGCAGGATGAGCACTATTGATGACCCAAGCCAAGGTCACGGCAGTGAGGATGTTGGGAAGTGTGTTCTCGAAGCTGGAGCAGTGGACTCTGAACATGTGCTGGGAGAGAGTCACTGTGCGACGACATTCCAGATGCCCCACTGTCTCAGTCTAGTTCGATTAAAACCCAACGAACACTTATTTTTTAGTTGAATTTCAGCACTGCTCAGAATTCCTGCCCAAATAATGTTAAACAACTTTAGTTTAAGAAGTAAGATTAGAATTTTATCCATAATTATTCATCAGTACTATACTATATGACCAGTGAGGCTAAATCATTTTTGCATTATATTTTTCACACGTGAAAGATTCAAACGATCTCATCATCTTCGCAGTGAATATCAGAATATTCCTCTGTGTGTCCCCCTTTAGCACAAGCCACTCACACAGCTGAGACAGGTGCCACCCCTGGGACTTTTCCCTCCAGTTAAATGTTGGCTTTTGGGGTAACAGTTCCTCCTACCCTCGCTTGGCACCCTAACCTTTTTAACAGACTCAACATTTGCAAAGAAGCTTATCTTTCTTCCCAGAGTTTATAGCAATATTGTCAGGGTCTGCTATCTCCGGGCATCTTTAATGTAGTAATGTTTATGCGTTGGAAAGAACAAAAATAGAAATGTTTATAACTGGTGGGGAAAAATAAAGAACTAATGCAAGCTGGAGTCATTGGCTTGGCCGGTCCTGTTTGTGAAAACAATTCTCACTAATTATAGCTCTTCCAGAAGGACGGTATTATTATACTGACCATATGTAATTAACTTGACTTTTCTACATCTGCACACGGAAATAGAACGCACTGCAGTTCTCCCCATTTCGTATTCCTAAGCAAGGGCCTTGCATCCTTTGGTGGACACAGTCCAGCTTTAGTCTTTTCTTCAGGAGTTCTAAAATCTCTGTGTGGCATTAAATTTAATGGGTCCAGTATATCAAAAATAGAATTATAATTATGAAAAGTCAGTTAAAAGGAGGGTGAACGGTAAAATGAAATGAGATTTTTAATGGCTTGCCAAGACTTATAATTAATGAGATGGAGATTTGGCCATCCATGTGACCTTCAGGTAGGAAGCAGACAAAGCCGTGTTTGAAAGGGTTCTGGAAGAAGAACGGTTTTTCAGAAGAAAAGGAGTCTCTACCTCTTGCCAGCAGCTGCCTCCCCACCTTTTAGGGCTTCTTCTTGAAGTCAGGCTCGTCAGAAGTGTTCAGAAGGCCACTTGGTGGTCATATCAGGTGCATGAGAGTGTCACAGGGGGAGACAAAGCAAACCACATGGAGTAACCCTGGAAGAAAGCAGTTCTGTGTTTACCCCATGACTCTGTTATTTGAGCAGCCACTTGTAATCTTGCTCACAAGAAGAAGCTGCTTTTCATGACAATAGTAATTCCTGGGTATGATCTACTTCGGTATCTGTTTTGCACAGTGAATTTCTTTGAACACTAGTTGCAAACAAAGAAAGGAGAAAAATAACACAAATGCGTGCCGGCTTGGAAGCCTAATGCCATCCTGCTGCACAACTTCCTTGCATGTCACGTGGGGTCCTGAGGCTGTAAAAATTGTTTTTGTCTGATTAAACACAAGTCCCTTTGAACTCCGTGGGGGTTCTTTTCCACTTGCACTTTCTTGTCTCTGTGTGCATTTTTTTTTCCTTTGGTTTGATTTGGAATCCAGAGTGTCTACAAGTCAGCCCACCCTACCTCCTCCATCCTTTTCTTAAAGCATAAAAAAATTGTGTTACTGTAACATCTGTTACGTTCCATGCCCCGAGGCACAGACAGGCAGAACTAAATGTTCTTCACATGTACGTGCGCACACACACACACTCACACCCTCTTTTTTCTCACGTACAGAGAATGGGTTGACTGGAAGGCAAAAGCAAATCAGAACAAACATCTAGTAACTGGCTCACAAAGGATGTTAGTTACCCATCTAATTACCACCGACAGAGGCTGTTTCTCAAGGCAGCCCAGGGAGAAGAAATGCATCTCCCGTGGTGACTGGGGCCTAAAACTTATCAGCTGTCACTTCTAGGGAAAGAATTTGGGGAGGGAGGAAGCAGGTTAGAATTTATAT
This sequence comes from Microcebus murinus, assembly GCF_040939455.1. Lineage (NCBI taxonomy): Eukaryota > Metazoa > Chordata > Mammalia > Primates > Cheirogaleidae > Microcebus > Microcebus murinus. The sequence goes on along the minus strand of NC_134114.1, from coordinate 6,787,920 downwards.
TTATGGCACTAGGAGCAGAACCAGTTTGGAGGCCCTTCAAAGTGTGGATGAAGGTAAATGGCTCAGTGGTCTCAGGGACGGGGTTAAATAATCAAACTAATTCTAGATCAGTGCCATCGTGAGCATTCGCTCTGAAATTCCACAGTGAACTACGTGAGTTTTAGATAGGTGGGAAGAAATGACTGCATTGTGGAGAATATGGAATTTATTCATTTATTCCTGCATGTGTCCATTTGTGTTTAAAGACCATTAGTGCAGCTTCTAGTTCCTTTGCTGGACATTCCACACGTCTTTTTCTGACTCTCAGTCTGAGGAACCACTTTTCATCTCATTCTCTCATTCCCTCCTTTATGTCCCATCTAACACCTTATGAAATACCATCATGTAGCATGTTGAGAGCTACCAAATGTTCATCTCCAGGCGTCCTGAGTTCCAGAGCTACCCTGCACCTACGTGCTCACATCCCCATTGGAGCTGCTACTGGGGATGTCTACTTAGACATCTAGCAAAGAGCTGTTGGATTATTCTCCAAATCTGCTTCCCCCGCCCCCATCTCTCCCATCTCAGAAATTGCCCCACAGTTTGAGTTGCCCTGGTAGAAAACATGGGTGTCATCCTCAAGTCTTCATATTTTCTTATTTCCCTAATCAAAACACCTCCTGTGTCTGGCCCCTGCCCTCCGTGTCTCCTGGCCTTCTGTGGTGTATCTCAGTCCCTGAATTCTGCGTCCTCTGGGGTCCCTTCCCCACACAGCAGCCATAGGAACTTTTAACAGTGCCAAGTGGCTCACGCCTCTCCTCCACCATCCCATACACACACCTTGTTTTCCTAGAGCCACAGAACAGGGGCTGGCAAAAGCTATAGCTGCCAGCTAACTCTAGCTCACTGCTTGTTATTGTGAGTATTGCCTGATTGGAACCCACTATGCCAGCCCATTTACATTGGTCTACGGCAACAACAGCAGAGTTGAGTAGTTGTGACAGAGACCATAGTCCCATAAAGCCTAAAATCCTATCTGGCCCTTAATGGCACCAGTTCGCCAACCCTTCCCATAAAAAAAAAACACAAAAAAACTACACCTTTTACCTTGGCTTGCAAGAACTGAGCTGGTCCTTCCTCCCCGTTGGCTGTCTTCTTCTTGTCTCTCTACACTCTTGCTCCATTTCTGCTATGTAGTCACCCCTGGGTCCTCCTCACCTTGGGGCCCTTCCCCAGGCAGGTCCCTCTCCTGGGATGCCCTTCTCCCAGATCCCTGTGTGACTTTTTCTTATCCTTCTGGTCTGGGCTACAATGTCACCTCCATGGAGGTGATGTTGGCCTTCCCTGCAAACTCTTCATCACATTGCTCCAAGTCACACTACAAAAAGTCACCCTGCTTTATTTATGTCATGGCAATTGTTGTTTATTTCATTGATTCTACCTCCCTCGCTAGGATAAACATTCGAGGAGAGGAGCAGCTTTCTCAGCTCATTTTCCTGCAGTGTCCTTAGTTTCTAGAGCAGGGCCAGGTACACAGTGGGAAGGCGTCTGCCCAGTGAAGGCTTGAATGAACAAACAGCTGCCCTGTACCTGGAGCAGACGGTCTGGTGAGGACACCTTGATGGAGTGAGGCGAGTAACGAGAGCTGATGGCAAACGCCATGAACATTGGGTGCGGCAAGGGAAGGGTCAAGGAAAACTGGCAACAGGATTAGAAACGTACCTGTGACATTGAGTTCCCAACTCCCTCCCAGGAACTCAGTGGGGCCATAAATCCAGCTCCTAGTTTGTCCATGCAGTGGCTTTCTGTAATTCTGGGAAACAAACAACTGTCACAAAACCTGGCTTATAAGATCTAGTCAAGTTAGTGCCTCGAAATGAAAACAACCATACATCCCCCAAAATAAGCCAAAAAGGGCAAAGCAAAAGAGATGATATTTATTTTTCATATCTCCTTGTGAACCTGTCTTTGCTGAGGTTGGTAGTCTGGAGCTGTGGGGTGCAGAGTTCTCTGGGGGCTGCTGGGGCTTGGCAGAAATCCATCTCTGCTGAGGCTGTAAATCCCAGCTTCTGTGTTTTGTTTTAAAAATGTGCTTTTTTTCCCCTCCCCCCTCCCTTTTTTTTCTTTGTCTAACATCTTGGGTGTTTGACTTGGGACTGATGGTACTTAAGCTACCCTGGGAGTGAGACCTATAACTTTTATGGAACCGTAGATAACATTAGCTAATAAGCTGTGCTAGAAATTCCAAAGGTTGGTTGGCCGGTCGGTTGGTTTGCTTTCTACTAGAGGAAATGGAAGTATAGTTATTAGCTGGTGTTTCAAAATGATTTTGTGTGAAACTGTAGAAAATAATCAACTTTTGTTTTTGAAGAGGGTAAAGGCTTTTTGCATGTCTTTATCATTTTTGTAGAAAAATATTAAAGGCCATGTAAAAGTAATGGGCTAAAATTTTGTGAAATTGCTAATACTTATTGGTGCTGTGTGATATGTGACAAATTGTATGGAGTGAGTGATCAGGGCTCTTTCTAAACTAGTCTGCGTGACATCTGGCCAGGTGAATTTACTATTCTGGACTCTTTAATTAAGGGATGTGAGTACATGCACCCAAAGCTCCCTCCTTACTTCAAGACTGTATCATTTTATTTTCGTCTCTGTTACTAAAAAACTAAACCTAGTATGTTTAATTTTCTGTAATACATATTTAGTGAGCTTTTTACTCTATGACCTAGGGCAGGAGTTGGCATACTTTTTTTTTTTTTTCTTCCTGTAAAAGGTAAGACAATAAATATTTTTAGCTTTGTAGGTCAGACAGTCCTTGCGGGTCAGACAGTCTGAACTCAACCGTGCAAATGTAGCACAGATTCAGCCATGGAACATACATAAACAAATGGGCGTGGCTGTGTTGGGATAAAACTTTGTTCACAAAAACAGGCAGCCATGGTTTTCTAAACCCTGTTCTGGAACCTACACACTAATACTTATAATTTTATAAATGTTAAATATGGCTTCTTTTAGTAAATTCACAGTAGTATTTGGATGTAAACAATTCCATGAAGAACAATTAGAAGAATGATATAGTTCCTAAGTGCTGCCTGAACACAATCACTGATCAAGGTACATCAAGTTGGCAGCATCTGGCGGACTTGGAGGGAGGGAGAACAGCAAGTGAGGTTATTAAGGAAGGATACAGGTGACATCTGTGACTGCTGGTACTTTGATATGGCCAACACTATACTTAACACACATTCATTCAAGGCCTGTTGCATGAGATATGAGAACACGGACATTGGCAAACTCACACCCTGCCCTGAAGTAGCTCCCAGCCTGTTGCGTTTGTTAGAATTTGAATAAACAGAGGGGGAGTGGGAAGACAGTTCAGACAGGATGGCATCATAGAAGCAGCATGGAGAAGTGAGGATGTGCTCAGTGTTACAGCCAGGCAAAGGAGTCTCTTTTGGGGAACAATGGGAGAAAAGTGAAAACCAGATGGATTTGAGCAGGACCTCGGGCCAGGCAAAGGCAGTGTGCCTGGGTCCATAAAACCTCGCAGGCATGGAGAGCCCACACAAGCAGAGCGCAGCGTTGAGACTTGAGATTGACGTCTGAAAGTCGTTAGTCCACAGGCACACCAGACTAAGGCTGTGCCATCATCTGTGCGTGTGGATTTCACAATGAGCTGGGGACACTCGTGTCACTGGATCTGACTTTTCTTCTTTCCAACTATGCCGAGAGATTTATCACAAGCAGACTGCATTTTGGCTTTCTTTGTTAAATATCAGTGTTGTTTGCTCAATATAATAATGAATAACGGAATGGAATGTCTACTGATTTTTGTTAATCTGTTGGTAATTTACTGATTTCTGTTGCAGAGTCCAAAGTAAAAAATATGTAAGTCGAGAAACTTCTTATGTTCATTTTGAAAATAAAAGTGGGTGGGGCTATAACATATGTGAAGAAATATCACAATGAAATGCACTAATTTGCCTGGTTTCTAGTGACAGACCGGTTACAACTTATAAAGAAGTTGGCAAGCTTGGTCCTAGGAAAGAATTACCTTTTGGAAAAGCTGTAGACTGGCCACCTGAGACATTCTGATGCTGTTCAAGGAAGCTGGGGTCTCTCCTTAGATAAGCAGGTTAAATAATCCCCTGATAAAGTGAGGGGGTGATTTCTGTGCATTTCTGAGTCTTCCCAGCCAACATGTCTGTGTCCAGGAATATTTATATAGGGTTTATTATTTCATTTACTGTGATTATCATCGCTAGAGGGATAAGCTCTGACTCAGAGGTCCCCGAGACTACCCTCAGTTTGGATGATTCACTAGAGGGACTCACAGTATCCAGAAAAGCTGTCATGGTTTACAACAGTGACGGGGTAGGTGCAGATTAAAATTAGCAAACATAAAAGGCACATGGGGCAAAGTTCAGGGAAGACCACGCACAAGCTTCTATTTATTCTTACCCAGAGGAATCCATTTTATGGACACTTCATTCTCCCAGAAATGACATTTGACAAAATGAATGAACATTGCCAGACAGAGAAGCTCACGGTACCCTTTCTCTCCAGGGATTTACTGAGGGTCAGTCACACAGGCGTGGAAGCCTGCATGGCTGACCTTTGTCACTTAGCCTCCAGCCATTCCAGAGGTCAAACTGACACAGCCTGGCTGAAGGTCCCCCCCCCCCACAAGCCACTTGTTAGCATAGACTATCCAGCATGGCTTGAAGCTCCCAGATAAAGAAAGACACTCTTGCCAGGCAGAATATTCTAAGGACTTGGAAATGATCTCCCTGCAGCCAGTCAAAGGCCAGACTTTTCTTGGGAATATGCTTGCTTTGAATATCCCAGACCTGTTGAATCAAATCAACTTGTTACTGGACAGCCTCTCTCTTGACTAAGACAGTCCCACAGGAAAAAAATGGTTCTGCACCTGAGATGCAAACCCAAACCAGCCCAACTCCAAGGACCATGTAACTTGTATTAGCATATTTGGTGAACGGAGGACAGTTGTGTTGTAGGCTCTCTCTGACCTCCGTGGCAGCTGGTTCTGAGGAGACACAGAGCTGACTTACTTTTCACTCCTGATTGTAACAGAACAAAGCCCCTGTGTTACCAAGGAACCCTGTCCTTGACATCTTGGCGGTGCCCTGCCCCTTAGGGCAGCCACTCACCGTGCTTGGCTGCTGAGCACTTGAAATGTAGCCGGTCCAAACTAAATGCATGGTAAGTGAAAAATACACACTAGATTTAAAAACTTAGAACGCACACAAAATGAAAATATCTCTATAATTTTTATATTAATAGCATATTGAACTGTTTTGGATTTGTTGAGTTAAGTTAACTGCTCAAAATGACTTTTACCTATTTCTTAACAGTTTTTTTCACGTAGCTACTAGGAAATTCAAAATTATACATATTATCTTCATGGGATGACACCGCTTTGGAGAAATTATTATCTTTATGCTTTTCCTTGGGAACAGATAGTATTTATCTCCTTTAGCTTCTCTCTCCTGTGTGTACATCTCACCTTCTTAGCTGAATTATACATGTCCTGAAGGCAGAGGTCTGTCTTATATAACTATGTATTCCAGCTAGTACCTAGAGTTGGTTCTTCCGTGTAGCAGGCAATCGATAAGTATTAGTTGACTACATAAATGAATAATGGTGCTGCCCCCAAATTCTTGGTGTACATCCCCCTAATGCTTAACCCTAAAATTCCTGGAAAAGTCTGGATGTGCTTTGGAAAACGTGTTCTGGTTTTATGTGTAGATAGATTCTATACTTCTGCAAAGAGGCCACCTTGGGACTTATTAGACCTTTCTTCAAGGAAAGAGACTGCCTTGCACAACCCTGGCTTCTCTCCTGAGTTCTCATAGTTTCTTCTCCTGAATTCTGAGGTCTGCAGAGGTAGTGGCTTAAATAAGAACATAATGATTTTCTAATAGTGAGGAGGCAAAGAGGAAAGTAAGTGTGCAATGTGAGACTGTGGCAGAGAGAGATTTTTAGCTTAAGCAAATGATTTCTTTTCTTTTTTTTTGAGACAGAGTCTCGCTTTGTTGCCCAGGCTAGAGTGAGTGCCGTGGCGTCAGCCTAGTTCACAGCAACCTCAAACTCCTGGGCTCAAGCGATCCTTCTGCCTCGGCCTCCCGAGTAGCTGGGACTACAGGCATGCACCACCATGCCCGGCTAAATTTTTCTATATATATTAGTTGGCCAATGAATTTCTTTCTATTTATAGTAGAGACAGGGTCTCGATCTTGCTCAGGCTGGTTTCGAACTCCTGGCCTTGAGCAATCTGCCTGCCTCGGCCTCCCAGTGTGCTAGGATTACAGGTGTGAGCCACGGCGCCTGGCCTATTTTCTTAAAGCTGAAATTTGGCACTTTCTGAATATGTATCAGAGCTAAATGTCCAGATATTTTAAAACCAAGCACCCTAAGACACTAAGAAATCTCTGAAACTGTTCTCTGCAATCTCTGTACTTAATGCGGTGACAAATGGCTTTATTTTATACCCATCAGTCTTCTGGCAATCACTGCCTACACAGCAAGCACTTCCACCATTCCTGGAATAATCTAAGAGCACCACTGAGTAGAAATTGTCCATTTTTATAATTTCAGTCATATTAACATCATTTATAATTCTAAAGCTATAAATCTAAAGGAAATTACTTTTTAATGTCCTCTGGCACAACATTAAGATTTTGCAATTAGATTTTATAGCCTGTGGTCATATGCTGCAGGCCACCAGTCAAAATTAAGCCCCTTCTGCACCAGGTAAAGTTTCCCACAGGTGATGCAAAGTACTTTGAAGCCACATAAAGTTGAAGGCAGGGGCAAGCTGGGCACTGGCTTCACAGCCTGGAGGACAAAGCCAATCACAGCCCAGGAGTTTGAGGGTCTTGCTTAGTTTGTATATGAATTTGTATAATCTTTTAAATTAAAAGGAAAAAAATCTCTGTCTTGCTTGATAGATGAGTAGATATGGCTTCTTGTGTTGAGCTATCCAGCAATAAAACCCAGCAGCCGATCAGCTTGGTTCTTATCCTAATTAATTGTTCCAGATGGTTTAATGAAATAGGAAGTTACAGGGATCTTAAAAGTTATAAACAAAAGGGAAGGCAAGTTCAGCCCATGATAGACATTTTGAACCTGGCTTATGAATGCCTTTCTATTGGTGTCTTCTTACCCCTTGTCAGGTGTGTCTGAGGCAACCCCTTGAATGACTCAGAAATACTTGAGCCAGAGTTGCCGGGATCTCACCTAATATTGGCATTTAGATCCTGAGATTTGACAGGTATTTGCGGTATGGCCAGAAAATCACACAAACAAATGAAAACGTGGGGGGTAACAGTGGGATTTGTGAATCCCACCCCTGTTTCAGCAAGGTAATATATTCTAATTGGTTATAAGATGGTAGTTAGTTCCAGTGAGAGTTTGTTTCCCAAAAAGTTCTCTTAAAATGCATACCCGGGAAAAACATCAAACACATTTATTTAGTTGTTCTGTATTATCCTGCGACAACCTAACTTTGAGAAATGATGAGTGAAGAAAGTCGCACAGGGATCCCCTGTAGTCATGGGGCCTGCCCAGGCAACCTTCATGCACAGAAACCCCACGCAGGCCCCTGCGCCCGCCCTCTGCAGTGCTGCACACCATGCTCTCGCCTGTACTTGAACAGGTTGCTGGCTGTTGTTTAGTGCTTATTTACATTGCAAATCTATATGTATCATGGGTTCCAAAAAAAAAAAAAAACAAAAACAAAAAAACACAAATGTAAAAGGAGACCTCTGGTGTTCAAGTGGTTTGTGAATGAAGTTGACCCGAAGCAGGAACTCTTCAAATGAAGATGAGCTGTCACAGCCTCTCGGTTTCTGAGAGAGCCCCAGGGGCTGCCCAGGATGAAGCAGTGAATGTCACAAGAACAGATTCCAGAGTATAGAGCTTTTGTCACACATGTATTTTGCGAATTTTTCCTGCAAGGCAGGTGTGAAAAATGGATTAGACGTATTGTATGTGAATGTGAGGAAGTCCTGTGAAGACTAGATAGGACGTCAGATTCACTTTAAGCAGACACCCAACCAAAACCAAAGGGGCATGCAAAAGCATTGCTTGCATTTTCTAAATAATGTGTTTTTACATGCCATGTTGACAAAAATGTACATGAAAGATGCTTTATGCTTTCTTGCTAGGTTGGGTCCTTTATTCTGATATAAAAAGTTTCAATTTCTCTAATTGTTTATTATTGAATAGTTTTGTTTTATCTTTTAAAAATCACATAAATGAGACACTTGTTCATTTCCTATAGTGATTTTTTGAGATCATTTTTTATTTGTTATCATGTTTAGTGTGTTTCATATATATGAATGTAGTATGTCTTCATATATGCTTGGGTAAATATATATACACATGAATATATTGATGCCTTCATTTATGTATCTATATGTATATGTGTCTGTATGTATGCATATATATGAGTTAATATATTGATACCTATATCTAGATACAGGTAATTCTGGTCCCTTGGAGAAACTTTCCTGTGCTCAGGAAACTTTCCTAAGCCTGGCCGAGCCACCCCATGATATTTCTACTTGGATATTTCACTAGTGCTGTGATTGGGGAGAAATAGATTGGCAAAAGAGTCACAGGACTTGGATTTTCCGCCTTGCCATACACATGTGTTCTCAGGCAGGACATATAATTTCTTTGCCCTCAGTTTTGTCAACTATAAAATCAAGGGCTGGACTGCAGCACAGCCAATGCCATGCCCTGCTATTAATATAACTTACCTTGAGACTACGAAGTTCTAGGTAGGTGTTACACTGAAAATAACAGAGGCCCATACATTTGGAGAAAAAATTGTCCGGATTATTTTCCAACCTCTCTACAAAGCTAAAGTCACTCTAGAATATCTGCGTATTTCTGAGTTAGCTGATGTAAACAGGACTTGTCTTGGAAAAACTCTAATGGAGATGAATTTTTAGCTATTGAGATCTTCATCCCCCTGGACCCCTCACTGCCTGTGCTGGACCCTGGTTTCTTTCTCTTTTTCTCTGGGACCCAGCCTGGGCTGGAACATTCCTATCTTCCATCTGGAAATTACCACTTTGTTGTCTTTCCAATTGTGTTCTCCTTTGGTGGGTGCCACTACTATTTCTGATAAATTAATCCATGCTGATATATCATTAGGTGCCAAGGATTCATGTTCTTTATACATTCCTTGGAAAATTGATTTTTAATTTGGACCTTATGGAAATATGGTCTTAGTACTATTCTGGGTTTAAATTCCAACTTAGCTACTTATAAATTTATATTACATTTCGCAAGATGTTGAACTTATCAAAATCTGAGTGTTTTAGAAAAAAATTTCTATAGCAAAGATTATAGCTCTAGCTTCACATAATTATGAGTGGTTAATGAAATAAAAAAGTTAATATATAAAAATATCTAATACAGTTGCTGAAATCAAACAAGTACTAAAAATATACCCCAGTTATTCTGATATATGTTTTTCATAAACATATTTTAAATGTCTTTGAATGTACATGTTTCCTCCCTAATGAAGTGTTTCACGTTGGCTTGCTGCTGGACAGACACATAGAGATTTGGGACTGAAATCTATTATAATCACTTAAAGAATTTCAGAGAAGGCTTAGGTAGCTGAAACCCTGATGCATCTTATTGTAGGGATGAACATGGCCTGGGGGGTGCTGTTGACTTACTGCTCAAAGTGAATTTGCCGTGTTCTGCGGGATTGTTGGAGGAACAGGAAAGGCAGACTGGCAGGGAACAGGAAGAAGCTGGTGGCAGGCAAGACGCAGCACAGACCTGCTGTGCTGTTCTTCTTGTTATGGCTTTTAAATGTTCCACCCCCTTCTTTTTCAATCACAGTGCTCACTAAGATTGCACTGATAGATTGGTTTATGTAATGCACTGAAGCCGAAAATGAAGTCCATAGAAGGGAGATGTATGCCAATTTTAAAGAGTAGTAGGTGTCTTTAAGGTAGGATGATTTTTTTTTTACAAATTGGGAAGAGGTCAGGAAAAGAGGCCTTCCAGAATGTTCTGTGGAGAGTATACCCTACACCTCTTTTCCTGCCTTGCCCACAGAAGTGCCTTTTCAAGGTAAATGCTCTTACATTTGCCGTACAGTGTCCGCCCTCCCCACCCCCCCACCCCCCATCAGAGCTGAGGGGTTTAGACTGCTTAGAAATCCAGCCATTCCACATGGCTTGTATCATCCCTGCCTTCTCATTCCAGAATGTTCTTCACTCCAGTAAGGAAGATCAGCACATGGTTGTCATTATCTTCCTCCATACTGACATCAAGATGCTTGGATAATAAAACATAGTTGGTGAAAATGATGAGTGGATTTTCCTATAGATCTCAACTGGTAAACTCATCCATGCTGTTAAATGACTAGGTGCTACGGAGTCTTGTTCTCTCGGTGTGTGTAGATCTTTATTGGTAAAAATTGTAAACACAGGTTGAAGTAGTAGCTGGTTTTGGGACACCCAGTTTTCTGTTGTAGTTCTCTTTTCTCTAGTCTCCAATTGAAAACTGAGTGGGTTGAAATTTTATTTAACAGTATATCAATGGGAATAAACTCACTTTCACAGTAAAGAGGCTGTTGATTTTTCTTTCTTTCTGTTATTTTTTGAATGTGCTACATAGGAAACTACATTTTGTATTTTTTGAATTTTAATAATATAGCATAGTGGCTAAAAAACACAAAAACTAGGCTGGCAGGGTTTGTATCTTACTAGCTATTGATCTTGGCAATATTCAGCTTAATTGTTCCTCAGTTTCCTCACCTCTGATAGGGCAGGTGTGAGAAATACAGGAGTAATAGGTATGAAGTGCATATATAGCACCTAGCATATGGCATATACCTTATAAATGTTAGTTATTTTTGAGATGCTTTACTGATAATCAAGATTATTAGCATTATTATTCCCATGTGTGGCATTAGGTGCAGATTAAACATATAACCTTGGAGTAGGCTGTGATTTGCACTCTGTTCCTGAACACTGCACATTACGTATGTTGCATATATTATGCATGTTACGTATCTTGCCGACTGTGCTTTTGAACAATCTTTACTGAGTGCGGCTCGGTTTCCAATGTGGGTTTCAAGTCCCTCTAGAGGTTTTGAAATCCAGCTCTCTTAGCTCCTTGATTGACTGAAGTTTGAAGGCACAAGGAATTAACCTGGGGCTACCTGGAACCACCCGTTACCCTGCCTGGGAGGTTTCGCTGCGCAGTGTTTGCCTACAGCCAGGTGGGTTTCTGCACAGTGAGTGCCTCAGGCTGCAGCATGTGGAAGAGCCGTCAGTCCAGCTCTTTGAATGACTGTCGTGTTTTGGCCAAGAATCTCTGCGTGGTTCTTATTTATTAGGCTCTCAAAGGCTTTCTTGGCTTGCAAACCCCATTACTTTAGTTACCTATAGAATATTTTCTTTTTAAGAAATATAGTGACAGTTACCCCTTTTTTCTTTCTTTTTATTTTCATTTCTTCTTCGTCTTTTTTTTTTTTTAATTTGGGAGGGGGCACTAACGTGAATCCCCTCAGCTAATCTCTAGTTTATATTTGCTAATTACTTTGGCCTAAATTTATTAATACTGACTCATGTTCATAAAAGTAATTATTTCTTGAAGCTGTAAGACTGGGTTCCTTTAAAAATGGACTCATTTCACTTTTGGTAAAACAAATGCATGGGAATATATGTAGCGGTAAGAGAAGGAAAATATGAATCAATGCACCTCATTTGCAACAGAAAATCATTGCTGGAGGCTACAGTTAAATAATCATGTCTGTATAAAGATTAAATTATCTAGAATAGTTAATATCAAATGTTACAAATTACCAATCGGAATTGCAGGTATTATATTATTACTTAACTCCCAGACAATAGCCATACTGGCTGCCACATTTAAGTGACATTTCATTACAAGGTTACTTCAGCAGTACCAGGAGGGGGATAGGAGGAAAGAGGTAAACACACTATTTGGGGCAAATGAGCAAACTGATATTATTGAAAATTGTGTGCCCTCAACTTACCACCTGCTGTGGGCCCTTCCTGCCTCCTCACTCTCCCCAACCTTTCTCTGGCCACTGTGTTTAGACTCTTTCCTCTCCTGCCTGACTTGACCTTGTACTATGCCAGCTCTTCTGTTTCCATAATGGTTCATTTTCTAGTTCCTTAGAAAGCAGTATCAATAATTTCTTCTTGCTGCTATTGAAATCTGTAGTTGTCATGGTGAATCGTACTGATAGATTTTCTGATGTTAAGCTTGCTGAGCTACCCTTGTGTTTCTGGAATAAGCCCTATCCCTTGTGAAATATAGTATGTTTGTATGTGTGTGTGTGTGTGTGTGTGTGTGTGTGTGTGAGAGAGAGAGAGAGAGAGAGAGAAAGAGAGAGAGAGAGAGAGAGAGAGAGAGAGAGAGAGAGAGAGAGAGATGTCATTTGATAATACATGCATTTCCTTAGGAATGTTTTTAGCCACATTAATAAATGAGGTAGACCTGTGAGTTTGCTTTCTCATCATTTTCTTTTCTAGCCTTGGTATTAAGATTATCAAGATTATAATAACTTCAAACTGAGTTAGGAAGTTTTACTTCTGTATCAGAAATAACTTGTGTAAAGTCAGGATTATATGTTTCTTAAGGATTTGTTAAAACTTACATTTAAAACTGAGTTTGTTATTTTTATCGATATCTTGTATTTGGGAGTTGATTATGCATTTTGTTTGGGTATTTGTAATAACAAAGAGTATCATATATAAAAATATATTTAAAATAGAAAATATTTAAAATATTTTATATATGTAATATATATATTAAATATATATTTATATATTTTATATTTATATATTATATATTTATATATAATATATTTATATATAATATATATTTATATTAAAAATATAAATATATTTAAAATATAAAAATATATTTTAAAAGGATTTTTAAAATGAGGAACATGCATATTCCTACAGGCAGAGAGAAAGGGACTTGGTAACATTTGAGATCTTAGAGGAAAGAAATGGTTACTTTAAGAAAGGATTTAAAGAGAAGAGAAGATACGGGGTTAAAGCAAAGTTGAGAGGACTGGTCTTTAACAAGTGGATAGAACGTTGCCACTCTGATCTACGTAGCTGGATACTGATGCAGGTGTGTTTTTAATTAGAAAGATGGGTTGGTGCAGAGATTTTCTCGCAGGGCCCTCATGGTATCAGAGGTATCAATTTCTACAGAAGTCCATGTAATATGCAAAGGTGAGATAGGCAGACCTTCTGGAGGAAAATCAAAAAGAAGAGGATATGCAGATGACCCAATTTTGATCTAGTGTTAACCATAAAAACATACAGTTTTATTGGGGAAGTTCATTAGAATTTTAAATAAGGAAAATCAAACAGTATTGACAGAACTATATGCTGTTAATTCATTTCCCCCTCTGTACATGGCTCCTTTTATTACTCAAGGGCATTTTAGGAAGTAGTATAATGTCCTTCCTGTTGTTCAGTATAGGAACTAAAACCTGAAATGTGTCTTTTCATCCTGGTTCCTGTTGGCCACTGTCTAAAGAAAGAGGAGTGCGTAGGAAATGAGGGACCTGACTGTGTTGGGCTGTCTTTTCATGGTCTTCTCTCCCCACGCATGGCTCATCTTTCCTTCCCCTATCAGGAAAGTCAGCCCTCAGCCCTCTGTTCTGCCCCAACACGGTCTGCAGGTTGCACGTGTGCCCAGCCCTGGTGGCTGCGAGTTTTGGAGACAGAGCCCTTAACAGATGCTCAGGAGCCCTGGACTCTCGTCCCCACGGGGCTCCCTGGTCACGCATTTCCCATCTGAATGATGAAGCTTTTGAACCAGAATGTCTTTGTGGGCACTTCAGCGTCTTAGTGACGCTTAACAGTGGCTCTGGAGCTAACCTGCCCTTGGGAATTTTTCACAGTAGCATTCTCGTAGCTGCACTTGAACCCATTGTCTTTCTCTAAATCTGCCCCAATCTCCTGACACCTTCATCTCAGTCATCTCTGTTCCCTTCATTTAATCTGGAAACTACTTCCTTCCCTTTCACTTGTTACCCTTGACTTCAGCTCCAGTCAGTGATATGGCATATCAGACCCTCCCTTTCCATTTTCATAGCCATCACCTGAATGCGATGGTTTTTAGGGTTTCTTTTTAGTCTAGTATGTTTCCCTCTATTCTCTACTCTTTCCAACCCATCCTGCTTATCAGTGGTTCATTGGGATTCCCAAGATGTTGGCTACATGGACCAAAGGCTTGCCTGGAAACTTTCCAAAGCTTTGCTATCACAGATGAGATCAAGTCCAAACTTTTTAACCTATAAGCAAATTTTTGTAGAGCTAATATTTCAATACACCTTTCAGTTTCCTTTCCTGATAGTTTCTTAAGTTGCTGTTATTTTTTTTTTCCTTTTCTCTTTGCCTTTCCTTCCTGCTTCCTTTCCTTTTTAATTTGTCCTCTCTGGAATTCACTTGGTCATTATTACTCTTTCATTTCACGGCCATCATTGCCTGTCACAGTCAAGGCGCTGTGCTCTGTGCTGTGGGCACTGCAGGGGGTGACGCAGACAGAGACTCTTCAGGTTCTGTGGTCCCCAGGGATGGACACATATGTGACGATGAGCTGTACCACTTGGGGCCACGGGGTGCCATGGTCTCCCATGTCCCTCATGCTTTGTCCCCCTAGGACATGTGTCTTGTCAGTCCGGTCAAATCTTTCCTTTTCTTTTATCTAAACTCACAGTCATGTCTCCTTTCTGTGAATGAATAATTCCTACAATCCTGCAACACCTGTAAACACCTTGTATTGATAGATACTATGTTTAAAGAAGGTATTCGTGCCGTTCCTCTAACTGAATCATAAACTCCTAGAAGGATCATTTATTAATCACTTTTTATAGGTCTAATGCCTCATATATGCTTTGCTATAAATATTTTGTTTTAATTGACTTGCCCATAAAAATGAAGACATTTATGTAAAATACTAAAAACGAATCAAGATAAAATACACATTAAAATGTCAGGTTTCTATGTAGCTCAGCTCTGGTTTCCTTTAAACAAAAAATGATATCATTTTCCCCCCCAATAACTGATGGTAGAGAAAATACACATTTATTATTCAGAGCGATTCCTTGAAAGTGATCCATCCTGTTCACATCTGCAAAGCTGTTTCTACAGGACGTGGTGTGGGACAGGAGCATGTTTCCCTGTTAGATCTGTGTCTGTCTAGCATCAGTGTTTGCCGAAAGAGATCATTCCCTGTTCTACACATTTTTCCCTCAAACCAATAACTCTATTGATTCGATAGCTGCCACCTTCCTGTTTAGGCAGTGTGATATTATTCAAAATACTAAATCCAAGAAAAAACACACAATCAGACAACATGGTTAATTATCCAGGATAATGGTAAGGTGTCCCACAATTGGCAGGCAACTCACTGAATATTTTTTTTAGTGTCAGAAATAAGCTATTGAGAGTTGCAAAAATGCCTCATGAAGTAGCATTCTGTCTTTCTTCAAATAGTGTTGTTTTGTAATAATTGGACCATGGGCCAGAGGCCGTCTGATAGGAGTTAACAGTGCTTGTTAAAACCTGTCTCTATAGAGTGGCTATTTCCTGATTTCCTTTAGAAAAAAATGCAAATGAGGCCTAGAAGTAACTGTGGGTTTCTCATCTAGAAAGGACTGAATGTGTTTAACAAGTCTAATCATGGGACCAGAATAGAAACCCACAGGACGAGGGAAATGGGATGTCTGATTTGAAAGAAGGCAAATGGTGCTCGTGTGCTTGGCCCTCGCTCCCGAGGAGGGCTTGGGTAATTTTTCCGTCTTCAGCCCTTTCCAGCCCAGTTGCACAGGAAATGGCCCTGTTCGTGTTCAGTGTTCCTCTGGCGAATCCCATGAATGCTGTGTTATTTTCTGCCCAGCCTAGAACCAAAAGGAAAATGCACATGTGGCTTGCAAATCACCTCCGAGCACTGCTGCCTCTCTTGCTCTTTATCGGGTGGTCACGCCCTCCGTGTCTCACACATGCTTAGCGTGGATCAGGCGGCATCTTGACGGAAACCCCCAGTGGCCCTTAAACAAGCGGGTCAGGGGACCCCCAGATCCTTCCTGAAATGTAATGTTTGCTACCTGATGTGCACTCTCTGTGGTCCCCAGAGGAAAAAAAAAATCATTCATTTTTATCTTTTCATTTATTTATTTATTTTTTCTGTTTAGAAATCGGCCCCTGGTTACGGGAGTTCCGGGCGAAGAATGCTGTGGATTTCTCGCAGTTAACATTTGACCCAGGACAGAAAGAACTGGTTGTAGGAGCAAGGTGAGAGATACTACCTTTTGCCACCAAAGATGTTTTCGGACTTCATTTTACATATGCGCGGTTACACGTGAGCTTCTCTGCCAGAGTGGAAGAGTGCCGAATAGCATCGTTTCTTCTAAGTGTGCAGTGTGGTAGGAGTGTCCTGTAGTGTCCTTCCATGAGTGGAATGACAGCTGCTCTGTCACATTGATGGGACCTCCCTGGATGGCAGGAACTGTGCTAACATCAATTAACTCGTTTGCTTCTCCATTCCAACCTGAGGGGGAGGTCCTGTCAACATCCCTGTTGTAGATATGAGGAATGTAAGGAAGAAAGGAGAGAAATAAATTGCCCAGGGGCATGCGCCTGGGCAAAAGATGGACCCGGGTCTCAAACCCAGGCAGTTTGACTCCAGAAACCATATTCTTAGCTTCTCGCCACCTTATTCAGTAGATTTCTAGAGGTCAAGAGACCCTTCATCACCTTTCCTTGTGACCTTGCTTAGGTCAGTTGTCAGTGACTTGAAAATTCAAGGAAGTCATCATTTTCATTTCTGTCTCTTCAGGGTGTGTGCTTCTAGAGCCAGGTCACCTGCATCCTCATTTGGCGATGAGGCCACTGCAAAACCGTTGGGACAGATTTTGAGTTGTTTACCCTTACATGTCTCTCTTAGGAAAATTGACATTAAACTTGAAGAAAGAGGCCATTTGTAGATTTGGATTCTTCTGGCATCTAAGGAAGATACCCTGGGCAGTGGAATGCTCATGTCTATTTCAGCCAAATTTACTAGCTTATAAAATACACATTTCCTAGCTACAGTTCCTTCCAGCTCCCACGTAACCCAGAGTGAAGCTGCACCCAGCTTACTCTCTGCGGACTCTAGACGGGCATTGAATAGTTTCTAGAGTCATGACTTTTGCTCTCAGATCTTACGGAGGCCTTGTCCATCCCCCTAACACTTGAAGACATTAGGATGTGTGGTTGTAAGTTTAACTGTATAGATAGAAGTTGGCTTAGTTCGTGTCACTGATCAATGCCCGTTGATCACGCCTGTTTTGATGTTTATGGGGAGACAGTGAGTATGGATTGGATAGAGTTGGTTGGGCCACACGTTTCCTGACTGTGATCCATTGGGAGTACTGGGGGGGGGGGTGGTTCTGATGCTGCCTTCTCTCAAATTTCATCACTCAGAGTTTGGGCTGTATGCTGTAGAGGTTTTAGGTTGGTCTCCTGGTTTCCAGATTTTCTTTTTCTTCTGCACATCACCACCAACATCAACTGTTTAAAATGCCCACCTTTGGTAGTTCTTATTGGATGAACACTGTCTCTCTGGTGTGGCCCAGCAACCCCTCTGCCTGTGGTCCCCCATCTCTTACAGACTCACCCTTTTTTCTTCTCACATAGTTCAGGCATGTGGAATTATTTGTGTTGCTCACAAATAATTCTTTTTTGCTTCTGGAATTTGAGGATCCCTTTTCTTTTTTCTTCAATAATAGCTACATACTCACCTATCTCCACCCCAAATTTTCTGCCTGGTAAACTCCAACTTGTAATGGGAACCTGGGTCAAGGGACCTCCCTTGCCCCTGGGCTGGCACATTCCTTGCCCTGTGGTCCTGTCCGCACACATGACTTCTACTTTTATTACCGCACTCAGTGCTGGGAATTGAGTGATTTCTTGACAGTTGTCATCCCCTTATCAGATGATGACTTGCCAAAAGGTAGGAGATAGGCCGTCTTTTCTTTATTTCTCTAGAATATAGCACAATTTTTCCCTCTTTGTAGATGCTCGAGGATAATTGTTGATTCAACATATTTATGTCCAGGACATGATTTGTGTAAGTGCCCTCTGCATCTGGGTGGACACTTAGGGAAAAGGGGGTTGGGACTGTAGTGGATTTACTCCAGAGACCTGCATCTGGCCAAGGGCATGAGGGAGTGGCAGGCTGAATCCTCCAAAGGTCACCCTTGGGGGAAACGAGCCAAGGAGAAGAGGCCCCTTGCTAGGGGAACAGGAACAAACGTGATCCCAGCTAGTACTGCTGGGTCTTGCACCCCTCGTTCATCTCTAAAGAACTTTGGAAAAGGTTTTTCCATGAGCTTGACTCAAAAGACTCTCGGCTGTCTCTGGAGGTCCCCAGTACTGTGTGAACAGTCCAGCACCTCATACTCTGCAGGTGGTTGGCTTTGGTCAGTGTCTCAAGATTTTCCTAAGGGATGTGAGAAGCCACAGAACAGGTTGGGGATTGTGAAGAGATGCTTTGTGCTCCTGTTCTGGCTGGAGATGGTAGCTGGGATTTGTTCCCAAGGGGCACCTGTCCCTGGAGGTCTCCATCCCAGTGTCCTTATAGGTCTCGATCCCAGGGTACCTAGATCTCTCCATCTGAATGTCCCTGGAGCTCTATCTCCCACTGTCTCTGGGGATCTCCACCCCAATATCTGTGGACTATCCCCATTCCAGTGTCCCTGGAGTCTTTATTCCAGAGACCCTGGAGGTCTCTATCCATCTTATGTCATCATCGTCCCAGCTCAACCTTGCTGGGAGCAGTTGGACTGGCCACTGAGTCACTCTAGCATGGCAGATGGCATGGTGAATAAGGACATGAGGGATCACCAGACTTAACAAATAAAAATCCAGGATACCCAGTTAAATTTGAATTTCTGCTAAGCAACATATAATTTTTTATTATAAAGTATGTTCCAAATGTCTGGTGACCCCAGGAGCATGGACTGTATTTTCTGTTCAGAGCAGCATGTGGTATATTGTAGGTACTTGATAATAAATGACCTACCTACATTGTAGGTACTTGATAATAAATGACCTTGAAAAAAAAAAAAAAGGTGGACTGGCCTTGCTTAGCTGAGTAACCCTGAGCCAGGGTTATGTCAGAACCTAGTTTTCTCATCTTTAAAGTTGATGTAATAATTTCTGCCCCTTTCAGCTGTTGCGAGGATTAAATGGAATAGTCCGTGACAAGGGACCGTCACGTTAACAGGCACCCCGGAAAGCACGCAGCCCGAGGGAAGCTCTGAGGATCTCTGGGTTTCAGCACACGTGTGTGTGTGCGTGTTTCAGGCGGATACCACTGCAGGGAGAGGATAGGAATTTCACCTAGGAAATTTGGCGGGATTAGGCTCAGAAAGTTTGAGAGGGAGTGTTGTGAGCCTGTTATAAAACTTTAAAAATAACCCAACCCTCAGCTTCCTGTTTGGCAAAGCTTGACCCAGCAAGAGAAGTTTAGATGACAGGTGTATATTTCGGAAATCAGTAATGGTTTAAAAATATGAGCTATGGAAAAATAGAATGATATACTCTTTGTTTTTTCATAGTTAGCACTAGGCATTGTGAAGCCATTTGTTGGATGGTTTCATTGTATATCGGTGATACTTTATGTTCCTGAAATTGAATTCAGTTAAAGATGCTTTGCACTCGAGTTGGCAAAGGAAGTTCATTGTGCTGCAGAAGGGTAACCCATCTTTAGGCGATTTGTGGTTATGTAGCCCCGGAAAGTAGTTGGATCTGAATTCATGCAACGTCTGGAAGGATCTGTGCATTTACCATTTCTGAGGTGCACATTAGGTTTCACATTATTTTAAATGTGTTGACATTCTTATCTTGTTTTATCCCAGCCTCTTTAAAAATTAATCATATTTGTGTTTTCAACGATGAAACTTAGGCATCTTTGTTTTAGACAATGTGGAAAATACAGTAAAGCATAAAGAAAAAAACCTGTGTCACAGATAATCACAGTTACCTTTCCAGCTATTTCCCTGTATTGATTTCTCTTTATTTCTACTCTTGGGATAATATTTTTTGAATGATTGTATACTTCTTTGTCACAAAGCCTACTAAAATCAGTTTCCGTGGTATGAAAAAAATGAAATATTTCAAAATGAAAGAATATCTTATGGATAAAATTTTTTTGTATAGATAATTATAAAAGTAATGACAGCAATAATACTCCACACACTTGATACAAGTGTAAGTTTTGCTGCAGATAGAATTGTTGCAACAGATGCAAGAGAGGGTGATTACATTTTTATTTCCCAAATGAATTAGTTTGTCTTTAGTGTTTTAGGTTCATTCTCAGGGTGGCAAGCGATTCCATCCCGAATTACTCTGATGTGTATTCTGTGCTGAATTCTAGTGTTATTCCAAATGGCAACTAACTTGGTCCACACTCAAGGCAGTGTTTCAATGCTGTCAGGGCATTTACAAATTAGTCATATTTTAATAATGCATAAATCCCTGCAGTGCTAATGAAAAAGAGTTTATTATCAAAGCATCTGTAGCCTGAGTCTTTGCCACTCAATCACGAGGAAGATATCCAGGCACTCTTTGTGGCTATTTAGATACAAGGATGTGGTTTTTCTAAATGAAAATATTTGTTAACATATATCTCAGTTTCTGAAACGTGAACTTTCATTCATTCTTTTGGTTTGTTTCTTAGTATTTCATTTTTTTACTTCCCATAAGATGATTTTCAATTCTCTTACTCTTCTCCAATAAGCTTCAGTATAATATAAATATATAAATTGAGGGGCACAGTCTTGCAACCTGTGCTATTTTAGTACGAAATACCTGTAAGTTCTCACGCAAACACCTGTGAGTGTCCTGTGGCCTCAATCGCGGGTGTTTGCATGCAAGTTTACAGGTGAGTGTTGATGGCGCAGCCATCTGCCGGGGCAAGACAGTGGCATTGAGGCCCACACACCCAATACTTGGGTCAGGCAATGAACATAATTCACGACAAGTATAATGATTTATGTCCTTGGGAATGTTTGATTTTAATTCTATCAAAATTACATCACAAAATGGGAACATTATTAAGATACCAAGAAAATAAAAGGTTCTGGGATGCATGAATCTCCTTGCACACCTGACCCGATGTACCAGCCCATAGCTGTACACCTGGGACCCCTCATCTGATGGACTGTCCCACAGCTGCACGCCTTGCATACCTGGCCCTCTGTACCAGCCCATACTTGCCTGGCTTCTTTGTGCAGAACCCCTTGACATACTGTGCCAGTATTTCTAGACATCAGAAGATATTACTGTATAAAAATCTATACAACAAATAGTATCGATATCTTTAATCAGCGTGTTTATTACTAAAAAAAAAAAAAAGAAAGAAAGAATGAATGAAAATCTGAGTGCTTCCAAGAAGGCAGAGAGCTTCATATTCTTTCCTGTCAAAACAAACTGATAGGGTGAAAATTTTTAGCTTATTATTTTGAAGCATTTGTTTTGCTCATGGTTTGAATCCACAAAAACGAAAGATAAAAAAGGAAAGATAAACTTGCATTCGTTATGTATGCTGGGGCTCAATTTGCTTTAAGTATTCAAAACCCTTAAAAGGTAAACTTTTGCATTTTAAAATGTTCATGAATTTATTGAGCAGTCAATGATTTGGGATCAGGCAGCACAGGCACGGGCAGTTCGGCTCTTCATGCATCCAGTTCAGCTCTCCACTGGCGTGGGCGTAGTGAGAGAGGAACCTCTTGTAAGGTGTTCTTCCCGGAAGCAAGACACAGAAAACGTATTTGAGTGGTGAAAGTGGAAAGTCTCTAGTCGGCAGTTTCTGGTTGGTTAAACTTGTTTCCTTTTACCGTTTGCATTGAGCTGAGTTTTGGTTTGCTTGCCTCAGAACCCAAGGCAGTGGGGGCTTCTCAGACTGATGGCCCCCCAATTACCTTAATGCAGCGCGCATTCTCATGTGATCACACTGAATAAATGGCAGGCTTCTATTTCATCAGAATGAGTCCCGTCTTTTGAAATGACTTTGCCACTGGTTCTAAACAAGGGGAGCTAAATTTTAGATTCACATAAAACGTTTTTTTTGTGTTTTTTTTTTTTTAAATAAACTGGCCAATATCATTCTTTTCTGGGTTGTTATAATTCCTGTTTTTACTTTAAAGTTTTGCCTTAGGATTAATCTGTTGGAGGCATTGTATAATTAAAAGGAAAACTGGAGATGTTTATGCGATCAGTGATTCTGCTTCCAGTAGCCACACTTCCGCCTCTTTCCCAAAGCATATATTTTAGTCCAGTTTACACAATTAAAGGGAGCGCGTGCTGAGTGGCATGAAATCGGCGATTAGGAGTGCATCCAAAAAGACGTAGCCCCACGTTGCACAGGGAGATCAGAGGCAATGCTCATGTTGACGTTGTGTTTACTTAATTATGACTTGTGCAAGGTGGCAGGGATGCTGCTTTTCATCCTGCTGTTTTTGTTTTATGTTTTTGTTTTTTTTTTACCCTATTCCAACTTGAATTACTTTGAACCTCTACTTTAGGGTTAGGTATTTGCTTTTCTCTGTCCCTTTCCCCTCTCATGCTGGGCCTGACACACAGTGTGTCTTTGAAGATTCTCCTGGCTTCTCTCTGCCTCTTCCACCTGTTTTCCCCTCTCTTCTAGTTGGCCTATTTGATTAGCAAACCTGATCTGCATTACAAAGTCTCCCCTTTGTCTGCCAGCATTGTTAGCTTTTGTCCACTATTTGCCAAACATCAGTGTTCCTAGGCATCAGCTGGGCATTCATGCAAATTTGGGGTTCCTCTGCCCACTCCTCCCAGCTTTGCTGATTCAGGGGGTGCAGGAGTGTGTGCCTTTAACAAACTGGCGGCCTGAGGACGCTCTTGGGAAAGACTTCTAACTACTGTGTTCCTTATGCTATCGTGAAAAAGAAACATCTGTAGTTTCTTCCCTGCTGGAGCTGGGAGAAGATCAGCCTAGCAGAAGAGTTATTTATTTAATTGTAAATAAATAAGTAAAACAGTCAGCCTTCCCTGGGTTCCACATCTGCAGATTCAGCCAACCACAGATCTAAAATATTTTGGGAAAAATACACTAAAAAAATAACAGTGCAACATAAAACTAATAGAAATTAAAAAAAACAACAACAATACAATAACTGTTTATGTAGCAGTTACTTTGTGCTAGGTATTATAAGTAATCTAGAGATGACTTAGAATATATAGGAGGGTGTGCGCAAGTTATATGCAAATACTGCACCATTTTACATCAGGGACTTGAGCACTCACAGATTTTGGTACCTGAAGGGATGCTACAACCAATCCCTGGGGGATTCCAAGTCATGTCTGTAAATAAATAAAGTCTTCTAGTATCCCAGATCCCATGAAGGAGCCAACAAAGGAGTGTGCATTAATAATAATTAATCATCCTCCTTGTCTGTATGGGTGTGCTACAAACGTCTCATGTTGAGAGCTTTTCTCCTATCCAGTCCTGCATGGAGTCTGTCAGAAGTTATAAGTTCATGTAGTTATTCTCTCAGGATTCTTCACCCATTCAATATTTATTGAACCTATTACTTTATGCCAGGAAGTATCTTAGGCATGGGGGAAACAAAGATGACGTATCTTTTCTACCTGGTGGAGATTTTATACGCCAGTGCCAGGGTCAGCAAGGTGTGGCCCCGGAGTTGGCCCCTGTTTTTGTAAATAAAGTTTTATTGGCACATGGCCACATCCATTCATTGGCACATCTTCAGTGGCTCCTTTCAAGTCATTGGGACAGAGGCCACAAAGGCAGAGTAACTGCTCTCTGGTCCTTTAACACAAAGTTTTCTGATCCTGGCCTAGTGGACGTGGCAGGGACAGAAGCAACTAAATTCTCCAAGGGCAGCCTGAGGAGTAAAGGGATATGGGGGTACTTGGGACTGAAGAGGCTACACTGGAAGGTCCTCTTCCAGCTGGGCCTTGGAGATGCCTTAGGAATCCGGCAGGCAAGAGAGAGCTGCAGGGGAAAAGTCAGAGATCCAGATGAGGGTGAAAAGAACTCAGCCTGGTGGCCTCTTGGTGACTGAGAGGGGGAGTCATTATAGATGAGACCCTGAGTGTCAGGCGAGGCTGGGTGATAAAGGAGCTTGGACCAGTGACTCCAGCTGGAGCAGGCTTGAGAGTGACCTGAGACACCTTTCAAGAGTGCAGATGTCTGGGCCTCTCCCCACTGTATTTCAATTAGACTTTCTGGAAGGAATGACAGAATCTTTGGTTTAAGCAAACTCCTGAAGCTCTGTAGGGGTGGCAAATTTGGGAACCTCTGCAAAGGGCATTGATGGACCTCGTAGATTTCTAAGCCTATGTATTTATATCCTCAGGTTTGCATTAGGAAGATACTTCCACAATATTGTGCTAGGAACGTGCTAGTGTTTGGAGAGTTTGGAGAACTTGGAGGTAGGGACGGCAGCTGGGAGTTGTGGATCCAGTGTACTTAAACTTAGGCAATGACCATGGACCTGGAAGTGAAAAGCTGGATTTGAGAAATATTTCAGAGCTGGTTTGACGGTGATTGATGCTGATAGAATGGGTGGTTGTGGGCAATGGGCAGAGGGGACTTTAGTAAGATTTGGAAATGTGACTGGACTGCAATAGCTGGGATTGAGCATGTAGGAGAATGAATTGTAATGATTTTATTATTTGAAGGTACATGAGAAAAAAATCTCAGATTTTGCTAACTCTGAAGATAACCCAGAAAAAATATTTGTACATGGAGATAATTTGGAGGGTGGCTATTCCTAGGAAGTCACAGTTTAAAGGAATCATAGAAATATTCATTCAGTTATTATTGTTTCCAATGCAAAATTATCTCTGTTAACTGAAAAATGGAAAGGAACAAATCAAATACCCCATGGACTCACAAAAGCAGAAGTTACAAGTTAAATTAGGAGAAATAAGTCCTCACCTGCAATCCTCAAAGCACTTAGAGATTTGTAGAGAATATTTAAAGCATAATAAAATTGAAATTATTAGTGCAGTTATTAACAATATTGATGAATAGCTTTTGCCCTAAATAGACTTGTGAGAAAAGATTTTTTCTGATCTCATATTTCTTACATTTGCTAACAGTATTGTTTCTAATTGTTGCATGGCATTAAAAGTCCATCTTTGTTATTTCATTCTACTTCTTAAATAATGAGAAGTTATCCCTTTAATCTTGGCATTGAAAGATAAAAGAGTACTATTAAACCGATTTGATCTTGGTTTTGATGTAATCTTTGAAACTTATTTCTAATAACTAAGACTTTTAAGGGGCTCCCTTTTTGGGATAAGGAATGAAATAAGGTAATACAATCATGGGAGGGTTGGTACTAGACACATATAACAACAAAATTATTTAGAATTATTTAAAATTTTTATGGCCAAAAGAACATATATTTACTATTTTTGAGGAGGGCAGGAAAAATTCTGACTGAGGAGATAGCTAATAACATGACCATATTATACATTTGCCTCCATATTTAAAAATATTTAACAAAATATATATAAAACAGAATTCAAAAACTGTGATCTAAATGTGATCTCTTGAATATAATATTTAACTAAATGTGATCTATTTAATATAATATTTAATATAACTATTTAAATATAATACTATACTATTCAGAACAGCTTTGTAATTTTAAAATTTAATTATCCTCTCAAAAACCTGTGAAAATAGTACATGAAAAGGGTTTTTTTTTTTTTCTTTAGGATGGTTCTGATCACAGAAAAATAAAGGCTCCTAGAATTTGCCTACAGTCAACCAACATAATGTAGAGTCTTGGAAATTGCCATTACAGAGAGATTGGTGAACTGCATGAGTTAGCCGCATGATTATATTAAATCTTTATAGTCTTTAGGCTATTGATGTCACTGGGATATTAAATATTTACATTTAAATAATTAAAATAACTATAAAAACATTTTGTGTATTATTAAGGAAACTACTTTTACTTAGATTCAAAGTCACAACCATATTTTTTAATCTTCAAAAGTCTCAGCGTGATTAAAATTTGGGTATCGTGTTGGATGTCACTATGTCAAGCTCTGTGCCAGTTAGACGTTGATAATGGTTAGGATTGAAGGAAACTTGCTGTGACAAAAACAGTAGAGAGGACAAAGCTGCCACAGGCGAGACTTGGTTTTCAGTGGATGTCAACTCCCAGACATACCCAAATGCTGGTAGTTTATGTACAGTGTCTGTTTTGTATTCAGATTGTTGCATGATCAACCTTGGTCTCAAATTTATTAAACAATAACAAAAGGTTCCATCACCCATTGTTAAAACATTTTTTATAGATTTACTTGCTTTTCTATCTCCATTTCTCTTAGTGCAAAATGCAGGTCTGCCTTCCTTAATTACTCAGCGTCCTATTCCTCAGTTAGAAGCAAGCCGGTAACTCACATGTTCAATAAGAACTCGGAATTTTTTCTTTGATTTTATAGTCATATTCATCAGAGACCAATTGAGTTATTCTAAGAGAATGCCATTTTCAAACACCTGTGTCTTTCATAATTTATGGAGGTCAGAGTGAAGTTTTATAGTGTCTCTAGATAAAATGAGCCATTTAGTTAATATGCTCATGATGGCTCAACCTTTTCTTTAATGCCGGCTGAATTTTATTACTTTACATGAAGATACAAATGAACTTCATCTATTAAGACCCCCACTGTTCCCTAGGAGAATATATTGTTGTGCTTAGTGATTTCTGGCTAATAGGCCACGGGAGGATGTGACGGGACCCAGGAATGAGTCATTCAGTCCTAGAGTCAATAAGAAAAAACTCTGTCAAGAGGGAGAAAACCCACTCAGATGATAGTGGGGGAAGGATGAACAGGCTTCAATATTATCATTTTGTATCTGCCAAATTGAATAGCTTTGTGATTTGAATTATTCAGTCTGTTAGATCTATGTACTCCTCATATATTATTACTTCTAAAAGGAATATGGTTTATTGCATCTGAATGTTCAATGTCAAATTTTATTCTAAGACTTTTGAAAAAAAAATGTAGATCCATGCCAAGGGAAGAAAAGCTCATATTTTTATTTACTGTAGCCATAAAACTGAACCACTACACCTTGGTAAACTCTTCCTTTGTACTTCTGTAATGGCAGGAGAAAAGTGGAAATACAGAATTGCTCCCCTACGCTGTATAACTAACACATTCTGAGAATCTAATCTCTTAACCTTTAGTACCATTGCTTTTTTCCCTGAAGAATGGCAATATTCCTTATTACTACCTGTTTACATCTAGGGGTGTTATGAAGATGAATGAGACCACTTACCGGCTTTGGGGTGCTCAAAGCATTGCCCTTTTAGAGAAACTGACCCTGTGTGCAACATTCGGTTAGCATTCCCAGTTGGCCGGGAGCCAGAAGCATTACTCCTTCATGTTGGAAAGGTTGGTGGCCTCTCGTGAACCCCACGTATATTGTTTTCCCTCCTCTGCGCTCTCACAATTGCAAGATAAAGTGGTTGCCTCTTTCGTAATCCCCCGGAGAACAGCCACTTGCAGGGTTCCATAGATCTTACTTCAGTGTGTGAGTAACTCCACATATGAGAATATCAATTTTTTATTCCCTTTAGAAGATTTTCTTTCTTTTTGTAACCTTTGACTTCATAGGTCATTGACCTAAACTGTGATAGATCCAGCTGTCTTGAGAGATTTCAGGTCCCTCATGTAGCCAGCTGGATTGGAATTTTGCCTACAGCAAAATTCATGTAGAGTTGTACTTAGAAACAGATAGTTTGAGGTAAGGGGTTTGAGAATAGTAGAATCCATGGTAGTTTTTTTTTTTTTTTTTTTTTTTTCCTATTCTTAAGTTCCAGGGAGGTGAATTAGGGAATTAAACAAATGTTTCATTTATGATTAATCTTTTAAAATATTTTTTAAAAAGTTGACAATCGTAATAGATAAAGTAAATATTAAAATGTGTAATACTATACATTTCTAATATAGAAAGGTCCAGCAAGGCATTTAAACTGACTTCTTGGGTTTTGCATAGGCCATACGCATTTATTATACCCATATTTAAAAGCACCTACCAACTCTGTACCTTAAAAATCAAACAAATGAAAAAAAAAACAGTAACAAAAATATAACCAACCAACTGGCATGAATATAGACGTTAATAAGATGTTGAGGCTATGCAAGACTATAGATAGCTCTGATAATTCCAGTTTTAAAACTTTTAAGTAAGCTTCATCAACTGCCTTTATGATTAACAAATACATATTATATCCAATTATTAAATAAATGTGTACTAACAAAGAATTATTTTTAATTATTTTATATGTTGAGGTATCCTTAAGATTATTTAGAAATAAGTTACTCAGCTATAAAAGATAAAAGTACATGAAAAAGTACTTGTCAGGAATTTATTGAAATTGTTAATGATAAAAAGTTTTTTGTTAGATGACCACTTATTCATCCAACTCCATTGGGCATTTTATATATTTAAAAACAGTCGCAATCTTTTAGGAATTTGTGCTGTTTAAACACTTTGACGTACTGTATAGTTTAGATTTCTCATTTCATAAATGAAGAAATAGGGCCACTCTTAAAATGAAGTACAGACAGGCAGTGACAGAAAGAACTCAGGCAAACTAACAAGCGAGAAAAGAGGCACCACTTAGTTAGCCAGACCCGTAGGACCAAACTGTTCGCCTCGTGGGATGACATATGTCACGGGCAGATCATAGTCGCAGAGGTGAGAATTGATTGCCTAGAATCAGAGGTTGGTTATTAGCACCACTAAGGCTCGAATTTCCTTAAAATGAGTTGCAAATGTTCCTGCACATGGGCAGTGAAGACATGAAATAATTGTGCTGTCAGAACTCCTTTTGTATTTGTCTGTGTGCATGTTTAGTGCAGGTGAAATTAGGAAGGGGACATTGAATGACCAGTTGGTGAGGCCATGCATGAGGCGCAGTGGGACAGGGGACACCAAGATGGGAGGGGGATTGTTTCTAATCCTAGGACTTTCTCTAAAGCCTCATAGTGTTGGACAAATTGCATCATACCTCTTAATTTATAGAAGTTTCCTCATAAAATTGAGAGGTATATATACTCTTTAATGACAGTTTAGCTTTGGAATTCTTGGATTCTATTGTTTTTTTTTTTTTTTTTTTTTTTTTTAGATTAAGAAAATTGGGAAGGGGTTAAAAAAGTCACTAACTTGGATATTGTGACCCAGAAAATACTACCAAAGAGAAAGTCCAACTCCTCCTTGGTGCTTCTTACACCAACTGCCTCCTTGGTTGGGGTGTTGGGTATGGTGATGGTGTTGGGGGTGGCAGTGGTGATATCTCACAATAACTGTGGTCTCTTTCCTCGTAAGCATGCCCCTGCTCTCTGCCTCTTCTTTTCTCCTACTGAATGTCTCTGCCGCCATATTGGTTTGTTAATACCGACGAGGTCTTTGGGAGGGTACCACAGTTCTCAGGTACTTGGTGGATGGCTGAAACCCACTGGCATTGTTCATCGAGAGGAGGGCTTTTTGGACTGAGAAATGGAAACGTAATGGTCAGAAGGGTTATATTTACTTGGGGAGGTGTGGACTGAGAGTGTGGCAGATTTGCTATCATAAGCCAGTGTCCTCTCCTATGGAAAATACCTGAAAACTGGAACCAGGGGTTTCAGACAGTAATGTCTATCTATACCTCTTTCCATCCATTTCCCAAGTAGAGAGAGGGCTTTGAACCTTTCTCTCCAGTCGTCCTGCCAAGAGCTCTACAGAACATCATGCGTACTGCCATCCTTTCCCTCAATGGCCTGAGGGCACTTCCAGCTCTTCCTTTGGGTATGAGCTTCTTTTCAAGAAAGTTCCCAGAGGTGGATACTGTAGTGTAAATGTACCTGTGCACAAACATGTGTGTAAGTATGAGAGAAAGAGATGGCCTTGGGGTATCAAAAAAGCTCTTAAGTAATTCACTGACCAAACATATGAAGGGTTTATTTTATTGGAAATGTTTACAGAAAAAAGTGTTTGTTAAAATCACCAGTAGATTGGAAAAGGATGGGATGACTGGGGTTCAGGACCAATGGCAATATAAACAATGTCTCCTTTTCTAAAAACCCAATAGCACCACCACCATCCCTACCAACAACAATCTCAATAGGTGAACAAGGAGGGTAACTGTACTTCTAACCTACAATTGCTGGGGGGCAGATGCCCTCTTCCTTTCCCTGCGGAATGGAGAATGTGCTCAGAATTTCAATGTGTCCAGACATTTTAATATTTTTCATAAACTTAAGTAGAAGTTGCTTAATTGAGTGCTTACAATGAGTCACACATCATTCTAAGTATTTTCCTTAGATTTAAACCTCACAACAATGCTAGGGGGTAGGTCTGATTATTAGCTCCATTTTGCAGATGAGAAGACTGAGGCATACAATGGTTCAGCTATCTTCCTAAGATCAGATGGTGGCAAAGCTCCAGCTTTCATGTGGATATTCTTAACCACCGGGTAATACTGCGTCCCACGGTAGAAGTTACAGCCCCCTGAGTCCAGGAACCCAAGTGAAAAATGGTGTGAGGACAGGGATCTGAGAAGCTCATACAGGTGATGGGTGCACCATGCCAGTAATCGCCTCTGGTGCCCCTTGTGAGCCCCTCTTCTGAAAGAGGCTCTATATATGTGTGTGTAGATTTCTGATTTCCCTTAAGGGAGGTGTGCTGGTTTCTGTGTCACAGGTGAGAGCTTGGCAAATCTCAAAATGCTAGCCAGCCTCCAGTGGTGCATGCCTTGGCAGCTTGATTGCCCACATTCCTTCCTTTTAAGGCAACATTTCTGTTGGAGACCTTGCCTTGTCATGATTCCATCTAAATAAACATAGACTCTCCTGTGATATTCCCTCCCCTCAAAAGCATCCTTAACCTGGTTCTGCACAGGCTATGGCTCAACTGTAATAAAAGATAGAGGAGGTTTTCCAGAAATGGCTTCGTGGTGGAAGTGGCATGTGCCAAGCAGTGCTTCTAAAAGCTTCTATGTTGTATATCAAAGGTTAAATGGAAGAGGCAGAGAGAGTGTGGTGAGACGCTATTGCAGTGGTTTGGAGGAGGCAGTTTTGACTCAGTGCAGGATGGGAGTACACCCGTACTGGAGGGAAAGTTGTAAGAAACCCGAGTGCTCAGGAGGCAATGCCTTTGACTCCTGAGACCACCCTAAAAATGAGCTTAGTCCCTTTTCATCCTCCAGCTGTGTGTCCACCATGTGCTACTGAATATCAGCCTCCAGGGTGCTTTCTTCTCCCTAACTCTGTCCACACCATAGTCATGTCCCTTGGTTCTCTTAAGGCTATGCCCCTGGGATGGCTCTGCTGTCATTTGTCACTTCTATTGGGATATCATGTCCAGCTGTTGTATCTATCTCACACTGCAATGGTGAAAATAGCCTATGTTTGTTTCTTACTGATGTTGGAAAATTCCTCTCTTAGGCCTTCGACCAACCCAAGGTTGGTCCTTTGGCTTCTTGGAGATCCTTTCCTATGCTAATTTGTTTCTTAGGGTCTACTTTTCATCATGTGGCAATTTCTTCCCGCCATTATTGTTCCCACCTGGGCTGACTTTCTTCTGCCTTCCTCTCTGGGGCGCTGTTGCACCCATTCAGCTAGAGGCCACAGCATCCCACAGTGGGGGAGGCCAGTTAGTTGTTTCCAAAAGCTACAGCAAATATAGTTCAAATGTGATGTAACTGACATTTATGTTTATTTTCCCCTGTGCTCTGCTAATCCCTATTGCATATTTCACTGTTCTTCCCCTTATTGCTGAAAAATTGATAGTGTTCTTTTCTTTAATTTCCTGTTTTATACTTGGACAGCAGAACCGACTCTTTCAAACCCTTGATGGCAGCTGTTTTGGGGAGGAATAGACTGACAAATTCATATTTCTAAACATATACTCTGAATCCATTCAAATTCAGAGTACTGTAACATTCAGACCATTGGTTGGATGTAAAATCTTAATTATGAAACATGGTGAATGTAAGGGATTAGTAAGAATGGAGACTTATGAAGAAGAGTTTTATATTGTCTTAAGTTTAATGCAGTTTCAGAATGGAATGCCCTTTTGTTTATTCTGCATAGCTCAAGAGAGACAAGTAATGACTTACTCTTACATTAGTCTCTCTCTCTCTCTCTCTCTCTCTCTCACTCTCTCTCTCTCTCTCTCTCTCTCACACACACACACACACACACACACACACACACCACACACCCACTTGTTCGTGTTCTCACCAGTGTCACACGCATGGCTGTTGATGTACTGAATGCCTCTTTGTTCTCTGAGGTCCAACATAAAAACTGTGTCAAACATATTCTTAAAAGGGGGATGCTTTTGAAGCCAAAATTATTAAAATTTTTCCTTTGTTCTTAAAATTTTTGTACACTGTAACATTTTTGGATCTATTAAAAATAAACCTGCTCTCTTTTGTATTTTGTAGAAACTACCTCTTCAGGTTGAAGCTTGAGGATCTGTCTCTTATCCAGGTAGGTGCAATTTATTTTTCTCAAGCTTTGATTTTCCATCCCAATTAACTCACTGTTTGAGGGGACGGAGACAGATGTATGTAAAGGCATTAATCAAGACCAAACGGGGTTTCACGTGCTCAGAGGTTCAGGCTGCCGGACTGTCAGCTGCCCTGTTTGATATGCGTCAACTCCTTCTTTAATTCCCATTTTGCCTTTGCCTGCTGCCATGTGATCCTCTTCATTTCATAGGTGTGATCCTGATTTTCTCTTCCCCAGATGATAGACAGTTCGTGGAGCATTACCTCAAAGTCTGGTGGTGTTCCTTTCCCCACAGTTAATCACTGACTATTTGGTTTGATACATTCAGCCATCATATTCTGGTAAAACAGCTTTGTTTCCTCTTTATAATGTATAACTACATAAATATGAATATATGGGTTAAGAGCCACATAGAGCAAAGAATAAGTGATAATAGGTAAAAATGCAGTTTTTATATACTGCTGTTATTGCAGTTTGGAGAATGAACTTAATTAAGATCCTTGGCTTTAAGGGACTATTTGTTTTAGTGGCAGATCTGAATCACAAAACCCACTTTTGCACTGCTATCTTTTAGAAGGCTCTGGTAATTAGGGTCTCTGGAGGAAGAAAGGGTTAAGACACAGACCTCTCTCTCACCACGATTCTGGAACTACTTGTGGTCTCCAGGGACCATGTGGAGTCCTTGGGCTGTGCATAGTTTGGTAGAAGTTCTTCAACCTATTTTAATACCATCTCATGCACTAGAGCACTAAGAAGTAGTTGGAGATAAGTTTATGTTATTTTATCCTCTCTGTAATGCTGGAACTTGTGAATGTCTGGAAACTCTAAAGCTAGATTTTAATATTAGGTTTATTTGTTACTCATCAGGGGCTTCAAATAAGCCGATCCCACTACTAAAGGTAATATAAAACGCAAGGGCTTTGAAGACCGATAGGCCAGAATGTGTGATCCGGCTCCATGACTCCTAGTAATTGTTGGTTTCCTCATCTGTGAAATGGCCACAGATCGCCACCAACCCCATACTATCATGGCAAAAATTCAGTAAGACTTGCTAAAGAGATAAAGCATAGCAATTTCTCAACAAATATTTACTGTTTTTGAATTTTAAAAGTTCCAATAGTAAATGATCGCTCATAATAGTTTTATTATATCGTAATTGGCAATGAACTGTCTTTCTATTGAAATTTAGTATATAACTGGTGTCTTTGTTGTTGTTATTGTTGTTGTTGTTTTGAGATGGAGACTTGCTCTGTCACCCTGGGTAGGTACAGTGGCATCATCATAGCAGAGTGCAAACTCAAACTCTTGGCCTCAAGTGATCCTCCTGCCTAAGTAGCTGGGACTATAGGCATACACCATGATGCCTGTCTCATTTTTCTATTTTTAATAGAGATAGGGTCTTACTCTTGCTTAGGCTGGTCTTGAGCTCTGGAGTTCAAGCAGAGTGCTAGGATTACAGGCGTGAGCCACTACAGGCATGAGCACTCCTAGAGTGCTAGGATTACAGGCATGAGCCACTACTCCTGGCCTATAATTGTTGTCTTTAAATGAATTGGTTGATTGGTAAATTTATGAATTTCTTAATAAGAAATCAGAATGATCAGCAATTTGAGAATATTATGTTAAGAGAAATAAGCCAGGCACAGAAAGACAAATACTGCATGATCTCACTTATGTGTGGAAACTAAAGAAAAGACAAACTCTTAGAAGCAGGGAGTAGAATGGTGGTTATCAGCGAGTTGGGAGCTAGGGGAAAGTATTGGGGATGTCTTGGTCTAGGGATACAAAATTCCAGTTAGATGATAGGAATAAGTTGCTGAGATCAATTGTACAACATGGTGATTACTGTTAATATATTGTATTCTTGAAAATTGCTAAGAGAGTAAATTTCAAGTGTTCTTACCACAAAGAATAAGTATGTGAGATAATTCATATGTTAATTAGCTTGATTTAGCCATTCCACATGCATATATCAAAACATCATGTTGTATACCATCAATATATGCAGTTTTTATTTGTCAATTAAAGAAAGAGAAGAAATTTAATCAAAATACCATTTTAAAAATTATTGCATAAAATCTTTCATAAAAATATAGGTATCTTAATAAATAGAAAACACATATTTTGCTCATTTTGATTTTCATGGTATAATATATTATCTGTCATATTGTTTGTGTTAAAAAGTGGGTCATATAAAACATTAAGTTATCTTTCCTACCTGCCTTGCATTATATCCTAGATTTCATTGTTGCCTCTCATGCTTCTTGGGTTACTTATTGATTTATGCTACCCATGGAAAGCTATCAATAACAGTTTCATGTTTATACCAAAGAATTAAATCTGATCCTCAATATATGATATTTTGCCAGTACTTATACTGATAAGGGATTATTAGAAACCAGTCACAGAATTTGAAAATAAACAGTCTCTCTTTAGCTATTTGATGCTTTTCATAGAGGCCAAGAACTCACTGCAAAACATTTTTGCAAGTATGAATGCTTATATTTGGTCCAGGAACAATACATTTTATGTGAGTTTACAATTACCAGTAGTTTATTTTAAGGAAAAAGAAAAGCAACTGAGCATGAATTCACTGTCTTTAAAACAGTTTATGAAAATATATTATAAAGGTGTTTTTATTTTCCTGTTATTTTAAATATTGTACAGAGCTATTAGTAATGCCATTTTTTGGAAAACCTTAAAAATTGCCACAAATGTTGACATTTAAGTGAATCAAATAACAAAGTGTCTTTGGTATATTAAACTGTTGCTCTTCATGCATCTGTAATTTAATTTTCAAGTATAAAATTTTGCCTTTGGTACAACTAAATTAAAACTCTTGAGTAATAACATGATGTATATAAACAAAACAATATGCTTTGTTGGAGGAAAATTTCCTTTCTTGGAATGTGATTGTAGTCGTCCTTGTTCAGTTATTAAAGTTTTCGTTTTTGTTTTAGTTTTAAACAGGATGCAACCTAAAATTTCCTTTGCATCAAGGTGTATGCAAAACATTGATTTGCATATACATTGATTTGCATCATAAAATGAAGGTTTGTATTTGATGAAGAGGTGCTTCACACTGTACTTTTGGTGTTTTTTGGAAAAGTTACATTTAGATCTATTCTGAAGCTGTTCATTTTTAACAAATAAAATGTTATAGGTTTCACATGAAAAAAAAGTGGGTCATATAGATATGTGTGTGCACAGATATATGTTCACATGTATAGATTCATTTGTCTCCTAGTTTCTAACCTCTTCTGGCTGACAGAGTCCAGAAGGATTGGCATTGCAGTAGCAATGAACACACTTAATGCACAGTACTTTGTTTGTAAATATAATTCTCTACTAAGAGGAACCAGAGAAATGGCTAATTCCAGGACTGAGCAGGGAGAGACTCCGATAAGACTGGAACATCTTGTTTCAGAAATTAAAGAAATATTGAAAGAAAGATAAGGGTATGTCAAAAGGACCTAGGAACCAGCTGAAAGTGGGCTCACTGAAGAAATTTGGGACCATTTGTTTGTCAAGATAAATAATGATAGATTATAACATGTTAAATAAGAAGACATCTGTGAGTGTACACAAACATAAAAACTAAATGAATGAGTAAACAAATGAAGCAAAAGGGGCTGCTCTTTCTTACTATAAAATATCAATTAATTGATATTGAAGGAATGATTTAATTTGAAAACTTTCACTGGGGAACCGTTAGACAAAAACTTGATTTTAGGCAAAAATTATTGATGGATGTTAAAATGTGTAGGTCAGAGTTTGATGATAGCTGGGATATTTATATAGTATCAAAGTACTGACCTGTATAAGACTTATTAATTACAAGAGGAAAACTTGTAACTTGATAGTGAAGAAATACCCTATAATGCCAAATACCCTATAACCAAGTAGTTGAAAGTGACATCTGAGTAATGAGACAAAGTCTAGTGATTTAATGTACTTAGAAGGATGCAGAAAAATTTCCATGATATTCTGGCCAAAATTGTAACCAGTAACCTCATCATGAGGAACCATCGGATAAACTGAGGGGCATCCTAAAGCACTGGCCTCTTTAAATATCACAAAGTCACAAAAGGTATAAAAAAGAATGAAGAGTTATTCTATCATAATGGTGAACAAATAAATAACATGATGATCAAAGCAATACATGATCCAAACTGAATGTTGGAACAGAAAGTATTGTCTTGCTATAAGGGCATTATTGTAATAACTGGTAAAATTTGAATGTCTATATGTAAGATAGTAGAGATGTCTTAACATCAATTTATTGATTTTTATCACTGTAACATGGTTATGTAGAAGAAAATTATTGTCCTTTGGAAAAACCTACTGAAAAATATAGGAGTAAAAGGTATCATTTCTGCAACTTATTCTTAAGTGATTTAAAAATTACTATAATATATATAGATACATATACAGAAACTACACACAGATGTGCAGAGGAAAAAAATAAAGCAAATGTGATACAGGCGTAATCCAGATGAAGGGTTTATGACAATGTATAGTTATATGCTTATAAATTTTCTTGAAAATATGTCAAAATAAATATAAAAAATTCAGAGATGCATTTGCTGTTAGCACACATGTATATGATATTATTGTAAGACCCAGGAAACTAATTGCATGTTTTTGGTCATTGCTTCCCTTTGTTATGACTGCCTTTGGTGGAAGTCAGGTTTAGGTTATTGATGGAACTGAAGGGTTCTTGTTGGAGTTACGGAAAGCCGGCCAGCATCACCCCCTGGTGAGAGCGCGGTCTGCTTACATAGTAGGGCCAATCAAGAAGATAGTGACTTTCCCAATAGTGGCTTTGAAAACACAGCCCTGATAACAGATGTCAAATGTTGATGTACCATTGGTGCAAGGCAGTGCAACTTTCCTTTTACACATTCTGTAGTTGTGAGTACAGTTCTGTAGCCTACTGTTTACTTAGCCAGGAAAGAGATAAAGCTGGAAATTCTTCATGACAACCTTATTTTTATTACAGGAATGAGGTCTGCTTGATTTTTATGAATATTTCATTTTAATTTAAGTGGGTATTTCCAAGGGTAACAAAAAGGAATAGGCACACTGGTAAACAAAGAGCTGTACTGGTGTTACGAAAAGTGCTGTCCTATAGCAGCAGAATGGGAGCCACATCGGTAATTTAAGATTATCTAGTGGTCACATTGAAAAACGTACAAAGAAGCAGGGGAAATTGCTTAAAAGAAGTTACCTCATTATGTCCAAAACATTGTCATTTCAACATGCAATCAGTATAAGAAATGAATGAGATATATTGTGGCAGTCCAAGCTGTTTTAATGACTATAGCCTTGTAGTATAGTTTGAAGTCTGGTAAATTGATACCTCCTATCTTGTTTTTATTGCCTAGGATTGATTTTGCTATATGGGGTCTTCTCTGGTTCCATACGAAGCGTAAAATTATTTTTTCTATATTTGTGAAAAATGATGATGGTATTTTGATAGGGATTGCGTTGACTCTGTAGGTCACTTTAGGTAGTATAGACATTTTAACAATGTTGATTCTGCTGACCCATGAGCATGGTATATTCTTCCATCTGTTTATGTCCTCTGCTATTTCCTTCTTCAGTGTTTCATAGTTCTCCCTGTAGAGGTCTTTTACCTCCTTAGTTAAATATATTCCAAGGTACTTTATTTTCTTTGTTGCTATTTTGAAGGGAATTGAGTCTTTGATTTGGTTCTCACTTTTACTGTTGTTGGCGTATATGAATGCCTCTGACTTCTGTGTATTGATTTTGTATACTGAGACTTTACCGAATTCATTTATCAATTCAAGGAGTCTCTTGGTTGAATCCTTGGGGTTTTCTAGGTATAATATCATGTCATCAGCAAAGAGTGAGAGTTTGATCTCTTCTGCTCCCATCTGGACACTCTTAATTCCGCTCTCTTGTCTGATTGCTGTATCAAGGACTTCCAGCACTATGTTGAACAGAAATGAAGATAGTGGGCAACCTTGTCTTATTCCAGTTCTAAGTGGGAATGCTTTCAATTTTTCCCCATTCAGTATGATATTGGCCATGGGTTTGTCATATATGGCTTATATCATTTTTAGGTAAGTCCCATCTATGGCTATTTTGTTGAGTGTTCTTATCATAAAAGGGTGTTGAATTTTGTCAAATGCTTTCTCTGTGTCTATTGAGAGGATCATGTGGTCTTTGCTTTTGTTTATATGGTGAATTACATTTATAGATTTGTGTATGTTGAACCATCCCTGCATCCCTGGGATGACGTTCACTTGGTTGTGATGAATTATTTTCTTGACAAGCACCTGGATTCGATTGGCTAGGAGATATATTGCATCCTTTTTTTTTTTTTTTTTTTTTTGGTACTAAGTCTTTGAACTCCAGTGTGTATTTCACACTTCTGGCACATTTCCGTTTGGCCTGCTGAGATTCAGGTGTT
Organism: Microcebus murinus; assembly: GCF_040939455.1. Lineage (NCBI taxonomy): Eukaryota > Metazoa > Chordata > Mammalia > Primates > Cheirogaleidae > Microcebus > Microcebus murinus. The sequence continues at coordinate 6,748,881 of NC_134114.1, read as the reverse complement.
GCAGTGGCAGTGCTGCCCCACTGGACAGGGCAAACAGGGAGAGACAGAGCATTTATGACTTGTGTGCCTTCGGTTAATTCATAGAAATATTATTTTGTAACAAGGATCATCTGGATTAATTTATGCAACTCAGGCTAATAAATTTTTCTCCTTTCCTCTCTATACAAAGATGGAAAAGTATTGTCTGAATGTAGAAAAATGAGAAAACTAAGATTGAGGAGGACACCCAATTGCAGGAGAAGTGGAGAGAATGAGAATTTAGCGGCTCAGTGGTAGCCTTCATTTAGCACCGGGCAAGGCTTCCCTTGATTCTGCCCCTCTGCGGGATGGCACAGTTTACTCCAGGTGACAGCTTGCACTACCTGTGTCTCATCCCATCACCTGGGGCACTTTCTACCTTGTCTGGTAGTGTCAAGCTGCTTATAGTTTCCCAAACCGTAGGCTATTTCCCAACATTAAGCGTTTGCTCTTGCTGTACTCTCTTAAATATTAACACCTTTGCCCTGTCCTCTTGTTGATCCTTGAGTCTCACCTGAAGCATCATCTCTTTGTCATCTGTCCTGAGCCTGGATGGCTGGTAACCCTCTGAGGCATCTCCCAGCCTCCCAGCCTTTATTTCTGACGAGCACTTATTACCTTGTTTTGAAATTCACTCTGTATGTTGTGAGGAGTGTTTTATTTCTCTTTGTATTCTCAATATTAGATTATGGTATTAGATTAGGTTACCTGGTAGGCGGTAGAGTCAAAACAAATGCCTGTGCAAGTTTTAATCCCTTGGTATTTAATAATGTGCTTACTCTTACTTAATCTCTTTTTATGGGTCATGAAGTAAGCTTCATATGTTTGTCCCTAAAGTCAAGAAAAGAAAATCCACACAATCCCGAGACTACAGCCATAAAGAATGCTTTCTAAAAGACGAATTCTAAAACACTGTCACCTTAAGTGTGCCCGGAGCAGGATTCGAGGACAACACAGGAACATCCTGACTCTGATATGTTCATTCCTTACGAACCAATCACCTTTCTTCTCAGTACCGTTCTACACTTTTCCTCTGCCCCAAATTCCTCTCCTGCCTGGACACTGGTTTGGCGTCAGTGGTGAGAAAGAAGATTTTGAATAATGGTCCTTTCCCCTACTATTTAGTGATCTTAATAAAATTCTAGAGATCCCACTGCTTCCTCGCCTGTCCGCTAACCTGGGATCCAATGTGTTAATTTAAGTTGAGCACCTGCAGGAGGAGGACAGTGAATAGCCTTCCCCATCCTCCCACAGGTGGGGGCCAAGGTGGTCCCCACCTCATGTCTGTTGAAGCATCACTGTGCATAGTGGCTCAGCATCATAAAGCCATGCTGAAATTCAGCGATGAGAAAAATGGACTTTTGTGGGCTGGCTTCAGAATGCAAACACTGACTGATTGCCTGGCGAGTCAGATATAGGGAACAATCAGGATCAGAGGCCTTTTCCCTTTTGCCCAAGAGAATCTTGTCTTTCTAGTAAACTAGAAACATCGCTGGGGGGGGGGGGGGGTTGCTAAAGCTGTGAAGATTTGAGCAGGAAGTGGGATATTATTGTTGTATTATCCCAAGGGGATGTCATCTATTAGAAGTAAATCTCTTGGCATCAAGAATATTCACATGTAAGTATACCATAAAGTAAAATGCCTTTATCTGGAATATTTCTTCTGATTTTCAAAGTTATGTGTTAATATGTTAACCACTTCGGTACGGTGCTCGCCGTCCACGAAACCTTGCCCATAGCCAGCACTCACAGTCTGAACGCACGATAGTTTGTGCTGTGCATTGACAACGAATCTGTTTTGCTCTTGTGTGACGAGGAAAGCTGTGAAGCACTGAAAGCTTGTTTTACTTTACAGGCAGCTTTACTTGTCATGTAAATCAGAATAGGTAACATACATATATGTTTTCATTATGTTATTTTTAAATGTTCACAATTTCATTTTGATAAATGAAAAATTAGAAAAATCGTAACACAGCTGTCAGCTAAAGTCGCTGTGCGTGTGATGCTGGGCTGTGCACGTTCATCTGGGGCTACCGACTGTAGTCAACGCTGGTACCGAAGTGGTTAAAGAGAAAGGCCAAGAGTTGCTTTTAATTTAAGGAAATAAAACCTGGTGTTCATCAATGACTAGAGAATCGAATATTAACGTGGTATCGTTTTTAAGGTTCCTTTCCACTTGGAGGCTGTGATGAATTTCTTTGCAGCTCCCTTTGTGCTGAAATTTTGTGATTACATATTGAAAATCAATCATTTTCAGGCACGATGATAGTTGACCATTATGTGTGTTTTTTTTTTCTACCTCATGTCATAATAAGAGACTCAAATCTTCAGCATCACTTTTCTTCTTGTCTTGATCATGGAGATTATTTTACAAGAACAGAGGTTTTTGAAAAATAGAGACATGCAGTTGGCGGCAGGACTAATTCACAGCGTGTGGCCGTCTGGGACTCCACTGCAGATGGCCCGCGGTGCACATTCGTGGAACAGAGTCTGAAGAACGCACCGAGACTGCAGCTCATGTAACCTCACCATCCTTCCCACGTTCTTTTGGGAAATAGCTCGACGCCCATTTCTATATTGTTTTGTTACTAAGGGAAAGGAATTTGCTGCCTATTTCTCACTCATACCTGCCGGGATAAGCAGAACAACTGAGATCTTCATTCCAATTTTCTGCCTGCCTCTCTGTGATTTCTAAATTGAAAACTGTTAAATCTCTCACTACGTGATCAGTATTGGCAGAGAATTCTCTTGAAAGTGAAATTGGATATTAATCTCTCTCTCTCTTTTTTTTTTCCCGTGTATATCTGGGATTGGGGAATTAAATTTCAACTTGAGTCAATTTCTAGACCAGCTGTTCTCAACTGTGGGCAATTTTACCTTCTGGGACTCTTTGGCAGTATCGGGGGACATTTTTATTTGTCCCAACTGGTAAGGGAGACTTCGACTGGCACCTAGAGGGTGGAGACCAGGAATGGTGCTAAGCATCCTACAGTGTACTGAGCAGCCCTTCCCGAGTGGCAAAAACGTACCCAGCTCTGAATGGCGTTAGTGCCAAGGATGAGAAACCCTGTGTTAGAGTGTTGCAGCCTCAGTTTCCACATGTTTTGAAGAAGCCATTTTTCTAGTTTGTGATGTTAAGATTACTTGATTAAGTCTATAGGATATTGGTATGCTTAGATAACTTCTCTATTTATATTTATTCATTAATATATAACTAAACACATATATGAATCCTTAGTGGCCATTTCTAAAGAAGCTGCTGGGATTTTAGAGTTTAAATTACTTTCTTTTATTAATATGAAATTGAATTTAAAAATAAATTGAGTCAATTTATAATACCCTCTCTAATGGGTCATAACACGTATAATATTAAGTACCCTCTGTTGGAATTCTTCTGTATAATTTAAAGAATGATATATTGTTTAATAATTTAGAGTAACTATTTCAATGAGATAGTCACATTTATTAATTTTTTAAATTATGGTTTATATTTACTGAGCAAGGAAAGGCTGGTCTCTCCTGTAGCTCTCGAAAATATGATTTTGAACTTTCTTTTTTGCTTTTATTTTTAAAATCATACTGTTGTATAAGTGGAAGGTTTGTAAAGATTATCTTTATCAAAACCTTTCAGGAGTTAGCAAACTAAGGTGGTTGGATAACAGTTAAGTGTTATCAAAACACAACCACACCCATTCATTTGCATATTGTTAGTCTATGATCATAGTTAAAAGGTTTTATTATAATCTAGACATACCCACTTTTTTTGCATAATGTCTATGATTTTAGCAGCTGACTTGACCAGTGGCAACAGAGACTATCTGGCCTATAAAACTTAAAATATATAGTCATCCTTCCTTTAAGAAAACATTTGTGACCTGTTATGGTACCTAGTACTTAGCAAGTTCTCAGTGAATATTTCCTGAATAGGTGAGTAGTGAACACAATATGATGTAGTATAATGTGTTACAGTTTATCAATATTTGGTTGATGTGTTTATTTGGACTCCCTGTGCAACAATTACGTGGATCCCAATAGACTTTGAGCTGTGGGTTGGGAACATAAGATAGTGCAAACATTTCTCCCTATTTCTCAGGCTCTTTACATCTGCTCCCTTGGTGAAAATTTCCCATCAAAGCTGTTTTATCTACTCACTTATTCAAACACATTTATCCTCCTTTTCTTGTAACTTCCCAGAGGATTTGTAGCTGCTTATGTATATTTTATATACACGAGGACTGAGATTTTGTAGTTCCAGAGAATATTAGCCAAATTGAATTAACTGCCATTAAAACGACCCTGCACTCCCAAGAGTTAAACATGCACATGCAAAAGACTTATCGCTCCCTCACAAGACAGTCCAGTGCAAAGTCTGTGAGGACTCAGTTCTGTGCTGCCATTCAGGAACCTAAAATATTCTCTTATGGCATCCCCGTCTTTAACTCACACCTCCAGGAGAGGCATGGAAGAAGGATGGAGTGAATGGCGTATCATGTGGAGGAGGTCCACTTGGGCCATGCCAGGAGGTCTACTTGGGCCATGCTCAAATTCCACTGGTCAAAACTTAGTCACATAGCCTCAACCAACTGCAAGGCAGCCTGGAAAATGTGGTTTGCACACCCAGGACGAAATGGAAAACCTGGGCATCCAGACATGGGCAGGCATTGGCATTTTCTCCCAGACAGCGCTGGGATGGACAAGACTAGCCCCTAGGGACGCACTTAACTGTTCCCTGTTCTTCCCCCATCCCACCCCACCCGTCTAATTTTTTATTACACACAAGCAGATTTATGCATGCCTCTAACATTTCTGTAAATAACAAGCAGGGATACTTTGAACAAACCATTTAACCTCTCTGGACCTCAATTTTCTCTACAGTATGTTTTGGAGAGGAGAGTCAGGAAGAAGAGTAGACTGGATTATCCCTAAAGTCCCTATCGGCATTAAAATTTTAATATGTATCACCCGTCCACTCGCTCTTTCTTCTGTCATTGTGTAAATGATGCCTGGATTCATATTCCTTTAAGGAAAACTTTCCCTACTAATTTGAAACATGGTGTTACACTTACTGGTTTTAACTTTAGTGACCTAATTTCTCATGAAATACTGGTGATGCTAGCCATAATACTGGCAGGCAGCATTTCTCATGCCCTGACTCTGTTCTAGGCTCTTTGCAAGCATCAGCTCGGACAGTTCTCCAGCAGCACGCAGGGAAGGTATTATTTTCAATAGTCTATGCTGCAGGAGTTGCAGCTTGGAGCGTTTATGAGATTTAACCAAAATTGCCTAGCTGGTATGTGGCAGAGCTAGGAGTTGGACTTGGGTGTTCAGGGTGCCCGAGGACAATTGCTGCTTGCTCACTAACCCATGTGTTACCTTATTGTGCTCATTGCACTGGCTGCCATACTGCCTGTAGTTGATACCTGGCTTAGGGTGAATATAACTGTGCATTTGTAATTGTCATTTATATATCGGTTTTAGGTCACGTGCCTTGGAAACAGTCTGAGGCAGCGATTCATGAGCACCTGATTTATCTAGGGCAGGTTTTCAGGAGGTAGGAAGTGAAGGATACAGTAGAGAAAGAAAGGAAGCAAGGAATTGTTCTCAGCTGATCCCAGGGCCAGCTGTGAAGTGTGACTAGAGCCAAAGCGGATCCTGTTTTGAGGCAAGGGAGGTGGCAATTTATACCCGACTCTCCTTTGTCCTTCAGTCATTAGCTATGGGCTGCTGAATTGAGACCGTTTGGTGACATACCCTGGTGAGATGGCTCTCATCAGCTAAGAGCCTTTCTCCAGAGAGGGGGCAGGCAGGACCCAGGATCAGCCAACACTGATGGCAGCGGGGGAGGGGGCCTGTTCTGTGAGTAGAGATGAGTTCTTCTTGCTTAGGGTTTCCTGATGTTTCTGACTCTGACTGAGACTGGTCTTTACCACCAAAGAAGTAAAGTGCTTTTATGTCTTTGAAAAAAATCAAATACGTACTTTATTATTGAATGTGTTCTGCTGTATGGTGCATACCTTTGTTTCTAATAACTCTCTTTATCCATTTCTGAATTTCTCCTTTACATGTGGACTCAAAAACAGAAGAATTGAAGATGTACGAATATTTTTCTTAGTCGCATGCATCACTTAGTTTTGTGAAATGAGGTCAGGAAATCTCTGTAAGCCAGTAGATGAATGGAGAGGTTCATTCCACTTATCTAAAATGCAATTCTGCTTCCATTTCAAAATGGCCCGAGTGCCTGCCACGGCTGCTGAGTGATGGGCATGCTCAGAGTTCTCTGCCCTGCTCTCCTTTCCCTCACCTGCGTGCCCTTCCAACATGCTGGCAGGAATAGATAAGACAACACACCAGGAAAACTCTTGGTTTCAAATTTAAGTAATGATGTCTTGTTTGGGTAAGAGATAATGTGTTCTATTAACTGGTCTGCCAATTACCTAGGGTACAAATGAAAATTAAAAGCAAGGGAGAAGTATAAATGAAAAGAAAAGAAAAAAAAAACCATGAGTAACATTGGCCTATCATTCTCTGGAGTGAACAGACTGAAATTCTTGATTTGGTGCCCTTTTCATGCAGGAGCCATTTGTTGTCACCCGAATTTATTCATAACTGTGATGGAGTTGGGTAGAGTGGGCAGAACTGAGATAGGCACTGCCCTTGATAAACATATATCTGTGAAACACTCCTTTCGTTGTGCTCTTATAGCTAGCCTTTAGGAGTTTATATATTATTTCTTCATTAAATCCCAATGTTTAATCAGTTTAAATCAATTCTTACTGGTCTAGGGGGAGGGCTATTCTACCTTTTTCAAGTGATACTACATGATCCCTCCAGTGATTTTACGTGGGTTGATAATACAGCTTAATTTTTGAAATTCAACTCTATTTTCAACTTTTAGGGATACTTCGTTTTTATTTATGTGTATTCTAGATCACACAGAGGCAAGTTCCTCATTTGTAAGTTCTCTATTAAGAGTAATCTATTTCATAAGAAAATAGGTATGGCTGTATATGGAATTATGTTGAAAAGTCCAGAGACTTCATGTAATTCTTTCCCTAAAAATTGTCAAGCACAATTTGATTAAAACAGCATTGAAATTAAAGGCAATTTTAAATTAGAGCTATTAGTCTCTGGTTCAAGAGGGTGAAGAGAACTCATATACTGATCTTACATTCATCAAAAACAAAACGTTTAAATTATAATAAAGTTATATAAAAGGAAAATATCTATGAACACAAGAGAAATAATCATTCTTCATGAAAAGATGGAAGATTGAAGGCTCATGATTACCTCAGCTCTTATCTGATATACCATTTTGAGGACAGAAGATAATTTTTAAGTGTTAGAAACCCACAAGAAAAAATAGAAGATAAAACTATTTTGGGTTCATATAAATGATGCCTCTAGAAGATGGCTGCTACTCAGAGAAACTGGCAAATATTTTGGCAGTCACAGTGAGGTATATTTGCAAATTAAAGACTTTGTGAAGGTCATGGGCTTCAAACACATCACCAGTCTTCTGAAGATATTTGTCAAGCTTTGATGTTGTGTGGGTCATACAGCTAAATTTCTAAAATAAAACAGAGTGGAATGAATCTCCCACATTCTTATACAGCTGAGGAGATAAATACCCAGTGGGTTCCTTTTTGAAATTCCTGAAAGGCCATGGCCTAGAAGCCAGGGTTAGTCGGAATTATATTGAGTCTCACAATACTCACCTCACCCTTGATTTAGCGCAGTCCTGGAATTGATTGAGTTGATCAATTCCTGTCTTCAGCCTCCCACACCTACTCCTAATCTATGTAAAAGAATAAAAAAAACAACTCTCTCTAACAGGAGACTCTTTGGTGGAAGTAGCATAATTTGCAGTGTCTAGAGTTCTTTTATCCACAATTGGAAGTATGCAGTAAAATATTCTAGACAGAAGAAAAGTCAGGCCCTTATGAGAGATAAATTGGATACAAACAGGCAATAGAACTAATCCCACAGATAAACCAGTTAGTGACATTAGAAGAGGATGACTTTAAATAACTATGATTATTGCATCTAAGAAAGTAGAGGAAAATTTGGACAGAATTGATTAAGGAATGGTGTATTTTACCAAAAAGTTAGAATAAAAATATAAAAATACATTTTAAAATTTAAAGAACATCTGAAATATGAAAATAAGTAAATTGTTTTAATAGCAGCTTAGATATAGCAGAATATTAGATTAGTGAACTGGAAGACCAGTGAGTGGAAAAATATCCAAACAGAAGTACAGAAGAGGACTGGAGGGGGAGATAAAAGAGTCAGAGACACATGTGATACCTTCAAAACTCTAAGTCACATATTGCCTGAGTCTCAAAAAGAGGAATGGGGAGGAGAGAAAGAGAAAAAACAAGAGAAAAAAACAAGACAGAAACTATATTCATAGTAATTATTGCTGAGACTTTTCCAAGATGATAAAAGATATCAGCTCACAGATTAAGAAGCTCAGTTAACCTCAAATGTGAGGAATACTCCCCCAAATATACCTAGACATGTTATAATCCAACTTCTGAAAACCAGTATCAAAGAGAAATATCTTAAAAATACTCCAGAGTGGGGGAGAAAGGCACATACCCTTCAGAGGATCAACTATAAGATTCACAGCTGACTTTTCAAGAGAAACTACAGACTCAGGAGACAATGGCAGAAACCCAGATATCCCTTCTCCCCCACTTAGTAGCTCAGTACAGCTGTCCCCGTGTCATGCTGAAAGAAGACGGGTTCCATAGTGGAAGACGACAAGCCTGCAGGTAAATTGGACTAGAGCAACCTGGTATAGTTTGAGAACTCCCATAAAAAACAAAACAAAACAATACAAAAAACCAGGGAAATTCAGTGTATATCTACATAGTGAATATTGAGATCCCAGCCTCTCCCCTCAGTGTGTAGTATTTCTGCTCTCATATGTCCTACATGGGCTTTGGGGTATATTTTCATTGGTATCTAACCAGCCTACAACTACAGTCTTAAGGATATTGATATTGACGGTCACTCCAATACAATAAATCCCATCCACAGCAACAGGCACTGATGATGGCTGGTCTACAGAGTAACTCGTGTGCCCAGGTCTAATGTTCTCACCGTGTCCCTGATAAAAAATGGAGAATGACCCAAATTGAACAAGAAACTTGGAGGAAATAGAGACAAGAAATTATTGATAATGTCTTCTAATATAAGAGGAGACATTGCATCCATGAAACAAAGAAAAATAAATATTCAGTTTATTAAAAAGCCTTCATAGATTATTTTAAAAACATATGATCATCAAAATGCCAATACCAATGGGAAATTAGAAAATAAATTTGATAAAATCTCCCAGAAAGATGAATAAAATCTAAGAGATGGAAAATGAGGAGAAATATTTAAACAGTATATGGTTAATACACTAGACCCAGGAAATAGAAGCTTTAATAGAAGAATAAAGGAGAAAAGTACTCCCAGGATGAGGGCACCAGGAGAAAACCCTGGACTTATTGTTCTGCAGGCCTTGGTAGTAACCAGTCCAGGTTGGAGCAGATGGTACAGTGGCAGAAGACATCTTTCCAGGAGATTAACAATAATGGGATACCTGAAATGTTCGAATGTATTTAGACAAATTGGAGACTTACAGTTGGGTGTGGGAGAAAAATGGGTAGTAACTACACAGAAAAAGAGAAAAATAAGAGACAGTCAGGAAAAGCAAAATTCTTTTGAGGCTCAAAATGCAGTCATATCTTAATTTATGGCTCTTTTGTGAATATAACTTGCATAGTTATAAACATGTAAATGCTACATATGCAAGCAGAATCATGATAAATCAATATTGAGGAAGTAGAGAAGGGAGAATGTATCTGAGTTGATGGAGAGAGGTTTAGATGGAGCTAGTAAATAATATTTCTAACTGAAAAATTTTAAAAAATAAAACCTTATTATGTAGAGATTTGAAGAAAAATATGAAAATAAATCAGTGAAAGAGTTGGAAGTTCTCATTTTGTTCAAACAGGGTATGGGCTACAACATAGAGGATGTCTATTTTTTAATTAATTTCTGTAGATTTCTTTATGAATTGAGTGCATGTTTAACTTCACTTATAAAATGATATAAAGATGATATTGTATCCATAAAGCATAAAAAGGCTGACATGGAAAAAGCAAAACAGATCAGGAAAGAATTCATAGAAAATATAAATATGGTATCTCATGTATATGGAGAGATAATCAAAAAATATGAAGAAGGAAATTAGAGGGTTCCAGAAAAATGGCTTTATGATGAAAGTAGATATTTTATACAAATTATAAGTTTTACAATGAAAAAGAAGTAAATTATATGAAGATTATTTTTATCAATAAATATATTTAGAAATTATATGAAAAACAAAGATAAATAAATATAAAAGGGAAAGTATGTATACAAGAAAATTGTGCTCCAAATATAAAACACAGAGAATGATTTTGAGTAATTGAGTATAAGGAATGAAGACAGCAAATTTGGGTGGAACATAAAGACTACAGTCTTTATTTATGTGTACTTTCTTAGGCTTTATTATAATTTGTGATATAATAATTTTCCATGATGTCTATTTTATTTTTCCCCAAGTGATTGCTCTTTTATAAATGAAATATTTTGCTGAGAAATGCTCATTGTTTGCTTTCTGCATCTGTTTGAGAATCATGCTAAAAGCAAGCTTAAATTTTATAATTAGTTCGTTTCAAAATATTTTCTATAGGATTATTAAACTTTGTAATTTTCAAGGGTTGTTTTTTATTTTCTTCTTTTGATTCTTATTAAATAGTTTTTATGTGTTTCTTTAAATTCTTTTATTGACATATTTGTACATATTTTTGGAATAAAATTGATATTTTGATACATATATATTGTATAATGATCAAATCAGGGTACTTAGCATATTCAGCACCTCATGCATTTATCATTTCTTTGTAGTAAGAACATACAAAAGCCTCTCTTCTAGCTACTTTGAAGAATATTATACCTCCTGGAAACAAATATGTGCTATAAAGAAACGTGGTTAACAAGTAAATGACAGTCTTATGACCTCATAGTCTATGTATTTAAAACTTTTTTTTCCTTTAATTTAGTGGCACCTTGGGAATCTTTTAGGAGTTGATATATATGCTGGAGAAATATTGATATGAAGTTTAGGCATTCTTTAAATTTATCTTCATATTCTTTGTATTTTTTATATTTAAGTTAAATTTACTATTTGAAATAAGTTAATTAGCAAGTGATCATCTCCATGTGATGAGTGGTTTGGGTTTTCCTTTTTATACTTTACTGTAATTTCCCAAATTGTCTGCATTTATATGCAGTATCTATAGTATCACCAAAGGATAATACATTTAAACAGACTGATGGAAAAACTAGGCAAAATTTACAGCCTGGTTTTGAAAGTTTTTTCTACATTATAAATTATGTTTATTGAGGGGTCTCTTTCTTTTCCTCTCATCTAGAGCCTAGGATAGGCCAGGGAAAAATTGCTGAAAGAATGGATATGTTTCATGTTTTTCACCATCGACACAGTTTCCTGCTGCGCTATCATGTGAATTTGATAGTGGCTGGTTTTATATTAACTTCCAAAAGCTTGGCTTTGTCTAGATGTGTCCAATGTTAATATCATGGTTATGCTTCTGCTCTGAGATTGCATGTCAACAATCACTGCATATCTTATCAGCATAGAGAAATACCAGTGAATGATCAAGGTTCATGAGCACCATGAATGTGAACATTAAATGAAACATACTGTTTCCACCACTATCTGTTGCCTAGCCCACCATAAAGGCAAAGTATGTATGAAATTGAGTTTGGCTTATGTGGTGGTTCAAATCTGTGATGATTTCATTGTGTTTAGAAAATAGCAACAGGGTTAACTGAGAGAGAGTCCATGCTTTAGCATGTCATGGGCGTGTGTCACTGCCTTACTTGTTTCCTTCTGGGACTGTCTTGACCCAACTTCCTATGATTTAGACAGTATTGCCAGTGACGTGGTGGGATAGGCTGAACAATGGCTCTCCAAAAAATATCTGTGTCCTGATCTCCAGAACCTATGAGTGTGACCTTATATGGCAAAGATGTGATTATATGAAGAATCTTGAAATGGGGAGATTATTCTGGATTGTCTGGGTGGCCCTTGAATGCAAATGTGCCCATAAGACAGAGGCAGAAGGAGATTACACACATACAGATAAGCAAGCAATGTGAAGATGGAGTGGAAACAAATATGAAGAGTCTGGCCTTGAAGATTGACATGATGTAACCACAGCCAAGGATGCTGGCAGTCCCCAGAAGGTGAAAGAGGTGAGGAATAGATTATCAACTGGACCTTCCTAAGGGAGCATGGCTCTCCTAACACCTTCAGTTTACCTAGTGATGCTGATCTGACTTCTGCCTTCCAGAACTGTGAAAGAATAAAGTTACATTAATTACAACTGATACTATGGAAATACAAAATATCACCAATGAATACTATAAAGACCTCTATGCACATAAACTTGAAAATGTGGAGGATATGGACAAATTCTTAAAAACACACAACCTTACTAGGCTCAATCAGGAAGAAGTAGAATTTCTGAATAGACCAAGTACCAAAATTGAAGCAGAAATAAAAAACCTTCCTAGAAAAAGTCCCAGACCAGATGGTTTCATACCTGAATTTTATCAGACCTACAAAGAACTGGTGCCTATGCTTCATAAATTATTCCACAATATTGAGAAGGAAAGTCCTCCCCAACACATTTTATGAAGTCAACATCACCCTGATGTCGTGGCCTGATTACAGAACGGGGGATGACATACACAGAACATATACTTAAGACACAGACAGACAGAATTGGCTGCAGCCCCAGAAGAAAAAGGGACACAGAGACAAGAGACGGTTTCGGACTGCAGCACTAAAAAAGTGCTGGTCAATTTATTATATACAGTTTAACTGGGCAAGCGTCCCGCAGCTATTTTCTCATGCCAGCTACTTTTCCAGCTACTTTTTGGTATGTGACTTCCCACGGCCAACAACACCTGCTTTTCCAGTCAAAGCAAAAAACATGGCCTTCTACAAGAGATCTCTTTGATGTTTTGCACCAATTTCGGATGACAAACAATCTCGGGTTGAGTGCGAGACCTTGAATTCTAGACCATCTTGCTAGTGCCTAGCACCACGTGCTGGTTACCAAGCAACCTTGGCTTGCATGCAAGGCCATAGTTTCTTGGCCGTTTGCCTGGAGAAACAGTTCCTTCAGCAGGTCAACAAGCTACGTCCTGCTAATTGTGGGAACAAGCAATGGGCTCCTGTTCTGCTGACTTGGGGTCTCAGCCAATCTGACCCTGAGACAGCTCGCTTCAGCTTCCTTCACCCTGATGCCAAAACCAGGAAAGGATGCAACAAAAAAACTACAGACCAATATCCCATATGAATATAGATGTAAAAATTCTCAACAAAATCCTAGCAAACCAAATTCAGCTGCTTTTCAAAAAAAATAATCCATCACGACTAAGTGGGCTTCATCCCAGAGATGCAGGGATGATTCAACATACGCAAATCTATATATGTAATTCAACACATAAATAGAAGCAAAATTAAAGACCATATGATCCTCTCAACAGACACAGAATAAACATTTAACAAAATTCAATACCCTTTTATGATAAGAACGCTTAACAAAATAGTCATAGAAGGGACTTACCTGCAAATGATAAAAGCCATATATGACAATCCCACAGCCAACATCATTCTGAACTGGGAAAAACTGAAAGCATTCCCAGTTAGAACTGGAACCAGACAAGGTTGCCCTCTATTACCACTTCTATTCAACATAGTGCTGGACGTCCTAGCCAGAGCAATCAGACAACAGAAGGAAATCAAGGGCATCCAAATGGTGGCAGAAGAGGTCAAATTATCTCTCTTTGCTGACAATATGACCTTATATCTTGAAAACTCCAAAGATTCTGCCATGAGACTATTGGAATTGATAAATTCAGCAAAGTCTCAGGTTACAAAATCAATGTACAGAAATCAGTAGCATTCCTTTATGCCACCAACAGTCAAACTGAGGACCAAATTAAAGACTCAATACCCATCATAATAGCAACAAAGAAAAAAATACCTAAGAACATATTTAACTATGGAGGTGAAAGATCTCTACAGGGAGAACTATGAAACACTGAGGAAGGAAATAACAGGGGACGTAAACAGGTGAAAAGCCATACCATGCTCATGGGTCAGCAGAATCAGTATTGTTAAAATGTCTATACTACCCAAAGTAGTCTACAGATACAATACAATTGCTATTAAAATACCAACATCATATTTTGCAAGTCTAGAAAAATTATTCTATATTTCATATGGAACCATAGAGACCCCGAATTGCAAAAGCAATCTTAAGCCAAAAGAACAAATTGGGAGACATCAACTTATCAGACTTAAAGCTATACTACAAGACTATAATAACTAAAAATAGCATGGTACTGGCACAAGAACAGAGACATAGACCAATGGATCAGAACTGAGAGCCCAGATATAAAACCATCCTCATATAGCCATCTAATTTTTAACAAAGCAGACACAACCATACAGTGGAGGAAAGAATTCTTATTCAGTAAATGGTGTGGGGAAAATTGGATAGCCACATGTAAAAGACTGAAACAGGACCCACATTTCTCACCTCTCATAAAAATCAACTCACACTGGATAACAGATTTAAACATAAGGTATGCAACTATAAGAATTCTAGAAGAAAATGTTGGAAAAACTCTTACAAACATTGGCCTAAGGAAAGAATTTATGAAGAAGACCCCAAAGGTAATCATAGCAACAAAAAAAAATAAATAAATGGGACCTGACCAAATTAAAAATCTTCTGCACAGCCCAAGAAACTATCATGAGAGCAAACAGACAACTTACAGAAGGGGAGAAAATATTCCCATGCTACACATTCAATAAAGGGCTGATGACTAGAATCTATATAGAACTCAGGAAAATCATCAAGTGTAAAAATCAAACAATTCCATTAAAAAGGAGGCAAAGGACATAGACAGAAACTTTTCAAAAGAAGATAGACTAATTGCCAAGAAACATATGAAAAAATGCTCAACATCTCTAATCAGTAGGGAAATGCAAATCAAAACCACAATGAGATATCACTTATCCTCAGTGAGAATGGCCTCTATCAAAAAGCCCCAAAACAATAAATGTTGGCATGGATGGGGAAAGATAGAAACACTCATACACTGCTGGTGGGGCTGCAAGCTTGTACAAGCTCTACTGAAAGTGATATGGAGATACCTCAAAGAGCTACAATTAGAACTACCATATGATCCAGCAATCCCCTACTGGGCATCTACCCAAAGGGGAAAAAACCCAGACATTCTATAAAAAAGACATCTGCCCTCAAATGTTCATAGAAGCACAATTCACACTTGCAAAGATGTGGAAACAACCCAAGTGCCCATCAATACATGAGTGGATTAATAAAATGTGGGGTATGTATCCCATGGAGTTCCACTCAGCCACAAAAATTAATGATGATCAAGCACTTCTTATACACAATAGAGCTGGAGCCTATTCTACTAAGTGAAGTATCACAAGAATGGAAAAATAGGCACCTCATGTACTCATGTACTCACCATCAAATTGCTGTTAACTGATCAACATTTGTGTGCACATATAGTAACGTTTATGTGGTGTCGGGCAGGTGGATGCAGAGAGGAGGGAATGGGTACATTCACAACTGATGGTGTGGTGCACACTGTCTGGGGGATGGACATGCTTGAAGCTCTGACTCAGGTAGGGCAAAGGCAATGTATGTAACCTAAACATTTGTACTGCCATAAGATGCTAAAATAAAAATCAAAATTATAAAAAAAAGATTTAAGCCACCAAGTTTTTATGGTCATTTGTTAGCACAACCACAGGAAACTAATACACCTTGCTTCTATATCTCATATCTTGTAGGTGGGCAGGTGACCCAGGAAGCCTTCACAAGAGTACAACATCCTCTTGGTCCTGGATACTATAAGTGACCCAATCTCACCGAATTAGTGGCCTTTAAGCACATTGCAATGTGCCTTAAGAGAAACAGGACTATTCTGTTTTATTTGCAGCTATGAGCTCAAAGGGTGCTGTCAGCTGGAGGCTGCTTGCAGCCATCTCTTCACCACATTGAGTCTGTCCAAAAATGAAGCCTTGCAGAGGACATTGTAACTAGGAATGGGCTCCATGGAATCCTTTGAATGTCTGAGTTTGTCTGTGCTTGAGTCTGTTTTTCTCCTCTTGTGCTTTTATGCTACAGAATATTTAAAAACTTTTGGTTTGGGCTTATGCTAGTTGGAATAGAGTTTTTATCACTAACCAGAGAGTCCTAAGGGCTTGGTTCATGTGATTTTACTTCCATCTGCTGCTTACATGAGAATTTCTCAAGACAGATTCTAATGCCTTGTGCACTTTGACCTTTAAAGCTTATGAATTTGCTACCTAAAATTTGTCACCTCATTGAGAGAGGAGGCTCTCTCTCTCTGAAGACATGTTGGGTCCGGTGCATATTATCAAATGTTACTTTCTTCTGTTTAAAATATTAAACATTACCATTGGTTGAGGGAATCATTTAGCTAATGAGAAACACACTGGCTTGTAAATGCACCACTCAAAAAATTCATTTGAGAGTCACATTTAAATCAGTCAGTTGTACCCATTAGAAAGAATGAAAGTTAAGTCTGAGTATACTATCTATTGCACATTGTATTAGTTTTCTGAGCTGCCATAACACATCACAGCAAAGTTAGTGGCTCAAAACAACAGAAATTTATTCTTTAACAGTTTTGGGGTAGAAGTCTGAATTTGAGATGTTGGCAGGGCCACACACCCTCCAAACGCTCGAGCGGAGAAGCTTTCATTGCCTTTTCCACCTTCTGATGGCAACAGGTGGTCTTTGGCTTGTGGTTTTATAACTCCGATCTCTCCTTTCATCTTCATGCGGCCTTCTCTGTGGGCCTGGATGTCTCAGGTCTCAATGGCCTTTCTCCTATAAGGACACTTACCACTGGGTTTGGGATCCACCAGGATAATCCAGAATGCTCTCATCTTGGGATCTGTAACTTAATTACATTTGCCGAGACCCTTTTTCCAAATAAGGTTACATTTATAGGTTCAGAATACATACATCATTTGGGAGGCCACCACTCCACCATTGCAGGTAGGACTCAGGAGACCTTTTGAAGAAAATCTTCCTGGGTTTTTGCATTTTTTAAGAGGTCCTACCAGTCATAATGGCATGACGATTCTTTCATTATGGCCGTAAGATATTTTTCATGAGCGATCTTTTTTTTCTTTTTTTCTATGTCTGAGTTTCTTGACCTCCACACTATGGACATTGAGGTCAGATAATCCTGTGTTAAGTAGGGCTGTCCTTGTATTGTGGGGTGTAGGATAGAGGCAGCATCCATGACTTCTATTCACTAGATGCCAGTAGCACCCCCCCCATTGTGGCACTAAAAATGTCTCCAGACATTGTCAAGTTTTTCCTGGGAAGAGAACAGCCCCTCTTGTGAAGCAGGGTTCATATGGTTATGAGTGTCTTCCGACAGAAAGGCAAAGGGCAGAGGCAGGAAATTGGAGAGCACAGAGACAAATACCGATTCTGCTTTTTCCATACTTGAAGTTGAAGGAATGCATTTTCTCTGGAAAAACAAATGGGCTGCGGTGCAGGCACGAGAGCTGCAATCCACCTGCTTGACCTGTTCCTTGACTGCATGTACCTTAGGCGTCCCTTGGGGTTGACAATGCCAGAGAGCCCATTTGTCCCGATGTCCATCCCAGTGATATCCTGGAACAGGACTCCCTGAAGGACCTCACGAGCTGACCATGGCCAGCATGGCCCTGCTACACCAACAGGTGCTACGCAGTGTCCCCAAGTCCCTGAGGCAGGTGTAGGGATGTGGCATCTGGGAGTAACGTTGGACATGAAGAGAAGTGAAAGGGCGGGATTCCCAGTTTTCTTTTGGGTCACAGTTTGGCTGTCATTTCCGTACTGTGATCGTGTTGTGAGGCGGCAGCCTTGGGAACATCTGGTTCCCGCCTGAGCTGGGCCCTGAAGGGTGTCAGGAGCTCTTCGCCTGTCGTGTTTCAGCTGCATCTGGACATCTGGGGCCCAGCCCCATCGGGGAAGGGGGAGGCGTGAAGTGTTGCTCTTGTCCGTGCCATTTATAGGAGTGCCTGCCCGGTTTTTCCTGTGAATATTCTTTCACATTTTATAGTTGCACTTGGGAGGACAGAAAAAGGTGCTACACATTTACGGCCTCATTCTTAAAACCTGGTCAAATGACAGGTGTTTGAGAAATGATGAAATTCTGCCTGAGGCTATGCTTCCAGGGATGCTTGAAGTTGACATCCGAGCCCAGCCCTGCCAAGGTCGACTTGGGTCCCTGGTGGAGCTCCTCTGCCAAGTGCCCCTCCCTCGCTGACCCTCCCCACACCCCTGCTCAGCACCTACCAGAAGGGTCAGCCCTGGGAAATTCCTCTGGGAAAGATGGGCGTGAACCCATCCTTCCCCACCTTGCCTGCCTCCTGGGTTTTTGCTTGGTTTCCTCCAGCTGAATCAGCCCTCCCATCTGCATTTAGCCTTGCTGTTTTCCCAGCTCAGACCCCACCATCTTCTGTCTACACTCTGTCTCAAAGCGGATCCTGGCAGATATTATTTTAATACCTTATTTTATAACATAGGGTATCATTTTATAACATAGGATATCATGCCCTATGTTCTACTCTGCTTTGTCCCACCCCAGCAAGAGTGGACCAGATGGCTAGATGATCTCCAAGGGCCCTTTCAGCTCTAGCATTGTTGAGATTTGCATGTGCCATTGGTATTGATGCCCCCTGCTTCTGAACAGTTAGGCTCACCATCAATGTTTAATTAATATTGAGGGTGCAACAAATCTAATTCACTCTGTGCTTTTAATGGCCCCTTGACTGTGGGCTTGGTTTATCAAGCCTGTCCAAATGACTAAATGGGTGGATCTCATGCTCCTAAAAGCTCCGTAAGGGAAGTATTTATGTAAGCTGATGGCTTCCCTTCAACAGCAGGCAGAGCTAAGGGCTGTGACAGTTCATTGCTAAATTATTGTGATAATGATATTGCAAAATCTTACAAAATGGGGCCATTTTAAAGCGTTTGAATATTACCAACCTTCTTTACTAAAGATGTCACTCTCTATATATTTAAAGCTGCAGAAATGCCAGCTACTATCATAGTCATGAAAAGGAACCTTAATTTGTAGATATTTTTCATCAAGCCACTTATTCAAAACATTATACCTAACAGAGAACAGATCTAATATTTAATATTCTTTTTTAACATTAATACATTTTTTCTTTCTAATTTATTCATTTATTTATTTTTACTTTTTTTCATTTCAGCATACTACAGGAGTAGAAATGTTTACGTTTCATATATTGGTTTTGCCCCACTCTATTCAGAGCTTTAAGCGTGTCCATCCCCCAGAGGGTCTACTCTGCAACCATTACATGTGGATATAGTCATCTCTTCCTCTCCCTCCCACGTGGCTGACACTCAATGAATGTTACTACTATATGTGCACACAAGTGTTGATCAGTTAATACCAATTTGATGGTGAGTATGTGTGGTGCTTGTTTTTCCAGTCTTGTGATACTTCACTTAATAGAATGGGCTCCAGCTCTATCCAGGATAATACAAGGGGTGCTAAATCATCACTAATTTTTGTGGCTGAGTAGAACTCCATGATATGCATAAACCACATTTTATCAATCCACTTATGTATTGATGGGCACTTGGGTTGTTTCTACGTCTTTGCAATTGTGAATTTTGCTGCTATAAACATTCTAGTGCAGATGTCTTTAAGCTGAATCAATCAGTATGTCACTAGAAAATTAACTTATGTAAGTTTTAACAATTATATATTTTTTATTTGGGAAAGAATTGTTCAAAAACTCAAAATATACGAAAAGATTGGATTGTTAATAGATGGATTGTTATGTTTTCACTATACTCACTTGTATTAGTTTCCTAAATCTGCTGTAACAAAGTAGCAAAAGAACTGGGCAGCTTAACACAACATACATTTACTGTCTCACAGTTCTGGAGGACAGAAATCTGAAATAAGGTGTTGACAGGGCTGTGTTCTCCCTTGAAGCTCTGGGGGAGTATTATCTCCTGCCATTTTCAACTTCAGGTGGTTGCCAGCAATGCTCGGCAGTCCTCAGCAGTCCTTGGGTTATAGACACATCTCTCAGGTTACTTGGTCGTCTTATCCTTGTGTGTCTTCCCTTTCATCTTTCCTCTGTGCTTAATGTCTCAGTGTCCAAATTTCCCCTTTTGCAAGGACCCTAGTCACATTGGATTAGGGTCTACCCTAATGGCCTCATATTAACCCGATTGCCTCTGTAGCAACCTTGTTTCCAAATAACATTTCATTCTAAGGAGCCGGGGGTTAGGACTTCAGCTTACTTTTTGAGAGGGACACAATTCAACCCATTATGTCACCAGGATAATTTTTAATGACTAGATGGCATTTTGGTCACTTGTTTTCATAATCTGTATTCTTTAACTCTGTATGTACAGAGTATCTTAGTTCATTCAAGCTGTTCTTACAGAATGCCCTTGGCTAGGTAATCTATAAACAGCAGAAATTCATTTCTCACAGTTCTGAAGGCTGGATAGTCCAAGATCAAGTCTCCGGCAAATTCAGTGTCTGGTGGGAGCCCAGTGCCTGGCTCAAGGGAGGGGCTTCTTGCTGTGTCCTCATATGGTAGCAGTGGTGGCTGACAGAGCCCACTGAGGCCTCCTTTATAAGGGTGCTGTTCCCAATCTGGGGTCTCTGCTCTCATGACCTAATCACCTCCTAAAGGCCCCACCTCCTAAATCCATCACCTTGGAGGGTTAGAATTTCAACCTATGAAGCGGGGGTGGGGTGGAGGTGGGGGTCACAATCAGTAACTCCCCCACACTATGAATATTTGAGCTGATGGTATGGCATTTAGGAAAAGTATGCATGTATGTGTATGAATGAATGAATGAATGAATAAGTCACTCTTCAACATTCAGTTCCTATCGCAACTTCTAAGATAACCACCATGCCACACCCTTTTCATCCTTTTCCCCACCCCTTTAGTTTTCTCATCATGAAACCTCAGTGATGCTGGTTGTCTTCTCCGAGCTTTAGTGGCACATTTGTTCTCTTCCCATCATGTGTTGCTTTGGTTGTCTCCCAGAAGGAGACCTTGAAGCTTCTGCCTGTAACTCAATAATTCCATTAAAGCTCCCTAAGGAAGTGCTTTTACTTTTTTTTTTTTTTTTTAGCCCATACAGTTTTGGAACATAATGTCTTCCATATAGGAAATACTCTATTTCTACCTCCCTTTATCTCATTTTGTACCTATTATTGCTGCCTGTATAAATCCTGAATTTTTTTTAAAAAAATGCAAACTTTTACAAAAGGTATTATTTCACAAACTAATCCTGAAATGTAAACATTATAAGATATTGCTTTTGGACCAGGTTACTTTCTGAATGATATGTTTACATTTGGTCCAAGACTTTCTAAATACAGACTCCTTTTTGTAATTAGAGAGTAAAAACAGGTAGCCAAATTAAGCTTGAGGATAAAAGGTATAAAATAAATAGTTAAAAAAACATGTAGGCTTTATAAGATATGACCACATTTATTGCTAAGAAATATATTTGTGGAAAATACAATATTGCAAACAGAACACAGATTTTTCTATTTTCATAGAAAATTCATATTTCATAGTTATAAAGCATACCATGCCATGTGCATACAGGTGATGCTAGGAGGGCTCTGTATAACTATATAACGGGTGGCAGTTAAAAAAAAACACAGGGTTTTATCATTTTTTGACAAATCTCAGTTTGCCATAGCTGGGTAAATAGAGCCAATATATTTGAAGACTGATAAATCAACCTCAAAAACATGATAAGCCTGTAAAGGGAGGTATAGATGGTAAATTATTTATACATTTTATACACTAGTAATCTTTTTCAAGACCTTTTAAAATAACTGATATTTTTAGATTCTATTCCTTTCCTCATGTGGGGTTTAATTTTCTATCCTCTTGCCCTAATTTCATATCCCCTTTTAAAACTAGCATGATAGCATTTGTGGTTTTAAATACTTAATTGTCATCTGTCACATTAAAATACCCTTTAGATGACAAATATTAATAACTATCTATTTGTTTCACTGGTTGATCTGGGTTATTTGGAAAATGGAGACACCCCATCTTTTTTGCTCAATCTATCAGGAGTCAAGGAAAGCATGGAGTGATATTTGAATGGCAACAGTGATGTCTACCCAGGCCTTCTGGATATGTGCAGTATTATTTTCTGATGATATTTGACAATATAGAAAGGTTAAACTTTCCTGAATATTATGGATATAATAGTAGTCATAGATAAAATTAAGTCATTAGTATGTATCCAGCTGTATGCTAAGAACTTGGCATGCATTATTTCATTTAGTCTTATCAGTGCTCCTATTGCTTAGGTACCATCTTTATCCTGGTTTTACGTTTGAGAAAAACTCACCAATATCATACATTTCTAGCCTTGGTATGTTCCAGATTAGATGTCAGACTACCTGGTCCCAGCACACATGCTCTTACCTTCTACCATGAATATTGAAGAGCAGCTACCCCTCCTTCTCCTTCCCCATGATCTGTGCCACTCTCCCTTGACACTTCTATGTCCCCCTGAACCATTATAAAATTCCGCCAAGCCTAAGATTCAAACGTGCACTGTGAATTATTAGGTCTCTCCTCTTTCTCTTTGTTCACTTAATTCTGAAAAGGAGATGGAGTTTGCAAACCAGAATACCAACTCACAAAGGGAAGTTTATTTCTATGTACTGCCTCTTTCAATAGAATCAGGTTCACAAAGGGTAGTGAGCATGACAGGCTTACTGCCTTTTGAATATAGTGGTTCTAGAATCTGTTGCTCATCAGATTCACTTGAATAGACGTTTAATAATGGGGATTCCCAAATCCTGTCCATGCCTACTGAATAAGGATTTGGGGTAATGGGAATCTCTGCTTTGAACATGAACCCTGGCAAACTACAGCACTGAAGCCTGTGGCCAGTTGTACTTTGTGGGATGCGCCTATGGGTGGGTAATGAAAACAGTTCATCCAGTCACCGAAGCGTTGGAGAGTAGTAGAGAGGGTTTGAGGTGCTGGATGTTCAGGCAGATTGGGGATAGAAGACAGGAAGTTCTGCTTTGGATCTGTTACCATTGAGTGATGGGGAGGTGTTGAGCTGAGCTAGCCAACAGGTCTTTGAAAGGGCAGTGTGGAATCTTAGTGGGGGAAGAGGAGGGAATCAGCCAGTGAATGAGTGAGAGAAATGAATGAATGAATGAATGAATGAATGAATTGTGGAACCGGGTAGGTCTGGAAATGGGGCTGGGTTGGATGCCATTTCTATATTGAGACCCCTCAGTGTAAAGGAAGAGTGGGCCGTCTGCTCTGTGGGAGAAGAGTTTAGGAGTCCAGGGTCCCTGCACAAAGCAGATGACAGAGGGAGTGTTAGAATCTGAAAGGCTAAGCACGAAGAGTGCTCAGTGGATCCATGAAGAGTTGTTTTACAAGGTGTGAGGGCAGCACTGGGTATTCAGATATTCCATTGGGGGGTTCCGCACAATCAATGTTGACGTGAAGAAGGCATGATATCAATTCTTGTGCGAGGAACAAGCCAGGGGGGCATGCCACAAGACAATGGAAGGAACAGAGTTTTGGTGTCCATCTTACAGCATCTGGCAGAACTATGACTTTTGAGCCCAAGGCAAGGGTCTCTTGCCCTGGTTTTGGACAGCTTTGGCGATGTGCATGGAAAATGTCCTATGGGTGTGTGCAGCTCCACAAAGTGATGCAGGTTGCAGGTGCTGGGGCTGATACTCCAGAATTAGTGCCTTGGAGGAGTTGCAGTGCTTCTAAGACCCAAGCCCTGGGCAGCTACAGTTGAGCGGAGCGGGGAGGTGATTATGAGCGAGGAGGCGTCTGCATTGCAGATGTGTGGCAGGAAGCCCAAGTGCCGTCTGGCCATATTTCAAAGACGAATAGACAAGATTTGGAGATCATCCATTGCTATGTGTGATCTGAGCTTTTGTTTCTGCATTTCATTTTCATGTCTCTTCTCTCCCCTTAATTAAATGATTAATTAAAATCCAATGTGTTTTCAACCCACTTATGCCACTGCTGGCAGAGGGACTACCCTGCGATAAGACACAGAGGTTAACTAGATAGACTGGAATTACAATATTCCAAAGAAAGGAACCGATTGCTCTTTATTTCTTTTCTCTATGTTAGCATAGAGCTAACATGGCCACCAACAGCATTTTAACCTTTTTACTTATTTATTAATTTTTGCAAGTAATATGCAGTGTGTCGGCCTATAGCTTGAATATCATCATTAATTTGGATTAACAGTTTCTCAACTTCAAATACTGAGTATAGGGTTTAAAGTAGGCATCTGGCAAATCAATAATTGATCTATCTAAGCTTTAATTTTAGAGGAGGAGAATGAAAAGTGAAAAAAGAAATTAGATGACCAAATAACACAAGAGCAGCAGACATGAAAGAAAAATTATACAAACTGTGGCAAACTGAGATCAAGAGCCGTGCAGAATTTAATGACATGCATTAGATTATTCCTACTGCTAAAAAGCAGCAATTACCGATCGTCCATACAGTGAGCATAAAAGCTGGAATGTTGACAATTATGTGTTCAAGTAAAATTTGAACAAAGTTCAAGTTTTTAGTTCGCTTGTGATAACTTTCTCTTGCCATTTAAAATGAAAGTTTGTTGTTCTTATGCCCTTGGACAAAGAGATGGCTTCTTAAACCCTTAAGAAGTAAAGGACACTTAATGAAGCCATTTTCTTAGAAGGAAGCAATTACCCAGATTGCTTAGAGTCTTTCATTACATTTCAAGTATTCAAGAAATTAGGAATTATAAGGTGAATCATATTGACAACTAGCTATGGGGCGCTGGGCCCTTGCTCTGCATTCTGCCAGGAGATGCAGAGAGACCTGAGAGCTCCGTGTAGAAGGTTCTAGTTGACAAGATAAGATTTATGGACCTGAAAAATTAATAGTGGTAGCACTGTCACAGGGCACTCCGTGATTAATTACTATTGTCTGATGTAAAACAGTGCTGCAGGAGCTCAGAGCAAGAGGAGAAGCTGACCACAAGCAGGGGCAGTCAGGACGGGCATAGCTTGATCACTTTCTGAACAGGGATTTCTCTGCCCGGGCACTATGGATATTTGGGGCCAGGTGATCCTCAGTCATGAGGGGTGTTGTGCATGGCAGGCTGCTGAGCAGCACCCCTGGCTTCTACCCACTAGGTGCCAGCAGCACCTCCCCCACCCTAGTTACGACGACCAAAGGTGTCTCCAGACACTTCCACATGTTCTCCGGATGGCAAAATCGCACCGGGTTAAGAACCACCGGTCTACACCAAGTGCAGTTGCTTCTCCTTTTGAATTACCCATAGGATTCAAACAGCTGATTTTTCTTTGTATGGAATCCAGTGTCGATTTTCAAACAGATATTATTTTCCATGCTAATTTTCGTTTAACGAATCACTATGAAAACTGATAGTTTAAACTTAGAATGCTAGAATATTAAATATTCCTATAAATTCCCTTTGATTTATAGACAACCAACAAAATTTATTTATCTGACATTCTATCTATCATTTCTTTATTAATAACTGGCAGTAAAGAAAAGGATGGGGGGATGTATGGTCTGGGTACCCACTGCCTCAGCTTACTAGGTGTGTAGCCTTGGGCAAGTGACTTAAATTCCCCGTATTTCACTTTCCTCTTAAGGATAACAAGTTCTTCTTTCAAGTGCAGAGTAAATGAGTTAATGTATTGTTATAATTGTGAGGTTTATAAATCAAGCAACTGCTGCGTTTGGAACTATTTGACACAATGCAAGATAAATGGGCTGGGGGTTCACAGAATTGATTTATAAATGTGGGATGCGGGGAGAGGAGGCTCAAATACTCCCACAAGTTCAGGAAGCCCTCACGTTGAGGTTTGGCGTCTTCTACACGCCGTGCTGCCCCTGCTTCTGCAGTGGTTCTGACAAGCTGGGCCATGCACAGGAGGCTCGGAGGCTCACGGGGCAGGAAGTGAAACGCACCTCCTTTCTAGTTCCGAGGCCTCCCTAAGAGTCCCAGGGAGGGGACGACACTTCCCGTGTGTGCACCTGCCACTGGCAGGGGACGCACCTGACTAGACATCCAGAGTTGTGGCAAAGTGATCCCTCCTGGTGCGGGGTACTGATTGCCGCCTAATGAACCACCACAAAACACAGTGGTTTAGAACAGATATTTTGTTTGTTCACAATTGTGTGAATCAGGAATCGTAAAAACCCATGGCCATGGGGTCCATTTATGATTGTCATGGCATAAGATGAGGTGGAGGTTGCAAGTTCAAGGCGGTTTATTCCACTCATAGGGACTGCGTGGCATTCATCGCTCCTTAGGATCTATCTTCCCTCTAATCTTCTCTCTCGTGCTTGCTCTCTCCTCTCCCCCACGTCCTCTTTCTTCTCCACTTGCCATTTTACCCCCTAGGTCTTCTCTTTGTTTGCACCCAGCACCGTGGTCTCTAGATAGTTGAACGTACATGGATGGCAGCAACCTTCGAGAGGCAAGAAAGTTCAAAAGAAATCCATGCCATGGAAAAGTCATTTTTAATTAGATACTTCAAAATGTTTCTGTCCTCATGTGAATTAGTTGTTGAAAATAACACTCGGGTATCGTTATAATAATCTTATCTACACTTTGGTTATAGAAATTTATAAAATAATTAAAAAAAATTTTTTTTTCAAGACATGGTCTCTCTCTGTTGTCCCGACTGGAGTGCAGTGGTATGATCACAGCTCACTGCAACCTTCCCGTCCTTGGCTCGAGCGGTCCTCCTGGCTCAGCTTCCCAAGTAGCTAGGACTACAGGTGTGCACTACTATGCCCAGCTAATTTTTTTATTTTTTTGGAAAGACTGGTTTTCCCTGTGTTTCCCAGGCTGAACTCAAACTCCTGGCCTCAAAGGATTCACCTGCTTCAGCCTCCTAACATGCTAAGACTACAGGCATGATCCCTTGTGCCCAGCTTTCAAATATACAAAATATACATGCTTTATAATATAGTAATAAAGTAATATATATATATATATATATATATTAACCATATTTAAAAAAAAACTCCCAAAAGGAAGGTTTCAGTGTATTTTAAGCTCATTCTTAAAACATTCTGTTAAATTTTCAAGCACAAGATTTTGACATCAGTGAAGATGGAAATGTGCTTGGTAAATTTCAACAAAAAATTGGTAGTTAAGATTGAAAAGTAGCATTTCAAAATTTATTTAAGAATAGCCAATGATGCTGTTGGATTTACATATCTGTTTGAGGGATCTACTTTAGTTGTAACAGTTTTTACACTAAAAAATCATAACAAATTGAATATAGAAACAGACTTACTAAACAGAATTTTAAATCACTGTATCACTATATCCTAAATTATTAAACAAAGATTTAAAAACATTTGTTTACATAGAATATGAAATAACACTCATTGTATAATATCTTTCATTTTATCTTGATAGAATTCTTTGTAAAATGTACATTGTATTTAATATGTGTGTATCTACACACAGTTGTATGTGTGTTTATAACATATAAAAGGCAAAATATACATTGATTAGAAGTAAATACCAAATCTCATCAATAAGAGTCTAGGAGAAAAACATTCTAGGAAACCCTGGTAGAGTCATATTAAAGATGTTTTGTGAGCACCACAAAATTTTCTCTATTAAGCTTAAACAATTAATGAAAATGTCACTGGGCTAGGATTTCACTTTATGGCAAAAAGAGATCTCATTTATAAATAGATTTTAGAGAAAAAGAATATTTTAGCCTTTGTTTGGAGGATGAGGTTAAAATGTCTTACTGCTTTTCATTTGTTCTGCTTCTTCATTTCAACTTTTTTCAAATATCACAGGATGTGAATTATAACAGCTCTACTTTAAAACTTGTACATTATTAATAGCTGCTGCTGGGTTACTCTTAGCAAGAGTACCTTTTGGTTCTAGCCACTTCGTTATGCAACCAGTGTTTGGGAAAATTCGTTTTTATTTTAATGTTGGGGAAAAGAATCATCCCGAGCCTACCCCTAATTATACAAAATACATTTCATGCATGAGACTGTAAATGCTTAGAAATATAAGAACCATGCAAGACAGTTTCACATTTACTTTCTCCCATTTTCAGCATCCTTGAAGGAAAATGTACTCCCACTGGACATCTTCTCTTGGCCCTCCCAGCATCCTTCCCCCTTCTCTACTGGAAAGTGCTCATGACAGGCGGCCAGCTGGGTAGACCCTTGGAGAAGGCCCTTGGGAGCCCGTGGGAGGTAGAGGAGGGAAGTCAGGTTGTGAGCCCCTCCGTTTGCCTCCAGGGGTCACCCAGACTGGCTCTGACCTTGACCAAGGCTCAGTTCCTTACGGGGACTCAGACTTAGGAGCTGCACCTGCCTGGCCATCTCTCTATGACCCAGTCTTCTCCTATTGTCCCCTTGGATAGCCTGGTAGCCTCCAGGGACCTTTATTTTTCCCTCCCTTCCCTCCAGCTCATCCTTAGCTTTGTTTATAGTTCTCTTGTTAAGCCTTCTTCAAATTATCACTTGTGATGGTGTCAACATATTTCCTGTGGGAACCTTGGTAAATAAAGTACCTTATAAATATATTTTTGAAATGTTGCCAGTTTTGGGAAGTGTTTATAAATCTATTTTAGATCACAGTATATATGTCATATTTTTCTTTTAAATTTGTCTTTTATTGCTTGCTTATTCTCTTAATCCATCAACAGTTTTGAAGAGAGAGAGATTCAGAATTGACACTACTTTTATCGAGTCTGGTTGAACATGATAGCAGTTTAATTTTTTTTTTTTTAAATTGAGATTTGAAGGAAAACAATTTTCAAAGCACTTTGCCTTATTTGTCTAGAGCAAGGGTTGGCAAACTATTTCTGTAAAGGACCAGATAGTGAATTTTGAGACTTTGCAGACAATGTGATCTCTGGTATAATAAATCAGCTCTGCACTGTGGTAGAAAGGCAGCCATAGACAATATGTAAATGAATAGAGACGGGAGAGTTTGAGTAAAACTTTATGTATAATAACAGGTGGTGGATCAGATTTGGCCTGCTGGCTATAGTTTGCAACTTGTATACTAGAATAACGTGACATTAGAAAGTACATACAATTTCTAAAAAAAAATGGGTATAATTTCTTTCTTTCAAAAGTATAGAATTTTTAAAGGTATATAAATGATAATAAATCTTTATAATGCATAAAATTATGAAATCTTTGACACTTAAATTATTATTTAAATCACATTTAGGGAAAACTAGTTATATTGCTCTGTAAATAATTATGACATAGAAAGAAATACTTGGCTATATGAAATGCATATATGTGAAAGAACTTAGTGTATATTCTGTTTGAATTAAATAATATTTGGTATGTTACATTTATGTGTAACATACTAAAAATACTAAAAATAGGGCTTGATGCTTTTGCTGATAGTGAAACCACTTAACAGATATTTAATTAACCTTAGGCAATATTAATACAGATGGCATTTTTCAGATTATGCCAGTGCCTAGGTTAGTATAAAACTGAAAGTCCATATTCATCTTGCATGTGCATGTGTGTTTATGCATGTGTGCATGTTTGTCTGTGTCTCTGTATGAAGTATGGGCAAGTGAGGGGGAAGGGAACGGGTAATTGCCCTGTTAGCTCTAAGTCCTCTGCACATAACAGTTGTACATATTTATGGGGTACATGTGATATTTTGATACAAGCATATAGTACGTAATGCTCAAATATGGATAATTGGGGTATATATCACCTCCAACTTTTATCATTACTTTATGTTGGAAACATGCCAAATCTACTCTTCTAGTCACTTGGAAATATACAACAAATTGTTGTTAAGACGGGATTTCTTTTCCTTCCTGTGAAACAGCACCTAGCAGAGCACCTGGGTCAGCATTGGTTATATAAGACCACCTCCATGGGTCGAGAAGGTCTTTTCACCTCCCCCAGATCGTGGTCTTCACCTTGTGCTCCAGAGATCAGTACTCGAATCTTCAAAAAGGCTCCAGGACCTGTCGGTGGAGGAATAATTGGCAGAGAGATTGATCAGGCATCCGGAAACAGCTGTTTTGGGAACTTGCAAGCTGGTGTTTAAGTTTGGCTTACAGAAGAGCCAAGCCTGGCTGGTTTTAAGTCCCGTGACTGATAGCTTTAACAGGGCAGCTATGGTTTGAGTAAAACGATTTGTTTAATTTGGATGTTACTGTGTTGAGAGACTAAAGAGTTGCTTGTTAATCCCATGTCTCTTTGGGGAGGAAGAGCTCCAGGCATTTTTGGCCTTTCAAGCTGACTTGCAGGGGCCACTGTCTTGGCTGGTTTGCAGCCCAGTGGATCGATTCTCTCCAGGAACAAGGAAGGGGAGGTATTCTTGGAGAATACCAAGATGGTGTGCAGAACCCTACAGTGCACTGTGGAGCTAAAACAGTTGAATCGTCAAATGCAAGCATTTTGGGGGCAGGAACATTTTCAAACAAAATGTTAGAAATGCATGCTAGAGTAGGGGACATCCTAGACAGTAGTTGGAAGAAAAAAGAGACAATGGAATGATGTCTAAATGCTTCTAATTAGAGGGAGGGGATTTGGAAAGTGTTGGATGTGCGAGGAATTTAGCACGCAACTGCAGATGTTTCTTCCTCCTTTCCTCTACTTTGGTGCTATTATTAGACGAGAAGGATGTGAAAGTTTTCTTGCTGGGCAGTCAGCCCCAGACTGGCAGTTTATCAGGCTGGCTAAGGGGGCTCCCCTTTTTGTGCTATCATCACATTTCTTTAGGCAGGGGCCTGCCTGTGAGGACCAGTACTTCTCTCCCCCACACTGGAGCAGAACTATAATTGAAGCAATGTGCAGTACGTTGGCACAAGGACAGCTGTTTATTAACTCTTCCCCTTTTTGTGCTTGGCCGGCTTCTTCCAGCTGGAAACTGCAAGAACAAATAAGAAGGCTGTTCCTCGTTTTACATAAAAGCATCCTAGGTCCGCACTGGTCCCTGGTCAGAGAATTTGTTTCATTTGTGATTTCTGCAAAATTTTACCCTAAGAATTCTTGAACTAGAAAATAAAGGGGAAAATTCCATCATTAGTGATTGTTAAAAATAATTGATAAATTGTGTCGAATTTGAACCAGCCCAGCCTGTTGTTAAAGAAAGGGATGGAAGTAATTATTCCTCACCCAATATTCGCTAGCTCATTGTTAACACGCAAATGGTCGCTTTCTCTTCATAATTCATGCAGGATGTGTCTAAGTTGATGCTTTTCAGGCGAGCAAATCTGGGTTTGACTTTACATTATGAAAATGAAGGTCTTTTACTTTTTCCTTGTCACTATTAGTTTCTTTCCGAATTCTATATTAGCTACTGTTTTATAGTCTACTGAAAATTACTACTGTGCTAGATATTCATTACAATGTGCTTTCATTTGGAATTGGAGTATTCAATCAGGAGAATAAATTTGGTACAGACAAAATCTATTTATATATATATGTGTGTGTATATGTATATATATACGTATTAGTAAAACCATGGATTGTGTGCAGTGAGGCGTATAGTAATTAAGTCCACACACCCTAGGTGCTGTGTTACATACTGTGACTATGAAAATGAGGCAGAGTTTGAGCACTTTCTGAGATTAGAAAGAGGCAACTGGGGAACAAGTTGGCAACAGTCACTGGGGAGAGGGACATGGCTGCATTCGTACATATTTTATCTAACACTGAGCATATCCAGGGTAGTGCATAGAACCTACTAACTTGCCTGTGTTGGGGACTTTGATTAAAGATATATAGGCAGAGGCAAGCTGGCCAAGTACTTTGCCCAGCCAAGGAGTGAGGTGGCTGGAATTCTAAGATGGTCCCAGGATTCTGCCCCTAGTGGACATGCCTTGCATGGTCCCTTCTCCCTGAGTGTGGGCAGGACCATGACTAGTTTGCCTTATATGGTAAGGGTGAAAGGACTTTGCAGATTGATTAAAACTCTACTCAGTTGAGTACAGGTTAACTAAAAAGGAGGTTTTCCTTGGTGGATTTGACCTAACCAAATGAGTGTTTAAAAGAACAGCAGTGGGTGCTTTCTTTTCTACCTTGAAGAAGCTAACCTTCCATGTTGCACAGAAGGGCACATGACGGGGAACAGTGGAAACCGTCTAGGAGCAAAGGGCCTCAGTCCTACTATCACAAGGACCAAGGACCAATGAGTTGAGAATAATATCCCAAGTCCCAAAAAATATCTCAGTCCCAGGCCAGTGAGATTCTAAACCAAAGACCCAGTTAAGCCATGACAGGGATACTGATCCATGAGAACTGTGAGATAATAAGTAAGTATGGCTTTATGGCAATTTGTTAGACAGCAGTAGAAAACTAAACAGGAGATTTTGTAGTTTCATATTGCCGTTAATACATTAATCCATGCTTAGTGGATTAAAACAATGCAAATTTATTATCGCACCATTTTGGATGTCAGAAATTCAAAACTAGTCTCACTGTGTTAAAATCAAGGTGCTGGTAGGGCTGGTTCATTCTGCAGGCTCGGTTTCCTTGCCTTTCTAGCTTTTAGAGGCCACCTGCAGTGCACAGCTCCCAGCCCTGTTCCATCTTCAAAGTTGGCAGTTGCCTTTCTGTGACCTCCCTTTCCGTCATCACATCTCCTTAGCTGACCCTAAGGCTACTGTTCCCTCTTCCACTAACAAGGACCCATGTGATTACGTCGGACTCCCTGGGTGATCCAGCGTAACTTCCCCATCTCAAGGCCAATTGATTAATAACCCTAATTCTATCTTCTTTCTGCAACCTGAACTCTCCCCTGGACACAGTCACAGTCACAGCTTCCAAGGGTGAGGACGAGGACATGTTTACTGTGCCTCACACTAGGAATTTCAGTTTTATGCTGTGGCATGGGGAGGTGCCCGTGTGACATGATGGGGCATGTATTTTAGAAAGAGCTTTCTGATGACATGGCTGGGGCCAGTTGGGGGTCCCTTTCTCCATCTAGTGGGCTGTGACTGCCAGAAAGTGCATGATGCCTCAGTGTACTGAGGACACTTTAGTTCCGCTATTTTTCTTCCTAGAAATAGTGTTAATTAAGGGGATTAAGCTATAAATACATGTGTGTAAGCCTGCTTTTCCCTGATATCCATTTCTCAGAGGAGGGGGTGGTGTACCATTTTGTACACATGTATTACATTGATTAAAAGTTTTGGGGATGGTGCAGTTATTATTTTCTAGTTACTGCCTTTAGCAGGTCCTGTGTCCTCTTCACTTGAAAACGACGAGGACAAATATACGTCCCACCCCTGTGTTCACAGCACTCACTGCTTGGATAAGTTCTGACTTCATGTCTTTCCAATTGTAACTTCCTCTCCCCTTCATTTTTCTTACTCATTTTTCATTTATTTTACTTTCCTCTATTTGATGGATCTTTGTGATTTTATTTGTATTCATTTTTTTTTCTTTTTTATTACAGCATATGGGGGTACAAATGTTAAGGTTATGTATATTGTCCTTCCCCCCCCCTTTAGTCAGAACTTTAAGCCTGACCATCCCTCAGACAGTGCACTTCGCATCCCATCCCCTCCTCCCCCTCCCACCTGCCCGACACCCAATAAATGTTATTCCTATATGTGCATTCATTTTTTTAAACGATGTGTTTAACATTAATTATTTGCTCCAGGGATTTGAATCTCAATTTAACCTGAATTTCTATGATACTCTTGAGTTGCAGTTGGAAGGAAATGAGATGTGAACTCGCCATCTCTCACTGTACTTAACAGGTGCCCGTATTCCAGTGTGGTTAAGGAGTTGACCAAGGTCCATCCGCTGTCTTCCCCTCTGTCTGGAATGGCAGTATATTTTGCACCCCTTTAATCAAGTTTCATGGCTCTATTTACCTTACCTATTGGGTGATCGGGAAATCTAGTTATTTCTCGTTATTCCTCAAGAACTCTGTCAGTAAATCAATAAATCATCAATAAAATATGGATGTCAGATTTACTTTCCATATGAACTAGTTCTTCTCAATCCTGGCATGGCTGCCGGCTGGCCGGTTCTCTGCTGTGGGGCTTCCTGCACAGCGGAGGATGTTTAGTGGCATCCCAGCCTCTGCCTACCGATGCCAGAGTCACCCTTCTTTCTTAGATGTGACAACCAAACATTTCTAAATGTCCCTCGATGGCAAAATTTATCCCCACTTGGGGACCCCTGGTGTAAGCATATCTGAAAATTACACAGAAAACATTCTGAATAGGGGATGTTGGCTGGAATGAATTAGGAATATGAATGCAGTAAAGGCATTGTAATTCCAGTAGAGACAAACTCTGTGCTAGAGAGACAGGGAAAATTTTGTTCCCATAGAAGAAAAGGCACCTTATCAAAGTACAATAATTGTTCTGTTGTTTTTATGTGTTTTAGCCCTACCAGGATCCTTAAATATGAGAAATTAAATTTTGATATCTCTCCTTAATTCAGTAATGTTAATATATTTAGTTTCTTATCTAGAGAATAGGGATGATATTGGCACCTACTTCACAGGATCATCGTGAGGATTAAATGAACTTTTAAAGTGGCTTTTATTGTGCCTAGAAGCTCTTAATTCCTGTTAACTAATAGTATTAATGAAGAATTGGGTTGGATTAATGAAGGAATTATTTAAATTACATACACACGGATAGACCTATGCATATAATTATTTTTCTATTTTAAAAATCTTCCCATTTTTATTAGTACTTGGAACAATTTTTTTCTAGGTCTGAGGAAGATAATTGGATGACTATTGCTGTTGCCAGTGATGATCTCATCTCATCTGGCTAACTTGAGAATCCTTAGCCTAAAACTCTGAGTTTGCTTTGCAAATTCTCATTGCTGTTAATGTCAGAGATATCCAATTTGTATGACCACCAAAATGACGGAAGTCTTGACCATTGCATATATTAGAAGTCAGCAACTGAACTTGCAGTGTGATGTTTAGGTTGTCAGCCCTGGCATAATTTGAGGCTGGTCCAGTGAGCTTTCTCCTTGCAGTAGGAGCAGTGCTCAGGGAGCCGGGTGCTGATGCAGGGACAGGGGCGTGGGTCCCCACTCTGCATGCTTGTGCAGCCTGAGCCCGGTCCTGTGATGAGGTGTGCTTCCCGTTCTCACCTGTGAAAAGTGACGCTGGCCTGGTGGTCGTGAAGGTCCCTTTATGCTCCCATCTGTGCCTTTCTTTTCTTTACTTTTTTGTGATTCCTTAAACAAGATCAATGGAGATTGTGTGTGTGCTATTTGCAGTGCTTGGTCCGCCGTTAATGATGAAATTGAATGCATTGACTGCAGAGACATCTGCCACAGTGCATGTAACGTAAAAGTCAGACTCTGCAGTTAGGGGTCCTGGATGTGTCAGTGTACACAGTGCTGGGAGAAGATGTGCTTTTGACATATGTATTTTTTTTTTCTTACTCCTATGATGGAATTCCAGTGAGAGAGAATTTGTGTTAAAAGAAATTGTTCCAAAATATTGCCCCTGAGGCCCATGCAAGTCTACATTGAGGTTCAGTCACCCATTTCTTCTAAAGTGCCAGATAGTTAATATTTTAGGCTTGTAGGCCAAGTAGTAGTATCAAGGGTATTATGTAGGTTCTCATATAAAAAAAAATCCACAAATTCTTTCTTGACCATGTAAAAGCATAAAAATCATTTTCAGCAAGGGGGGCATCTAAAAGTAGATGGCTGGCTGGCTTTGGCCAATGGGCTGCAGTTTGCCCACCCTCATGTAAATTAAAGAAGTCTGCCTGTTAGATCTCAATAACATTATGGTTATTGTGTTGTGTCAGTTTTTTTTTTTTTTTTTTTTTTTTTTCTTTTATGACCAGACGTTGCAGATAAAACAAAGCTTGCTAACATGTCCTGGAGAAACCTTCTCCTTCAGACTGTAATGCGTCGGGCTGTTGCTCTCCAGGTATATATTGGAAGCAGCTCCAGGAAGTTCTCAGGCAACCTGAGAATGTGCTTCTGGGGTGAATGCTGTGTTTCAACCAGCCCTGACTTTCCACAACCATCGGAATCTCTCACACTTCGTTTTTTGGCCAGAGTCTAGAAAGAGGTGTTGTTATTCCTAGTGGACTTTTGGAATCTTTCTGCTCAAGTTTTGAGCCATCTATTTCTTACATTTTTAACTTCCATATAGATCTATAATGCTATTACATCAGGGGTCTCAAAGATCACCCCCAGGTTCAGTAATTCTCTAAAACTCCAAGGACTCAGCATATACTCATAGGGCTGTGATAATAATCATGGCTATGATTTATTACAGTGAGGGCAGCAAAGCAAAATTAGCAGAGGGAAGAGGTACATGGCCAGGGTATGGAGGAGACCACAGGCAAGCCTTCAGAAGTCCTCTTGCTGGGGGGTCACTTTGGACACAACCCCTCCATCAACAAACTGCGACAACATGAAAAAGGTGTTGTCTACCTGGGAGGCTCAGTGTTCAGGGTTATTTTATTAGGGGCTGGCCACATAGCACCCTGTGTCTGGAATGTATTAAAATTCCAGACTCCAAGAAGGAAAGTAGACGTCAGCACAAACCACCTTGCTTGTGTAAATAGTTAGGTGCAGTGAGCCACTCTTAACGGAGGATGGTGGAAACCCTCCTGACATTTGAAGTGAGGGCCAGCTCTGCAGGCAAGCCTTTCTAAGGATGGCAGCCTTGGCCTCTTCTGCTGATTCTTGTCTGTGCAGCTATAAAAAGGGGACTGGAGTTCATTGTCACATGGAATTTAATAGCACTGGTTCCCTAAGTCAGAAATGACCCTTAGAACTAATCTTTATTTTTGGCCAATGTAGATTTATTATATGTTAATACTGCATATATAGAAGAGAATATAAATAGATACATCTTATAAAAATTTATAGCAGCTTAAGATCACTCTTTACCATATAAAATCCTGCATTTTGTATTTTATGCCTATTTTGCTACTGTTACGGGAGTAATTATAATTACAATGTTTCTATTCCATTTTAGTATTAATACTTTAGTATTAATACTGATAGTACTTTCATGGACATTATCTCCTTTGCACTATACATCACCCCCAGTATTTTCAAGCTAACTCAGGCAGGGCAGGCAGTTTACTCAAGGTTACATAGCTAACCAAAGCAAAGTGAGAACACAAATATTGTTCTTGCATTCTTTATAAATTCCACAGCCATCTCTAGTGTCTTCTGACCCTGACTGAGTCAGATACAAGTCACAGCTCCAACACAATAGGTTGCTATTATTAATATCTGTTTTTACTACTTCCATGCCTGCTAGAGATCATGTATTATATGCCTGGCTATCATCTTCCCCCCATCTGGCACCAACGTGTCTCTGATGGAGCTGGGGGGGGGCTGGGAGGTGGGAAGGGGAGCTCTATTTTCAGTAATTTGTTATAGGTGAGAACTTTAGATGATTCTGTGTGATATCAAATTAGAGGCATGAGGCTCTCAGTCTCCATCCTCTCAGGAAAGCCACCTCCCTTCAGGGGCTGTTTGTGTTGTTTCAGAGGAATGCATTTCTGGTAGCTCCCTTAGCCTAAAGATCTTGAACCTGGAGAGAAAAAACTGTTTTATGCTTAGCATCCCAGGAGGTAACTGCATGAAGTCAATGTGGTGTGCCTTGCTAGCTTATTTATTTTGAAATTGTCATCATTTCTAAAACAAATTGAACTATATCTACTTTAAAAATAAATTAGTATGTTTGAAACACAGATAAATATAATACGTCCCCCAAATTATTAAGCAATTACAAATCATACAGTTCATGCTGATTAATTATCTATATACAAGATAGCATTTTTAAAATGTATGATAAATTACAGCAATCTGTTGAAGTGTTGAAGGTGATTATTTATAAAGTGTGATATAAATGAAGTTTGCCACAGCGGAAGGAAAATAAATTCTTTATTAACATGCAATTATCTTTCCCTCACTTCTGGATCCAATATGTCTTACCTCTGCTCAGCTCTTAGAGCCCAGGGACAATAATATTTATTAAGATGACATTTTTATTTAAATCATAATTAAGATTTATTCAAATTCCAGATCAGTGTTCTCACATTATCATTTACTGACAAATTCTGAAACTTTGTTCCAAGAAAAGGATAAAAAATAAGCGTTACGCTTCCTTCCCTACAAGTTTCAGGACCCCGTTTTCTGTGTCCCTCAGTGAATAGGTGGGCTTATCACTGTTTGCTCAGTCATCCTTCTGGACCGAACTTCTGAATTGCTAACTGAGTGTGTCTTCTACATGCAGAAAATGTTTTGTGAGCTCATTCTCTACGTTTTCCACCTCGGCCTGTCTCAATATTTTTATCAATGTGCTAAAAAATATTTGTGAGTCATCTCAAGTGAATCAGTTGATTGACAGCTTTAGGGGTCCATTGGTGATTAACAGATGAAATCTACCCATATAATGTGTTCAAGGACAAATAATAAGCCCTACAATCGGAGCTAAATCCATCACCAGCAAAACAAGAACCAACTACATTTATTGAGAATAGGAAATAGCATAGGTGTTTTAGAACGTATAAATCAACAGATTTAGGTGGCTCTAAAAAATTTAATCATATTTTTTATTATTCAGTGTATAACGTTATGATGCAGGATACCATGCCTTAGCTTTCTCTAACCGATCCTGTCGTGGCTGAAATATTATGCATGGTTTTGGATGCTACACTTCTGAAAACCTTATTATGGGAAATTTCAAACATGGGCAAAGGTAAAGAGAACAGTGTAATGAAACTCTGCGTACCCGGCAGTCAGTTTAAAAATGTATCCGCATATTTTGCAGATTTTGTTTCAGCTGTTCCTTCACCCACTTCTCCCATGTCCACCCCAGCCAGAGATTGTTCTGAGGGAGGTCTCAGACACCATACCATTTCACTTTTAACTATTTTAGTTAAATTCTATGCTTTTGAGTTATAGCCAATCAGAAAGGGGAGAGACGAACGAGACCTGGACAGTCAGAGGAATCAGATGCCATATTTTGTAAGAAGCAAGACAAGGGACACTCCCTTTCAGGAACATTGGTCTGGGGAGGGGAAGCCCCAGGAGGATTTCAGGGTCTGTGAATAAAAGACAATAAAAGAACAATAATGTGGACACACTTAAGAATTTCTCTCTCTGTCTTTACAGAACCGGCACTAATGAGTAAAAGCTAAGGGGTGGCAGATGTCAGCTCAGTTTAAGTATGAACTTCCCAAAGCCAAGTGGGCCAGAGCTGCAACGGACTGTCACAAGCAATCGATGTTTCCAGAAACCTAGGGCTTCCAAGTGGCTGGGGCAACGGCTTGGCAGTGTAATATAGAGGGGATGGGACAGGAGATTCAGGTGACATTGCCTGTCATCTGACTTTTTACAAACCTAAGAGCTTGTAGAGTATGGCTGGATTCTCAGCTCAAGCTCCTCTTAGTTATTATATTACATAAGAATCTAATCTTTTCTGAATATGAAAGTCAGGCAAGAGCCTCATCCTACCGTTTGCTATGTGGACACAGAGGGCTGTGGAAAGATCTGAGGGTTGTGAGTCAGCCACCTAGCGGTCCACCTTGATTCTGCCACTTTCTAGCTGGGAGAACCCTGTGAGGGATATACCTTCAGTGAGCCTCAGTCTTGTAATCTGTAAAAGGGGACTTTAAAGATGTTCTATGGGAATTAAAGGCATACTTAAAGCCTGTCCTCTTCATTCTGTACTCAGGTGTTTGACATTAGGTGTTTGTACTTATTGTTCAAATTTCCAGAGCCTGCTGAACTTCCCATGTTAATATTGCTTTGATATATAGTTGAATTTATATGCATTTTTTCACAGTCTAAACTGGGGGTGCAGTGATGAATCATTCAACATCTATCCAGAAGCTGGCTAGAATTTGGTGGACATTCTGAGATGGGTCAAATTGTCTCTATGACTCTAAGAGAAATTATTTAATCATCCTTGTTTCCTCCCATCAAAAGAAAATAATTGTAATTATTTAATTGCTATAATCTTCCTATGTTCTTTCTCATGAGGGTGGGAAAAAGTTGCTTCGAGATAAAACGTTGCCTAGTACTGTCTTAAGGGACCTGAGAAAAGTTTCCACTTAAACCTAAAATTATACCAAACACTAATGGCTTATTCAATCAAACATTACGTCATTATATTGATAGAGACTCTGAAAATGTGTAATATATAGTTATTTAGGGAGCCACAAGCCCTCTAGAGATTGTCACAAATAACAAGACACCCTTCACATCATATGTTTCTATTCATCTTCATTATTAATATTATTTAAGTGCAGGAGTATGCCAGTAGATCCTATTTAGAAGATACTTAGAAAGTACAGAACTCACCTGTGCTTTAAAATGTACCCTGCCTAACTCTGGCATCTCGCATTATCTGAAACATCAAAACAAGACATAGATCTGCGGACAAGATTGTTTTCTCCTTTGCAAACATTAACCTGTATTCAGAGATTTGACCCATCCATGCTATCGTAAAATGCCCTTGGGGCAGACGTAGGGCCAGCAGTATTTGGAGCTCACACAGTTTGGCCTTGAGCAATGGTGCCTTTTGTTCATGAACAGACTGGAAAGTGTGAGATAAATGGATTTTTTCGTGGCAGTGGGAGGAGACGTGGGAGAAATTTGGAAGCAGGGGAGCCGTGGGGCAAGGAATGTTGGAACGTAGCAGTTTCTCTTTGGTCTTCCTCCGCAAAGCACTGCCCTTCTCCCAGCATTTTTCAGATGCCAGGCCCTCAACATGAAAACACGGCATGCCCTTGACATTCCCAAGAGAGCCTGGTAGAGGCCAGCTAGTACTCCCTGCACCCTGCTTCTGCAGCCCAGAGGTGCAGGCTGGGCAGAGAGCAGTCTCGCAAGGGCCTGGCAGTTCACTTGAACTTGGTTTAGCACAGCCTACAAGGTGACACCTGTTTTCATTGCCATCTCATTGGTGAAGCCGTCAGAGCATCATGGGGATAGCCGGACACAAGACAGCCGACACTGGATGGATGAACGGCTTATGAGTCACAGATACCCACGGCCTGGGGGAGGAGGACACCTCATGCCACACAAGGCCACATGGGAGTCACGCTCAGAGCACAGTGAACAACCAGGGGCTGGGGGAGTCACCTGGTCCGCCATGGAAGATGGGGTGGACTTATTTGAATAAATCCCATGGGCAAGCAGCGAACTGAAGCCTTCTACTCAGGAACAAGCAGGAAATGTGCTTGGTCCATTTAATAAGGAGGTTGTTTGTCCAAAGGACAAACCTCTGAAAAATGCCACACATTTGAGAGCAATGAATGCTTGTTGTTTTTTTTTTTTATTATTATGATTATTATTTAAGGGCTGAATTAATTTTAGGGAAAAGGTAGTTTTATTTTGTTTTTGGTTTTGGTTTTGTTTTTTTTTTTTTTTTTTTTTTTTTGGTCCTCAACTATGATATATAAAGTCATAAAACCAGAGATGTGCTCCCTTTTCGTGTTTGTATCCCCGACTGCCAGGGTCCACTGAGGACACACTGGACCCTGGCAGTGTCCACAGGTGACCTCAGAGGGGGGTGTGTCCCTATGAAGACACCCCATACACTCCTGACAACCTGGAATCAAGAAGCTGAGAACTTCAGAGTGTTTTTCTCCTTCTGTGATTCATTTGACATCATTCTACCTTCCTTTCTTTATAAAATGGTTCCCTGAATATATGGCTATATTTTAATTTCAAGTATATTATTCTAGGATTTGCTTTGAATATTATTGAGAATAATGTAAAGTGATGTTTGCTTGGAGGCTAAGTGATGTCATGTCTTCCTGCTGCCTTGTCCTCTTTGTGGTCCTCTTGCCTGTGAACACGCCCATTTCCCCTCCCCTCCCCAGCCCTCTCTCTGCTTCCTCCCCTCCTTTCCTGCCCCTGTTTCTTTCTGTTTTTATTCCCCCTCCACCAATGTGATTCCTCTTGGCTTATAAAAATGTGTTCAGCAAATGTAAAGTGTTCTCAAGAAATAGTAGACCTAAACTAAAACTAATGTGATCTATTTTAATGCTATGTTATATTCTCTTCCTATCTCACAATAATACGATTCTCTAAAATAGACTTGAGTTTGGATCCATTTACATCTTTCACTACAAACTCGCATTTCCTGGAAAGAAGGTAGGCACAGAGCCACCATATGAGAGCTTCCAACCCTAAATTTAGTTTAATGGCAACAACAAAAATAGGTTTGCCAGTTAAATCCGTTTCTGCAGGAGAGAGAGGAAGAGATGAAGGGAGCATGTGTTTGAGGAAAGATAAACCATCACAGAGCTCTGAGATTGCTTTCTAAATGGAACACACATTGAGAAATACCCAAGAAAAAGAGGGAAAATCCACGCCGTGAGATCCTCGTCACAGTAGCTCATGTGGTTGAAACTCCAAATGCAATCAAGGAGAGTAATCTACCTTCCACCATGTGAGCACACAGAGAAGTACTGATACAGACCACAGGCCCTAAAGACCATGTTTTCTTTTGTTTTGCAAGGACCTAAATTCATGTCCTGGGTAAAGGTAGAACACAACAGTTCTAATGATTGAGAATCCTGGGGCACAGAGTAAAAAAATAGGAGGCAGTTTTATTTCTTTCATTGGTAACAAATCCTCAAAAGTTCTTAATGCACAGCAACGTTCTAGCTTTCTCTGAATATTGCAATAAGCAATTTAATATTCTGAACAGATTTGTTGTTGGCAGACATCTGTATCATTTTTTTTTTCTTACTGACTGAATAGATTTAGCTTTCCCAATCATTTGGAATTCCTTAGGCATTTATTTGAAATTTTATTTTTAAATCTCCCCCAAAGCAAAGAATAATTTCTAGTGAACATGTGGAGAAATATTTGTCACTAAGAACCTTTTAAGAATATTAAAATAAAATTTTGCCCAGTAGCACTTTTTATTTCTCCCCACCATTGTAGCTGTATTTCCAAGGTAAGGACAGATAAAACTGAAGGATTAGAATGGAATTAAAAAGGCTTTTTCTTGAAATAATTAATTATATGGTTAAAAAATTTTGCAGGCTTACTATGTGCAAGAACTGTGCTAAATGCCATTTATAAATATTCCTTAGTACTCACCAAGACCCTTTGAGATTGTTGCTGTTTAATATAACCAGTAACCAATGAGGACAAATGAGGGATAAAGAGATGCAAAGACTTGACTAAGTCTCATAGCCAGGAACCAGCCCAGCTCTCTATACCCCTAGGAAGACCAAGGGTGATTGGAGCAAGACTTCTTCCATTGTCTTTTACGAATGTGGAGAGAGGGAACTGGGGCCATAAATGGCTTGGCCTTGGGGTCTGCAAGTGGGGAAGACAGACTGTGGTCACTCTCTGCCTCCTGGAACGACAGCCTGAGATAGGTAACATAAAACCAATCTTGAGACCCAGCAAGCTTGAGCAATACATTTTTAACCCAATAGCCAAGATTTTTGCATAGAGAGATGGGAGGATTTGGACCTTTTTGTTTGTTACAGTCAACAGGATTTGCTGGTGGATTGGATGTTGGCAGTGAGGAAACAAGAGGAATCAAGGATGAGTTATGTGTTTTTGACCAGAGCAACTAAGTGCATGATGACATGAACAATACAAGGGGAGAAGCAAGGCGGGTGGCAGAGAGGGAAATCATGTGTGGGGATTTGGATAGATTATGTCTGAGAGGGTGTTGGGCATCCCAAGGGATATGTCCAGGAGAGAGTTGGAAGAATTAATGTTAATAGTTCCCAATAATGGACATAAATGCAGGTGCAGTGTGTTGGTGGCTTTTAGCAGATGACACTCTCCAGAGAGGAAGAGTAGAGAGGAAGGAGAAGGATTCCAGGCATCCCGGGGGCATCCCAGGGAGATGCCACCATTTGGAAGAAACACAGCACAGGAGGAACAGTTAAAGGAGGCTGACAAGGAACAGGTGGTGATGAGAAACAAAACCTGGACAGGATAGGTAACTGGCCATGGGAAGAAGGTGGTCCCAGAAGGAAGAGGGATCAATTCTTTCTAATGCCGCTGGGTTGTCTATGACAAAGTGCTTATATTGTCAAATGCTATGATGGACATTTTGTTCTTCTTCTGGATAAAGAACTGGAGTGAGATTTCTTCCTCTCCATGCCATGATGCTCAAGGCATGAGTCTTTGTGTTAGGGTCAGTTGTCTCTCGCTCTGAACAAAGGCATTTCACATAAGGGTCTTGGGTCACCCTTAGTCATACCCATAATGTGGCCAGCACCTTACATGGGCTCTGCCTGTAGCCATCCATGCCGAGTGCAGATTTATAGTCCAGAGCTGTTGTGAGTGACTTCTTGCTATGTTCCCTTCCCCTAAAAACAAAACAAAACAAAAGCCAAAATAAATAGAACATCTGAGTCACAGTTATATGGCCATATCTGCTTCGTTCCCAAACAAAGATGAATATAAGGATCAAGATAAGCAATAGGTTTGTGTGTGTGTTTACATCCAATGCAGCTTATTTCCCAACCAACAGAATATGTTTTCATACCACATTCACCATTTAGATGGACCTCAGAGATCAGATTCAAGACCTTATGCTCAGAGCAATGAATATCTTTGATGGTTTCCATATTGGCTAATGGTACCTAAACACATA
Organism: Microcebus murinus; assembly: GCF_040939455.1. Taxonomy (NCBI): domain Eukaryota; kingdom Metazoa; phylum Chordata; class Mammalia; order Primates; family Cheirogaleidae; genus Microcebus; species Microcebus murinus. The sequence goes on along the minus strand of NC_134114.1, from coordinate 6,704,038 downwards.
CCTAGACTGCTCTACCCAATCTGCAGCTGATCCTGCCTTATTTATTATTACTGAATTCAATCTCATTGCTTTATCCCTATGAACTTAAAAACTAGCTAGTTTCCTTTTATTTATTGTTTTCTATTCTCTCATGCATTCAGCCCTGTCTTCCTCAGGTTGTCTTTCTAAATGGTTGTGTATCTGCTCATACTTGAATCTTAGCTCCTTTACTTGCTTTCTAACCTCAGGCAGTTGTTTGGAATGTTCTATGCCTCAGTTTCTTCTGCCTCATATTATGGTTCAGTGTTTTAATATATAAAAACTATATTACCTTACTGCTTGAAACCCTTAAATGTAAAAAAAATAAAAAAGGACCCAAATCGTATTTTTAAACCAGGTAAGACTGCGGTCCCAACCCCCAGGCCATGGACCAGTATAGGTCAGTCTGTGGCCTGATAGGAACCAGGCTGTGTCACAACAGCAGGTGAGTGATGGCCCAGTGAGCAAAGCTTTACCTGTGTTTACAGCCACTCCCTGTCACTTACATCACCACCTGAGCTCCGCCTCCTACTTGATGAGTGACAGCATTGGATTCTCAGAGGAGCAAACGCCCTACTTGAAACTGTGCATGCAAGGGATCTAGGCTGCATATCCCCAATTCTATCACATAATGGGCACTAGGTAAATATTAGTTGAATATGATTACAAGTTAAACTTGACTACATGAGAATACAACTGGATAGGCACCACTGTCTGCTTTGTGGTATTTCTTGGCATAGAACCACTCAAATGATTACATATGATTGACATAAAGTTTTTATATATTGTGAGTTTATTGATATTAAACATAGAGGAGCCTCAAGGAATGTCCTTAATGTTGTCGAATGTGGGAGGAACAAGCTTTAACTTTTCGTCTTGGGGAGATGGTGCTATAATACTTTTATCACTGATGTAAAGGTGATATAGAAGCTATTTCCTAATGCTAAGAGTTTTGCCATTAGTTAAAGGAAAAATGGAGTTTAGCACAGATGGTCAGGGAAGATTTTTTTTTGTAATGGCCAAGGTCAGATGGCTAGAAAAGGTGAGATTTTGAGGTTTCTTTTAATACTACATTTTGTTTTGCTACATTCATAGTTTTATAGGTTCAATTAAAATTGGGTAATTAAACATTATGTGTTTGCCAAATCACCTGGATTGTGTAATAGCATGAACATAAATCTATCAGATTATAATGATATTTGTCAAAACACTGTAAGAAGCAGACCAATCAAAATGGTTATAAATAGACTTATGAAGTCTTTTAATATGCAAAGAAAATGATGAGCATATTGGGGCCAGAGATAGTTTCCAAAACCAGAAACCATTTCTAAATTAAAAAGCAATTAAATATTTTATAATTGTTTGAATGTATGTGTATGTGGCTTTATTTTCACAGCTATAATAATCCTAAGAGAATAATTAAGAGATCTAATTATCCATTATTATAATCCATTAAGTCAGTTGTCCTTGAGTGAAAGCACATATAGGAGTGTATGAAAGAAAGTTATATTTTGAAAAACAAAGAAAAAAAGTAGCTTTTCTTAATTATTCAGCCCTACAGGCATTAAGAATGCCTAAGCAGACCTATAGGCATTAAGAAATGAGGTGGACAATTCTGTTAGCTATACTTATTTCAGAGATATTAAAGCTATTTGAGGGTATTATTGTCCTAGAAAATAATAAACTTAAAATGTTATACTTACCCATGCCTGTGTGAAAGCTTGGGGAGGAATGTTTAGTTTCTCTGTTAATTGTTGCATTATTGTCAGCCCTGGGACCATTTAGGGAGACTCTGATGGGCTGGAACTGCAGGGAGAGGACAGTATGAGGGATCGTGAGACTGGGGAGAAGGAAGAGCAACATTCTGGGAGAGCACAGCTCAGGGAGCAGGGAGCTGGCCCTTACAAGAGTGTGAGAACCCAGGAGACACCGGTCCCAGGGCTCCTCATCCTTCTCCCTCCAATGGTTCTTCTCCCCTCCCCAGGGTGTGAGAAAGGGCTTGGCCTCCATATTGCATGTGGGGATCTGGGGCCCCCCTTTCACTGCAGAGGGCATACATGGAATCTTAGAATCTCAAACTGGAACTTCAAGTGCACTTTCTCGGCTGTGCCTGCATGATGGATGGGCCGGTCCTACCGTCTTTAGCACACAAGGGCTTGTTGACCTGGGCACTTACCAGCTTGCATGATATCTTTGTGGGATAGTTTTTGTTTTATTCCCTGTAATCCATCAAATGAAATAACTTTGGAAATATAACCCAGTTTGAATTTTCTGTATAATATAGTTTAATAATTCTTACCCAAATGTAATGTGTCAGGAAATGGAACAATATCCACACTTATCCATGCACACATGTTATTTGCCTTGCCCTTTGTTATTATTTCAGGTGGGTTTGGATAATTGCACAGAACTGCAGAGTAATGGTCAATTAAGTTTTCTTTTGCATTTTCCATTCACTTTTGGAGCTCAGATTGTGGGGCAGGAATGGGGGAAGTTTTCAAATGGATGAATATGTATAGAATAACCATTAAAATCTTAAGAATTTTGTCAAAAGTCTAAGAAATGAACATGTGAAGAGGTAAACCATTTTATTCCCCATTTCCCCACCAAGAGTCTTTTTGCCTTTTATTAGAAAGGGAAAGCAACACATTTTATTTCTTCCGACAAGCTCAAAGCAAGCAAACCCATCCGTCAACAGGACTCTGGTGAAACAGGAAGGGTTAGGAATCTGGGAGGTCCTGCCAACCCCTTTGCTGAAATTAGGGGCAGTGGCACATGGGTTAATATCATAGACCCTGGAGCCAGGTGGCCTGACTTTGTAGCCTCATGGCATCCATTTAGTAGCTCAGTAATCTTTAGCAAGTTATTTAGCCCCTTTCTACCTATTGTGTGAGATGAATGTAATACTGGTGCCTGCATCCTGGGCTGTTGGGGGCGCACAGTGAGTTATGGGGGGCAGAGGGGTACCAGCCATCTCCACCATCAGGAATTGCTTCATTCCTATCTATGAGCATTTATGTGCTCCTATGGACAGATCTCCCCAGCACATCCTGCTGGAAGCTCTTTCAGGGTGTTTTACTGTCACACATTGTTTGATTTCTGGCTCCATTGTTGCTTTGCTCCACTATTAAAAAGGTGCACTTGGAACATTGTGTCTACTCCAGATTGATTGATGCCTTTCTGCATTACATGTTTATATATTGGCCCTGGTTAAACTCACACTGTTGATGTAAAGGTTGGTAGTGGTGAATCATATTCATGGTCAAAACTTGAGACATCAGAGTCATACCTAAAGTGTCCCTTAGAAGTAGAGTTGGAATTTTGCTGTCAATTTTGAGAATTAGGATTGAGACACAGCCAATTGAAATTCTAGTGTGAATTCTGAAGTTGGCTCCCTCTTCTAGGTTGGAGGCAAAATGAATATTTGCTTTTAATAGCATGCTTCTTTTCAGAATTTTCCTGCATATGTGATATTTTGGTCCTTTTTCTGCTGCTACAATAAAAATACTACAGGCTGGGTAATTTATAAACAATAGAAGTTTGACTTATAGTTCTAGAGACTGGGAAGTCCAAGAGCTTGGTGCTAGCATCTGGCAAGGGTCATCCCGTGGCAGAAGACATCACATGATGAGAGAGCTGGGGAGACAGAGGACACCAGCCCAAATTCACTCTTTTACCAGGCGCCCACTCCCATGATAATGGCAATAATCCATTCATAAGGGTGGAGTCTTCCAGTCCTAGTCACCTCTTAAGGTCCCATCTCTTTTTTCTGTTACAATAGCAATAACACTTCACCATGAGTTTTGGAGGAGACATTTAAACCACAGCATGTGAAAAGTCTGACAGAAATGTAAAACCAATAGAGATGAAAAACTTAATTTGCTATTCCATTTTTCTTATTTTTTACATGTAAATTTCACTTCTTTTTAGCTTTGTTAGATGTCCTGTAAGTCAAGAGTTGTAAGTTTCCCCTCATTTTTTATTTCTATTTGTGTCAGTGTTTTATATCATCTTATTTGCTTGACTCAGGACATAGAATTCCAAAGAAATAAATCATTATTATATGACTTTGGAAAAGAAGCTCTTGTACTGAACTACTTTGAATTCCTACAAGGTTAGAAGTAACTTTCATGTGATTAATGAGATTTTCCTTGTTTGGTTGTTTTTTTTTCATTTGTTTTGAATTATCAAGGAACTAAAGTGCATTTGATTTAAAACAGTGATGATCAAAACATTGTAAGAATTTGGTCTTTTTTCTATAACTATTTTGCTATTTTGGAAGTAGATTGACTGTAGAGTTTTTTTTTTTTTTTTTTCTTCAAACAGGATTGTAAAGATAGTTTTGTTTTCCTTGGGCTAGTTTTACTTATGTGGGTGGAAAGAAGGCAGTCCAGAATTGTGCATGACTCTCAGTTCAAACCCAGCCAAAGGAGTGGGTGAGAATTAGTTTCATAATATAGATTAGATAGGATTGAGCTACTGCCGCCCATCCACACATCTACCTTTTCAACAGACAGTGCCCTTCTTGCTACAAAGTAGCTGGTTACATATCCCTTCTTCTGTCATTCTATTGTCTCTACTGATTTCAGCCTCTTGACACCTACCTGCTGGTTGCCTGCCACGGCCTCTACGCACTCTCCTCCTATTGGAGGAGGGTACACACTCCTATACCCACTCTGCATGCTGGGCCTTTTCATAGCTCCAGAGAGATCTTTGCCAATATCTAGCTTAAAATCTTATTCATGGATTTTCTTGAAAAAAAAATAATTAAAACCTGAACTCCCTGGCATGGTTCAGGAGGCCTGTCCTGAGCTGCGTACCAGCCTGTAAAGTCACACAGCTCTTCAATCCCAATCCCATCTCGGGCCTTTGCACTGGCTGATTCCTTTGCTTTCCTTGAACATTCACCTCCCCCCATTCACTCACTCACTGATCAGTTTATTCAAGATCCAGCTCTAAGAAACTTTCCATCATTCACCACCTAGGTCCCTGCATCTGGGTCAAGTGTTCCTCTTCATTAATCCCAAGATCACAGGATGTTTCCCCCTAAGAGCTCTTCTATATCAGCAAATGCATCTTTCATATTTATGGTATAGTAGAGGAAAAAGAATTTTCCCGCTACTCCTCTTAAGTCTCAGTTGGGGCCTTGTAACAAAAGACATATTAACAAGAGAAAATAAACAGAAGAATTTAGATATGTTTGTCTGACATAGGCATGAAAGATCCCGAGGGAAGTGAGTGAATCTCAGAGTGGTGGCTTAGAGCTCAGGCTTAAATACCATCTTCAGCAAAGTCAAAGAAAGAAGGATGTTAGGGAGAAGTTAGTTATGGGAAGGTAACCAGGAAAAGCAGGAAACCTAGGGCCAGGTTTGCTGTGCAGATTTGAGTGGGTGCCTTCTCCATTGACAAGATTCTCTTGTGGTCTTTTTCTGCCTGGTATGGTGAAGGAGACACCCTTACAAATGGAGATTTCCTTTATAGATATCCATTTCCCTTACAAAAAGATAACGTGTACTCTGCTTTCAGAGTTTCTTCTGTGTCATCTCTTTTGCAAAATAATCAGCTCAAAATAACCCTTATGACAAAGGGACATATTTTGGGGTGGCATATTGTGGTTCTTACAATGGGGACCAGAACAGATGTTTGGCAGAAACACAGAGGTGATCATATCCACTCAGTGACCCTGAATTCATTTGTGTATGACTGTGCCCATGTATGCAGTTCATGTGTATCAGTTTCTCATTGCTGCTGTGACAAATTACCATGAACTAGGACAGGTTTCTCCGACATATCTTGCTAGCAGCTCTTTTAGGGTCTTTTACGGTCACACATTGTTCGATTTCTGGTTTCTACTGTTGGTGGCCTCAATCAACAGAAATGCATTCTCTCACAGTTCTGGGAAGCCAAGGGTCCAAAATGGTTCTTGAGGGGCTAAAATCAAGGGATCCTTTGGGCCAAGCTTTCCCTGGAGGATCTAGGGGAGAGTCTGGTCTTTGTCTCTTCTATCTTAAGGTAGCTGCTGGCATTCCTTGACTTGAGGCTGCGTCACTCCAATCTCTGCCTCTGTGGTCTCACTGCCTTCTCCTGTGTGTGTGTCACGTCTCCCTCTGTGTCCCCTGTGTACGGATATGTTCAATTGTGTTTTGATCCCACCTGAGTAATCCAGGATAATCTCTCATCTCAAGAGCCTTAATTTAATCACATCTGCAAAGTTCTGTTTTTGCAATATAAGGTAATATTCACAGGTTCTGGGGATTATGACATGTCTATCTTTCTGGGGAGGGGCCTTATTCAGCCTACTACAATACCCACACTCAGATATCCACAAATTTATGTTTCTAGACTTTACTCAGAGCTACAGAGCAAAATTAATTGCCATAGGCAACTAATTTATTTCAAAATCAAATTCCTTTTATGAGAAATTGGGTAAAGTTGCAACATTTGGCAACTAGTTTGCCAACCCCAGCTAATGGCATAACAAGAGCTGCTCAAAATAGCTGGAAGGGAAGGACTGAGTGATGTTCCTCTCACTTTATTATAAAGTTATAACAAAAAGTATCCATCTTTAATAAAAATATCAAAGATGTTACAGATGTCAAAAATTCACTCTTATTTCCCTACTTTTCCTCCTAGATAGAGCTTTTTCTCATTAAAAATATTTTAGTAATAATAATAATATTTTAGTACTTCCCCTGGCATATAGATAAATAGATTATACTATAGAAGAGAGACAAATTTTTAGAGAAATGTCAAAAGCACACAATTTCTGTTTAATGCTAAATTATTTATTTGATTTAATAAGTTGATGCATATATTCATTAAATTATGAGAGTGTTAAATATTAACTTGGAAATGAGTATATCAATGATGTTCATTAAGTTCTTGTTTAGCATTGTGATAATATTGTAAATAATGTTTCTTGAACAGAAGTATATCATCCTGTTACACATTTTATTTAAAACTAAGTGAAATATGACTGCCCAAATGTACACTAGAAAACAAATATTAATGTTCATTTATCTTAGCTAAAAACAAAAAATTTATGGAAATAATGCTGAATAAAACTGATGAAAAGAGTTTTCCGTGTATCTTGAAATCTGGAAAATAGATCAATATGTTCTCAAGCCAGAAGTAAAGTCAATCTTCGTGGTGATAGGATGCATCTCAGGAAGCAAGCGCTTATAACTTGAATAATAAATAAATTCTGAGTAGCTCAGTGAGTGCAAAATAATTCCCCAGTAAACACCCATAATCTTGGCTTCGTAAGTACTCCAGTGAATCTGGTCCACACATTCTAACCCACAATTGCCGAGAAAAGTAATCAGGTATGACGTGTCGTTTGTTTTCATAAAGCTAGTCTCAGAAGAATAGAAAACAGACAAGATTTATCGAAAAACTGAAAACAAACACCCATATATTTACATCTATATTGGCTATTAGCCTGACAGTTTGTGTGGAACGTCTTCATTAGGATTTAGCCAGAATGTGCAGTAAGATGATCCAAACTGATGACCCCAATATAGAGGGCTTCACATTTTAAGCAAGAGAAGTCTAACACGCAAAATCACAAATGGGATGTTCCTCTTGAAAACATAAAAATATTTTATTAACATCAACAAAATAAAATTCTAAGCCAGACAAAGACTTACAGGGTTTCTGCATCTTCATTTGCATTCGTGCTGGGATGGCTGGGGTCTTTCTCTGTATTTGTTTCATGTTGTTGCCTCAAACTAAAAGCATTGTTCCTTCGTATTTTGTATTAGATTTAGTCCCTTTTGAACACTTTATATTCCTGGATGAACTCTCACCATATAGCTAGAACATTTTTTTCTTGTATCAGGGCCTGGATGGTTTATCTTCACTTTTACCAATCATGCTAGAATGTGATTGCTAGTAGTCAACTGGTGAGTACAAGAAAGCTTTGGTCAGAGCCACATCACAAACTTAGCCTTGTGAAGACATTTTCAAGATAGGCTTCATTACACCAAAGAGTTTATCCCTAGTGTTGGTCAAGGTTTTATAAATCATCCCATGCCAATATACTGCTTCTTTTATTTTTTTTTTAAATTATTATTTCGTAGGACTTCTCATCAGTGTTCCATAAAGTCTTCAAATAGTCTTAAGCTGACCTACATCTGATATTTTTCAGATTTCCTATGATTAACTTATTCCTTTTTGGGTACCTCTTTGCCTGCATAGAATAAATGATAACATCAGATAAAACATCTAATTTTAACTTGCTTGTGATATATATCTTTTTAATTTCTAGCAAAATCACAATTTCTGTTGAACATTATAGATATTGTAGTATTTGGATGGCATCATCTGTGTGATGTAGGATATAATTGTATGTTTTAAAGATAAAAATTATAGCATTAGAAACAATAGCTTTCTCACCAAATGCATTTGGGAAATATTAAATTAGGCAACCTAGTCCTTGGGAAATCAGTCCATGCTGATGTCTTTTATTCTATGCTTGATGGACTTTGAATTGGTTTACTTATTTATTAATACTTTTAGGAAATTCATATTTAAAAATAGTTATTCATCTAGCAGTTGGATTCTTTTTTTCTCTACATTTAGGCTTACAAATTGGACAACTTGCCACTTTTCAAACCAACCCTGCTTGGATCTATAAAAATAATTTCTTTGAAACTCTGCAGCCAAGAGCAGCCACTCTTATGAGCCTTACCTTAGAAACATTTTTGAAGTGTACTGTCTGACAATCATGATTTTAAATTTTATGCCAAATATTATAATATCCCTTTGATGCTGAGCTTTGGTCTAACATACTTCCTTTCCTTCATCCAGCCATCCCAGTGGGGTTCATCCGTGTTCAGGAGTAGGGTCATTAGAACTCATCCTCTGTTACCTCCCTAGGTCCTGTCTAAGCACTTGAAATTTCTTATCAGAGGCCTTTGTTGCCTTAAAACTGTGACTGTCAACTGTGTTTCCTAGAAACCCAGGATTCAAGAGGTGCTTCAGGGATTTTAGATATTACATATGCTTTAATTCCATTCTCTAAAACACAGTTACACCAATGTACACCATGTACAAAATTTTAAGACTTTGAAATCCCTCAGTAAAGTGAGATTACCCAGAATACCTGATTTACTATCCAGTATATACTGCTGCCATTGCAGATTATACTCCAAATTCACTGCGATTCAAAGGTAGCCTACTTGGTTTGTATATATTTGTATTTTTTAAAGTAGGCAGCCAAAACAAAACATGAAGATCATTGAATACTGAGAGTGCAGTGACTCAGTAGTTATTATTATACCTGGCTTCACGTTTTTCTAATGATTTAATGCTAGAGCTTTGTACTTACAACATGACTTTAATGTAATACAGTAGCCCCCCGACCTTATATATGGGGGATGCGTTCCAAGACCCCCAGGGGATGCCTGAAACCTCAGATAGTACTGAACCCTAGATGTATACTCTATTATCTTGGACTGATGACCAAGAGGGCTGCTAAGTGACTAATAGGCTAGGAGCCTATACAGCCCAGATACACTGGGCAAGGGATGAGTCACATCCCAGGAGGAATGAAGTGGATGGTGAGAGATCCCATCGTGCTACACAGAATGGTGGCAATTTAAAACTTAGGAATTATTTATTTCTGGAATGTTCTGGGTAATATTTTTGGGTGGAGGTTAACTGCAGGCAACTGAAACCACAAAAAGCAAAACCACAGATAAGGGGGAAGACTGACTACTGTAGTACTTTTATCTCCTTTGGTATGAGATTATGCTTATGAAGGTAAAGAAAATATCTACTGCTGAAAAAGTATGAGAATTTCTGCTCTGGTCTTTCCCTTCCCCACTTCACAGAGCTACTGCCTTTGCATTCTTCCCGTTGTCAGGGCACATCAAAGTGTGTTCAGAAGAGAAATCCTTGTGAAATATTTGCCACAGAAGTACATCGTGCGTGGTGGGCTGATGCCCTAAGACCAGCTCAAGGGCTCCAAAGCCTCATGTACCCTCTCCACCTTGGGATCTTTAGAAGGAAACCCCAGAGACACTTCCAAGGGCAAAGGTACAGGGCATTCTGTGCCCCATTCAACAATTATATATTGAATGCTTCTTGGGTGAGGCACTGTTCTCCATGCTGCAGACACCAAAGTGAACCAAGGGGCTGAGCTGCTTGCCCAAGTGCAGAGGAGGTAAATTGCAATTTTACAGATATGGCTAAAGAGAGCCCAAGGAAGAGATACACTTGAGCCAAGTGTGTGAGAGGCCCAGGTATTAGCTAGGTGGGCATCTAGGAAAGGTATCCCAGGAACCGGGACCGGCTGGTCTGCAGGCCATATAGCAGGCCATATGGAACATGCCTGCATTGTCCTGGGACCACAGCAAGGAGCCCATGTCACCTGGAAGAGAGTTGGGGGAGGGCCTCTAGAAAATAAGTAGGCGGACATGACAGAATGTTCTAGATGACTTTAGCTTTTATTCCAGGCAGAATGAGGGGCCCCTGGAGGGCTTAGCAGAGGAGTAATGGGACCTCAACATTCATTTTGAAATGAGAATATTGTTTCTGTATCAAGAAAAGACTGTATTCTCATATTCAAGATATTTAACTAATAAAACCAGCCCACAGTTCTTGTATCATACCCTGGCCACAAAGTTCTTTACTCTAGAGTTTTGTTAGGTGGATCATAGCTCCTTTAAAGTTGATACTAGGGCTGTGAATGGGTCCAGAGGCTTTAAAAATGAATACATTCCATGACAGGAAATCAATGGCTTTTATGATTAACTTGCTGAATGCCAACAGCTCTGAAGTTAGACGTGCACAAATTTCTGTGCTTTTTAGGTATATTTTTCTAAGTTATGGGAAAAAGAAAGAAACAAACAAAAAAAACCCATGAGAATCAGGTAAGAATGGGCACTTATTTTGACAATTTCAGTAATGGGAGAGTTGTTCAGAGAATAGGCTATAAATCCAAGTTACAAAGTTAAAATCTCGGTGCTGCTACTTAATATTTTGGGGCTTTTGGTAAGTTATTTAGCCAGTGCCCTCATCCAAAATCTTATATAATAGTAAGAGTACCTCTCACATTAAATGAGATAAATGTCATGATGTTTGTACTGGGTTGAATAGTATCCCTCCAAATTCATGCCCACCTAGATTCTCAGAATGTAACTTTATATGGAAATAAGGTCTTTGCGTGTGTAATTAGATAAAGTTATGATGGAGTATTCCTATACTGGGAGTGCCACTCTGCAGTTATCAATGTGAGTTTGATTTGAAAGAAAATCCTGGGTTTTAATATAAAAGTTTTAAAAATTATTATAATACACTTCATGGGAATCTCTAAGGTTAAGATGTTCCCCCTAACTTTGGATGAAGTTGGGAACGAGAATCAAAAAAATTACTGGACTATGGTGGGCTGTAACCCAATGGCCAGAGTCTTATAAGAAGATAGACATTTGGACAAAGAGAGGCATACAGAACACCATGTGAGGACAGAGGCAGAGAGTGGAGTGATGCTTTGCAAATCAAAGAGCACCAAGGGTTGAAGGCAGGCACCGGAGACAGGGAGACAGGCCTGGGACAGATTCTCCCTCCGAATTTCCAGAAGGAATTAACCCTTCCAACAAGCCTTCAGAACTGTAAGAATAAATTTCTGTCATTAAAGCCACCTTATTTGTGGCCATTTGTCAGGACAGCCCTAGGAAACTAATAAATTGTTAAGTCTCAATTGAAAAACAAATTTCCCAATGAACATTCAACAAACTGGGAGTGCCACTCTGCAGTTATCAACGTGAGTTTGATTTGAGAGAAAATCCTGGGTTTTAATATAAGGGTTTTAAAGATTATTATAATACACTTCATGGGAATTTCTAAGGTTAAGGTGTTCCCCCTAACTTTGGATGAAGTCAGGGGATTGAGAATCAAAAAAATAGTAGTTAGATGATAAGACTTAAGTAAGTTACCTTCCAATATTTGTATTCAGAGGTTACCAGTAGAAATGAATTGGACTTTCCTAAATTTAACAAGGACAGAAATGCAAATATACTGCAAAATTGATATGGAAACTATAGAAATACACTTAATATCTACTAAGAAGTAAAAGCAGAGACAAATGATGGATAAATCCTTCCAAAATGACCGAAGTATTTATTGCTTTGTGTCTTTCAATGCACGTCATTCCAGGTCCTGTGCCACTTGTTTTGAACCTCACATTTGTGACCACAAAAGGTGATTAGGGAAGATGTTCACGCTCAAGGATGACTATATTCACATTTTATTCAAGTCACATAAGAATCACAGTTCTTTCGATTTTCAACCCGTTTGGATTTTGCTTCCTTTTTGAACAAAGATAGGGTCTCACATTCCCTGACAATTTGTTTGCAATTGCCATGACAATGTAACATTTTCCAGCCTGTCATAGAATTTACATGACATAAGAATATGAATGCAAACATATGAAAAAAAAACAAAAACCCTCAGGTGGTTGTTAATTTTGGGCGTTGTGTAATTAAACTAGTTTTTTGAATGTTATCTTTTGCCAGTATCTAATTAGCAAAGCCATCTGCTGAAAGAGTAGTGGCCCATCTGCCTAGAATATTGTTCTCTTCATTTTTATGAAAAGTGTCTGCCTTTGCTGGTCCCTATCTAATTAACTTCTCTCGCAGTGGAGTGTGATGATACACAGCTTTGTTTATATACTTCAGAGAACTGTGGATTTATATGTATATAACACATACATAAAAAAGAGCCAATCTCTTTTTCTTTCCCACATCTGATTTACTCCTGAGATCACAGTTCCATTTATCATAACCGGAGCATGTCTGTGTGCAGGGCGTTCAGATATGTGCTGTGTCATGAAACCATAGGAGCGTCATTTCATCCCTGGGGTTTCTGCAGATATAAAATGATTTTTCTGTAAGCCGCCTCTGTCTGTTGTTGTTGTTTGTCTTGGTTTATTTTTAGGTCTATTTGTAGCACTGTCACTTCTTGAAAGTTGATAACATTGTTAAGTCAGATTGTATCACTGGGTCCAAGATGAACTTGCATGTGGCTTCTGTAACAATGAAAAAGAACAGTGTTCTTTGTGATGCTGTCTAGGCTGATGGAATTTACTTATGTGTATTGTAAATTAGTGTCTGATGTATATAAATGTTATCTATATGTCTGTTTTTCCTTCCATCAGTCATCTAGCAGAGTGTCTTGCACTTGGTAGGTACCCAATGAATATTTATTAAATGAAAAGAAGAATGAATGCAGGTGCATCAAGCAAAATTTCTGTAAGTTCATTAGTACAGATTTTATTTGTATGTGTTTGCAGAAAAAAATTGCTCCATGAACAAGAGTCTGTCTTTTAAAATGTAGATGTTTCAAACTCACTGCCTAATATATATAGTCTTTGAATATTCAAGTAACCACAATATCGCTGCTGTATAAGTGCTGTTGAAATGTATGCTGCAAACTAAATGTTGAATGGAATAGAAAAGCAGTATTTTTTTTTTTTCATTCCTGGGCTGTCATGCAATAGGAAAAAAAACAAAAGATGATAGAAACTAAATATTTTTTAAAAAGGAGACTCAGGAAATAAAAGCATGAGTGTTGTGTTGAGATCTGAAATATAAAATGCTTTAGCATTTCTTTTGACAGTTCAAAATGAGTGGAAACGGGTGAAAATATGTCATAAAATGAATTTGAATGCAAGTAGAAAGATGACTTCTCAAAGCTGCAGAGCAGGGGTCCTCAAACTTTTTAAACAGTGACGCAGTTCACTGTCCCTCAGACCGTGGGAGGGCCGTTGGAGAGTGCGGCGTGCATTCCACACATGCGCACTGTGGGCCCGGGACGAGTCAGCTGCTAAGCAGGACAGGCAGCGGTGGCAAAAACACCTGGTGGGCCAGATAAACGTCCTCGGGCACATGTGGCCCGCGGCCTTAGTTTGAGGACCCCTGTGAGGGATTTGTTCTAAAATAATGATACCTGAAAGAATAACAATCTTCACTGTGAAAAGAACAAGAAGACTTAATTGAAAGTTGTTTAATTAATTAGAATGGATGTTGTGGAATAAGGAAGTCATCCCCATGTTAAAAAAGTATCTGACTTCAAACAGAAGTGTAGGTAACTTTGAGAAATCAGATCTGAATCAGGAGAGTTTTTCATCTATATTCATATTTGTCTCCAATGGAAGAGGCTTTTGTTTTTTCTTCGTTTGCTTATTTAAGTGATCAAACGGGCAAAGCCTAGACAACCAGTGACTAGAAAGACACTGTCGGATTAATCTGGAACACCCAATTCCAGTGCGACGTGGAAAAGCCTCTTCTCTCCACCCCATTCCGTTTAAATTCTGCACTATCCAATAATATGTGTTTGCTCCTGCTGCCTTCTGCAATAAGTTTCCTTTTTAATATAGAATATTCCTTTATCCTGTTCTCTATTCAGGTAGAAAGTGAACAATAGAAAAGCTATACAATCGTGGTCTTTAATTAATTCTGGATTTGAATACCATAGGCAAGCTGGTGACACTGTAATAAAAATGCCCCAGGAAAGCAACTTTTCTACTCTTAATAACTATCCTTAGAAAAGCCTGTAAGATTCGTTCTATTTTCTATTAGTCTAATAAACGTGTGTGAGCAGTTACTATTTTTTGGTATACTGGATAACATTGTGAAATATTTTTGAAAACTCTCACATTCTTCCTTCTTTTACTTTTCCCTTCCAATCCTTGGCTAATATTTATCTTGAAAATGCAAAGGCTATTTGGATAGTAGGTAGGCTTGTTTGTTTGCCATTTCAGCAGCAGGATCTGAACAATTGTAATGGCATTTGATAAATATTCTTCTCCCTTGGGCCTGTGACTAGCCCTGATACTTATAGTTCTTATTTTTACTGAAGAGAACATTGCTATCTAACTTTTAACAAAATTGCTAGACCAACAAGAGCCACTGTGAATGCCTATGTAATTTTCCTAGTAATCGTATAACACTAATTCCCCATGATAAATAATACTCAGTCCTCTGATACTAGATCAAAGTTATAAGGGGTCTACTCTGCTAAAAGAATACATCAGAGCTTATCAATCCTGCTTCAAGTTTAACTAAAGGCAAAGACATGGATATCTATTTAAATAAAAACAACAGAGTGATCCTTTGCAAAGAGATCCAAGAAAGATACATACTATTAATAAAAGTTAAATCAGATTAACAACAGTCCATTTATTTTCATTTATTTTATCTGTACTTCATGGGGATTTATAGTTATGCAACCACATGCAAAGCTCTTTTCTCTGGAGGTGTCATCACTTTTCTTGAAGGCATTTGTCATCCTAGTATGGAGTTTATGTCATATGTTTGCATCAGATGCTGACTGGCTCTGACTTTATTGTTGCAATCTAGCATTATGAACAGGAAAATATCACAGAACAAATTAACAAATCCCCTTATCAGATGTTGACACTGACAAAAATCTACAAATCTGCACAAGGGGGAACAGTTATAGTATTGTTTATGTTTAAAAGACACTGCAGTGGTTCTCTCTAGGATACTTTTCTTATGGACTTACACTTGCCAAGTAACATAAGTTATGCAAGACGTCGTGTTTTATGATTTAATCTCTGTTACATAACATTCTCTGGAGGGCGGCAGATATTAGAGGATGATATAGCCTAACTGTGCCATTCTCCCAAGTTTAGGAGAATTAGAAAACTATCTTCTTACTAGAAATAAGAGTGAAGGCATGATTTTTCTTTATATTACGTGATATTAGGTTATGTTTGGTTCCGTTTAGTTTATTATTTGGCATTAGTCCAAATTAGCAAAAAAAAGTTTCTATGTCAAATGTCTTTCTGATAATGCTTTAACTGCTGCACATCTCTGATCCTTCAGAAATCCAATTCTAATAGTAAGATAGAAATTATAATATCAGGTATGGAGAATGGAGGAAATATTTTTACACTGTAAAAGTTCGCACTCCTCCCTACAATAATAGACATTAAGAACAACTCAGATGCATAACCTTGTTCAGAAGGATCATTTGCACCCTCAGAGTACAGGCCGGGAGCACGCTCAGGCATCCTTTCCTCCACGTGCAGCAAGTGCTGTCTGTTCTCTTAAGGAGTTGTAGGTTCTGTTTCTGAGTTAGCATCAGATGTGAAAGTACACATACCAAGATTAGCAGCTTTGAGTTGGATTTTGAAAATCTCACAAAAAAAATATTTAAAAGTTGTGGCTCTAAATATTTAGTCAGAGCTAATAACAGTTTGAAAATTACTGGTATTGGGGAAAATAGCAGCTGTACTCTTTGCAGGCACTGTTTATTTTTTGACTATTCCTCATTTGAATATGTATCTTGGTAGTTATGGATATGGAAAATCATCTTTTACTTTGTTATCTATGAATATTGATCAATGGCATGCTATTAAAACTTAAACGTTTACATGAATATTTAGATCATTTTGTTTCAAGGCCTCTCCTTTACGACTCCTCTGGATCAAGTCCCTGGTCCCGCTGAAGTGATAGTTTCTGCAGTCAGGGTCATATAGTCCCTAACTCGTTGCATTTCTCCAACGGCGACGAGATCTAAATATAACCTTATTATTATTATTAAAAATAAATACCCAGAGGTTGAGCCCTTATGCCTCAGTTTTAAAGCTACAGTATAAGCCCACGGCTGA
Organism: Microcebus murinus; assembly: GCF_040939455.1. Taxonomy (NCBI): domain Eukaryota; kingdom Metazoa; phylum Chordata; class Mammalia; order Primates; family Cheirogaleidae; genus Microcebus; species Microcebus murinus. The sequence goes on along the minus strand of NC_134114.1, from coordinate 6,687,381 downwards.
CTTGCATGTATTTGGCGTAACTTCTATACGAGCATGAAAACGTGGGTGCCAGTCTGTACCCGTATTCCCTAATCTGAGTCCCAGCGCCTTATTTACGTGTTCCCTTTTATTTAGTCAAAGCTGTAACCGTTGCTGGCATTTTGATGTTTCCTGCAGGCCGTGGAGTGGGAGTGCGACGAAGCTACCAAGAAAGCCTGCTACAGCAAGGGCAAATCCAAGGTAAGAAGGACGCAGTTGTGTGCCGTCATTGCCACCCTGTTTGAAGGACTAGATACAAACGTTTTCATAGGAAGGGTATTCCTGACTGTGGTACCATGTAACGTGAAGAAAGTAAGATTCAAAATATGTCTACAAAACAAAAACAAAAACAAAATATGTCTACAGTAAATTTTCAAGTTTTGAACATTAAATTAAAATTAGCCACAGCAACCAGTCACTTCTAGCCAAGGATTCCAAACATAAGATCTGGTCTAACTTGCACCGTCAGTTATTAGACTAAGAGATGGAAATTAATTAACTGTGATACCATTTAGAAAAATAAGGGCCTGAATTTTTTAAATGATATTTTAATTCTCTCCTTCCGTGCTTTATAGCTAACTCTTAGAAAGTAATTGTATGATAAATAAAATTATATTAAAATAATTTGAGATTTGTTCTTTATAATTACCTTAACATATCCTTTGTAATGAGCTCTCTCTGTTTTCCTACTAAAATCTACATGGCGAAGTTTCCAGGGAAAGTGCAGGTTATACGCAAGGTTAGAAATGCATTTTTTTTGGCAGCTGTGCGTGTTGTGGGCTCACTCTCTCTCACACGGGTGGCCAGCTCAGTGGGAGGCACGATTCTCGGCCTTTCGAGGATGTGTATGTGTCTTTGAGAAAATTATATGTGATCAGCTTGAGGAAATTCTTCTGCAGCTGGTAGATGGGCTCACTATGTCTCATTCTGTTAGTGATTTTTTTATTTTTTTTTGCTTCATTGGAGCTGGGCTTTCCCAATGGTGAATTACAATTTGGGTTACGGGAGAAAGCAGAGGCACACAGAGTAGCATGGAGGGCCTGCTCTGCAACATTGGTCTCGGGGCCAAGAGCTTGGGGAAATATATTGCAAATGTAGAGAGTGCTGGCAAAAGGTCCTCCCACTGTCTGTATCTATAAGAGAGTATTATACACTTTATTTTACCCAATTTCATTTTGCCTTTTAACTGAGCAGTTTCGAGAATCAGACACTGCTGCAGGTCTCTGCCAACTTAATCATTGGGTTTCCTAAAACTGAATGAAGAACTTGGAAGAAGAGAAGGGAGAAAATGCATTCTCAGCCAGGGAAACAGAGACACAGGAAAAGCTAAGAGCAGAAATTGATGAAGGCTATTTCCTGAAAGATGTTTAACCTCAGAAAATGCATCTGAAAATATAATCATCAGAGATATAAGAAGATTTAAAGATAGCTCCAGGTTGCAAAGAACCAAAATATAGTGTCTTAGAATATCCCCCAAAATAAATAAATTAGTAAATAATATCATAAAACCTCATACATAGGAGACCTGGACAACCTTCTTAGTGAGTATGCATTATAGAAATTATGTATAAAACCTTTTCCTCCCTGCAGTGTGTGAGCCTCAATGTGGTGGGAGGGTGGCTGAGCTCTTTTCTCCTTCAAATAAGACCACCTGCCCTGGGGAAAGAGTACGCATAGTCAGATTTACATGAAGTGGGGGATAGAAAGGATGGCTTGTTGTCCTTCGACTAGTGGGATTTCCTGATGGAAAGCATGGGTCTTTCTTGGGTTGGTTCCAAGGCCAACGCTGTGCCTCGCCTCGGGATATGGGAACCTCCCAGGAGATCCAGGCGCTGTCTGATGACCCATCCTTCTTGCCTTCCCTCTCTTTTTCTCTCATATTTCTTCTTGTCTTTATCCTCCTTTTCGTATATTGGCTCTTCCCTCTCACCTCTCCTTTCTTTCTGGGTCTCCTGGGTACACCAGTAAGCGTTATTCAGCTTCGGGAAGCCTAGCAACGGGGTCTGTGGGTAGACACCTGTCGCAGTGTCCGTCCCTGAAGATGTTTCCCTGCTAGTGCCAGAACTTCAAGTTCCCGCTCCTTCCTCTCTCTCCTGGGTCCCATGTGCTGTTCCCTTAGTCATGCCTTAATGCTCCCCACCTGCCTCCCTCACCCAGGACTCAGTGTCCCTATCCCAAACTGAGTCATTTTGAGTCTTGTAAAATCCAGTAGCCATTTGTACTTGCCTGGCCACACTGCAGTTCAGTGATCCAGCCCTGGGCCAGGAGCTGGCTGGGTGGCTCCTTGCTGATCCACATGCCCTCCCTGACCCCAGGCTGAACCCACCATGGTGTTGGAGGACGCTCTACCGAACCAGCGAGTGAACACGAGGAGCCTGTACCAGGGCAGGGCGCTTTGGTTCAGGGTCTCTCGCCCTCACGCTGCTGATGTTGGGGCAGATCGTTCTTTCTTGCAGGGGCCCCTCCTGCACACTGCGGGGCGTGTGGCAGCTTCCTTGGCCTCTGCCCACCCAGGCAGGACAACCCAAAAGGACCACAGATGTCTCCGGGCATTGCCAGACATTGACCTGGTGGAGATTCCCTGCTTTAATGTCTAAGATGGCAAATGTATTGGTGACTTTTACACTGTTCGTTTTGATTTTTGTTCTCCCTAGGAGTGCTTCCGTATTTCTTCTGGACCGCATGTATATGTCTGTTTCACAGACTTAAAAAATGAACTGTGAATATCCTTTCCCTCTATGCACTTGAGTCTCTTTGTGCTCCTGTGTACTATAGGAAAGCATCAGATGGCTTAATCTAGTCAGGGTGTTTTTTTTTTTCCTTCTTATAGTCTGCAAGTCCATAATTTTAAAGGAATCTATGTGCTTGCATGCTGCAAATAGGTTATTACTAGTTGGGCTGAAAAATTGCTCTTGCTGCATCAAGACTGGCCCACGTTTTGCCTTAACCTGTGATTATTGGTTATTGAGCAAGTAAAAACCAGAGAATAAACCGCAAAAGGCCATCCTTCATGCCTAATAGACAACATTCTCTTAATTCTCAGAAGAGACCAGTCGTTACTACGCTTAATTGACTTTTCTTGATGCACAGAAAATGAGGGAGACAAGCATTGTCAAATAAAATCATACCTTTACATTTCACATGCTTTTGTTCTTCATAAATTAAGAATAATGGCAAATCCTATTAATTATAAATTGACTCAAACTGTATTTGTGGATGGATTATTTTTAACACTAATATGGCAACAGGTGGAGATGAATGGCAAGAGCCGTATACTCAGAGAAGGATAAATCTCATGTTGTTTTAGGCTGCACTTAGTATATTGATAAGTTTAGCTAGAGTTTTAAATAACCTCTACTCCTTTGAAATAGCATTCGACTTATGCAGCAGAACTGTGCACGTGGGGAGTTTGTGTACAAAACGTGGAAGATTCATAAACATGTTGGTCTAGGCAGTGCTGCATGCTGGTCCCAGGTGGTGGCAGTGAACGGCTCTTGGTCTTCCTTGGCAAGTCGGCTTTCCTTGGCATCTCTTGCCTTCTTAACGTGGTGACTGGACGCGACAATCAGGTGGGGAACCCAAGCAGAGCCCTGGGAGAGAACCAAGGCAGTCCCTGCGAATACAAGGAACCAGGTCAAGCACGGACTGCCGGAGGACTGGCCACTGACTTGGAATTCAGACCATCCCGACCTCCCTGTTCCGACAGTTCCTGGGGGCCAAGTCAGATGACATTTCCACGGTCGATTTGACTGATATGTAATGTCTTTTTGGGGGAGTGGAATTCAGACTATTTTTTGGTGGTCATGAGTTTAGAAGGAGAATTCAACTATTTTATAATTTTGCTTGTGTTGTAGGATGAGTAGAACTTGCACAGAATCACAAAGTTTCCCTTCTTCCTGAAATAAAAAGAATAATGTAAAATGGGACATCTCAGAAATGAGAAAAATGCCAGCCATTTGAACTGAACTTTTTTTTTTCCCCTCCCTACCCTAAGAAAAGTGGCCTGTGCTGTACCACATAATGCGTTTTACTGCAGAGCAGAAAGCAGGGCTGGAATGTGACGCGTGGAAGGAGGTGGCCGGGCCTGCAGGGAGATGCTGCCTGCACCCACTTGCTTCTCTGATGAGAACATTCCTTAGCTGGCTGCAGAGCACAGGGGGACAAAGTGGACACATTTCCTTTTGTTTTCCTGGTATTGCTGTGGCCAGACAGAGACATAATTTTGTGTGTAGGGCATTAAAACTTCAATTTAAGGAATCAGGGCCAAGAGAAGTTATCCAAATCTTTGATTTGGGATGGGTTCAAAAAGAAGGTAGGTACTGACACCATCAATTCTTTGCAAGGTTTGAGTTCTATTTGATTTATTTCCGCTCACTTTGGAGAGAGAAAGTGACTTTGCTTGCAGTGGCTTAAACATGCCATGTAAAAAGGAGAAATAGAATCTGATTTTATGGATTCAAATTTATAATAAAATCTGTAGCATTTAGTTCTTTTGGATATAGCATTATAGAAATCGTATTCTAGAATTACATAAATATCTTTTACACAAATATTATTGTAGACACAAATAGTCTATTCTCTCATGATCTAACAACAGCTCCTTGTCTGTTTGGGGCTATTATGTCTGAACTGAAGTTCCTCCCACGATGACATTTAAGAACTTTACAAAGGAAACATAGCTGATTATTAAGGGAATAAAAGCCCTGCTTTGTGCTTATATTACAGTTTATAATTTTCAAAAGTTTCTTGTTCACGATCTCATTTCAGGATTTTTAACACCAAGTTCCTAGAATGATTTTGTTAGTTAGTGGGAGAGTTTTGATTAGAATTCAGGGTTTTATGTATTGTTCATCCTGTTGGTCCTATTTCCCAAGCTGTCAAATTGTGCCAGTAAAGAGGTAAACTCCTAGTGATTAAGAGAAGAAAAACGGGGCACCATTCTGCCTTGGAGTCTGGTTGTGCAGGGCTGGGTCTTGATATTTTTACCCAAAGTGCCAATATTTTGAAAGCTGTGGGTTTATCAATGAATGAAATGCATTATAGCCCTGCCTTTATCATATATAACTGCTTTAAAAATCGAGGATACTTTAGATTAATAACAAGCTGTCCAGATTATGGACATCAAATTTTGGTCTTTTAAATTGAGGTGCCCAAACAAGTTTCCCCCTAAGTCATATCAGGTGAAAATAGTCACAGTATGCAAATATATACAGTATAGTATATTTTAACACATTAATGCACTATATATTACATAGCATGTAATATATATTTATATATGTGTGTCTATACATTTCACCTAGAATATGTATTACATATATACATATGTGCATATATACATATGTAATACATATACAAAATTATATATGTATATATTTTAGACACACATACCTGATTGGATGGCATGGTTTTTCCACAGTCACCTGGTAATCGTGACATTGGTTGGTGTACATTGCATTCAACTCTTAAAGGCTGGTGCGATTCCTGCAAATTGCTCCTCTTCAGCACCTTGGATAATCCTGAAGCTAATGCATTATGAAGAGAAGAGGTGGCACTTTCACTGGGAGGGCTGTGATTAACATAAAGGCCCTCAGGCTTCCAAGCCTCATCTCTTCTCTCCAAAACTGATGGGCTGGGAGTTGTTAAGAAGCCCCTGAAGGGTCCGCTGTGTCTGCAGGTCACCTTTCTGCTATACAGTCATACGGCCTTTCTTCAGGCAGCATGTACCTGTTTGAAAAAGGATTGATGAAATGCTATAGGGTAACACAAATTAATTTATTGAGCAGACGGCCCTAAAACAAGTGTTTTCTCTAGTGGCGCTTGGGGCCCTGTGTCCTTGAGACCCAATGGGCTCTGGCAGGTCTCCATCTAAAAGCCGTTTCTCTGAGTCAGCAACCTGCACCTCCGCTATCAATTCAAACAGGCATCGCCTCCCAGTCAAGGGCAGGCTGAGCCGCCCCTGGATCGCAGGCCCGCATGGGTCGCTGTAAGGTTCGGGTGCCGTTATGGAAGTGCAGATGGATGGCTCTGTTATCAACCACAGAGCCACGCGCTGCTAGGGGCCCTGGGGATGTCTCTATGAGTTCGTGGAGAACCAGAGCCCAGTAAATCCTCTTAACCCATTTTCAGGTCACAGAAATGGGATAAAAGAAAAAATTCTTAAATAAGAAAAAGGAAAATCACGGACATTTAAGTATGCTGATTTATATAAGAAAAACCTCTAAAAGAATCTCCTAACGGGACTTTTACATTATGCCCATATTTTAAAATAGGTGATTCCAAAGTACTTCAAGCGAGTTCAGGTAACTCACGAAAAGGCCGAGTTTGCAGCGGGGATGGGCAGAGCCTTTACCAGGAGATGGTCTATGGGGGCATTCTAGTCTTAGGATCACCATCAGGGGGAAGCTAATTATTACACAGACTGGGACGCTGGGCCGTTTTTCCTTTCCTTCTTAAGTCTCACTTTCCAATTCCTAAATTTATCTTCTGCTTAAAAGCTAAGTACCTCCACTTTCTTCCTTTTTCTGCGTTTTTACATTCTGTTTTGTTTGAACTTGCCTCAATCTCCCTTTTTTAAAAAGGCGTTATTTTAAATGACTTTATTTGCGTAGAAATCGCATCCAAGATATGCATTCTAGGATCAGTGAAAGCAGGTTGCGAATGACACATGTCACCATGCTTTTAGGGGAGTGAGGCCAGGAAGGCTGTGAGACTCTGTGGTTGGAGGGCCCAGTGAAGGGGCAGGCGCCCTCCGAGCCTCCCTGGCAGGAACTCAGGCCCCCTCCCCCACCCTGTGCCAGCAGGCCCTGCTGTGACTGGGCTCAACCAGAACATCGCCTGCCCCAGGCCCCGATTATCCTGTGCTCCTCTGGGTTCACAGGGCTGGGTCTATCCTCCATCATTTTATGAAAATTCTGCATAGGCCTCTTTGGCTGAGCATTCTGATTCCTGACATTTAGGACATGGTCTTTTATTTTCTACTGTCATTTAAATAATTCTGTGTCCTCCTTATTTCCTGTTTTCTGGGGCTTTTGTTTGTTTGTTTGTTTTTAAACTACCTGTTGTGTTCGCCCTGCCCCTCTTGGCACAGGTCTGCATCCTGACCATCACACTCCGCACCTGTACGCACCTGACTTTCCGCTTTTCATCATCAGGCCTGTGATTGGCCTTCGGGAAGGGTAACCGCCTGCAGTCTCATTTGCCCTTTGTTCTTCTTTTGGAAAATTAAGATAAACCCACACTGGCTGTCCTGGTCGTTTCCCTTTCCGTAATTGCCTAGAGACACTTGGTTTCCCTTCGCCAAGGGAAGTTATTCTCTTGGAATAACTCACCCTTGCCCATGTCGTTTGTCATGCAAATGCCTCTGCACATTTGGACCTTGTGGCAGGCTCTTGTTTTTTAGTTGTTGTTTTTGTTTTGTTTTAAAAAGCCTTTCACTTCTTGCCTTGCTCTTGAAAGAGTTCTAAAAGCAGCAGCACAAAACAAGCAAAATGCCCACCCACCCCTTTTACCATTTGTAATTTCCCATCCGGGTCTCTATTACCGGGATGCCATCCTCATGTCTTCTCATGATTACGGCCTCAGCACCTACCAGCAGTGTGCTCCGGAAGTGTCTCTGTGGCTGTCCCTCTGGCAGGGGTGGGTTTCTGGCTCCCTCCTTGCTCTGCCCCCTGTCTTTGGACTCCTGTGGCCTCTGCTCTCTGGGGCGGCGGTGATAGCTGTGCCCTCCTCTGGGTTCTGGGTCCAAAAAGGGTCAACTGTGGGGTTCTCTGAAGTCTTCTGTTTTATTCCTTCCCTTTCCAACTCTCCTGTCTTTTGGCCAGTTATAAGAACAAAGGAGAACAAAACAAAACCAGCCTTCCTATCTGGGGTACCTACCTAATTTGCTGTCTACTGTTTATATTCACTTCTTAATTCTTTTCATGGTCAACGTAGATCTTTCTTTTTTATTTTTTTCCTGAGCATAGTAGCCAATAACAGGTTGCTGTTACTGTTAGTGTAAGGAGAATCATACCCTCCTTATGGAAATACCAATACCCTTGGTATTTCACTTTGCCTTTGGAAAGCAAATTCAAATGTCTTAGCACTTCCATTGTCCCTGCCAGGCCGTGGGGCAGACCGGGTTATGGCAAGGCAGTGTGTTCACGTGGAGCGTGGGCCATTTGGTTAAGGAGAGGATTGCTGTACCCTTCAATCCAGATTGTCCTGATTCCGGACACTAAGTGAATCATGCAGCATCTCCTGTGTCCAGCTGGCTGGTTGGTCACCACAGCCTGTTCTTTGCTAGATGCTGGCTCTAGCCGTTCACACCTACCATCTGGTCCAGGCACAAAACAACGAGAGCCTGAATTGTGGAAGTGGCTCCCTCCCAGCCTCCCTCACACCGCAGCCTCCCATCTCCAGCTTACCCTGCACGCTGACAAACATGAGATCAAGTTGAAACTCCATGCAGTAAAAGCACTGAATGGGTCCTTCCATGTTCAGAGTCAAATGCAAACTCACTAGCCGGGCTCACCTGGCCAGTGTGTGTGTAACCTCTTGTACACGATGACAGCACCACGCTTTCTCTACCACGGTGCCTTGGCACAGTTTGTTCCTCTTGCCTCGATGTCTTTTCCCTCCTTTGCTCAGTCAAGTCCTGCGGGGGCCCTGTAATTGCCTCCTCCAGGTAGCCTCATTAAGTCTTACCCCTCCGTTAAAACTTAGCTAATGTGTCACCTCCTCCAGGAAGCCTTCCTATACCGTTCCCTCCCCTGTTGCTTTGTAGCTTGGTATTCTGCCTTTCTTCTGCGTGTCCTCATTATAGCATGTGGATGGCTCCAGGTCATTGTTATGAACCTGTATTTTAATTTTCCGCCAAGGGCTTGGTTTGTGACTTCTAGCACAGTTCCTACCGAAGTGCAGGTACTCAGTATGCTTATGCAATGAATGAAGAGCTGTCTGGCTCACATGCCCATCACTACTATGGCCGCACCCTGGATTTTCTACGTATGCTTTGCAACCATAAAAGACATGCAACTCTAGGTAATCCTTCAGCATGGGCTTCGGTGCCAAATGTTCCAGACATCCTTTCCTTATTAGTTACATTTTTAGCTATCAAATGAATTAAAAGTGTTTATAGGTACTTGCCATGTATGTAATGCAGTTCGAGCCCATAAAGTAAAACTTGTTCCAGTTTGTATGCAGAATTCCACATGTGATCTTGGATTGGAAAAGCATTTGCAACATGTTTGCAAAGTCCTGGGGAAGTTTTTCCAGGCACTGTTTCATGAACAGCATCTAATAGGTTCTTTTTATTTATTTTCCTAGTAGATGTTTAATGAAATTAAGAGTTTGCACTATTGTCACGTACAATTCAAAAGGAAGCCATAATTGTCAAAAGAAGACATGTGCTTTGAGAATTTAATTGAACATATATTTATCTTAATATGTATTCTCTGATGAACAAGGTAAAGACACAGGATGCCGATTGATTTAATAAAAGTCAAATTATTTAATAGCTTTGTTGTTATTTTTAGCCAATATCTGAAAGAGTTTTTTGCTTTGTTTTCAGTGGTTAACACTTTATGAGCCAGATAAAATGGATTCATACTCATCATTCCTCCTGCACTCAGACCTTGTTGACATGTTTCTTGTGCTTTGTTTTGTTTTGTTAGGAGGAATGTCAGAACTACATCCGGGTGCTTTTGGTGGGTGGCGACCGGTTATTCACCTGTGGGACCAACGCTTTCACCCCTGTCTGTACCAACCGCTCGGTAAGGCTTCATTTTGAGCCTCAACAGAACTTAACATCGGGAGAGGCCAAATATTGCATTAAAAATCCTAGTTTTAAGTGTATTTCTGTACACCAGGGTGTTGCTTTTTAATTTAAAAGCAGATTTTGTCAAATTGAATACATATTTGATTTTATTTCTAATCATGACTGCCAATCATATAAAGAACCAGAAATAATTATAGTTTGAGCAATTAACTCTAAATACGTTTCTAAACCATTTCAACCAGCATTTTCCCCACCCCAGTGACTCTAAACATCAATCAAAAACATATTATTTTTCCTTATTCTGCTCTATGATAGAGATATGCTAAGTATTAAAATGGTCTAAAATCATAATGCAAAGGAAGAAAATGCAATCTACAAATTGGATAAGAGGTAGGTCAGAAAAGTAAAACAAATATACAAACAAATGTAACCCTAAGCAAATTCAAGTTGTAACTGAGCCTCTTTCTCTTCTTCAAGCCGGCATCACTGACAAAGGAATTGTCAATGTGCGTGTCCCATAACAGTAGCATAGCAGGGTCATCACACCACACCTGGAATCTTCCTAATTCAGAATACTAATCTATCTCTCCTCCTGAGGGGATATGATGGGGAAATATCATTATGTCAGTTTCCTACTTGCACAACTTCTCTCAAAACCTTAATTTGTCGTCTGTGTTGACTGTTATTTCAAATTAACATTCAGTTATGGTAAGCAAAGGGAGGAGGAAGACGATGAGGGAAGAGATGCGATGCTCACAGAGACCTCCCTGGGCTCTGTGCTCTCTCTCCACCTGCCCAGCCCCTGCCCCCGCCATGCCTGCTGTCTGTCATTCAGTCCTCAACATCCAATACCCATGAGGTAGTTACTCCCTGGGGTCCCCTTTTGTAAGAGAAGAACCTGAGACATAAAGTGTGTTCGCAAATGATCATGAGATCTATGGAGGAAGGAAAAGGAGAAACTTTCCTTTCAGGGAGACAGAAGAGAAGAAAGAGCTGGCATTTATGTCCTTTGGGGTCTTTCTTACATGTATATTTGGCAGGCAAGGGAGAAATCCAATGAATATTTAGGAGGGAAGCCAAGCACATGCACAGTAGGCAAACATATATGTAACATACATTCTGTGTTCACTTTAGCATGGAGTTTTAGCATGAAAATGAGGTTGAATTTGGCAGTTTTCATTACAAGATGAACTGTAGGGCATAAAGACCCTCTGTGTGCCATCTTGTTGAACCAGGTGAAACTGGCTCCTGAGCGTGGCTGTGTATGAGGAAGAATGTTTGCAAGGTGAGGTCCTGCCTTGCTGGCCAGACCACAGGGGGGCAGGGATAATCCAGTGGGCTGGGCTGTCCACTGGGGTCAGTTGGGAAATTCCCAGTTGTAGCTGTTTTGACAATTTTTTTAAGGGCTAGTTTCTTCTCAGTTATAGAAAAGAAGACCTATGGCATTCAGTTATACAGGGTTCCTGAGCAGCCCCTCTCCCTGCATGGCCACTTGATTCTGTTTCTGTTGTGACTTATCTTAGCCACAGGGTATTCATTTCGTCTGTCAGCTGGGGGTAAATTTTATCACGAGTTTAGGGAACGTATCCAGGCTACACGTGCAGCAGCAGCGTCAGCCGTGTGCCTGTGTCTGCCCGCCTCACCCTTCTGCTCTAGCACCTCTCAGCTTTGAGCAAAGCACCAAGTCGTGCAAAGACTCCCCTGGCACCCAAGAGCTTTTCTTGTTCAACAAGTGGTTGGGAATCCAGCAGTAGGAAGCTGAACTCGTACACAGTGACCCCAAGACGCCCTGGGGTGTCTCTCCGGAAATGGGAGCTGCGTGGTGCTAAAGAGCCACACAACCTCACCTGCCAGAACATGGTTTGGGGCTATTCACAGTGTTTCGCTGTACTGTTATTAATAAAATTGTACATAATTCTTTATTGTGATTTCTAGTTCTGTAAATCTTAGTTTCTGTATTAAGATGGAAAAATATGCAACACGTGTGCACTATAAATCAAAGGCATATAGACAATAATGTTATTTTCATGTTTTGTGGGCATTCAGTGGTGGTTTGAGGCTCAGTAACTCTAAAGGGCTGAGAGAGACAGACGGATTGATGGAGTCTCCAACCATGGCCACAGACGGCTGGTTTCATCAGTCAGCGTGTCAACGTTGGTCACGTCTAATCACGCGCCCCAGAGAGCTCAGGGCACACGCTTCGCTGCGGCTGAGGTGGCTGTAACCCATTAGCACTAGCAAAGGGGCGCTCTCATGGGATACCCGGTTTCTCTCTCGTCTTTGCCCACAGCTGAGCAACCTGACCGAGATCCACGATCAGATCAGCGGCATGGCCCGCTGTCCTTACAGCCCGCAGCACAACTCCACGGCCCTGCTCACGGCCGGAGGGGAGCTGTACGCGGCCACCGCCATGGATTTCCCAGGACGCGATCCTGCTATTTACCGGAGTCTGGGCATCCTGCCCCCCCTCCGCACGGCGCAGTACAACTCCAAATGGCTCAACGGTAAGCCTTGCCGTCTCTCCTCATTCCCCATCGCATCTGTTGGTGATGATCGGTTATTTGGTGCTCAGAAGCAAAACCGTTACACTTTCCAAATAAAATCAAATTCTTCATTTTCTAAAGAAATCAAAATGTACCTTGTTTAGGACTAATGACAGGAAGGACATCACGTGGCTCTTGAGTACTAGGAAAAGAAAGGGTATTACAAACACTGTAGACCTGATAATAGAGCTAATCTCTGTATGTTCATTCATCTAAGGTAAGTTTTTTTCTTCTCTATTATTGTTTGAAGTCTAGAAGATTTGATGTGTTGTCATAGATATTCATAGATTCATGTACATTCCTTCTTTATGTATCTAGAAAAGGAAATTATTAACATATAATGAAATGTTCAGACACCGTATAAAAGAATCTGACTGGCTATAGGTAACTCCAAATAACTTGACAATTAATAATAAAAAAACTATAACTCACATACCTATAAGTCAGTGGTAGGTGTCTTCAGAATGTATTAATTCAGTGGCTCAGGAGTTTCTAAGGACCCTCATGTTGTCACTGCTGTCTCTGCCATCTACACCCAGCTCTGCTTATGGATGCAAAATTGCTGCTGCAGTTTCAGGTATTGCATCCACATGTGGCAATATGCACTGGAAGAAGTGCCACATCCCTGTGTCACCCCCTTTTTTTGAAAAAAAAAAGAGACCAAGAAACGCTCAAAATTTTCTTTTAATTCTGGACCAGAATCTGGTCAACTACTCACTAGGCAATCAAAAGATGGTGCCAATCATCTGTATCGAGGTTGGCTACACACATACACACACACACACACACATACACACACACACAGACACACAAAGGCAGTGCATATGCACTGTGTGTAATCCAGTGACTGAAGCATTTATTTGATAGTTTGCACAAAGATGGATTCTTAAGATTGCCATTATTGTAATACACATTATTTGGATACCCCAAGTTCTATAATGACTTAGTGACTTTCTGCCCAATACAAGCTAATTATGTAGACCAGAGTTTCTCAGCCTCAGCACTATTGGTGTTTGAGCCAGCTCATTCTTTGTGGTGGTAGTGGGGGATATTGTACCTGGCATTATGGGATGTTTAGCTGCATCTTTGCCCTATATCCACTATATGCCAGTAGCATACACCCTCTGCTTAGTTGTAAAAACGAAAACTGTTTCCAGAAATTTTTCAATATCCCCTGGTGGAAAAAATTGCCCTTAATTGAGAACCACTGGTTTAGACCCATCATTTATGCATATTTATGTGTTCGTGTAGGTATAATATAGGCAATCTAAGCATCACAGTTTACCTTTAAAAGATTCCCTTGTAGAAAAGAGAATGTCTTCATCATTAACTTTCTCCAGTAAATTGAATGACTCTATTGCTTCCAAAGGGCAACATGAATTGTTTCCCCAAACTGAAGCACTAACTAGATTTCTCCCATTACCATTATTTCTGTTGAACTGGCCTTAGCTGCGCCAACTGACTCTATGGGAGGTCCCCTTTTTGCCTTGAAACTTTCATCTGTGTAGTTTAAAGTTGTTCTTGCTATTTATTTGTTGATTTTTCTTTTTTACTGCCTAAGGAAAGTTTCCAGTTAAAAATTAGGGTTTGCAGAAAAAAGTAAAAAGTAATCAGGAGCACAGTCTCCTTCTTTTCCAGTCGTAACACCATAAGAATACCCTGCAAAAACAACGCAGAGTGTAGCATGAGTTATAAACGCCGTCTGTTTCTTACGTGTGAGTCAGAGGCCACTGCCAGGCCACGTGGTCCGTTTACCTCCTGCAGGGAATCCCTCCCCTTTGGGAGTGAGGTGGTGGCACACGGACAGAGGAAGAGCTAGCCCAGTGCCTAGCACAGGCACGGTAGGCATAGCACTGTCGCTCGCGGTACAAAGAAATGAATGCTTCAGATTCCTAAAATGTGCTGCTGTTAATTTATAATGTCTGATAACTGCAGAAATTCAAAATAATTCAAAGGTTAAATATGGTGGCTCTACCACTCAGCCAGTAGTGCCGGCAGATTTCGAGTGACACCGAATAGCCTGCATTTCCCAGGAGAGCAGCACCCACCCACCCAGTTCCCCCACCCTCCCTGGCCTACACGGGGAGGGTCCTTCACACCCAGGCAGAGGGCAGACAGCCCTGCCTGGTGGCTCCCAGTTCTTGCACGTGAAGTGTTATCTTGCTACCCTCTCGTGTGTTTTGTTGGAGCACTTCCTTCAGCTGCAGAACCCTGAGATGTTCTTTCCACCCCTGGCTGGCCCTGGTTTTCTTCTCTGATTGATCCTCATTCCAGGATGGATTCTGGCCTCTGACAGGGCCACCACTCAGCTCTGCTTCCATCCCTTGCAGAGCCTGGACGTGGGAACCTTTATTCTCATCACCTAATTGTAACAGGCATTTGCATCTCATGTGCTCTTTGCCAGATGCCCTGTCTCAGGGCTGCCGACTTTAGTTCTTCTCCCTTCCTGCTCATGTTGGCCCCAGCACATCCAGCCCTAGGGAAATCCAGCCCCAGGGGAATGCACCGTTGGTTTCCACATCTCCAAACACATGAGGATGCTGGAGAGAGTCACCCTCCAGGGAAGGTGTAGCCGAGGTGCAGTCTCCATCCTCAGTGAACACCCCAGGCAGCTCTGTAATGGTGTGCGCCCCCATCCCTGCACCCCCGATTCTCCCTCCTAAGGCCTCTCCAGCCCGAGCTTCTCAGTGGGTTTCTCTCACTTCCCACTTGGTAGCCCCAGAGGGTTCCTCCCACCCACCCCTCAAACTTACTCTTTCCTGCCACACTTGGTCTGATCATTCCCACTGTGTTCTGGAGAAATTCTCTTTTCTTTTTTGCTCGAATTTGTTGCCTTATCCTCTTTCCCTTCTTTCATTATAATGTTAATTTATTTGCCTTTCTAATGGTGATCGCCATTATTTTAGAAAAATGCTCCAATCTCTTTCCTCTTAAATATGACAAAAAACAACCAAGACACCCACAGGAGCGACTAACAGATACCCTTGGTTTCTGCCATGTCCAAGAATGCTCCTATTTCCTGTTGTGATTTTAGGGACCCATTAAACGATGCTCTGAAGTTCTTCTGAGTTTTCAACCAACGGAGTCAACACGTTAGATCCTGGAGTTGGATCTGATCTGCATAGAGCTTTGTGGGGAGCAGGGCAGAGGCTGCAGGGGGGTGGTGAGGGGTTGGTCTTTTTGTTTCAGGGGCATTGCGACCGAAAGTCTCTCCAGGCAGAGGCAGGAGGTGAGGGGAATGTGACCCCTCTGTCTGTCACCTTCTGGTCCTGGCAGACTTGCTGAGCTACAGCAATCTCAACTCACACCCTTCAGGCCCTTCCCATCTTCCCTGCCCTCACGCCCACCACACTGCTCTGCAGCTACTCTCCCGAGTACCACAACGTCTACTTATAGCCTTCAAGGACTGATTTCCAGTCATCGCGTCGCCTGTCTCCTTAGAAGGGTTAGCATTGTTTCCTCGAAGCTTCTTAGAAAGTTTATGCTGCACCAGACTTAGCTGGTTCATGCTTCTGCATAAGCATCTCCTAAATCCCCAACTTCTTGCCCAAAGCTGGTCTTTGAGCCTCGGTGATCCCTGGAGATTCTGTCCTCAATCCCACGCTTTTCTAGAATTCCCACCTATTCCAAAGTTTTAACTACCTCGGCCCACACCATGCCCCCACCCTCTGAGGACCAATTGCAGATCTGGTCTCAGCTCCATCTGTGATGGTCACTTCTAGCTGGACACTCCCTGGGGCACTTCTGGCTCCCCAAGACCCAAGTCCTCTCGGGATCTGGCCCCTCACCCAGGCTGCCCCTCCACTGGATGCTCTTCCACAAACCACTGGGGAGGCCCAGCTCCAGTGTCTCTTCTTCCGAGGAACCCTCTCGGGTCCTTCTGTCCAAGTGGCCTCCCCGGGCCCTCTCCCCAACCACCTTGCAGCTGCCTTCCTGGCAGGAATCGCAATTTGTCATCACCTTATTGATTATTTAAGCCAGTTCCATGTCTGATCACACAGATCTTGTCCGTTCCTTGCCTGGTCCGTGTGCAGCAAATGTGCACCAAGTGAATGCACAGACACGGCTGCGGGTGGGTGGGTGGATGGTCTCCTGTCTGCTACAGGTGGCTCCCTGGTGTATGAGCAGACTGATCCTTCAAAAATCCGAATGTCACCATGTTCTTCCTCAAGTCTTTGCAGAGCATCCCACTGTGTGCAAAGGGGGTGAGAAGCACAAAGCCAGGTGGCAAGTGTGAGTGCCACCCATGGAGCCTGTGTGCGTGCACACTGTGACCTGAGCAGCCAGGCCATCACCTTTCTGTGAAGAAGTCAGAAATTTGGATTTTCTTCTGAAATCTAGTTGGTTTTTTTTTGTTGTTGTTTTTTTAATGCTGACAATTAACTGTTCTTAATGCCAAACGAATCAGCACAGACGGGACTAAACATCTCATTGCTAGAGGCAGAATTCAGCCAGGGCTGCCAGTTTTCAGTCTCATCAGCCCCATTGGTTGCTTCGGGACCTGGCCCTACCTTCCATCCTCCAGCTCTTGTTCCGCTTTTGTGACCCTGCCTCTAGGACTCCCGCCCCGTCCCACTGCCCCTACACTCTGTTCTCTGGCTAACTTCAAATGCCTCAGGAGTCCCATGTTCCCACGAAAAGCCCTCCTTAGCCCTCCACGTTTCTCCTCCCCAAGGGTGCAAGCACGTGTTCCTCCCTCCCTGTGCCCTCCACCTCGTGCCCCTCCTTTGCACTTCTGTGCCTCCCTGGATGGTGCGGTGGTGCGGGCCAGTGCACTGTTTGTTTTCCAAAGTGTCTTTTGAAGCCTAGAAGAAGAAGATGGAGGCTTTGGAGTCAGACAGAACTGAGGCTGAATCCACGACAGCCCTCGGGGCACTGACTTGTCTCACCAGTTCTGGCCACCGCCTCCTCCTCCTCCTCCTCTTCCTCCTCTTCCTCAGCAGCATGGAGGTCACTAACTGCCTGACCCAGAATTCTCACAACCCCCACATGATGGTATTAAGAGGTGGTGCCTTTGGATGTGACTAGGTCATGGGGATGGGGCCTTCATGGATGGGATTAGTGCCCTTATAGACCAGGCTCCCTCGGCTCCTCTACCATGTGTGGACACAGTCAGAAGACGCTGTCCGTGAACCAGAAAGCAGGTTCTCACCAGACACCAAATCTGTTGGCACCTTCACTATCGACTTCCCAGCCTCCAGAAATGTGAGGAATAAATGGGTTTATAAGCCACCCGGTTTATGGTATTTTTGTTATATCAGCCAGAACAGACTAAGACAGTGGGTGAATAGTTTACCTACTTTCCCCACTAGTTCATGAATTCCTTGAGAGCAGGGATAATGTGGGAGGCTCCTTTGTGTGCTTGGCATCTGGTGCCTGAAACACAGCAGAGACTCCATCAATGTTTGTGGAAGGAGTAGGAGAAGGAACATGCTTCAAAAGTGATGTTGTTAAACAAGGGAAAATGTGCTGTTAGTTGTATCCAAGAATTAACAAAGAACGAACAGTCACACAAAATAGATTTGTAAGTTTGAAATTGAATCTGTTCTAAAAGTCTGTAAAATCTTCCTTTTGATCCCCCATCTCATTTTGCTCCCATGTCTAGCCGTTGTTTATTGAGTCAGTTATCAGAGGCAGTGCAGTAGATCGATAGGGTACTGGAGGAATCTGGAACATTAAGTCACGTGCTTAGTAATGGATATGTTTCAAATTCATATTTTTCCCCTGTGCCAAAATCACTCTTAAAACAAATTTATGCATTTAGAGAAATACCTTAACAGCCTTAATGCATTAAAATATTAATCGTTAATAACCATATTAAATGATTACTGTAAGGCAGTGTAATAAATGTTTAATGGTCGATGCTTAAAATAGAGAAGCAATAAAACTTGCCTTCAAGAAGCTGGCAGTCAAATTGGGAAAACAATAAACTCATGAAAGGGGGAAAATTATATTTTCAAATTAATATTGTGCAAATTGAGTTTGTGAGTTCTGAGGGAACTATGTGCTTGCATGTAGAGGAAAAACTTCAGTGGGAACTTAGAACTCCTAAATGAGGCTTAATAACTCAGCATGGGCATGTGCAGGGATGTCATCGTATTAACACTCGGGGACTTGCGTGTTTTCCTTCTCTGGAGGGAACATTCTGCATCCCACTGGGTTCTCCCAGTGAACCCTATGGAGTCCCCATTCTCTGAGATTCCAGCCATGATCTCATATGGAGGCAAATCCATTTGAAATCCACAAGTGATTTCCTTTTATCATTGTTAATGAGCTGTTATAATTCTAGTTAAGAAAACTCTTTTGGTAACAATCTTAAATTCTACTGGTTTGAAATACGTTGATGGTGTTACCCAGGCATTAAGTAGACTCTTGAGGTCTTTAAAATGCAATGATTAACCTTCTAATGATTAAAGATAATTTACTTGGAGGAAGAAAATCTCCTCTGTCCTTAAGTCAAGGAGAAATTATTTCTGCTTGTCCTGAATAGAGGTGCTTTGTGGAGCTCAGCTCCCCAGGAGCAGCTGCTGACTCCCAACAGCCCGAGCACAGCCAGGCCGGGGTGACATTGCTGGGCTCTGTTCTGGGACAGTGACAGCCTCTTTGGCAGGGTCCACACAGAGGAGTGCCCAGAGGCATGACTTGTCTACACAAGGTGCCTCCTAGACTGACAACATGGGCTATAGCTAGAAATTCGTAGGTGGAAGTGGAGGTCAGAGGATAAGCAAAATAAAGACATGCAGGGACTGAGAGTGAAATATTGTTGGGTAGCAAAACTAAAGTATTTGTCAATGAAAAGAAGAAGCTCTGTAAAACCAGAACAAAATTAAGATTGCACAGTCAGCAGCCTAGCTGTGTGTTTTACCAAATAAGCACTTGGAGAGAGACTTACAAAGGCGTGTCTTTGTGAACAGTGGGTGCTCTTCCGTGTTACAAGTGCAAGGCTGGGGCCTGATAGCCAGCTCATTAAAGTTTAATGAGCTTACACTCGGTTCACACTCAACTTTGCACTTGCATGTCGTGTGTGGATAATGTCGAGTGGATAATGAGAAAAAAGCAAGCAAGTGCAAAGGGTTAAACTTGCCAGGGTGATGAGCTGTGGATTGGAAGAATGTCTGATACAGTCGTGTGACATGTGGCACAGCACAATGAGATGCCCTTTTCTAATTTTCAGGCCGGATCAAACCTATGAGAAGGCTTCGGGCAGACTGTCCGTGCCATGTGGAGTGGACGTATTTGCAAAATTGCATTGCAGACCTATTCTTACTATCTTCATTGGTCAAACTTATTTTAAACAGACCAGCTCCATGTGTGCCATCTGCCTGTCCGTGCACCTATGGGAGTCTCTGTTACCTCCAGCTGTGACACCAGGCGCAGGGAAGAGTCCTAGTGGCTATTTATAACACACCAGGGAGATGGGCGACTCCACCTGCCTGTCACCTGTAATTCCCCAACAGGGAGAGTGCACTGTCCTCGCTCCACAGAAGAGGGCTCTGCGGCTCAGGTGGGCTGGTCACTTGAACAAGGGCCACACCTGCTGTGTACCTGAACTAGCGTTTCAAAACAGGTCCTACCCTAGAGTTTGCGTCTTTCCTCCTTCATGGGCTCCCAGCCCCATGGGTATATACAACCACGAGTAAGATGTACAACGTTTGGGGGATGGACACGCTTGAAGCTCTTACTCAAGGGGGGTGGGGGGACATAGGCAATATATGTAACCTTAACACTTGTACCCCCATAATACACTAAAATAAAAAAAAAGAAACACCGGCATCATAACTATCCTCCATCTCTCTCCTAATGTCCTGATTTATGCACGAGCTGCTATGGAAGAGGGATATTGGGACTTTGGAAAAGGTTGAGAGTCTTTCCTTGATTGTTAAAGTCTTGCATAAAAGATGCAATACAGTGGGAGTATGAAACCCAAAGCTGAGGAGCCTGTGGGGTAATTTGATGCAGTCCTTCATGGGCGTGAATGTGTGTTCAGTGACACAGAGAATGAATTGTCACAGTGCTCTTTGAGAATAGCGTCATGCTCTGTCCTGGTCATTGAGCCGCGAGAGCCTGAAAGTTAGCAATCCTCAGAATCCCTTCCAGTCTTGGGCCGAAGCTTCTCTACTTGCCAATAAGTCGTTCATAACCTTTGGATTGTAATTCGCACATTTAAAAAGAGAATGGATGGATGATGGACGGATGAGCTCTTCCTTCCTCTACCAAGATATTATGGGGCTAAAGGCACAAACTGTGTACACTGAGTTACGGGGAGATGTAAGAGATAAATCCACATGAAGCAGGTTTGCCTCACTCTGGAGAATAGAGCATGTCATGTAACCTTCACTAGTGCTGATGCAAACAATTGGGAAATGGTCCAGTGGTCATTGTCTAGGCATCCCCAGAGCGGTTTCCTAGTGACAGTGTTGGATCCCTCCTGATGACGGGCCCGATTATTGATATCACTTCCTTTCACTCTCAAAAGCGTCCCAGTTTGGACCATAAATCACATTGTTGTCTTGTTTATGAGATACTCAGCTCTACGTGTTGCAGTGCATTAGCCCCTGTGTCATTCTATTAAATCTCTGGCTTTCCCCCAGGTAGGGGGCTCACACATGTGTTCCCTTGTTGCCACGTGCTGGGGGGTCGGTTTTCCATGTCTCTGTGTTCTCTTTGCCCTGTCCCAAGTCAACTCAGGAGACAAAGCCGGAGACAACATTCTGATTTCCTTATTCTGTTGTATCATACTGGGAGGAAATTTGATTAAAAACTGAATGATATTGTAGCTCAATATCTTCTTTCGGTTAAATATTACATGATTTTGTTTTAGTCTTTTAAAATATTTTATAGGCATTAAAATATTTCTCAGATCTTTGAATTCAATTTAATTTTCCTATTAAAAAAACTTGCAAGTTTTGATTTATGATTTTGCAGATTAAATGATTAATTCTTCAAAGAAGTGAGTCTATACTTTTAAAATATTATCAGGAAAAAAAAAAGAACATGGCCAATAGACATTATCTGCTTTAAAAAGTTCAGGAATATTCATTAAATTATTTATAACTAATTGAGCTTTGGGAATGTGTGATTTGGCAGAAAAGGAGGAGGCTTTGTGCTTAGAATGGAATAAGAGAACAAATTAGACACCAAAGTCTTTGTCACTTGGAGCTAGAACATTTATACAAATGTCCAATTAACAAAGCTCCTATAAAAGTAAAGAGATGGAGAGTTCTAGGGGCGAGCCTTGGGCTTGTAGGGCACATGCCAACATAGAGGTGGCCATTCTCATTTAGGGAGAAGCAAGCATATGCCCCATGGCACAAGTTGTTTCTATATGAGTCAACAATCCACATAAATAATACATTTTCAACGGGTCACATTCCCTTCAAAGAAGGAATCAAATGTGGTGGAACTGAATTTCCAGTCCCACTGCTAGGGTCTTAGCAACAGCCTTCTTCCCGCCAGGGGCTCAGTGAGCAGTACACCTGCTGGTGGCAGGCTAAGATTGTCACATTGTTGTGTAAATGTCACCCAGGGTGTGTTTGGTCCCACCCCAGCATGGCACCCAGGAGTCTGAATCATAAGCTTCTGTTTGAAGCTCTTTGGTCTCTCTCCAATGGCAGTTGAAATCCAAACTCCTTGCTTGGGGCTCCTGGACTGGCCCAGCCTTCTGCCTCCTGTGCTGTCCATCCCAACACTGGCTTCATTCCATCCCCATCCACCTCAGGGTTCTCTGTCAGGCTGTTCCTTCCCTTTGGGTGTTCTCTTCCCCTGCCTGTGGCTTGGTGGCCACCTCCTACCTACACGCCCGCCCCTCTGGAGGTGGTCAGTAAATTCCTGATGCTAGAGGGGCGCTATGGCTGGCTTCCAAGGCTCTGTCTGTAGCGTGGTCCTGGCCACCATGTTTGGTTCCAGACCTGCAGATCCTAATTTGATGTGCAGAATGCATAATTAATGAGTTAGCTTGTTAATTAAATACTGGTGATCTGTTTACCAACATGTGTGTTTATATTAATTTGTATAGTGGGAGAGTTGTTTTAAATAAACAGTGGTCTATATTGGGATGCTTGCCAGCCAAGTGCGAGGCACTGGACATCCGTTGCCTTTGATTCTCACAAGGATTCTGTATGTTGGGTATTGTTGTTGCCATTGTAATGTGGGGGAGACAGAGAACATGTGCTAGTAAATAACTCGACTCAGTTCATACAGCCAGCAGGTGGAAGTATTGAGCCATATATACATATACCTCAGCCCTGCATGTATGTGATACGCACACACGTAGACACAAGCATGTATGCCTATAATCTATCATCTCTCTCTTTTGTCCATCTTTCTACCATTTAGTAGAAATCTCGGGAAAAGAACCTTAGTCCATCAATAGTTTTTAAATCTATATTTAATTTAATTTAACTTAATTTAATTTTAGTTGAATGATCTGTTTGTAATGAACACCTAGATGAAATTAGACTTTCTTTGGAAGCCTCTGCAGCACATTTCCATGTAGCCGAGACAATGGAAGCAATGTGCACAGTAAAGAGAGGGTCTAAAATCTAGGAACGTATGTGGAAGTGGTTTTACAGTGGCGGACACCAACAACTTAGGGAACAGAAGACTTCTGGCTGTGTGTCGTGGCTAAAGATTGTTTCCATTAACTCATTTTCTTTCTAGGGAATAGCTTGCTACTTTAGAAACTCAGCATGGCTGTGTTTGTGCTCCTCAAATTCTGATCACCTTTAAACTCAATATATGTATGTTTGCTCATTCATTGTCATACTGTGAAGTTCTGTTAAATAGAAACTATTCCAAGGGACATCAAGAGTAAATCATGAAATAATAATAATAATAATAGCCAGCATTTATTGGGGCCCTACTATGTACCAGTCCATCTGATCCTTACAGCTTTACAAAGAAGGTTCTCAGCGCCCCCAGTTGTCATATGTGATGACAGAGCATGTCGGATGTCACTGGTCCAGCCCTAGCAGAGCCACAGGCTCCATGACTGGCCATTTTCCAGCCTTACTGGAAATGGAAATTATATTTATAAAGTGGCTTTTGATTGTAAAATAATTTATGGTAGATTTTGATGCTAGTAAGATATTTGTACAGTTGGAAAATTGGAATTCCTGAGTGCCTTTGATATCCACTCTTATTGATTTAGACAAATATTTCTATGTCAAGAACCCTTCAATGAGCTACTCAATGATGAAGTTGACTCTTTTCAACATGGTGCACCTGTATAGATGCTCTAGGCATTGGCATAGAAAGAACATAGAAAGGAAAGCTTCATTTGCATGCTCAGCATTTGGTTTTACATGGTCAAAATCTTCTCAAACTTTTTGATTCTTTTCATCTTCTCAACACTTATGATTACTTGTACTTGTCTCTTCTCAGTACTCCCATCTGCATGGTCACTATTATGTAAGTAAAGATATAAAATAAAAAGTCTTATACCATGAAGTGTAATTCTACTTATTAACATAAGATATATTTTCTACAATGCTCTTTAATCCATAACTCAGTATGGTTTATAGAAATGAGGAAAAACAGTTTTTTATGCATATATTTATATCTAAGTTGAGCTATCCTCATGCTTGTTTTTATTCTGAGTTAGTTAGCAGCACACTCCCGGTTCTCTCTGTCCCCTGCACTCATATCTGGTGTAGACTGGAAGGCAATGGCTGATTTCTGACTTGTTCCACTAACTCAGGAGCGACAGGTACTAGTTTGTGGTGAATTGCATTTTAAGAGACAGAACGTAAATAATGAAGGAAAACAACATGCATCTTCTTATCCTGCCCAATGATATTCAAATGTCCCCTACCTCCAAATTTATATCTACAAACATAAGAGATGTTTGTCTGCATAACAATTCTTCCTGCATTTTTATTGTCTTTTGAAAACAAACAGGATGCTGGCTGAATTTCAAGAGGCTCTGCTTTCCAGGAAACAGAGCTTCCCAAGTTAACAGCAGGTCTCCCAGTGAGGGACCTGCCATCAGCCTCAAGGATCAGTATACATTTCCAATTCTCTCTCCAAGACCAACAGGACCTGTATGTGCTAGGGTGTGAATTAGGGAACAACATCTATTATACACTGAACACAAATTCTTTTCTTGTTTGCCCAAACAAAAGGTAAACATGCATTCTATCAAATGAGCATTCTATCAAAACTACACTTTGTCACCTGACTGTAACACTGGTCCAAAGGGTTTGGAGGGGTGGTGGAGGCTCTCTGTGGAAAGAGGAAGCTGCGGGCCAGTCTGCTGACCATCGCTCAGTTTCCCTCTTACCTGAGAAACCTGCACTGGGGGTGGCTCACTGGCATGGATGATGGACATGGAGTGACCCCTGGCAGTCATTTATTGGCACCCTGAGGCTATCGTGGGTGCCATTTGAAATAGCATCTCTGGAGTTGGATCAAACACTTCCTAATAATATTCTTGTTTAATAAGTCCTTGAGTTGTTGGCTTCTTCCTCCCACATTTTCTTCTTTCTGAATAATTCCTGATGGCTCTGAAAGCTGTAGGCTTGTTTTATCTGGTTATTTATCTTCCTTTATAGCTAGTTCTAAAATCCTTTTCAGTCTGTCCCTGCGCTAACCACTCTCAATGGAATGGGCTGACTCTCCACTAAGAGCTCACCGTTTTGGTTTCTAAAACATTGTCCAGAAATCCAAATCCTACACTTCAATATTGTTGGCATATTGGTAATTGATTGTTCTCTTGCAGACCACTATTTTTTAGTGTAGTATAATGGTAAATTTGCAGGTTCTAAGGTCAGACCACCTGGATTCAGGACTTCCCCTCACCCGCCCCTCTCCCATTGCTAGTTGTGTGAACTTGGACAAGTTACTAAACCTCTGGGCTTTAGTGTTCTCATCCATGAAATGGGAAGACTAGCACAGCATCTACCTCTATGTGGGTTTAATGGGAATATCAATGTAAATCACTGAGCACAGAGCTTAGCACAAGAGTGCTGTTCTTATGATAAACCCAGCCTTAACCTGGAAGAAACAATGAAAGACTTTTTCTCCTTTGCAGCTGTTTGTTTTCCTGCTCAAGACCTTCTAGAGACTACAGATAGCACTATGTGGTTTTCATGCCATTTGACCTCAGGCAAATAGCAGATGTGAGTAGTTGTGAGGGTGTTTGATACATTTTGGTAGTCCCTGCCTCACTCCTCATGGGCATGGGCTGGTCACCTTAGTACCAGAATAGACACACTTTGTCCCTTGATCCTTCTTTCTTTATTTTATCCATCTTGGAGAGAATTTGTTGTTGCTGTTGTTGATGATGATTATGGAGGTGACTTTTTGTTTGTGTATTTTTAGTTCAATGTTCAAACTGTAGTCCTGGTTATATAATCCTGGGTGCAGGACCCATTTTAAAATGATTTAGCTTTCTCTTTAGTATTGGAGACAGGAATACTCTTGCACCGCTGGTGGAACTGCAAATTAGTGCAATCTTTGTGGAAAAGAATTTGGAGATACCTCAAACAGCTAAAAATAGAAATACTATTCGACCCAGCAATAGCATTATTAGGCATCTACCCCAAAGAGCATAAGACATTCTATTATAAAGACATCTCCACTCAAATGTTTGTGGCAGCATAATTCACTATTGCAAGGACGTGGAAACAACCCAAGTGCCTGTCAATTCATGACTGGATTATTAAAATTTGGTATATGTTTACAATGGAATATTACTCAATTCTAAGAAATGACAGCGAGCTCACACCGCTTAGATTATCCTGGATTGAGCCCATTATCTAAAGTGAGGTGACACAAGATCAGAATAATTGGCTCCACATGTACTCACCATCAAATTGGTACTGACTGATTATCAATATGGTGCTCAAAGGGTGGTGGTGTTCACCAGGGATTCGGGGAGTGGGGGGAGATAGACCCACATCTGAGGGATGTGGTGAACAGTGTGGAGGGGAAGGGCATACCTCTAACCCTTGCTAGGTAAAGGAAAAGTTATAAAATCTAACCAACATGTAAAAAATAAGAAAACATTTATCAGGTGTCAGGAAGGTGGAACTGGGAGGAGGGGATGGGTATATATATATATATACATACACATTATAAGTGTGATGTGCATTGTCAGGGGGATGGACACACTTGAAGCTCTGACTTGAGGTGGGGAGGGAAGGCAAGAGCAATGTATGTAACCTTAACATTTGTACTCCCATATTATGCTGAAATAAAAATAAAATAAAAAAGAATTAGACATGCCAGGAATGTTTTCTTTAGAGACAAAATATTGTTTTGTAATTGCCCCCTGTCTTTGCTTTTGGGGTCTGCTTCATCAAGTAATTCTCTTTTGGAGACTCGTAGGGAATACAGATTCAAAAATATTTCCTTTACGTTCCAAAAACGTAACTTACAAATATGTAATCTGCTGTTTTGGAAGCATCTATCTCTCCAGGATATTAAAGCATAGTATTAGAGTAAACATATCTAACTTCCATCACATAACCTTTAATACCATTCAGTTTTTTTTTTTCTTAATATCCATTTCAGGTGAAAGAAATAGTGATCTAAGAATATATTTGACAGTTTATAAATTAAAATCAGTTCTTGTCAAAATCTCAGCATATTACTTGATGTGCTTAAATGACTTAACGGTATATTTGACTGAAGGGAAAGGCATAATACATAAGCCATTTAGTATATTAAATGTTACGTTTTTGAAAGTTGAATTAAATTGAAACATTTTGTGATGATAGCAAATATATATATTGATTGAAAATTGGCAACAGTCTTTAGGGACAGAATGGCAGAGTAGTCGATGTGATGCCAACTCCGTGTCAACGTCTGCATTTCAGTCCTTAGGTGAGCCTGCGTCTTACTCTTCGCAGTAATGACTCATCTTGCAGCCAATCACAGTTTCAGTTGTCCTGCCAATAACATGTTTATCGGTACAATCCAATTGCAGCTGGAAAAATACAAGGCCAATTGAATGGTCCCAACAAACTAATTTTCCCTGAAAATGTGTCCTTGTGGATATAGTTGTTGTCTTTATCTTTCTATTAATTTTGAACACCAAGGGTTATTGCCATAATTATCCTAATTGCACCATACAGTTTGGATGCTCGCTGATTGAATGAAAAGCTCTTAGAAATAGAGAAAGGAATAAGAATGGAACCTGGTTATTAGAGGGTTTGAAGGCAAATATTAGGGCATATCTGTGTCTGAAATGTTTTCATTTCTATTGTCAATGATCTCAAATAGGAAGTTAGGAAGCTAACACTTTAAATGCTATATGTAAAATTCTGTTGATAATCAATACTTCCTAAATTCCTGATGGATGTGGTGATTAGGTAAAGGTTTTGCCGTAATTTTGTCATTTCTGAATCCCCATTTTAAGCTAATTATGAGACCAGGAAGCTACAAGGCAATGTCTCTATCTCCATACTCTTCCCTCTTCTAACTGGATTTCCCTGCAACCCAGAAATAAGAAAATAAGAGTCTATTCTCACACTTACATGGTCACCATAATAATGGGATTGCTAAAGCTAATTCCAGGCACTAACTTTATGATTGTATTACAGTTTTCTTTTTTTTTTTTGTATTTTTTTTAAACTTTTTATTTTGAAATAATTGTAGACTGACATGTAATTGTAGGAAGTAATGGAAATTCCATAGAACATTTCCCCAGTCTCCTCTGCAATGTAAAATTTCCAATCAGGAATTTTACATTAATACAACCAATCAACCTTAGTTTTTATGCACTCATCTATGTGTGTGTGGGGGCGTATGTATATTTAGTTCCATGCAATTTTATCATGTGTACATTCATGCAACCTCCTTAGGTGTCTTTTTTTTTTATTTCATCATATTATGGGGGTACACATTTTAAGGTTTCGAATAATGCCCTTGACCCCCTCCCCCAACAAGTCTGAGCTTCAAGTGTGACCAAAGGTATTAACTGATCAGTACCTAAGAGGACACAGAGGAATTACGTTAATTGGGTATTGGGCAGGTGGGAGGTGGAAGGAGGGGGCGGGTATATACAAACATAATAAGTCAGTTTTCATTTTAGTTTCCATCAGTGAAAAAAACATTTTTGGAGTCCTTAGTAAAAGCACATAAATTGTGTCAAAGTCATATGAATGAATGTAAGTAAAGTCAAATAATTTTGTTGTCTTGCACACAAACAGGATAGTAGACTCCTGTATTCTGATCACATTTCATCTCTTTTTTTTTTTTTTTTTTTTTTGAGACAGAGTCTCGCTTTGTTGCCCAGGCTAGAGTGAGTGCCGTGGCGTCCTAGCTCACAGCAACCTCAAACTCCTGGGCTCAAGTGATCCTTCTGCCTCAGCCTCCCGGGTAGCTGGGACTACAGGCATGCGCCACCATGCCCGGCTAATTTTTTTTATATATATATCAGTTGGCCAATTAATTTCTTTCTATTTATAGTAGAGACGGGGTCTCGCTCTTGCTCAGGCTGGTTTTGAACTCCTGACCTTGAGCAATCCGCCCGCCTCGGCCTCCCAAGAGCTAGGATTACAGGCGTGAGCCACAGCGCCCGGCCTACACATTTCATCTCTTTAATCTTGTTTTCTCCCTCTCTTTCCGAAGATTATGTAAGAATTTGCAAATGAAGTCATGCATATTGCTTTGAAATGTAGTGCAAATCTTTGCAGCCTGTTTTTGATGGTGTCAACGTCACGTTCACTGGAGCACTGATTTAGTTCAGGATACTTGAGGGTGGAATCACGCTGATGACTTCCTATCATTCGGAACTTGCGTGTGATGCTGAGCTTCCCAGCAGCGTAGGTCATTAAGCGGCTCACAGGGACTCCCACTTGTCTTATAAGAACCAGATGTTGTCTAAACAAAACCAGGTCTCTTTAGAAGAAATACCAAACAGGTAAGACAAAAAAGGATTAGTACGTGGATGTTGAGATTTTTCTTCTTTCTGGTTGTTTCCAGAACCAAACTTCGTGTCCTCTTACGACATCGGAAATTTTACCTACTTCTTTTTCCGAGAAAATGCCGTGGAGCACGACTGCGGGAAAACCGTGTTCTCCAGGGCTGCCCGGGTCTGCAAGAACGACATCGGAGGGCGGTTCCTGCTGGAGGACACCTGGACCACGTTCATGAAGGCACGCCTGAACTGCTCGCGGCCCGGGGAGGTCCCCTTTTACTACAACGAATTGCAGAGCACTTTCTTCCTGCCCGAGCTGGATTTGATCTATGGCATCTTTACCACCAATGTGTATGTAACTTGAAATAATTTCTTTCCCTGCTCTTTTACTCATTCTGAATAAGTCTTTTGTTCTTTGACCTTTGAGGTTTCAGAGTTGCTCTGAAGGAACTCTTTCGCATTTTACTGGGCTAACTGCCAAAAAAAAAAAAAAAAAGACTTTTCAGTATGTTTCAGTATGAACTAAATGTTAGGCAAATGTTAGACAAAGGTATGTGATTTGTGAGACTCGTATTCGGAAAATAAAGCTAATCAAGAAAGCTTTGCCCTATCTTCAGGAAACAGTAATATCAAATTATTCTAATGTGAATTGTTCCTTCCTGACTTGCCAATGTGTTTGGGGCACTTTCTGAATTACTGGCTTATGTTAAATGTATTTTTTTTTTCTGCACACAAGTTATGCATTTGTACATAATGAAAGCAGTGTTGTCTGGAAAGTCTGATCTATGAGATAACACAATTCCTGCCTCCACCCTGGTCTCATATGAAATGCACATTCTCACTTTCCTGTAGCTGCATTTCAGACCATCTTTCTAGAAGAGGGCTAATGCAGGCACATGTTTTTGTAAATGACAATTATTCCTTTTAAATATTTTTGAAGAAAATATGTATTTTTTCTTTTCTTTTGGGGAGATATTAATACTCCTAGCTTCAGAGCGGTCAGTAATTGGTCTGGGTGAACCCTACGAAGATTTCCATGCTTCATTTTGTGGAGTATCAGTGACCCCACGGTTATTTCTGTCCTTAGCTGGCGTGCTGAGACACAATGGGGGCACAGCCCAGCCCCAGGAATTAAAGAACACATTGAGGCTCTGAGCTCTCCTGTCCCCAACAGAGGCTGTGCTAATGACGATCCCACACTATGGGGTCTGGTTTGGGCCACCTTTGAAATCTGTAACGTGGTGGCTGACCTAATACTTTGGACAAAAGCCAACTACTTGTATCCAAAGTAAAGGATGCAAACCTGGAGGGCTGAGATGTGCTGATAAATGAGGCAGATGACCCACAGTCTTGGTTTTTCTGGAATTATCCCAGTTTTAGAATCCAGGGAAGACTCACATGCCTGGGTGTCACCCTATTGTGTCTGTTCTGAATCCTAAGTATTTTTATTTTTTTATAATTTTTTTGCTTTTATTTTTTGTTGATAAAAATCTGGCATTTATTGCTTTATTTATGTATTTATTCATTTAAATTTCAGCATATTACAGGGGTACAGATGTTTAGGCTATGTAATAAGTATTTTTGATTTACTTTTTCATCTCTTGGGCATCAGGAGCTTGCCCCTGAATCGAGCTTCTGAGCAGTCATGTTACCTGCCTTGCACTTCTTGTTAACCTTTCCTCCCTGCTCTCTCCACTGCCGAGCCGAAGTGTTAAATTTGCTTAAAAATGTGCACTCCATGAAGGTTCTTCTTTCTGACATGGAGTCAGAAAAACAAGGCTAATATGGATGGCCCCGTGCCCAATCCTACTCTACCACAACCATCTCTATTGTTGTAAATCTGGTCTTCAACCCTAGAGGTGATTTTCTCTCTTTGATAAGTTTCTTTAAAAAAAAAAATCAATTTACAGTTTCTGAAGTTGATTTGCTTTCCAAAACCTTATTTAAGAAATAGCACAGGCTGCACAAGATAAATGTTCAG
Source organism: Microcebus murinus (assembly GCF_040939455.1). Taxonomy (NCBI): domain Eukaryota; kingdom Metazoa; phylum Chordata; class Mammalia; order Primates; family Cheirogaleidae; genus Microcebus; species Microcebus murinus. The sequence continues at coordinate 6,656,218 of NC_134114.1, read as the reverse complement.
TTGCTCAGTTGACATCAATTTTGCACACAATGGGAGCTGGTCTTACTTAGCTGTTCATTCTCCTGGCTCTGGGTAAGAAACAAAACAAAACAAAACACCAATTTCAAAAGTTATGTAAGTGCCGAGTCTGAAATATTTGAAGATGGTGAATGGTCAATTTAGATAGTCACAAAAGTAAGTTTCAGACTATGTCAGACTGTCTGCTTGTATTGCCAATTCCCATCATGTCAGAAGTCACCCAAACGGAGCATCTCCACCGGCAGAGAAGGAATGGCCATGTCTTCCTTTCTCTCTGGAATACTTTATTCTTACCAAGGCTTGGGGATGAATTTCTGATACACCCCTTTTTATTACAACACATCTGAACACTCCTTCCTTCCGTGTCTCAGCCTCGATCTTCTCAAAACATGGCCACGTTCTTGATGAGATTTGCTTCAAACTGAAAGGGAATGATGAGCAGAGGTAGCTGGTAGCTGGTTATGTCAGTCTCTGAATTAGAAGGCTGCCCGATGCTCTGGCTGGACTTGGTAGCTCAGGGTTTTGGTTGCCTCTGTCCATCCGTCAAGTTTTGCTTAGCACTTGGAGAATCGGGAGAAGGTGACTGTTCTGACCCATTCCGTCCTAACTTCTCCTCCCACCCATCACCGCTGCTGCTGCCTCGCTGGCCCCTGGCTGGGCTCCCTCCTGGGTCTGACCTTGTTTCCCGAGCACAGTTGCTTTCTCGTTCTTACTGAAGGCCAGTCACGTGTTCAAAGCCTAATTCTTCCCTGTACTCATATGGTGACTTATCTTGCTCCTTTCTGGGGATAAAGAAGAGTGCAAAGACTGATACGAATAAACTCATCTTTGGAGTCCACCCCTTTTGCTCTGCAGCACGAGGCCCGTGTGCCTCCTGCCGCCCCCGTCCTTGGTGCCGATCGCCCAGAGCAAGCACATCCCTGCCCTCGAGGCCCTTACCTTCCCATGCGGACATTTAATGCCGTCCACTTCACATGTGACTCTCTAGGAGAGTTCAGAATCCTGCCTGAGGTCCAAGTCCTCTCTTTAGTAGCTGCGTGACTGTGGGCATTTTCTGTGCCTCATTTTCCTGATCTGTGAACTTCCCGTTGCCTCGTAAAGATTAGATGAATTAGAAGCAGTAAAGCCTTTAGAAAAGTGTCTAGCACCTATTTAGCTTCAGTGTTTGTCAAATAAAACAAATATAAGGTAGGTATTTTGTTTTGGAGTTTCTTTGATTTTTTTTCTCTGATGCAGGTAAAACGATTGCTGGGAAATGGAGATGGTATGGTCTCAGCATTAATGTGGAAAGAGAAGCTTCCTCCTGTTAACCCTGTTTCCCCTTTGAGAACCCGAGCTGCACTGAAAATGCAAATCTATTCATCCAAAATTATTTCGCTGTTTCCTTGCTTCGTCAAAGGACACTGATTTTCTGAGAGTCCCCCATTCATGACTTTCTCTGCAGAGCTTGAATTCTGAATTAAGCCTTCAAGATTCCACATGTTAGTGCTAGGTTGTTTTTCTCTCTGACTCTTTGAATTTAAAAATCCCTTTTAAATAGATTTTTTAAAAAATGAAGGGTCAGACGATCACTTTTCTCAAAATACTATAGGCTGATTATTTTTGAAGGATGACAAATAAACACAAATACCTGGGTATTCAATAATAATAATTTAAAAAAGCAAAAACCCAAGAAAATTAAGTGTCCCCTGCTGCCAGGCAAAGTAACCAGATAAAGGGGTCGGGAAGGCAGCCCCACAAGGCTGAAAATCAGCTCCATCCTCTGGAGGAGAAAGTCTTTTTCTTCCATAATTTAAAAGGTGCAACACCCAGCTCTTCGAAATCCCTCACTGCCGCAAAATCTCTCCTGGCAGGATTACCATGCCGTAGCTGCTACCTGGCCTGGTTTCTGTACCAAGGCGTTTGTTCCCCTGCAGGGAAACCACAGGGAGCCTGTTCTCTGCTCCAACTGCATCCTCTTGGGATGTTTGAGAGACGGTAGCCTGGAGGTCTCCAGAAGCTTCTAATTGGAGGTCAGCAGTCGCTGCTGGGCGCTCTGACCGGCCCTCTCCTTTCTCTCCTCGGCCGCAGGAACAGCATCGCCGCGTCGGCCGTGTGCGTCTTCAACCTGAGCGCCGTCTCGCAGGCCTTCGCCGGGCCCTTCAAGTACCAGGAGAACTCGCGCTCCGCCTGGCTGCCCTATCCCAACCCCAACCCCAACTTCCAGGTAATTGCAGGGGTGCAGGGGCACTGTGGGTGAACTCGGGAACTGTGTGTAGACAGGCAGGGCAAGTGGGACCACGGGTGCACGCACCTGCTGCTATAGTCCCCCAGACCTCCCACGGACAGTCCCGCCGGCCCCCTCTGGGCTGCTGTCAACGGACCGGGGCCTTTTGTCCGCGGTGGCACCTGGGCCAGAAAAGGGCCTGTTGTCATCGGGGATGCCTGAGACTGGACTGAAAAAGGCCAGCATTCTGCAGTGCGTCAGGAACCCAGGCGTCAATTAGTACTAATGATGCCGGGCCCTGCGCCCCCAGAATGTCTAATCCCTAATGAATGGCGTTCTAATGAATGGGTGCAGGGCACAGAGCAGTGAATACGCAAATAGGATTAGAGCTCTAATTGGCAAATGTGGCGAGTTTCCCGTTGGAGAACGTAACAGGCAACTGGAAGGAAGGAAAGGAGATGGAGGCTGTTTGTCTATAACCACGGCAGCGCAGGGTGTTCAGCCTGTCAGGGCCTGGTGAGCCCTCGCATCTCCGAGCATGCAGAAGCTGAGGCCCAAAGAGATGGAGCGATTTACCCATGTTTGGTCGGTCAGCGGGTTTATTCATCTGCTTGGGGTGCTGCAACAACACGGCACACACTGGGTGGCTTGAAACAGAGACGTTTATTTCCTCACTGCTATGGAGGCTAGACGTTCAAGATCAGCATATAAGGAGAGCCCTTTCTCTTCCTGGCTCCTAGATGGCCATCTTCTCCCTGTGCACTTGCGTGGTCCCTGGAGAGAGTCGTTTCTGGCGTCTCTTCTTCCTACATAAGGGCAGCTGTCCCTCCGGGTCAGGGATCCACCCTGATGACCTCACTTACACCCATCTACCTTCACAGAGGCCCTATCTCCACACACAGCCATGCTGGATGTTAGGGCTGCGACAGATGAACTGGGAGGGGCACAGACATTGGTCCCTAACAGCAGGCTTCCCTCGAGGGCTTCTTGACAGCTTTCATAGGATCATCGTCATCATTGCCCTGCATGTAATTTTTAGCACCAGCAAGTCCCAGACACCCTGCCAGGTCCTTCAGATGCATTATCTTGCGTTACCGCAATAGCGCAATGGGGCATCTTGCGTTACCCCAATAGCGCTGTGATGGGCAATGGGGTTCTACATGCAGAGAAGGGTCGTGAGCCTTGGGGGTAGACGCTCTGGCTCAGGCAACACTGCTGGTTCGTGGTTGAGCTGGGATCCCAACCTTGGTCCTCAGTTGCAAAACCTCCTCCTCTTCTGACTAAATGACTACTGGTTACGGTTACTAATCAGCGGTAGAAGAGGGTGCTGTGTCCAGGACCCCAAATCCTGATCGGGCCATCATCCCAAAGCATACGGCCTTTGGCTTCTGAGAAAACTGGGAGTATGGACAGATTCAGTTATTTACACTTTACTTAGACTTTGTCAAGGACCATTCAATTATATTTGTTTTGAGAGAAGTTTTTTGTTGTTGTTGTTTTAAATTTTTTTGAAAGAGCATGGAGTTCAGAATAAGATAACTGGTTTATAAGTCATCTTTACCATTTACTGCCCATTTACCGTTTTTTTTTTTGGCAAATTATTTGGCATCTTTTATCTCACATTTTCATCAATAAAATGGGAGCCTATGGCTACATAGGGATATTTTAGGAGTGAATTTTGATAACAGTGATTAATGTGCATTGTTTACTGTGTAAAGTATTTGCTTAAAATGACTCATAGGGACCATTTATTTGATGCCTTCTGGGCATTGTACATTGGGTAAATATATACTTTGTCTCATTCTCTCCTCTTACATAGAGGAGAAAATACATCATTCCTTTTAAGAAAGTCATTGTAAAGGCCTGAAGGTTAAAAACTTAACGACGCCTACTCTATTTAGAGTGTACTTTCAATTATTGATGTTTTTATCACAAAAGTCTCACAATGAACAGAGTGACTTAATAAACTTTGTAATCCCTTGCCTCCAGGCAGTGGATAACTTTTAGCTGGTTCATCTGGATACATCTGTAGCACACAGCAAATCCCCTAATTTCCTAAGGCCAGAAGCATCTGGTTTTATAATGCCAGTGTCACACGGAAGGGTTTACTTTCCTTTATGAGCTGGAAGTGGGTCCATGCAGCGTAATGAATGAGGCATGCAGAAACTCGGCATGCATTTCAGACAGGAAGCTTACAGAGCTGAGCTCGTCTTTTTGGGTAGAATTTAAGACTTGCAGGGGACCAAAGTTACAGATTGTGGCGATTGTTTCTATAACTCCCAGTCTAAAAAGGACCAAGTGTTTTCTTCTTTGCTGTCTTCGTTAGCCACACTGGCATAGGTATGCTGATGGACATTCATGAAACCATTCAGACAGGCATGGGGTAGGAATTCCCTTTGAAAGATCTCCTCCACCAGACGGGCCTTATGTTTGCAATAACTGACAATAAGAAGTGGTTGGATTTTTTAAATTCTTATTTTTTATATTGACATTTGGAATTTATCGCAGGACTCTACATACCATTAATCAGAGAAGCAGAAAGGCAATTCAGATTCAGGAAGAAGAATGGGTTAGGAGTGACAGTGCATGATATTTCAACGTTTAACATAGAAATCTCAATCTAAAGCAATAATGAAACAACAAAATCTATTTATCATTTTCCTCAGTCACATCCTGGGTGGTGCTGTAAAGCCCACCGTGTTAGAGAGAGGCCCAAGTCCTCAAAGTCATCCAAACCCTAAACCTCACTAAGAAAAATATTAGTCACTAAAATGAAACATCATCTGGACACAGCTGAGTAGGGCAGGCTCCAGAAATTTCTGTGCAGTTTTGATTACCACTGGTCAGAAAGGATGAAGACAAAATGGAAAAAAAGGAAGTGGCCACTTGGATGAGGAGGCTGCTGCTGGGGCACCGAGGCAGAGATCTTGCCATGGACATCAAGACCCTTGGACACACAGCACGTGTTGGCAGCAGGCGGGGAGGGAGCAGGGAGGCAGGTGAACAGAGGGGCTGCTAGAATCGGGCACCCTTAGCAGGAGGTAAGGTGATTGTAGGCTGGACCACCAAACACTGCAGTGCTGGAACAAGGATGGATTTGTTGTCCTTTAGACAAGTAATTATACAAAGATGCAAGTATTTGATATTATTGTTTTGAAAAGTTAAGAGTTATTGACCTTATTACATGAAGAGGTCGTGGTATGACACCCAGGGTGGGTTGTAAGCCCCATGAGGACAGTGGATGTGCTTTTATTATTTTATTCCTCTTGCCTGCTGTCCCCAGCGTGTCACCCAGTGCCCCACACAGACACTGCAGGGCACCAGCATGCAAGGCACAGCTGCAGAACGTACAGTCAGGAGAGACTAGGTAGGGTGCTTACGCTCCAATAAATATAGCCTCTAAATTTGAACCAAAAACATTTGAAACTGAATCCTTCAGTGGGATTTTCATTATAGGCTGGCAAAAGAAACCAAGGAGTAGTAGAATATACTTCAAAACCAGTTCTTGACCATTCAGACAGATGACTTAAACGAGACACGGGGCCTGGGAATGGAGACTAAAAGGCATAGCTGGTGGCCCTGCCACATAGTCCCAGGCTGCTGGGAGGGCCCTCCCGGGTCCCCCACCTCTTCTGTTTCCTCCAGAGCAGCCAGAGGTTCTCAATTTTACATTATGCTTCCTGGTTTTTATGATGCCAGTTTTTCACAGACACCTTGTATATGGAGCATCCGAAACGAAAACCTGTGTGCAAACTTCACCCAGCAGGCAGGTAGCTAAGTGCCACCTGTGCCCTAGGTATTGCTGTCTATTTCAGGAATAAAACCACCAAACACAAAGGCACCCTCATAACTAGAACTCACCTGCATAAACTTCAGATCCAGCCCAGTGGAGCTCTTTTTCATTTCTTAAAACACTTCTTGACAGGCAATGTTCCTGCCCTCCGAGTGTTACGATTCAATACTATGATTATAGAAAATGTCCTAGCACATTCTCCCTTCAGGCCCCAGTGGCGACTGCTTGTGTATTCACTCACTGACCCCTTCCCTCCTTTGTTTATTCACTCATTTCTCTCCAGCCGCTGAAGCTCAATGGACCATAGAATCGTTGTCCTGCTACAAGACGAATGCATTTACCATTGGTTGAATGGCTTCTCTGTGCCAGGCACATTGTCTTGTTCTTTAGCATTTACAAGGACTTTCAATTAATTTACAAATACTTTCCACTGATTATCTTGGCTGGTCTCACAACAGCCTTGAGAAGGGAACAGAATAGGTATTTTTTTTCCCCAGCCACTTTGCAGGGAAGAGAAAGAAGCCTTACTTGGGACCATGTGGCTGGAGTGACCCCTCACCTGAGACCACAAGGTTCCAGAGTTATGGAGCCAAAGTCCCACCTGTAGGTCACAGGTTGCAGGGCCAAGCCCTTCACCTGAACTCACATGGACCCTTCAAGTGGAACTCGGGGTGCTCCTGCAGGGTGTTGATATTAAATTAAGTATCGGACTAGACACGTGAAATCCATTTAAGATTCTCTTATTCTACAATCAGCCTACCATTTTATGGCATGTGAGCATTTTACCAAATGCTACAAAAATATCATCTACTTTAAAAAAAGCAATTTCCACCTCATACATTTGCACTTCTAACCTGTTATAAAACCAAGAATTAGAAATGACATGTCATAGACAGTAGTTTCCATCAAACCTACTTATGTGAAGTGCTGCTGAGGACCGGTCACCGTCTGCACCAGGATCTCACCGTCTGCACGTTTATGAAAGACGTGAGAGGTGGTGGCAGTAATGTTCTGATTGTGCACTCCGCTCAACAACAGCCCTGCTTTCTTTCCTATCCCTCTTTTTACCTTGTCCTTACTGGACACTGTCATAAGTAACACCTGCCAGCCTCCCTACAGCACAGCTCTGAATTCAATTCTCAGCAATTTGCAGGCCTGAGTTCTCCCTTGTATATGTGGGACTCACCTTCATGACATTTGCTCTATCCGAAAACCAACCAACCTTCCTTCCTTCTTTTCTACGCTCTTCTCCCTCCCCTCCTCACTTCCATTATTGTCTCATCTCTCTCTCTTCTTGTAAATTTTCCATTTTCTTTCTCAGATTTCTAGACTCTAAACAATTTTTTTTAATTTATTCTAACTTGGAACATAAGCACAAAGCAGTAAGGCCAGCACAGTGTGTTTGCAACCCATGTGAATGATATCGGAATGATAGCACATGGATCACAGATTAAAATGGCATAATGCTACTGCCATGGAACGAATGCCTTGCTTCTAGAACCACTGCTACACTAAGAAAACGAATACATCAATATGATGTCCCTGATTGCTGCATTTTCAATTTGGGTACCTGACTTATCAGACAAACATAGTATGCATTGAGCCAGACGGCTCCCAAGCCACACCATAGGAGTTTCTAGGCATGTGCTGTGTGAGTTAGCAATGACTTCCACTTTATGTTTTTAACTGCTGATCAGTTCATTTAGAATGGTGTTGTTGAGAAACTCCCCGATGCGATGGTTCAAATCTAAAATGGGAGGGATGCTGAGGGTAGGAGCATCAGGGAAATGGGGAAGCGAACACGATTACATACTTCAGTTATTCACTGCGGCTTGTTCAGTTTCCAGGTCACCCCCCAGCTGGGGTGGCCGCAGCCAGCTGCAGGTGTCCAGGCGGCGGGTTCCGGTGACACGGCCTGTCTTCCCTTGCAGTGCGGCACCGTGGACCAGGGCGTGTACGTGAACTTGACGGAGAGGAACCTGCAGGATGCTCAGAAGTTCATTCTTATGCATGAGGTGGTGCAGCCGGTGACCACGGTGCCCGCCTTCATGGAGGACAGCAGCCGCTTTTCCCACGTGGCTGTCGACGTGGTGCAGGGCCGAGACGCGCTTGTCCACATCATCTACTTGGCCACAGGTAGGAGCTCTGCCCTCCTCTGAGGAGGAGTTTTCTACCGTCTTCTGGTTTTGTATTTGAAATTCTAAACATGCAATTTCAGTCTCAAGCTCTGGGTCTGCCTTCTTCCCTTGCAACCCGCAAAACCCACGATGCTCACCTCTATCTTTCTCATTCTCAGTGCATCTTTTTGGAAATCTTAATTTCTCTCTCTCTCTCTCTCTCCCCCCCTCACCGTATTAATCATGATTTTAATTGGAAAAAACAATGGCTTGTTTCTTAACTATCATTCCTCAACTCTTCATAAAATAAGTCTTTTCTTTGCAAGACCATTTTAATTTGGGCGATTAAGACGATGGAATGCTTTGTTAGAGGACACTGCTGGATAAAATATTATCTGGGGATTGTCTTGGTGATTTCCAATTAGTTAAAAAACAGTGCTTCCAAAAATATATATCTATGGATGGTGGGAAAACATGTTTTTGCCCATAAATGACAGAATAGTCTGCAGCAAATGTAAGCAACAGTGCTTATCAAATTGCAAATAACAAGGAGACCTCTTCAGTTTCCAAAGTAACTAGAGTGTGGTAGGCACATTCCATCTCAGTTTATTCCACAGAAAGGTCAGGCTGTGCAAGGCCAGCTTCTGGGACCGGGGTCAACTCTGCACACATGCCCACCTTGTTCCCGCCTTCAGGTCCCCGGACAGAGCCACCTCTCTGTGGAATCTGCCACCCTCATTCTTTGTCCAGTGTTCTGTATAATTGGCACCTTCTCACAGAACACAAAAACTTCTCAATTCATAATTATGTATTTATCAATTAAGGTTTTTTTTTTAAAAAATGAAGTTGCTACAATCCACTGAACCTTTACTATTTTTCAAATTCATTTGAAGCTCTGCACAGTAAACTGGTGAGCAGACTGGCGCTGCCCTGCCATCCTGGAGCCCACATCCTAGTGGGGGCAGCGGATAATAAATAAACCGGTCAGCAACAGGCCAGAAAGGCAATGGCAAGTGGATGCACAGAGAGGGATGTGGGTATGAACAGCAGGAAGGCTCTTGTCCTGGCTGAGCAGGGTCTGCCCCCGCCAGGAGGGGACAGTTAAGCTTAGTGGTGGCTGCAGAGGAGGAGCTAGCCTGGTACCCAAGACTAAACGGCCAAGGCTGCAAGGTGCAGGCTGGGGACAGCTGCAGGCAGTGCCACTGAGCGTTCAAGGAAGATCAGGACAGACGTGACCACTGGATGGACAGATGGAGGCTGCTGGTGCCTCTAAGGGCCAGTCTGGGGGAAGAAAGGGAGGAGAGGCAGGGCCTAGGCAGAAATCAGGTAGAAACCACTGCTCAGGGCAGCTCCTCCCGAAGTGATTCAGGGAAGAGGAATACAGAGAGGATTGATGTAGATTCTGGAGAGGACGGAAAGTCAAGGAAAGGACTATTGTTTATTGTTGTTTGTTTTAAGAGAAGGAAAGGAATTACTGTTGCACTTTCTTGCTCACCAGGCTTCAGATGGGAAATGTATCTTTTTCTTTATTTTGCCATTTTTAACATTAATTCTCTCCAGAGTGCCTGGCATGGAGTAGGTTTGTGGAATGAATGAACAGGACCTTTCCAAGAAATGTTCCTAGTTTTTCATCATACGTGTTCAGGCTAATGCCACAGAGAACAGGGCCATCTTCTTGCAATCCTAGGAGGCAGTTGAGGTCCCCATCAATACCTGAGGGGTGGTGGGTGTTGGGGGATGTGGCTATCCTTGAGCAGACCTGGGTAGGTCAGTGCAGAACAGCCTGAGGTCTCAACCTGAGCCTTCGGATCTACTCTCCACCCGAGGCCACGAGAACACGATGTTTGCTTCCCTTGTGTTTGTAATGATCTATAGTGAGCTTCTGATGATTTATAATGAAACTCTCCTCCTACTTTTATTTTGATGAATGCCTTAGTCAATCAGGTTGTTATAACAAATTGCCATAGACGGGGGGAGCTTAAACAACAGACATTTATTTCTCACGGGTCTGGAGACAGGAAGTCTGAGGTCAAAGTACACGGTGATTTATTTCCTGGTGAGGGCTCTCTTCCTGGTTTGCAGATGGCTACCTGCTTGCCGTGTCCTCACAAGGTGGAGAGAGAGCTTCGCTCTTCTGTCTCCTCTGATAAGGGCACTAATACCCTTATAAAGGCTCCACCCTCATGATCCAATCACCTCCAAAGGCCCCACCTCAAAGTAACCTTTCACTGGGGATTAGGGCTTCAACATATGAATCTTGGGGGAACACAAACATTTCATCCATAGCTACGAGCAACTTCTTCTACCATTATTTAAAGCATGCCCACTGGAGTAAAATATTTGAGGATTTTTTTTATTACAAACAATATGTTTGAACACAATCCAAATCAAGTCAAAACAGACCAATTGAGATAAATTGTAGATCTGAGATGAAATTATAGTCAACACCCATTGCTTTTTCAACAGCGCAGCTTCTAGAAACTTGCTCGTGGAAGTCTGGTTTGAATGGTTTCATGACCGGCCTGCTAGTTCCTCACACCCACCCCCTGCACTGTAGTGAGGGGATGAGCTCAGGCCTCAGTAGCTGCAGGAATTTTAGGTTACCTGATGCTGTCTCCGTGCTTGCAGATGTGATTTTGATGGTGATATACCATGTGTCGTTTGGTGAATGTATCTTATAGAGATTCACTTTATTGTTCCACAGACCTGATTTTTTTTGCTTTTGTTTTAATCTACTGCCTATTTACAGATTGATTCATGATGTACATCAGATATTGCTAATTTGAATGCCAGGTCAGGATTATGGGTGAGGATTATTGGTGCTAATTTGAATGCCAGGTCAGGATTATGGGTGAGGATTATGGGTGCTAATTTGAATGCCAGGTCAGGATTATGCTGTGCATAAAAAACTCTTCTGTAGTTGCCCCTGCTCACTAATTGGGGTGCCTGTTAAACTGGGGGAAGGAAGAGTCTGCAGTGGGTGAAGGCACCTTCCAGCAGGAATCAACCATGGATACCCAGAGTCCCACAGAGATCCCTGCTCTAAATCCTATGTGGTAACTCAGGGCAGGCAGACAAAAATTCTTCTCCAAGCTGGATTCCCAGACAGCATTTAAACTTGTTTAGACTAGCTTGACAATTCTAAATTTGTCACCTCTATAAATTATAAATTTCATGGCTCAACTGGATCTTTCCATTTAACTCTTACTGCACTGTACTATATTTTGAAGGAGATGTCTTCTTATACAAATTATCATTCAGAATAATATTTGGTGTTAAGGAATATCATTTTTTTTAATGATTTATAGTATATAGTCCTCTTCATTTGCTCGGAGTTGAATACTAGAAAAAATATCCAAAAATGCCGATATATATTAACTAAACATGCTAAAAGTTGAACTTTTGACCAGTAGAAATGTTAAACATTAGAGTTTTGACTTTTCTAATTCAAAAGGCTGAAGTTTATCTGGTCTCTTATTTATATCTTGCCCCAGAAGAATCACATCCTGGCAAACCAGGGATATTCATCTCCTTTGATATTAAAACTGATATTGAGTGCATATCATTTTAGTTTGATTGCACATGCTATAACTTATCTAGGAATTAACAAGTATTCAACTAATTTGGAATGCGTACACTAAGTCCTCACTTAACATGTCTGTTGGGTTCTTGTTGATGTGGATGCGGAGAGAGAGGAACACTCCTACACTGCTGCTGGGACTGCAAACTAGTACAGCCTCTGTGGAAAGCAATATGGAAATACCTCAAATAGCTAAACGTAGAACTACCATTTGATCCAGTAATCCCACTACTGGGTATTTACCCAAAGGGGGGGGAAAAAAAAAGACATTCCACAAAAAAGACATTGCACTCAAGTGTTTATAGCAACCCAATTCACAATTGCAAAGATGTGGAAACAACCCAAGTGCCCATCAATACATGAGTGGATTAATAAAATGTGGTGTATGTATACCATGGAGTACTACTCAGCCATAAAAAACATGGTGAACTACCATTTTTTATGAGGAGATGGGTAAATTTATACCTAACAGATGTGGTGTGCACTGTCTGACGAATGGGCATGCTTATAGCTCTGACTTGGGTGGTGCAAAGGCAATTTATGTAAGCAAAGTGTGTGTTCCTTCATAATATTCTGAAATAGAAAAAATTAATTAATTAATTAAAAAAAAAAAAGAAGAATCTGTGACTTTAAGCCAAACATTGTAGAGCAGATCCTTGGCATAATGTCATTTCCTTCAAAGTCATTTCCTTATAATGTTGATAAGAAAGAAAAAATTGGTTTTGCTATACATTGTTTTCCTTGAACTCAAAGTTTCCAAGAACCTATGGATGACTTTAAGTGAGGACATACTGTATAATATCCAAACCAGTGAAAGTGAAGCTAGAATACTTACTTTCTTACTAATAGAATCAGTTTGATATATTAGCTTCGGGAATTCAGGTTTGGTGGTAAGCGCATTTTCTCCCACTTCGATTTTACTTGAATAAACAAACATAAATAGGACAAAACCTGCCACATACCAGTTGAAAAGTTGGTTTATTTTATTTTCAGTTCTATATCAAAATCAAAGTGAAATAAACTGCCGTTCCCAGTGCAATTCACTGCACTGCTAGTAGGCACAGTATCTGGGCCATGACTGTGGTAGCGTTTTGTAAGTTATTTTTTTTTTTTTTTGAAGATCTTCTCAGAGCAGAACCTCAAATGGCAAGTGGTAACTACTTTAGAATACTTATGACTCAGTCTCACATCCAAATAGCTGCTGAGTTCTCTCCAAAGACAAAATTAAAGTTGTGTTGTGATTCGTGTATTCTGGTACTATCCTCCTTGCTTGACTTGCAGAACACTGAGTCTTCTGGCTCTTCTACCTCTGTGACATTCCTTTGTGTTCCACGTATTCTGCGTGGTCCTCGTGTGTGGCCGTTGCTCTGAGCTCTGCCCATGGCCAAGGTTGTTCAAATTCTATGTTTCCTCTTTGGAAGTACCATCCAGTCTCGCGGTTTCTACTTTCCCTCTAGGATAAGATATGCCACTTTTATTTTCACTTTGCCTTGATACTAGGGTGTCTAAAGCTATTCTAACCTTAAATTGTATGTAGTCTTAAAATCTTCAGACCTTAGATTGTGGCGATAGTTGCACAACTCAGAGTATACTGAAAATCAGTGGTTAAATTTCATCATATGTAAATTATATCTCAACAAAGATTTTTTTTTTTTCAAAAAAGGACACTATTCTTCTTTTTTACTTTCTGCGTTATATTTTTAAAATATTTGTTTTTGTTAGAGGATCATTCACTGCCCAGGGTTCTGAACGCAATGAAAGAAATTGGTTCTTTAGTGTTAGTTTAGCTCAGGCCCAAGTAATATGAAAATCTACTGTGGGAAACAATTTAATATATGCTAGATCACTATAAAATCAACACATTTTTTTTGCTTGATTAATTAAAGAAACATTAGTTCTTGTATTTTAATGTGTTTTGCTTTTAACCATGTTTTCTGAATAATTTTAGTAGCTTATGCCTAGTTTCCAAACCACAAAATAATATGAAGTTATAAGCTTATGAATTAGTATATATCCCAATATATTCTAAGTGGATGCAATCAACGTCATCTTGATAGAGTTGCCGATTTCCCTGTGTTCTTCTAGGTCTCTTGCTCCCTCCATCTCTGCCTGGCTTTGTTTTGGACCCACATAAGGCAGGCAACCTTCCTCTTACATGTTTCAGATGATTAGCATTGATTGACAATTGCCCCAGGCAGTAAGATTATGATCTGTAGACTATATATATATATTCAAATAAAAAATAGTTTTTCTAATACAAATTTTCATATAATTCTTTTAGTTTTAATGGCAGTTACTGGAGTTTAAGCACAAATGTCTCCTGTTCCCAAACCTGCTGTCTTCTTGCTTACACAAACATCAAGTTCATGTGTTATTATTTCTGTATGAAAAAGGATGAAAAAAGTCATAACTGCAAGGCTTTAAGAAAGTTAATCCAATGCCCCGGGTTTTCTTGTTTTGCTAAGTCTAAATCTCCACAGAGGAGCATTCAAACCACTTCCTACATGAAAGCTTCATGAGGCATGTCTACTGTAGAACACCAGTTATTGGACAGTGTCATTTTGGCACGTGCTTAAGCATTTTTAGCAGATATTTTTATCCTGGATAATTCAGTTATGAGATGACCCAGGTGACTGCTAATTTAATAACGAATCTGCCCGTGTTGTTATAAAAGGAGTTTTCTAGTCCATCTCCATAGGTAATAAGGATGTCCGACCAATGGCTCCTCCTCCCCGTCCATATCTTTGCTGTGGTGATACCCATTTTACAGTGATTGCAAACACTTGTTAACTACTCTTCTCCATACAAAATGCTGGCGTGTCTTAAAGAAGATCTTATCTAAATTTTTTCCCACTCTGAGTCACTGTGATTAGATCTCAGTGTGCAAATTGAATATAACTGGAAGTGCTACCTGTGTCCACTATAGAACCTGATGAGAATATTTTGTTAAATGAAAATTCAAAAGAAGAAAGTCCACCAGTGCTTCAACTTAGATAATATGGTTCTGAGGTTGTTTTCCTGTTTTCTCTATAATTAGCATTTATCAACTAAAAAAAATAAAAGAAAATGATCTTTTAAGGAATAAATCCAAGTTCTGTCGCTCTGAGACTATCGGTTTTGTTAGTTTTGAATGAGGCATGCTCCAAGTTTCAATTTATCTGATTTACCCTCATGCTTATTCAAATTTGTTAGGAGTTCTCCTGGGGTGTTTGTGGTTCCTGGAGCTGGAACTGACATTATACTGATTAATATATAAAAACCAGCTGCTTAGAAGTCTAATCCTTCTCCTCTTTTGGATGGTGAGATGTGACATGTGGCCATGAGTGGCCTTTTCCAATGTCCTCATGCTCAGTTTTAAAGTTCTAACAGGGCACTTGGGTTGAGTTTAAGATCAAATCCACGTAACCCTTAGTAACCTGTGAGACAGGGAAGGCCAGCTGAAGGCCAGGCCTGCATCTTCTAGAAAGCTGGGTGCCCAGGGTGCCCTGCTAGGGGCAGGAGGTTGCAGCTGAGCCCGGACAGCTTCTCAGGACCCAGCCTGGCAGAGGAGCACTGCCGGCTCCCACTGTGCTTCTGAACAAAGATCGACAAGTCAGTCATCCATGAACCCTAAGCCAAGACACCCGTTTCAGAAAATTGGTAATGTAGGAAAAAACCAGTGCACCACCCCCAGAATGAAACCCTGCCAATGTTCAGGCAGGGAGGTCAGGAAAATAGCCTGCTTGCGTGGGAGCCCCAGGGAGGTGGGGACATGGTCAGTGTCACTGTTTCTCACAGTCTCACTTGACAGTTGCAATTTCTACAGAATAGCATCTTAAACGACTCCGTCTTTTAAGGGACTCCTCTTGTTCTTGTTCGCTGCCTTCATTTTCTGTAACCTGCACTCTGAGTTCTATGGGGTAACCAGGTTCCAAAGAGACAAGAGCAGCCTGCCACTACCCTGGCCCTCTGGCTTCCCAATGGCTGTGTTTTCGCTTGAATAGGGAGGCTTTGGATACTGTTACCCCCATGAATCGACCACAGTCACTGCGGCTCCTGCTCCCACAGTCAGTCCATGTGATTTACCGGGGTGCTCCAGTACAGCCACTTGGGTTCCTTCCACTGGGCCAGCAAGACCCTCAGTACAGTCCTGACCTGATACTCGCTTTAATTTGAGTTTGTTTGTTTCAGTGGGGAGGAGGTCCTTGGGTCACTCCCAGCAATGGGGTATATCTGAGGGACATGGGTTTCTATTGGCCAATCAGTGTCACCCACCTCTGCATTCCTTGACTCGCTTTCCCAGAAGAGAGTCTGGGTTGTCTGCCTAGCCACCATTGTCCTGGCTGTGCAGAGCACTGCAGACTAGACTGCTGCTCAGCTGGCAGAGTGACTGCTCTCCGGTCAGGGGCCCACCTCCGACTCCATCAACTGCAGGAATAGGAGCCGGGTTATCTATACCAGGACAGGGGCCCTTATTCAACAGCCACAGGGCACCGGGCTTCGCACACAGTTCAACAAGGGGTTATATGGGGTGTTCAGAAGACGTACAACATATTAACATAATCTTAGCAATTTAAAGCAACATGTGTTACTTATCTCACAGTTTCCATAGGTCAGGACCCCAGGCACTGCTCAGCTGGGTCCTCTGCTCGTGGTCTCACCAGGCTGCAATCACGACGCCAGCTAGGGCTGCTGTCTCTTCTGAAGGCTTGACAGGTGGCGACTCTGCTTCAAAGCTTATTCAGGTTGTTCACCTGGGCCCAGGCCCACTTTTAGGGGCTTCCACCTGATGAAGTGAGGCCCACCCAGGATCATCTGGCTTTCAATGAACTCAAAACCAACTTACTTGTTGTGATCTTACTTATATCTGCAGGATTCCTTCACTGTTGCCCTATAATGTAACCTAACCACAGGAGTGACACACTCTCATATTCACGGGTCTGGCCAACACTCACGGGGCTCCACAGAGCATGAGCACCAGGGATGGGAACTTGGAGACCATCTTAGAAATCTGCCTAGCGCAGGACTCTGGGATTCCCCCCACCCTGCAGATGCTACCTCTTTGCACCCCACCTCTCCCCCCAAAAGAAATCCTCTAAATATGTTTTAATTTAGAAAGTTTAAAATTAAATGACTGTTTTTCCTTGGGGCAAACAGCCACTACTGTAATTATTATTAGGGCTGTTCCTATTTAAAGAGAGAAACAGTTCCTCTGGTTTGAGATGCCCAAGTAATTGCATGAATTACTTGCTCCACATCTGGTTGTGCAGACCTGGCTGAAGTGCTCATGGCAAATTAAGATATTTTCCATTTTCTCCAGTGCTTCATGAGCAAACGTCTATCTGGAAAAAAAAAAATCTGGAATGTAGAAGAAGAGGGAAAGAGGAGAATGCCTTATATTTTATGGCGTTTAATGGGTAATTCCCCCAGTAACTAAAACCAAAGGAATAAATAACCCCCCTACCTGTCAGCATTAAGTGTGAGGTCCTCTCCATCTCTGCTTGCACCCTGGGCATCTCCTCCTTTCCTTTCTTTCTACTTCGACCTGGATGTTCGTGCACTTCCTGCCCGGAGTCATAAACAAAAGCCCAGTGGGGACAGTCCTTCTGATTCACAGGCTGTGGGAGGGACTGCATCTATCCCCCGGGTGCCTCTCTGACACCCTGTAATTCCAGACCACTGCGGGAATTAAGGATTCCTCCAAGAAAAGACTATGCACTGCTCAGGGTTTATGTGACCTTCCATGAACACATAGCATCTGGGTGAGGTTTCTGATTACTTTGGGCAGGCAAGGAAGAGAATTTTAGAGCTCCACTTGCTGGTGGGTATTAGGGTAATATGTGAAATTGCAGTCATCTGGCCCACCCCAGTCATTCTCTAAGCTGTGAAATCAGAAAACAAAATTCTTCTTAGAACCATAAAATCTGGAATAATTTGATTCTGCTACGATGTGTTAGCAAATCGAATTTTTGCTGGAGGAGAGCTCTCTGATTCCACTCTCAGATCACCCCAGAGCTGTTGTCTCACCCCATGAAACATCTGCAGAGTAAATCTTCCGATAATGATTTAGTCCAAGGCACAGGCCGTGGGAGCAGGGGCTTTCTGAAGGAGTAAGGATGCTTGTGCTGTTTCTTGGTGCAAGGGGGAACCACACCTAATCATAGCAGCCTAATTACTTGTAGGGTTTTTATGCCTTGGTTTTGAATGTCTGCTGCTTCTATTCGTGATCTAAGTACATCTTGTCATCCTTGTTAACTTGTATATATGGCCCCTGCCTCGCAATAATGACCAGCCATTACTAAGCACATTTAGGGCCTGACCTTTGTGTAATTAAATTCTAAAGCAGACAGCTGAGCACTAGGAAGGACAGGGAAGAAGCGAGTGCATTCTCCAGTGCATGATGGAATAGCATTAATGATGTCATTATAGGTGGCTTTCCTCTGGAAGTTGCTGCACAGCAGCGACTGGAAGAAAGGACAGCCTATCACTTCTTTTCAAAAAAACCCTTCACAGAAGAGATAAAGAGAGAAGGGTCCCTTAAAGAGTAGAAGGAAGAAAGGAAGAGTTTTTGCAAATCCGGGAGTAAGAGAGTGCTAAGGAGTTAGGAAGGGGGTGAGCTGTCAATACTGCAGCTCCCACCTGCAACCCATGAGTGGAAACAAACTCTCCCCAAAGTTTCCTGGCAAATTAGCACTTAGGACATTTCCTTCCACCGGGGTGTCTGCAGTAAGCTGTGATTTGGGGAAATAGCTTGACGGTGGTGCAATTATTGACAGTGCCAAGGATGACGACAAACCTGTCCTGGATGTGGAGAAAGCAGTATTTGTCACTTGTAGAAATGTCAACATCAGAATTTCTTTTAATTTGTTTGTTTAAGAAAAAAAAAAACCCAGCATAAAATGATTTTTATTCCTCTCTCCTTTTTAATGGTTTATTACATTTGCAGCCCTCTTTCCTTTTTGAAGCACAGAGATGGCCAAATCGTTGTTTCTAAAATATGGTATTTTATGGTCTTTACACAGATTTGTCTTTACCAAAAGATGCTGTGGAGGTTCTCATTAAGGAACCTTGCAATTCTTATGGTGCCATGAATGGAACGATGTGCTGAGCTATGTCCCTAGGGACAAATGCTGTTCCTACATGACCCAATCTGACTTACCCCTCAGATCAGTGTTTCCTTGGAGAAGCTGAGGATGTGACATGTGCTAATTAAGACTCAAGGCAGCCTGACCAATACCTAACCAATCCCTTTGCTGTGGTCTGCATGATCATGTCCCCTGCAAATCCATAGGTTGAAATCGAATCCCCAACTCGAGAGTATTTGGAGGTGGAGCCTTTAAAAGGTGATAAGGTCATGAGGGCAGGGTCCTCATGAATGGGATTAGTGCCCTTGCTGAAGAGACCAAGAGAGAGCCCTAGACTTTCCCACCGTGTGAGGCACAGCAAGCAGGCACCATCTGTGAGGAGCAGGCACTGCCCACACACCGCATCTACTGGCACCTTGATCTTGCACTTTCCGAGCTCCAGACTATGAGAAATGAGTGTCTGTTTTTTATAACCCACCCAGTGTATGATATTTTTTATAGCAGCCTGAAAGGACTAAAGATAACCCTGAAGTCTTTGAGAATACCTGAAATTATAATTATGTAGCCAGTTATTCTTGACTTTAGGAGTGTCTTTAGCTGAAAGAGAAATTATTTTGTAGAAACTTTTCTTCCCCTGTTTTATGTTGTCTGACCTAAGCTAGTGCTAAATAAATGCTGGCTGAATGAGTTAATCAAGAGCAGCGAGCCATCTGTCCATGTGTCTATTCACCCATCCTTCTAGTCCTTGCTAGTGCCATTGTCGTTATTTCAACTAACCACAGATATAAAAACAAGGAACTATTTGGTTTTGCTTTCCCACTTAAGACCATTCTATGCAAATTAATTAACTTTCTGACCAACAGAATACTTACCACCACTTTTTGCATTTCTGAAGACTATAAAAGCTTAGCTATGTCTGAAAGTTTAAAACATTTGAAATTAAAACAGTGTCCAGTAGGGCAGTTCTTGTCACCTATTTTTATTCAAGCTCTTATGGTTTAGCTCAGTATAATGAATCTGGTTAAATATGTGATATTTTTATTTGAGGAATTAAAATTGAGTTGAGAAAAAGTTGATAACATTTGCTGAAGAAACTGAAGATTTCTTCTGTAACCAAAAACAACGTGTTAAGTAAGCATTGTTAGTGTATTGAGGCTAACGTTGTCTGCGATTAGTAAAAGTCCTGCAAAGTGATTGTTAGTTAAAGCCAGTGGAAGTTGGTTTTCACACCCCCAGAACAGTTTCAAGGTTTTTGTAGGCTTCAATTTAATGCTGGACATCGCATCTCTAGAACTTTTCCATCTTTCATAACTGAAACACTTTGTCCTTAACTTTAAGGAGTTTACAATTTGGGCAGAGAGGACTGAGTTGTATGAAGTCGTTAAGGAATGATCCAAATTTGTGTTAAATGTTACTCTTCAGATGATAGTTAATGCACTTGGAGTTCAATTCAGGGATGAGATTAATATAAAATGAAGTCATTAGAGAAGGATGAAGCAACATGGTGTAAAGGAACATGTAAGCCCCCGTTCCAGGTATATTTGAGTCAAATATTTCCTTTACCTCTTGTAAGCTGGGTGATGTTGGAAAATGATGTCGCCTCTTCAAGTCTTAGTTTTTTGCATCTGTCAAACAAAAATTGCACTATCTGTGGCACAAAGTTTTTAACTTGAATTGAAATAGGAGATGAATATTCAGTCCCAGCACTCACAGGTAGAGGACCACACCCCTGCCTGGTGGCTTTTGTAGAGGTATTGAATTTTATTATATGGGAAGACGAGCTCCAGGCATGCTGGGAGGACCCTTGCCATAGCATCCTCCGCCTCCTCCTCCTCACCAGCTATATAATGATGATGAAGGCACAGAAAGCACTTCTGTGATTCAAGCTCTGCACACTTTACGTAAGGGCTTTAGGAAGTTGAGTAGCAGTTCCCAGGACTCAAAGCTCGTCCATTACTGACCTCAATATTGGCACCTTTGGTGATGGGGACTAAAATCAACAGCCCTTAATTGTTGGCCCAGGATCGTCCTAGAACTTGGACAGAGTTCTTGTTAGTGACGTTGGTTCCCCAGGGGGCACTGCAGACCTCCTGGGTCCCACTCTCAGGGGCTGGAGCTGGGAAGGCCACTCCAGCCTCCCCCTGGTGGCTCCCATGGCCATGGTGTGTGGGAACCCTCTCCGTGCTCAGGGCTCCCCTCCATCCGCAGCTTCCTCTTCAGACCCCTGCCCCAGCCCACCTCACCTCTGCTCTCGGCTCTCAGAAAGCTTTCAGTGGAGTGAGCAGAAAGGGAGGACAATAGAAATTTAGGGGTGACCTCTGTGCTCTGGACACCTCAAGTTGTCAAAATAAGTGATAGAATTTTTAAATGTGATTATTCTAACATTCCTTAGTGATAACCTGGGAAATTGAAAAGTAAATAGTGCTTAAAGACTGCCTTCCGGGGCATATGTTTAGAATGGTGAGATTCGCATGTAATCATTCAGTAAACCTGATTGACGTCCTGCATTTTCCTGAGAAAATGAAGGTGTCACAGATGAGGATGAGACTCGTCACATAGCACCCAGGAAAGCTGACGTCATATAAGTAAAGAGATGTTTATCCTGCAGTTTGGCCCAACATGCTACCTTAGTTGAAGGAAGAACAGCCTTCCATGAGCACACAGATTTGGGAGGTCAGACGTGGCCCCAAGGGGAGGCCTGGGAGCCGGATCCTGGGAGACGTAGAGATGGGTGCTGGTGGAGAAGGTGCAAGATATGCAAAACATGGGCTTATGCAGAAAGGCATTGGGGGCCTGGAAAGGGTGAGATGTTTAAATTAGCTGGAGTTGTGGGTGGAGAGACAGGAGGTGAAGCAAAAGGTAGGATGGTCAGATTGAATATTTCCTCCTAACACTCCAACTCAGGATTTCAGGTGCATGGACAGATTTGGTCCAAGGGGAGACCCTGGGTTCTGTTTCGGTTACACTGAGTTCCAGTTGCATGTGGTTAGGTCTGAGAGTTGGTTGTAGATCCATCTCTGAAGCCAGAGAGGAAGGCTTGGCTCAGGCATGGAGACCTCAGATTGTCTTTGAAGCCATAGAAATGGATGAGATCACGTCTGAATAAAGCTCATAGAGACACAAGCTACCAAACAGTTTGAAACATCAGGTACTATCATCATTGTTAGAACGTAGCAACTCGGAGAAATGACAAAATAATTTTCTTATTCCATTGAGTAGAGAGCTCTCCTTTTTCTTCTGAATTAATGCTTCAAAAGTGCAAAAGTGCTTAGCATAGATTTTTCTCAAACATCTCAATCGACAACGAACGGGACCAGACACAGTATGAATTTCACCACTGGGGGCGAGAGGGTAATTTAGACACTGGGTTTCTGCCTGGCGACTCTCAGGGAAGGGCTGCCAACATCGCCAACTGGGTGGTTGTTTTGTAATTTAGATATAATAAATCTAAGGCAAGTAATTTCCTTTTAGAAACCCGAATTGCTTCCTTAACAGAATGATTGCAGTTATATTTAAGCTGTGGGTTAGATGAGAGTTTGGGAAGGATACCCAGAGGACTCTATTAATTGCACTCTTGTTTTAAATGTAATATGGCTTTTATTCACAGGAAACTCCAGTGGTAAATTTCCTATAAGCACGGGTTTATGATTTAGAGTTCTGAAAGGAGCTTTTGAGGTTTTGTTCAGCAAGGCATTCTAAGCCACTGTAAAAGAGATATCATCTCCCCTTCTGGCTATGTTCAGGCAACTGCTAGTGGAGGCAGGGAGCTTGCTGATTTTAGACGAAACTTGAGTAGGGTTTATCGTCGACAAGCTAAGCAGTAGCAGGAAAATAAAAATAGCAAGTCCTTATGCAATGTACTCTGTGTTCCAGGCACCATCCAAGCAGACACCAGATAAGCTCACGTAGTGGTCCCCAGGCCTGAGAGCTGGGCACTGGGGCAAGGAGACACAGAGATGTTAGTAACCTGCTCTTGGCCACACAGCCCATAAATGTTTGAGCTGGGAGTCTTATCTGGGCTGTCGTGTGACCCCAAGGTCCACACTCTGAGCCTTGTGCTCTGCTTGAGCACCTACTGTGTGCCAGGCTGTGGCCTGGAAGCCAACGAGATCACAGAGAACAAGACAGGCTACATCCCCTGCAGCCTGGAACTCTCTGGAACTTACATGCCAGGGGCAGGGCACCAGGGTATGTGGTTTCAAATAATAATTTGTGGTTAAAGGATGTTGCATTTAATTTATGACCAGGAACGTTTAAACTGACTATTCTTTTGGGGGGAAAATAAGCCATTAGTTGAATCTGATAACTGAGTTAATTAAAATCTCCTTTTCAGACACACACTAGCCGGGCAGACCTGTTTTCTTCTCTGAATTCCCCTTTGCTGTATAAATGTAATGCTGAGCTCCCGGTGCCAAGACCAATTTAATTCATTTGCTCATTTACAAGTTAAGAGAAAGAACTTCGTAACGTATTAGCTGTCTGCTGCTTTGGGATAACGACCATCTGAATTGATGAACTTTATATAATGATCTGTTGCTATGGCGACGCGCTGCCCAGCGAGTGGAAGCGGGTATTTCATCATTACCTCACTGATAATGCTTGGAACAGTAACAGATGCAAACACAAAAGCTTTTCTTTTACTCTGCAGGAACTCTGAATCGATGAGACAAACACTAAAAATGCCTCTCGGATACAGAGGCAAAGAATCAGATAGAGTCAAATGCACAATTGGAAAGAAAGTAATTTAGCTTCCCAGGTTAGGGGCCTGGGCTGTCCGCATGAATCTCCAGCCTTGTCACAGGTGACCATTGTCAGAGGTGTCACTGGTCTCTTTCACAGGTTTGATTTTGATAGTGGATTCAGCGCATGCAAGACTGAATAATAGACGTTCCCTTAATATATAACAAAAGTTAGAGAAGTAATAAAAGGAGATGGAATCTGTAATAGATTTAATGTCCTTGGCTTTGCAACAATTCCTTTATTTTTACTTCCCACTTTCCTAACCTTTCTTTGTTGGTACCGCCCTTTTTCTTGTACAAAATAAGTTTTTATACATATCAAATATGATACAACTTCAGTCCTTAATTTTTTTATTGCACTTCAGAAGAAATATACATTTATCCTGTGTTATGGAAGTGTTTTGAGCTGCTGTACTTAAGACAAATTAATTTCTCTGAGTCTTTTTTCATTGCTCAGAGCTCTTGGTCATTTCAGGGTTTAAGCCATCAGACACATACAACACCATGACTTTCATGCAAGTGTTGTTTAGGTATTATTTTTGTATTGTTCAAGTTGTCATGATTTGCAGAAGCCTGTCTGATTATATACAGGTATGAAAAAAAAATGAACATTATTCTCCATCATTACAAAAGCAAGTGTTATATTGGGTTCCTCATGTTCTTTTCCCTCCTCTGTCTATCCCTCCCTCCTTGTTTCCCACGTTTCTTTTTCAGTACAAAATCTTTATTTTATATGTTTTTAAATGTTGATGGAACTAGAATTCTAGAAATCCTCCAATAAAAAAAAATCATTATAATCAGAAACCTTTTTCTTAGATATGTGAATGTTCATTCTCGAGTGCTCACTTTGTTCTCTCTGATTTCCCCAACCATCTGAGGCATATGCAGAAAGGTTATAAGCAATAGCACTGTCCATATGAATTATTATATAATGTTTATCAAATACATCAAGTTTGCAAAATGTCGCATATCCTGTGTTGTCCTGCCCCTGTTCTAGATCAGAGCCACATCTATGGGTTGGTTGAGTGAAATAAATAGGAATATTTGAAAATAATAGGTTGTTAATGTTATGAAGCTTATGATCATACAAGGTTAAAAAAATGGAATCGAAAATGATTTATAATACCTTTGTGTTATAGTTTAAGTCATAATATCTTAGAGAAATGTAGAAAAATAATTTACAGCCTAGTTGTGAAATTGCTCTGAAAAAATTATCTGGATGACAAACTCTATTATGTATATTTCCAACTCTTGACATAGAGTTCTTATATTAGTTTGCTAGGGCTGCCATAGCAAAGCAAGCACCACAGACGTGGCAGCTTAAGCAATCGAAGTTTATTTCTCATAGCCCTGGAGGCTGGAAGTCCAATGTCAACATGTCAGCAGGGTTTGTTTCTCCTGAAACCCCTCTCCTTGGCTCGTGGATGGCTGCCTTCTCTTTATGTCCTCACGTGGTCTTTTCTCTGTGCCTGTGTATGTCCCTATCCTAATCTCTTCTTGCAAGGACACCACTTAAACTGGATGAGGGCCCACACTAATGACATGATTTTACCTAATTAACACTTAAAAGACCCCGTCTCCAAATACAGTCCCATTCTGGGGTACCAGGGCTTAGGATTTTAACATACGACTTTTGGGTGGACACAGTTCAGCTCTTAACAGTCTCTGTCTTATTATGTGGCATATTTGCATACCAAAGGAGGGATTGTTAAGCTTGTATTCATTTAAATTGATCCTGACTGCCAAGATGCAAAATAGAATCTCACTCAAACCATTAAATCCAGGTTAGCCACTTAAGCACTGAAAATCAAAAAATATCAGCTATTTTTCCAGATAACCAAAAATATGGTTAATTTTCAGCCACCAATAATTGAATTATGCATATTAGAGCTTACATATATCCATAGAGATTTAAGGATTTTACTTTTACTGTCAAATTTATCATTTAAGCAAATCTTTTGTTATCTTAAGTGTTCTTTTTTATCCAGAATAAAACTCAAATAGAAGGGTTTTTTCATCAGCTTATTCTCATTTGCCTTTGAGCTCATGGAACTAGGAGCCTGAAGCCTGGTAGGCAAATCAGATCTGTCCTGGGCTTGACACCCCTTAACCCCTAGTTTCCTGTGCAGTGAGCACTATGATAAAGTAAGTGTATTTCTAGAAATCATAGCTTCACCTTTCTCTTGAGTAACAATTGCTATTTAATGTACTAGTTTATCAATTCACCTAACTCTTTAGGAACTCATCAGCCATACTATACTATTGATGCCCTGTTAGGGGGATTGCATTTCATACTTTTTATACTTTCAAGTTGCTTTTTATACTTTCACCTGCCTGTGGACAGGTTGCCAGCAGGTGATGCCAGGTGCCCAGGTGAGGAGTTTGAGACCAGGTTCTATTCTCCTGGCTGCACTCACTGGCTGTGTAACCGTGAGCTTATCAACTTAACCTTTGTGGACCTCCAGCATCTTACCTGAGAGAGGAGGCAATGGAATTGTCCTAGTGCAGGTATTTCTAAACATTAATAGAGGGTGAACCCAACTCTTTATTCAAAGACAAATAATATGGCAAGGTTCAATATGTGAAATGCAGAAAAGTGAAGCTTGTTGTTCTGTGGGTCTGGCTGTCTCCTGTCTCAGGGTTAAAGTGTGGGCAGGGGCTGGGCATCTGGCTTTCCAGGGTGGCACTGGGACAGCTCTGCACATCCCCAAGTGTCCAACGCTACAGCCACAGCTCCTGGCCAAACCACAATGTGGCTAGTAGGAACCAAAATGGGCTTAAGCATAAAACATGCTCAGAACTCACTATAAGAAAAGAGGCATAATATCTCATGGGAAATTTTATAATGACTCTATTTTGAAATATTTTTACATATTTTATATGCATTGGGTTAAATAGTAAATAGTTAAAATTAACTCACCCATTTCTTTACCCACCTCTTATTAAAGGTGCCTGCTAGAAAAATTTTAGATTATTAATACTTATGTGGATTGTAATATATTTTCAGTGGACAGTACTGTTCTAGATAAACCCTATTGACGCCCACCGCCTCACACGGGTGCACACGGGTTCTGTGGGTATTTCAGTCATTGTTGCTGCTTTCCCTTGGCTGCATGCCGGTCACTGTGTTCCCGTGAACTGCGCTAGGAACTTGTCCTGGCAGCTTCACTTACGGCCACATTCTGCTCTAAGGACGGTATTTCATTCAAACCCCAATTTTTGAAAACATATTTCCTGCTGAAAAACACCTTTTTCTTTTCGGTTACTCTTCCCATGGTGTTCTTAGCAGCTCACTCGTCCCAGGACTGGGACACACTTTCCTGTGGGGAAAGGCCGGTGCAACAAGTGTTTTGTGGATCATTTCTTGTGGCTGGAATTCTTTGGGGGAATTTCTTCTTGTCCTTTTCAAGTTACACTCTGGTCTTTTAATAAGTATTGTGTAAATATTTCTTCCCCAGTAGTCACATTTAAAATTGAATTTACTACGATTTTATGTGACAATGTGCAAACTTTACCTTTTAAACCATTCCATTTATGACCTTTTCTTTCTCCTTTGGTCGTTTTCCTAATGGCTCAGATTGTTGAGTTTGAAGGGCCATCTCTGTTATTCTAATAATCCAGTTCTACCTTTGCTTTTTCCATATGCCATCAGATCTACTCCTGGTAAATTGACTTCAGCAGAAATTGACATTAAGAATAGACTAATGGCCAACTAAGACATAAAAAAACGCTCAACATCTCTAATCATCAGGGAAATGCAAATCAAAACCACAACGAGATATCACTTATCTCCAGTGAGAATGGCCTTTATCAAAAAGTCCCAAAACAATAAATGTCAGGGTTGATGCAGAGAGATAGGAACACTCATACACTGCTGGTGGGACTGCAAACTAATATAACGTCTGTGGAAAGTAATATGGAGATACCTCAAAGAGCTACAAGTAGAACTACCATTTGACCCAGCAAGCCCATTACTGGGCATCTACCCAAAATAACAAAAGACATTCTATAAAAATGACATCTGCACTAGAATGTTTATATCACCACAATTCACAAATGCAAAGATGTGGAAACAACCCAAGTGCCCATCACTATACGAATGGATTAATAAAATGTGGTATATGTATACCATGGAGTTCTGCTCAGCCACAAAAACAATGGTGCTCTAGCACCTCTTGTATTATCCTAGGTAGAGCTGGAGCCCATTCTACTAAGTTAAGTATCCTAAGAATGGAAAAATAAGCACCATATGTACTCACCATAAAATTGGTATTAACTGATCAACACTTAAGTGCACATAGAGCAATAATATTCATCAGGTGTTGGGCAGATGGGGAGGAGGGGAAGGAGAGGATGGGTATATACACACCTAATGGATGTGGTGCACAGTCTGGGGGAGGGATGGACGCACTTGAAGCTCTGAGTCAGGTGGGGCAAAGGCAATATATGTAACCTAAATATTTGTAGCTCAGTAATATCCTGAAATAAAAATAAATAAATGAGAAAAATTGTTTAGACTCACAATCTAGTGATCTGTGTTCAGGAGAGTTCTCCCGTTACCTTCAGCAAGCACACCAATGAAGCCTTTTTTATTCATCTGAGGGCTGCTCTAGTGACAGTGCATTGCACTGTCATTTCTTTGAGCAGTCATCCTTTTTTCTTATTTTTAAAAATATTGACATTTAAGTGTGCAAACAACTTCCACTCATCTATAGTTATTTGCATTTGTCTTTGCATGCCCCCTGTTTAAATAGGTGACACAAGGGAGCAGAGATGTCAGTCACTGTGTTTGCCTGAGGGCACCCGAGTCCCCCTTGTACATAGACAGGGAGCCAGGTGCCAGTGACCAGGAGAACACCTTGTCTTCTAACACAGATGTGCCTGTGCTTGACCTCGAGATGGGGAGCAGGTGGCAGCTTCCAGTGGATCAGAATGCTAGCTTTCGTCTCATTTACCCCAACTGATTAAGTTTTATGATTTCTAGAAGAGGGCATGGAGTAAAAAGAGAACCCAAACAAATTAAGTACAATTACCTCTTCCTCTTTTGTTATCAGGTTGCTTTATAATTAATGTTCACTTTAGAGTTCGTTGCTATAATCCTTTATCTTACTCATCAGCCCTGAAGTGAAAAGTCATTTCATGCCTGACCCCTTACAAAACTTTGAAAGTATAGTTCACAGGAAACATAGATCAGCTCAACTTCCTGAAACTCAATTTCCTCTTCTGTAAAGTGGGGATACTCACACATATATTGGGTACATCTTCAGTAGCTTGCTGAGATGATCAAATGAGATGTGATAAAATGGGGCCATCAAATTTAGCAAGTAAAAATACAAGGTGCTCACTTGACTTTGAATTTCAGATAAACCATGAAAAGTTTTTTAGTATTGGCATTTCCTATTCAGTATTATTCATGGTTTATCTGAAATTCAAATTCAAGTGAACATCCTACATTTAATTTGGTAACCTTAGAATACAAACATGTTTACTGTTTTGCTAAGTTGAGACAAATATGTTATTCAGTATAATATTTAATGATATTTTCACATAGTTACAATTGTTCATGTCTTTTGAATAACAACTGCACTGCCAGCTTTGATCAATCTTAAAAGTCTCACAGTGGCTGTTTCTCTTTAATGATGAATACCTAGAGTTTTCAGTTTGTGAGATAAAGTACAAATACCTGACACTCAAATCTGTGCCCATTACATAATTAGAACTGGACATCTTCACGAAAAGGCAAATATCATGAGAGTTAGCACCAACATAGTGTCCAGTCTGTGCGTCCTGCAGTCGGTGCCAATTCTATGGTTCCACATTGTGTTCTCCTCCTCTCTGCTTGGGGAGCAAAGCTGCAACTGGCAGCAAGTGCTGATTTTTTTAATTTTTTTGCTGATCTCAAAATGTTAAAGAATGATTAAGAAGGTTTTTTTGTATTTCTGGAATATATTTTTTTTTCTGCAAATGCTGTTGATTAGAGTATTGAATTTCAGATGTGTAGAAGGTATGTGTGGTTTTATTTCCTATGGCAGATTTTCAGAGTTAATATTTTACTGGATGAAACTAATTACAGTAATTTTCTTTATTCATATTTAGTTTATGACACTTTGGGTTGATTTCCAGCTATATTAGGGAAATACATGTTTCTAATTTCACCTTCATGCTGACTGATATAATTCCCGCTAAAGATCATGATGGGGAAAGTGTTAGTCAGCGATCTTTAGCAAATACAGGGGTAATAATGACATTCTCATTCTAGTCTAGATGGCCACTCTTCCTTCCCTCCCTTCCTCCCTTCCACCCTTCCCTCCTTCTCTCCCTCCTTCCTTCCTCCTCTCCCTCCCTCCTCTCCCTCCCTCCTCTCCCTCCCTCCTTCCTTCCATTCCTCCTTCCCTTCCTTCCTTCCTTCTTTCTCTCATTCATTCAGTCTTTCACCAGCATGTATTTACAAAGCACCAAATCTCTACCAGCCCTAACAGTAGCCACTAACACATATCAGAGAACAAAAGTGACATGATTCCTACCTCCATGGAGCTTAAAAATCAAGTGTAGAAACCACAAAACAAGTAAATCAGTAACTAAAACTGTGATAAGTGTTATAAAGTAAAAGACAGCAACAAAATGGGTCCTGATGTTGCATGCTCTCATATCAAACAGATGTTGGTTCTTTTATAAGCCAGGCTCTGTCTGTCTGATTCTGCAAGAAAAATGACATTCTCAGTTGTCACCTCAGGCAAAGGAACCACTTGCACATGATCCGGGACAGTCCCAGGCTCTTGGTGCTACAAGTGCTTCCTGGGGGCTGGTGGCTGGAGCACAGACGGGCTTAGGTGAGGCTGGAGCCATACATAGGTCAAGAGGGGCCAGGTGCATCACAGCCCACGGGTGACCGCAGGCCCTGCTGTGACCTCAGAGGGTCCAAGGCAGGAGAGCGGGGCCATCAAATGTGTGTCCTGAGGCTGCCTCTAGACTCAGTGGGGAGAGAACAGTGAGTTTTTAAGAGTCCAGGTGGGAAAGGTGCTCTAAGCCCAGGCAGTGGGAGCGTGAGGTGACAGGAGGTGGTGGGCGAGGACTAGGTGAGCCTTGGATGAGGAAGGGAGGGCCCAGTCCTCAGCGTTGGGGTCAAGGTGCTACCTTTCCTGAGCTGAGGTCCCAGGAGGTGGGACAAGCTGGTGGGAAGCACAGGGCATCCCCCCAGGCCTGTTGAGTTCGTGGCATCCCGTCCCCTCTCTGGGGTTCAGCAGAACAGTGGGCAGTGAGCCCCCAGCTGTGAGGACAGTCCCCTGGGTGTCACCACAAGGAGGTGAGAAGACTACAGCCCAGCATGTGCAAGGGCAGGGTGCAGGCAGGGAAAGAAAGACTACAAGGACACAGGGAGGGACCCCGAGTGCTGAGCTTGAGCGTGACGCCAGGGAAGGGGACTTAAGCAGGGGCTCCTCATGTGACCAGACGCTGCAGAACGTGAAGGAGACACGGCAGAGCCACGGACCGGGACCCTTCTCTGAAGCGCCAGGCCCTGCAGTGTTGTAAGGTCCCATCAGCAGGAGAACCGGGCGCGAGGTGTGCGGACATACACACTGAAAGTGTGCGATCAGTGGTGGCGACCTCTGTTTAGTCAATTTATGAAACAGTCCATTTTAAGTCAACCTTTGAAATTTGATTGTTTTCACAATCGCTTAAGAATTTGAAATGCATATGAGCATATTGGGATTTAGATTATTGTTAATTTGGGCAGATTTTTCAGAGTGATAATCCATCCACAAAACAAATAATCGACAGCAGGAGTCTTTGTTAGACTCTCGAATAAGAGTTAGTTCTGTAATCTATGTCTCCCATGTCAAGCTTGGCTGTCACACTGTGGCTGTGACAACAGCCACAGCACAGCAGTGCCCCAGCTGGGCGCCCCTGCCCTGCCCTAGCCCACCTGCACCCCTGAACTGCTATAAGCGCTTCTGTTCTCCCCACCCACCCAGCGTCTCCCACAAACACACAGGAGCCTTGATGCCGATGTTCCCTCCTAGCCCCTGGGATGGACAATGGTCCCTGTTGCTGCAACGTCCCCAAAGATGGCCACAGGATCTATGCCCAACTCTGCTCTGTAGAAGGCTTGACACCTCCATCTGCTGGCACCGTGTGGAGGCCTCCTCTCAGGCCTCGTGACGGAGACATCTGTGCTGAAGTCACATTCCCCGAAGCTGCCATCCTGTCCCTGTCACTGCCACGGTGCTGTGTCACCTCATCGGGGCTTTGTGCTTCCCCAGGCAGGAAGACCCAAGACAACCTTAGGAACTGTGGTCTCCACGTCAAAATTAAGCTGAATTATAGACTAAAGACATAAGTTTCTTCTTACACACTTATATCTGTGAGCTGTGAATTTGCTAAAATATCTGCTGGTCTACTCCACGGCTGCCCCATTCTCTGCCTGTTCCCCCCGCCCCTGCCGTACAGGTACCCTCCAAGACAGGTACCCTGTTTTTAATTTTCCCAGCATATAGCTATTTCAGTGTATGCTCGACCTTTTTCTAAAGTAACATATTTAACTAGCTAGCTTAATGTGACATTAAGCAATTGTCTGCTAATTCTGTATCCATAATTATTCAACCAGTTCATAATCAATAAATTTTCATTAGAGATATTTCACATATATATTTTTAATAAATCTGGGCAATTATATGTCTGCATATGTATTTTCTCTTTAAATGCAAATAGCAGCCTGTGTCCTAGGACTTTCATAGAGGTAGAAAAATTTAAAGTATTTTTTGTCCAAAGTCTTTTGCAATTCATTGATTGGTAGAAGGCCTTGAAGCCAAAGATTCTTGACTTTACTTTTGATTATATAATAACTTCATTTTCTGTGTTTGCAAACTAATATTTATGATGTGTTGAAACTGAGGATCATGGTGAGTTTTATTCAGTTAGTACCTTCAGGGTGACTGCAGGAACCTGGCGGTGGATCTCAGAGGCACAGCTGGGGGGCTGGGTTTTGCACCCTGGTCTTGCAGGCCGGCATTGGGGTGGGGCATGCTACAGAGCACCCGGGAGAGTGGTGCAAGTTTCAGATCTGTGTCCCTGACATAGGTGTTGGCTGTGCCGGGCCCTCCACTCATGTGCCTGAAGAGTTCCACGTCCACAGCTGCCTGTTTGGGCAGTCTGTGCTTCCGGCAGTGCTAAAAGCCAAGCTTATAAATATGTGTTATAAACACCCAGGGAGCAGAAAACCTGGAGGCAGGGTGGGGGCTTGGATCAGGTCAGAATCGAATGTTCAGAAGCACAAAAGAGAAGAATTAGGGGGGTGGAGACCAAGAAAAGCATGGCAAAGAGCAAGCACTAGAGAGAAAGGGAGAGAGAGAGAGGGGAGACAGAGGAGGTAGAGATGGGGAAGCGTGTATTCCCAGGGCAGGAGAGAGCAAGGTGCATCGTGGTTGTCCTGATGTTTGTGGTTGCCTGTCACATGGTGTTTTCCCGCTGGGGCCACAAAGTCAACATCTCTGATGCCTGGACTCCAAGATGGTCCTGTGAGGATTTCTCCTTCCTGGCGTTCTCTGCAGGTGTCACAGAGCTTGCTTCTTCACTCTCTTGATCTGTAGACTTGCAACTGGAAGAGGCCTGTGGTCTATGATTAGTCCTCATCCCTGGCTGTGTGACAGCATCATGGGAGGGCTTTGAGAAATCCCGGAGCCTGGTCCCCACCAGCCGTGCCATGGGTTGAATCCCTCTGGAGTGGGGCCCGGGAGTCCTGTTTGGGAAAGGTGCCCCGGGGACTGCAGGAGCTGGAGATCCATGCATTGGTGGCACGCGGCACGCTCCGCGTAACCCGGGAGTGGCCTGTGAGACCTGCTGACCTCATTCCCTTCTCTCCCCGTGGCCTTTGCAGATTACGGCACCATTAAGAAGGTGCGGGCGCCCCTGAATCAGACCTCGGGCAGCTGTCTGCTGGAAGAGATCCAACTCTTCCCCGAGGGGCGGCAGGAGCCCGTCCGGAGCCTGCAGATCCTCCACAGCCAGAGCGTCCTGTTCGTGGGCCTGCGGGGACACGTGGTCAAGATCCCGCTGAAGAGGTGCCAGTTCCACCGCACGCGCAGGTAGGGAGTCCCTGGGGCTGGGATGCGCTGGGGCTGAGACGGGCCCACCCAGAGGCAGGGCACGGGAGCCTATTAGCCTCTGGACCTTCCTCCTGTGAGGTCCTCTCCCCGGTGCGGAGCTCTCCTGCTGCTGATCACTGTGATGGGAATGACCCGCCCGCTCCCCATGGAGGAGGAGCCGCGTTCTAACATCTGTAGGCAGGCGTCAGCGTTATGATCAGGTATTCAGTGCCTGAGAACACTTGTGATAACGCTGATATTTGGTGCTCCTGCGTTGATGTATTAATCTGGCACAAGTTTATATTTTACCTGAATATGGATGTAACAAAAAAATATTCTAAAGAGTGTGTCCTCCTAGGCCAGAGCTCTTATGCTGAAAACCCCCTGAGAAGAAGGAGTGGTGGACATCGATGCCACGGTGCCCCCTTTCCTGGGTGTTCCCATGCTGTTGACCCTGAGCCAGCTCCCTTGGGGTGCTGCCCCCAACTAAGGTTGCAAGCGGGGTAGTGAAGGGAGTTCTAGAAGGCACAGGGGAACCTGAGTGCCATCGTGCGTTCCTTCGCCCCCAGCTCGTCTTCCCCTCTTCTCTGGGGCATCCACTATCAACCACAGCGGTGTTTGAAGCTTAATTTGGAAACATGAAAGCCCAGGTGCTTAGGAAACAGAATAATACTGTATGCGCCATCCACGTGGAAAGTGCTTTAATGTTGGAAATGGCACATGTACTCTGACCCCTGACAAAAGACTGCCCTTGGAGAAATCATAATCTCAAATGTTCTCAGGGATCAGAACTCTTGTTTAATTCCCCAGAGCAGTGCACAATTGCAGATTCGGTGTAGAAATGGTCTTTTTTGGCATATCACTCACAAATACCTGCCGTACACAGGCCACTCTTTCTGTAAACGAGGTGCCTGATGCCACCAGCTTTGGAACTTATCACAGAAGCTGCAATTCATTGTACAGTCCTGTTCTTGCTATTTCGTGATGCTTGTCACTGAAATACTTCTGAATTCACTTTCTCGCCTAACACATGTGAATTGCTATAGAATCATATGGGGTAATATGTAGAGTATAAAATTTAAAGCACTCTGCAAAGTTGATATCCTTAGGTAGAAGGAAAGGTCTTGTGTGGAATCACTACAATATACCTTTAGAGATGATTCTAGAAGATGAAGTGTATATATAATGTAATGCCTCCTTTGGTATCAGAGAGAGTTGAGGAATAATGTTAGGAACCTCCCAGCTATAATAATGATAATAATAATAGAGCTACTGGAAGCATTGATAATAGATAGTGATATTTATTAGCAACCATATTTTACCTACATCTTCCTAAATTTAACGAGTGGCTGCTCGAAATTGTTCTGCTTTGTGTTCCCTGCAGGATTGGTGTAGGGGAGGAATTATTCTTCCCCAGTTACTGACAGTCCAGTGGGTGACAGGGAGGGCTGAGGTCTGGCCAGCAGGATGTCACAGGTTGGAATGCATCTGGAAGGGCACAGCCCAGTGAGCTCCAACTTCTAATGATGACTTCTCTGGGGGTGACACAGGGCAGCACACAGGAAGACACAGGCCTGTACTGTCTAGAGCGTATTTTCGGTGCCAGAACGGGAGTGCATGGCTTGCAGAGCGCGCAGCCATTCATCCTTTTCGTGCGCCCTGCTACACCGAGTCCGGGTTGCAATAGCTCGGCTCCTTGTACCTGTGACTTAGGAAACCAAGTCCTGCATCGGGTCAGTGAAGAGAGGCGTGGTGTGGCTGGCGTCTCTCATGCAACCGCACTTCAAGCCCGGTCGGGAATCCATGGGAGCCAGCGCCACCAGGCACCAAGGCACATCCAGGGAGTTCAGTTTCCCCTTTTCTTTCAATGAAAATAAGTCCCCTTGTCTGTCTTCATCGGGCTCCGGAGAGGAGAGAGTTTTACATTTATATCTGGAGCTGAATCTCCCTGCTGTTCACCCGTCCACCTGCTCAGAGAAAAACAGTAAGAGATTATGGCTTTATTGCCGAGTGCTAGACTGCAGTCTTCTGTGCGCCCGCACTCAGAGGGGGTTAGTTTGTGTCTGGCCCCTTAATATTCCATTGAAATAGAGAAAATCTATTTCAATCCAGCTGTTTCTCTGAATTCTTTCCAATGTTTTGCTCCACTCTCCTCCTCCTGTAGAAAGATAGGAAAGCCTCCCTGCTTGACACTCCCTGCAGCACAGAGTCTGCTGTTAAATATCTGTATGTCCATAATATCTGTATGTCCAGTTTCTTAAATTGAATTACAGGGAAAGACAAAAGCAATTTTAATTATCCAGAAATACTTCTGAAGAAGTACACCTGATAGGACTCTGATAATAATCAGATAACAATTGGATGCTCATTTCTTTGCCAAGTATACTTCCCATAGTAGAATATCCACAATTTTATTTATTATTGGAAAACCAGATTCATAAATAAATTTTGAAGTATTCAAAAAGAGATAATTGATCTTAATTATTTATTTAAAATATTTAATACAATAAATTCATTAAATTAAATTGATTGAGTTACCTCTTTCCTTCAAAATCATATTTACATTTTTCATTTGTTGAATATCCCTTTTTCAAAGGCAATGCACAATGGCATCTATGAAAACATTGATGAATGATAAAAATTGATATAATTTCACAGATTTCTTTTCTATATCTGGCACTGTGCTAGATTTTATCACAATTCTCTTGAATCATTGTGTCAACCCTGAGGGTGAAGGAGCATATCACTTGTGTGGTTCAGATGGGGAGATGGGAAGCTCAGATTTTGGGTGTCCTGCCCGAGGTCACATCGCACCTGAAACATGACACTCAAGTCAGAGCTGGGCCTGTCTGGGCCCAAGGCCCATGTTGTGTTTTTGGTTTGATTTGCTGCCCCTGGTACTGCGAGTGTCTCCCTCTCTGGTCAGATTTCGGTGGAAGGAGCTGCTTGATTGCGCTTTCCGTGTGCACTGCTGGAAGACAGCACTTAGTACCTAGGCAGGCAGAGCCCAGGGCTCCCTACGGCTACTCAGGGCTCCTTCCCAGCAGCTGTCGCTTTGTTCTGCTTGCCATAGGCTGGATCGAACAGACAGGAGGGGGGTTTGTATTGCTCCCTAAAGCTTTCTAGATAAATCTCCATTCTCCTCTTGTTCTCAAGGAGATACCTGGGGCCACAGGGCACTGGCCAAGCACCTGCCTGCGCTGTCTGCAGTACCCTCGCTTTGTGACTCTGAACAAACAGAGCACGAGTTTTTCCCTTGGAAAGTTATTTTATTAAACAATATTTACTTCCTAATGTGCATGCCTAATGGGTACAATGTACACTATCTGGGAGATGGGCACACTGATAACTTTGTATCAAACAGTACAAAAGTAATCCATGTAATGAAAACATTTGTACCTCTACCTAATATTCTGAAATAAATTAAAAAAAGAAACACTAGAGAATCCAAATAAAGCCTATTGTTTGTTTTATTTAAAAAAAGAACAGTATTTAAAAATTATATTCTAGTCAATTTTAACCTCAAAAGGAATAAAACATGTTTTCATATTAGCATTTATTGGCACAGCCATTTAATAAATGGGATGACAAAACTGTGTCAATGGTAAAGCCAACTCACTGGAATTGGCGGTTGCCTCTGGGATATAGAGGGCAACAGGACCTGTTACCGTGTTTCCCCGAAAATAAGACAGGGTCTTATATTTATTTTTCCTCAAGAAGACACCCTAGGGCTTATTTTCAGGGGATGTGTTATTCTTTTTAATTACAGTCCAACAATCTACATTTATTCAAATATAGTTAAGTCGTCTTCTTCTGGAACATCATCATAAATCTCCAAACCCCGAATTCCATCCTGAATTTGTTGTGACTCTATTTAGACTCTATTTAGAACCACTTAGACTCTACTTAGAACCACTGGCCCCAATCTCTCACGTCAAGCAATAGAGCTCTCATGGGGCAGATGAGAAGGGCTGCTCTTCTTCTTTACCGCTGCACGACGAAATGCACGGGTTGTGCAGATGCGCTGCGTGGCCACGCCCACCACTAGGTCTTATTTTCGGGGTAGGGCTTACATTGCGCAAATGCTTAGAAAGCCTGCTAGGGCTTATTTCATGGGTAGGTCTTATATTCAGGGAAACACGGTACTACTCAGGCATGCCTTTTTTGACTCTAAGATTCACTGGACTCATTGAGTCCACAAATGTGTAAGTCTCATAAAGGGAGTTAACACTTGCTGAGTTTTGAAGAATGTGGGCAAGGCTGGATAGGAGTCCAGTATGTGACAAGGAAGGGAGGAAGGCTGGCCTCTGGGGCCCAGCTCACGTGCACCTGGTGCAGTGTGGCCTCCGCAGTAGCATTCCGTGGCCTGTGACGTGGGAGAAGGTCTCCATGGGAGGCACGGGATGGGGCAGCCTAGAGCAGCCACTCACTCAAAGCCCTCTGCTGCAAATACCAACATGAAGTGAGCACCTGCCATTGGGAGGGAAACCAGACTCTGGCAAGGAGCTCACAGAGTCCCCATCTTGCTGCCTCAGGAAGAAAAGAAGGATGGCAGGACTTGGGCTTTAATTATCATGTCTGAAAATCAGTTTGTTATTTTCCTCCCAAGGAAATACCATAGGCTTCTAAGTGGTAAGACTGATTGCAGCTCTTCAAGTCTAAGCAAAGTAAGGCTTGAGGCTATGATGAGGGGAGGGCTTTGACGCAGACGTTTAAAGTCACTTTAAGGGCTGTGTGTTGATGGAATCAGTGGGTCACCACACTTTCTCTGCAAAGAGCCAGACAGAAAATATGTTAGGCTTCGCAGGTGCATGATCTCTCTTGCAATGACTCAGCTCCTCCCTGGTAGCAGGAAAGCGGCCACAGACCGTAATGAATGGGTGCGTCTGTGGGTCAGGAGAGGCTGAGGATTCATCTGGTAAAGAAACAAAGACCCACTATCAGATTCAGAAAGTTCATTGCTTACACAGACAGTGAAAGTAAGGGCAGGAAAGCTGTCAGCCCCCCATGTCCCCTGTCCCGCAGGATCATACCAAGTGGGGTGAGGGAGGGGGCAGAGCCTTAAACTTCATCAGAGGCTGGGGAGCAATGGGCAGCTCTCTCGTGACGCCTCCCTGGGACACAGGGAGGTGGCAGGAATGGCCTGTTGCAGCTCCTCGTAATCCCTCCATATTACAGAACGGGGGAGGACTGTGAGCTGTTCTGCCAAAGTTCAGACCAGCTGTAGCAAAGTTGTAAGCCTTGCCCTGTGGCCTTTCCAGAATCATGAACAGTCTCCAGGGCAGAACACTCCACAACACTGTGTTTCAGTAACAGTTTAGGCGGCAGACCGGATTTAGCCCATGGGCTATAGTTTGCTGACCCCCTGAATTAGATTATCATACACCTTTTGAATGAACAAATGTCATTTTAATATGCACCAATTTATAAATTAGCTATTAAATGTATTATTAAGTTACACAAATCAACTCTGTACCCTAATATTTTCTGAAGATCATGCAGTGTTCTACTCTTTGGATATTTACTCATATATTCTTCATTTGTTTTTATTTGACACTCATCATAATTTATGAGATAAGCCTATAAGATTATAGAGTCAACATTTGTATATGAGGGATTGATCTGAATCAGAGAGAGAATGTGCCAACATTCTACAGTCTCAGAATAGAAACTAGAATTTCAAGCACAGTATGCCAGTGTGGCTTCATTCAGCCGTGAGACATGACATGAGGCTGGGCAGGGGGATCTGTGTTTCCAGGTTCTATGCAGCCCCCAGTGTGGTGTCCAGCTCAAGTCAGTCTCAGTAAATGTTTGGTGAATTAACACATGGACCCTCTTCCTTTCCTCTCTCTCTGCTGTTTTACTTCATAACCTGAAAAGAAAACCATAATTCCTATTAAAAATTAATACTCCCCTTACAGAAAAATGTAGCGATATAAAAAAGAAGCAAAACGGTGGAAATCCTTGGGCCTTGGGTGTTTGTTTTGTTTTAGTGTTGCTTTATGAACTAAATGGAGGGAGGAGAAAAGCTGGGAACTGGAAGAATCACAGCCTAGATATAAAATAGAGGAGTCACACCTTTTAAATTGTGCTTCATAAAACTAGAGGGAAATACGGAGCCATGAAGACAAAGACCGGCTCTGTTTTGAGTGCGTTGGTATCTGGTCATTCTTAATTCTGTTAGCCTATGATAGTGTTATTATTTTTTTAAAATATTAACACCGTTATTAAGAAAATTAGTATGTAAATTAGATGACTGCAGGGCATTTATTGTTCTAAAGGGCAAAGTTTGAAAAGGTAGAGTTAATACGTTGGCACCTGAATTAATTAAATATTGTCTAAAGACAGCATCTGGCCGATGGGAAAACGCAGGATGTACGGAGAGAAACCGCATGGTCCCTGTGTGGCCCTCCAGCAAGACGACCTCAGCCACTCTGTCATTAATCACATAAAAATTCAGAAGGACATTTTGACATGTAATTCAGTTTACAAAGTTTCTCTCCTAAAAATGAATTTGGTATTTTCTAAATCTCAATGTCTTGAGTTTTTGTTTACATAGGCTTTTGGTTTAGCCTCTAAAGATTGAATTTCCCTTAGTTAATTCCTGCATAGTAAATGAATTGAACTTATTACATGACAAACACGAAGCTGGACCCTGAGTGTCTGGTGACAAATGAGGCATCCCTGACCCTGCTCTCATGGGGCTCAGGGTCTAAGGAGATATTCTGGCATGAATAAAATCTCCTGAATACCTGCTGTGGAATCCAGCCAAAGCCAGTTGGCTTTATTTAAAACCGATTTATCGTTAGGGTTTGATCCTGGACTATGCTAGCACCTAATCTCCTCACCCCATGTTCCTGTCCAAATATTTTTTAGGCTGTATCTGAATCTTAACCAGTGTTCTAGTCTTCCATTTCCAGTAGCAAAGGAATTAGTCGTCAAGTTATGATACATCCATTGCATGGATTATTCTCTCAGTGGGTCATTCTGAAGCCAGTATATGATGGCTGTGGAGACATCTGAGTGGTTTCCAACAGCAACTGAAAAAAGCATGGTAACACTTTGTGTGTGCCATCGCCACAATTGTGCAAATACTAAAAAGAGGAAACCGTGCAAACTATATGCACCAAGATGCTTATTACGGACTGTGAGGAATAGGCAGTAAGAGGGGTTCTGAGGTGGGCTTGTCCTGGAACAAGGTGTCTTCCAATGTTGTCATCACGTAACAGCCCCAGGCCCCGGGCAGGGTGGGAAGAGTCAACGTGTGAAACTGGTTTTCTAAAAGAATGTGTTCTTGGTCTCTAAATGGCAGTCTGTGTTCTAAACAGTTACCAGCCTTTTGTGCTTCAGTTGAGAAACACAACTAAAAGAGCTCACAATGGAAAAGGTTCATTATTTACCGTCTACTCTATGGGCCTCCTGTTTGTGAGCTCCCAAATTTAAAGCTGCAAGAAGAACTTCACGGGAAAGCACGTGTTGTGGCAGTTTTCTTGGCTCCGGAGCCCAGCACCTGAGCTTGCCCTAAGATTTTTGTTTTCGTATTTGCTGCATAGTCCGATGAATTCTTAAGGAGACAACCATTCCCATTTGTCTGCAAGATAGCTTTCTTATGGAAAGAGCATGCACTCCGGGTTCAGGGCGTTCTGTGTAAGCCTTTTGCGCGGGGTGCGGACCATGAGCAAATCGCTCAGCTTCTCTGTGTCTCTTTCTGCAGCTGTGTGGTCCGTGTGAGCGTGTAACCAAGGCAAGGAGAGACTATAGAAGGGCCTGTAATAATCAATACAAGGCGATTCCTTTCCTTTCCTGCTTGACTATTACAGTCAGTCCCTGCAGGTCCTTCTGGGCTGGCGTTGCCTGTGAACAGCCCGTTTTCCTCACTCATACTATGTTGAAGGCTGGGTTTCAAAATCCCCCTCTGTCCTAGATGTAACTCAAAATCAAAAATGAAATAAGCCAACAAAAAGAAAAGAAAAAAGATAGAAAAAAAAGGGGCAAATGCTCTTCCCTGTGTGGCCTGCCTTCTTTGCCCAGGTCTACTTCTCGTCGCCTCTGGGCCTAAATGAAGGCAGACTGACCTGCCAAGCATTCGCTGTTGTGCCTTGAAACAACTTCACATCGTCTGAGAGGTACCAGGCCTGCCAGGCCAGATTCTGCTCTTTGCATTAAGTTGTTCACCTGTCTCTTGTCTGTCTGGGCACATGCATTTCAGATGGTTGCTGAGACTCTTTTTCCATCTGCACATACTGCCTTTTAAGATTTTGTGTAAAAATTAAAATGTATTACTTGACACGTTCTGCATTCTTCAGGTGTACCTGTTGACTCTCAAATCCAATTTCCTAGATGTTCTCTTGAGAAAACATGGGATGTGGCAAAGAAGGAATTGTGTCGTCATTTTTATCCTTAATTGTCTGGGAAGAGAGGAGACTGTGGGAGGGTCAAGCTTGGAGGTAGCTATAATTACACCTGTCGTATAGAATAGAGAGTATGTAGAAGGCCAAAGACCTGGGCTTCTCCCTGAACAAGTGGCCAGGGATTCTCTTCTTTCCTTCTGGAGCACATGGCCACAGCACTTTCCGTTCATCACTCCTGTAGGTATTCACACATGTCTGAGCCGCGAAATGCCCTATCTCTGTCCTGGCTTTGGTCTTTGAGCAGGATCCCAGCCTAGGCTGCCTTCCTTGGGGAACTTCATCCTGGAGCCAGGCTTGGCCTTTCCAGAAAGATTTTATGATTGTTCTAGAGAAAAGTTCACAGTGATTGAAGCCCACGTGGAGACCCAGCTAAACAGCTCAGGATTCAGCCCGTGATGAGGGAGTGAGCTGGGCTGTCTGCATCGGCTCAGAAACCAAAGCTGGTGTCCCCAGTTAATAGCACTGCTGGATTTCTAGTTCCTGGTATTTTAATTACTAATAACCTCAATTACTAGACCCAGAAAGCACTTTTGGCTTGCTTCTTTCAAATACACTATTGCCTTGTCACAATTTTTTTTTTTTTAAGTATCAATTTTCCTGAAGTGCTTCATTATAAAACATATCAATCTGGTTCACTTTTAAAATAGCAACTAGATTTCTGAGGAAAATTTGATTGTTGTATCTCCCTATTAATATTTTAACTAAAAAGCATTTGCTTAGTATTAGTGGCAGCATATATCAATTATTTAAATTTAATATTAAAGGCAAATTGAAGTGTGGAGATTAGTCATTGTTTTTAATCCATGTCATTTAGTAATAGTCCAATAGTGAATAGTTTCTAATAAATGAGAAGTATTTAAAGTTAGTCACTAGTTGAAATGTAGTTCATTAATTTCATCTACAAAATCATAGCACAGAACATGAATTATTATTGGATGCTTTCATGGATTTAGTATTGTCAATATAGAATGCTTTCACATACTATAGAAATGCATAGCCTATAATAACTTGTAATTTTGTTTATGGACTAAGTATAATAATTATATGCATCCCCATCTCAACAAGAGTTTTTATTACTATATGATACAATGTAATCCTCAGAGCAGCCCTGGGAGTGGGTATTATTCCAGTTTTGCAGAAGAGGAAACCAAAAAAATAGACATGTTCCAGTTGGATTTACCAATTGAAAAATTTGTAAATGTCTCAGAATACATTCCTCAGGAAGGTTATTGTCTTCTTGGAAGATACTGTAT
This sequence comes from Microcebus murinus, assembly GCF_040939455.1. Lineage (NCBI taxonomy): Eukaryota > Metazoa > Chordata > Mammalia > Primates > Cheirogaleidae > Microcebus > Microcebus murinus. The sequence goes on along the minus strand of NC_134114.1, from coordinate 6,612,955 downwards.
CTAATCGCTGTTCTTAAAGGAAAAGAGTAAATTCTGAATTATTTGGGAACTTGGTGCTCAGCAATAAGACAGATCTTAAAAAATATGAAAAGAGTAATTTGTAAACAGATGTTGATTGTTACCACAATCATTGCAATGATAGTAGAAATTATTTGCAGTGTGGCTTTTGCCCAGTATTTGGGAAGCACTTTAAACTGTGCAGCACTTAGAAGGAAACCCTAAATCTTTCACGGGGCTTTAGGGCTCTGCCTGTTTCTCTCTGCAAGCTTCAGCCCCAGCCCAGCACCTGCCGGCTCTCCCACCTGAGCACCTTCCTGTGCTGGTCTCTCTGCCCAAATGTTCTGTTTGTGCTGACTCCAATTGAATGGATCGCTTCTGTTGGTCCCATCGGTCCTAGTTTGAATGCCACTCCCTGTGTGTCCCCTCACCCCAGACACACTAAGTGGCCATTCCCCAGACGCTCAGGCCCTTTGGAGCTGGTTGTTGATATTTATCAGTGTAAGGTTATGATGTTTATTTTCTTAACTAAATGGCTGAGTTCCGTGAGCTCAGTGACTGTGTCTGTTTTGTTTGCCACTGTAAACCCAGCACTCTCAAAGTCTAGCTTGTGGCAGGTGCTCATAAGTCTTTGCTAAAACAATAAATGACTGAGACACTTTTAAAATCCCATGTTTAACGAATGCATTTTGGTGTTTTGGTAAATGGCAACAATTCTTAATAGCAAAAATAAACTGATACTATGTCACACTAATTTTGTGACAGAAACAAGCCAGAAAAAAGCATCAATACTTAGAACATCCAATATGCTTGGACATCATGCTTGCTAATAATCCCCACCTTTCCAGAAATACAGTGAAAATCTTTTAATGAAAATACCTATTTTTCCCGACATTCTAATTAACAAAGAACATAACTGCAAATTTTAAAATGTAAATGAAGAATTTAATGTATATTGATTTCATTGGCATGTAAAAAGGAAAGTAGATATTTATCTTTCTTTATTTTAAATAAAGGCCTGCCTCTACATATATGCTTACCTCTAAAACAGACTCTCAGTAAATGTGTTTTCAAAATTAAATCTTGAGATTCTGACCAACATTGTTCTCTGAGTTCAGATACTTTCAAATACTAGAGCAATATATAAAATGAGGGTAATGTAAGGTCCCTAACAAATTTAAAAAAATTTTTAAATTTAAGATTAACAGTTATAATTGTATAATATATATTTACAGGTTACAAAATGATGCTATATGTTTATAACTTGGAATGATTGACTGGAGATAAACTTTTATTAAAAGTACTCATCACACAGAAAAAACATTTTCAAAGTGGAATAAAGAAAAGTCATTTTCATGATGGCTGCTTTAATTAGAAACCCATGGTTTTCTATGTAGTCTCTTTAAGAGATCCAATATCCAAAAATAATAACTTGTGATGATTGCTTTTCTTAAAGTGCATTTTAAAATAAAGGTAGAGTTCATCCTAATTTTTGCCCATGGTGTAAAATATTTCACATGAGGAAATTATACACACACACACACACACACACACACACACACACACACACGGTATGTTTATTGAACGGGCATTTGTTTTTGTGTAGAAGTTTTAATATTTTAAGGGATAAGTGGAATGTTAAGAACAGGCAGAACCATTGGCATTATGGGAAGAAAGCTATGTTATTACAGGCAACTTTTCATTTAAAACAGCTTAAAATACATCCCTCTAACACTGTGGCATTGTTTTAGGTCTCCAGGCAGCTTTGTAGGGGAAGCCAGGAGTAAAGTAAGGGAGTCTGTGGAATTTTTCCTTTTTAGGAAATTTAATTTTACCTAACGGCCATATTGCTTTAATAAGAAACATGAAAAGGAAGTCAGGCCTTTTGAATGATCCTCTTAAGTGAAGCTTTGCCATATTGACCCACTAACATGAAAACAGGATCGTGGACAGAGAATTCTGAGGTGTGACGTACATTGTGTCATTTCATCAATGAGGAATTACTCTCTGGTTTCACCACAGGAGCCGTGCTGCTTTTGGCTTAGTAAGACCAGGACACTCTCAGGTCCAATCTCATTGGCACAGCAAGGTGGGGTCACGGCAGGAAGTTGAAGAGCCCTTAGACTCTGCTTCCCCCAGGTCTGTCTCATAAGTCCACTTGAAGGGTCTCCAGGTTTCCAGAAACTTCCTCTGGGTACTTGTCTACAGCACAACACTGCACATGCAAAGTCACTCAGAAAGAACTGGCCAACCCCTTGCCTTATTTTGTAGATACAAAAATGCATACTTTTCTCTGACTTAGTCATTGCTTATGATAGTTTATTCTCCCTATTCCCTATTCCCTATCTTCCCTATTCCCTGCCCCCCAAAAAGTTACTAAATCAATTGTGTGTCTGAGAGTTGAGAAATTGTGTATGTGTTTTGTATAATAGCAATGCAGGTCAAATTCTATTCAGTGGAACTGATCTTTGAAATGAATTTCTACTTAAAATAGTAAATTATTAGAAGTGATATTCCCAAAATCATAGATTTAAAAAAGCTGATGTTCACACTCTTGTAAATTAGTATTCGTAAAGGATGTCATCTGAATTTAATAGAAAAGGGAAAAAGAAAGCATACTCAGATCCCTCATTCTTGCTCCTGACACCTAGGTCTGTTTGTGCTGGTGGTGTGAGGTTTGAGAAGTTTAGATATTAAAATATGTATAAATGACTCTCTATTTTTTTTTTGAGAAGGGGAAGATAGGAGAGTTATGAAAATACATTTCAAATGGATCCAAGATAGGGAGACAAATGAGAAGATACTACAGAAGAATCAGAAGGAATCAGGATAAATGTTTCTACAATCTTTAAGTAGGGAAGATCTTTCTTAACATGGCACAAAACCTAAATACTACAAAGAAAAATATTCATAAATTTTGTTGCATAAAATTTTATAACATTTGTATTTCAAAAGAAGATTTAATGTCAACCAAGAAAATATTACAAGTGAGTATTTTTTTTTTTTGAGACAGAGTCTTGCTTTGTTGCCTGGGCTAGAGTGCTGTGGAGTCAGCCTCACTCACAGCAACCTCAAACTCCTGGGCTCTAGCCATCCTTCTGCCTCAGCCTCCCAAGTAGCTAGGACTATAGGCACTCACCACCATGCCTGGCTGTTTTTTTTTTTTTTTTTTTTTTCCTATTTTTAGTCACCCTTCTAATTTTTTTTCCATTTTAAGTAGAGATGGGGATCTTGCTCTTGCTCAGGCTGGTCTCGAACCCCTGACCTCAAGCCATCCTCCTGCCTCAGCCTCCAAAATTACAGGCATGAGCCACCGCACCCTGCCACATGTGGATAAATTTTAATACAAAAATATCCCCCTCCAATGATCATGCATTAATAAAAACCCAATGGCCCATGAAAGAAACCAAAGCAGGAGTTGGATATGCATGGGAAGTTTACAGAAAAGAAAATAGAAATGATCAATAGGTACACACACCCATGTTAAGTCTTAATCTAACTCACAACTTAAAGAAATGAAAACAAAGCTGAGATAGGAGGATCACTTGAGGCCAGGAGTTCAAGACAGCCTGGACAATATAGCAAGATCTCCATCTCTACAAAAAATAATAAAAACAAAATTGACAGCCAGTTGTGGTGGCATGCACCTATAGTCTCAGCTCCTTGGAAGACAGAGGTAGGAGGATCACTCCAGCCTGAGTAACAGAGTGAGACCCTGTCTCTAAATAAAAAAAAGAAAGAAAGATGGAAAAGAAGTAAAAGAAAAGAAAGGAAAAAAAGAAAAGAAAAGAAAGAAGGAAGGAAAGCAGATGACTGGGAAATTCTATTATTTAATCACTAGAAATGGATAAGTTTAAAAAAATATATGGCAACATCCGGTGTGAAACCAGGTGAAGTTGATTGATAACCATAACTCATAACTCATCAGTTCCACTAATAGAATTTTATCATGTAGAAAACCTGTGAAAAAATGAGCACTGCAGTCTTGTTTTTAAAGGAGAAATTTAACTAAATATTGGTTCATCAAGGAAATGGAGCACTGCACAACTATGAAATAAGGCAGAACTATATTTATTGACAAGAATAATGCAATTATATATTATTAGGTATAAAAAGCAAACATGACGCAGTGCGTACAATCACATTAGTATGTATTATATATAATTACATATAATATGTAATGTTGTAAGTCATATAATTACAATAGAAAACAACAGCATATATGTGTATATATACATGTGTGTATATATACACATATATAGATATATGTGTATATAGATATATGCCCACATGCATGCCTATATGTATGGAGAAAATATCTCCAGAATCTGCAAGCTGGCAGTAACACTACCTGTTAATGAGGAAGGAAGGCTTTCACCTTGTCCTTTATATCTGTCTCGTTTGAATTGTCGAATGCCAGCATATGCATGTGGTCACATATCAAAGAGTTCTAATGAGGTTGTAGTGACAGGTAATTGTTGAACACCCCTTTGCACCCCAACCTAGCACTATGCTGAGAAGCAGCCTTTTTTAAAAAACTATTTCTGTATGTACTTTCTTAGGTAGTTAATAAATGATAATTGAATAATAGCTTAATATATTTTGCTTGATTTATCATCTATGGCCATGTCTTTCCTTGTTGTGCAACCTTCAAATTGGCCTTTCCCTGCCTCAATTTCTTCATTTTAAAATGGGAATAAAGGTAGTACCTGGTTGAGATGATATATTTATAAGGTTGTAATGGGGTTTAAATGACCTAGTATGGGTCATGCCCTTAGAACAGTGCGTTATATGTGGTTAGCACGTATGGTGTGTTAATGATGATGATTTCAAACTATTAATATGAACAACTTTCATTACTTCTGTTACCTCCCTGCCTCCATGGATGGCAGTTAAGCTGTGAGTTCTGGTCCTGCCCTTGGTTGGAGGCAGTTCCCAAACAGAGCCTCCTTTGCTATACATGGCGTCCCACCTCTAAGAAGAGGACATCACGCCTCCGTTTGGGCATTGCCTGCCTTTACTCACATCCATTTCCTGCACGTCTGACTTCTTGAACCCTTCAGAGAATTCCAGGAGTCCAATGTCCTCTCTGACTATGGTGTCAACGTCTGTATATTTTTTGCTCCAAACACAGTCAGCTGTGTCTTCTCCTCTCCCCACCCTCATTCACCTTCTCTTGTGTTCATAATGTGGGGGCCACAGTCTTCATCTAATAGTGCCCATCTTGTGTAGGAGCTCTCTCATGTAGACAAAGCTAAAATAAAATGCCCACTGTCTATAATACTTCTGATCCACATGTTGGATATTATCAATGTAAATATGCAAAACTACTATTGAAAGTTTTAATACATTTTTAAGCTACAGTACACAAAAGGAAGATGTCCCTATTTTATTGAATTTGAACTAACCACATTGAAGGGTTTTGGATGCACCTACTTGTCTTTGGGCCAGTTTCTCAAATTTTCTGTGCCTCAGTTTTCTCACCAATAAATTGGTGATAATGATGATCGTGATGATGGTGATGATGATGATGGTAAATAAAGTGAATATAATAATACCCCCCAGCAAAGGGTTTAAGTGTCTAGATGATATGAGAGTTTGTATCATCGTTAATATTATAGTAGATGTTCAACAAATGATACCCGTTATTAAGGTAATGATGAGGGTGTTGATCACAACTATATTATTAATATTTTTGTGCACTGCAAAAAATCTTACTTTAGTTGTTTATGATACCAAAATGTCTATGTCGTTAGCTCATTATCTGTTCTGTATGTTAGATAAAATATAGAGTTTTCAAGGGGGAGGGCATAACTCTAACCCTTCTTAGGGAGAGGCAAAGATATACAATGTAACCAAAATGTCAAAAAAAAATCAAAACAAAACTTTTTATCGGGTGGTGGGCAGGCGGTAGGGGGAGGAGGAGAGGGGTGTATGCTTCCATAACGTGTGTGGTGCACACCACTGGGGGATTGGACACATCGGGGGAAGGGGGGGGCAGGGGCAATATTTGTAACCCTAACAATATTTGTACCTCCATACTATGATGAAATAAATAAATATAAAAAAATAGAGAGTTTTCAAAATATTAGTGTCTACATAAACGATTTAATTTTAATTGGATACTTACTGGTGTGCTCAGATAGCTACGTTCTCCAGTGTCCAGACTGAATAAATGCCCACTGGTTCTCATGGCAGGTCCCCACGCCCACCCCTGTAGGACGAGCTTGCCTTGGCTGGCGTCTCTAGTCCTAGGGAAAGCTACCTTCCTGTTGACCGTTTGGTGTGTGTTTCCAGCGCCTGCATTGGGGCCCAGGACCCTTACTGCGGCTGGGACGTGGTGATGAAGACGTGCACCAGCCTGGAGGAGAGCCTCAGCATGACGCAGTGGGAGCAGACCATCTCCGCCTGTCCGGTGAGCGCCCCTGCCCGCTGCAGCCTCTGCAAACACTGCCCCGGGGGAGCCCCACTCTCTGCCCCCCCTCGCCCACTCTGCCTGCCGTCTGTGCCTCTTCAGATCAGAACCTATCCTGCAAACCTACCCTGTGTTCTCTAAACTCCTTTGGTTTTTAACTCACGTGAGGGTCATGCTGTTGCTCTTACAGGCTTTTTGTCTGAAGAGCAATATGTCTTTGCACTCGCTTGGTTTTCTCTCGATTCCTTTATTCTACTCGGGATTTAATTTTTTAAATACCCCAGATTTTACAAAGTGTGGCAGTAGAATAAAAAACTGGAGTTTCTTTTCATACAAATTTATTTATTTGGATTTTTTTATATTTCAAATTATTGATATATTCAAAGAGTAATTTTAATCTCTATAATTTTTGCTAACCGTGTCAAGTCACACTCAACAGCCGAGTGCAAAGGGTTAAGAGAAGACAGTGCTGGTTTGTTAATGTAGCGCACTGTCTCTGTTTTATTCTGGGATTATTTTTCCCTCCAGAGTTTGGTGTGGACAGTTGTGCCCCTTATAGCACTAATAAAATGGGAACTTCCACACCCATAAATTTCCTTTGGGAGCTATCATTCCAGAAGCCAACATAAGGGAAGATTTGAAAAGAATAAACTAAAGGATATTACTTTGACCCCATGTGGGGCAGCCTTGTAGATCCCGCTCAGGGTCACAGGGAGGGCTGGGAGAAACAGCCTGGAGTGTGTTCCCACACCGAACCCTGTGCAATGAGGGGAAACTTGCCTGTATTTAGGGCCAGACTCTGGATCCAAGAAAAACAGATTGCACAGTTTCCTTTGCTAATCTATTTTCTTGGGTCCTCACTTGTCATAACCAGTATTTGGGGGATTTTTTTTTGTTTGCTTTGTATTTCATTTTTGTGGTTTTTGTGATTTTGTCTTTATTACCCTCATCCGGTAATCTTCGTTCTGGTAGAACACGAGCACCAGCTATTAACTTCCACATAATTGAAAGCAATCGTTAAGTCGCATTGCCATTGGCTAGTGTGTGCCTGTCGGTTCAGACATCTCCCTAGAAGGCAGAGGTTCAGCACGCTGTGCAACAACCTTGCTGTTTCTGCCTGAGGCACCTCAATGGTGGTCAGCCTGCTTCCTACTGAGGAAGCTGCTCCTTTGGTTACCTAAACTGTGTCTTACCTAAGCCTACCCTTCAACCTGAAAGTAGGAAGGCTACTCAGTGTGTCCCCACATGTTGGCACCAGATCCACAACCTTCACTGCCAGAATGTGCCTTGTCACACTCAGACTCTGAAAATCTTTCATGTACAATTGGCTGTCAGTCTTGTTGGTTATGTAACTTGTGCTTTATAATTTCAGAAGCAAACCTTTCTGCAGCATTTTCTTAAAACATGTTCTTTAAAATGGTTAGACAAACGCCATTGTTTGTGCTAAGTCCCTTCTCATTTCTGAACAACACTTTAAGAGCACAGAGGTGCTCACCTAAAATTCTTTGCAGCTGGAGAAGGCACAGCATGTAGTATCTGAAATGTAGCTCCAATGTACATATGTGTACTTTGGAAGAATCAGCACGTCTTCTTGAAGATCTTTGATCTTGCATTTTTAATTTTTTTTTAATTTCAGAATATTATGGGGTTACAAATGTTTAGGTTACATTTATTGCCTTTGCCCTGCCTGAGTCATAGCTACGAGTGTGTCCATCCCTCAAACAGTGCACACTGCACCCATTAGGTGTGAATATACCCATCCTCTCATCTCCCCTTCCACCTGCCCAACACCAGATGGATGTTACTACTATATATGCACATAAGTGTTTATCAGTTAATACCAACTAGCAATCAGACCAGAGAAGGACATCTAAGGACATCCAAATGGGGGCAGAAGAGGTCAAACTATCGCTCTTCACTGACTTCATATGATCTTGCATTTTTAATGAATAAAAAAAAAGAAGAGGAACATAGCTGTTCTTCACAAGCAAGAAGGTCATTGTCTAGGACCCAGGGTTGTGTTAGTATATATCTGAGGGATGCTAATTATGCAATGGGAAATACACACTCAACCACTTGCTTTATACCAGAATGTGTTAAAAAATGGAGGGATCCAGTATTTAAGAAGCGATAAGAAGGTTGTCGCTAAAGTTGTTTCCTGCTGGTGATAGGACAATTTTTAACAAAATCTGTTAAAAACTCAAGTAAGGTCAGAGGGCAACAGGGACCTGGCCTGGTGTCGGGCTGCCCCCTTCCACCGTCCATGGCTGAGAAGTGATCTCTGGGTCTCTGTCAGCAGAAAAGGAACAGCACGGTCTGTTCTTCTGATATGCGGTAATTTCGTTACACAAAACCCTCCCTTCCTTCTTACCCATAGTTTTTTGTCACACATCAAAACACACTTTTGATAAGTTAGGAATATAAATAGAAGCCAACAAAAGAAAATAAGTTATGTCATTTTGAGCAAAACACAGGAAAGGAAGCCATATATTTTTCTGATGTATAAAACTACCATATAGAAAATGGAAGATATATTATCAAACTACTTTAATTGTATATCCCTTTCTAGAAATCTATCTCTTAGAAAGACATGAGATGAAAATTATCGGCTTTAATGTAGAGCAGTCTAAACTTAGAGAGGCATTTTTAAAAACTATTAAAAATATAATTTGCTTCCATGTTATTTTTCATTTTTTTTTCTACTGAAATAGAATAATGGCTTAATTTTCTTGGCCAAATCTACCATATTTCATCATTTCTGATAAGCTATTGGTTGCTAAGTGTGCCACTGCTTTATGTGTGAAGGAAAAGCAAGCTGCTGCCATGGATTGCAAAATGCCAACTGATTTCAGAGATGAAATATATAAAATCTTGTGATCAATTAATACTTTTATTTCTTTACCTATATTGAAATGCATAGGCAAATAGAAGTATATCTCTTTATCAAAAAATTAAGTTTTATAAGCTGAAAGATTTTTGAATGGGACCATGCATCTTAAATCCCATGTAAAATTGCAAGTTGAATAATAAAAGAGAGGAGATCCTGTTTCATTGAGCTCACCAAGAGGTAGACGAATGTTGGTGATGATGAGTCAGCCTCAGACCCTCTTTTGTGACCTTTGCATGTAAATCTTCACAAACCTTGCACCAATGACAAAGAACAACTGAGTTCCCCAAAGTTAGTTCCAGTGAAACCTCACACAGTGGCTGTGATTTACGGCTGTCTTAGACCATTTGTGCTGCTATAACAGAATGCCTGAGGCTGGGTGCCCTAGAAGTAACAGAAATTTATTTCTTACAGTTCTGGAGGTTACAAGTGCAAGATCAAGGCACTGGCATTTGTTCTTGTGAGGGTCACCTTGCTACATCCTCACATGATATAGAAGGTAGAACAGCAAGAGAGAACCACTCCCTTCCTCAAGACCCTTGATACGGGTACTCAGTCCCATTCCAGAGGCAGGAGCCCTCATGGTCTAATCACCTCTTAAAGTTCCCACTTCTTAATACTATTACATTGTCAAGAGCTAATGGGCACATTTAGAGAGAAACATTCAAGCCATAGCAGTAGCTTAGATCCTCTGCTCCCTAGAGAGTTTGAATTGGAGATGAGACCCTCAGGAAATCTTCCTAGGGATTTAGGGACTTAAAGAAGACTGATTTTCCACTAGAAGATTCCCACTTAAAAATGTTTATGGTTTTCTATAGTCCAGAAGACAGGGCAGTCGTTTACTGACATATTGATTAACAGTCTGTTTGCTTATAAAATTGTAATTGAAAACATTACTCTCAGTTTAAGAGCTTTGAAGTGCTTGAGTAAGATCTAAATTGGCATATCTAAACTGATTAGAATAATATATATGTCCTACAAAGCTTGTAATGTTGTTTAGCAAGGGTAGCATAGTCTTAAGAATCTATGTGGGCTTTGTTTATGCACGAATGCCATCCATATCCTTTGTGGTACATGGTTACCAGGATACCATATCATAAAATGAGCACCTATTCCAAAATATATCATCCAATAACTAGCAGGATATGTAGATCAAATAAATAAGGGTCTCTCAATAACAAGATTCTTCTTTTCTCGGGGCCAGTGTGTAATTAGCATTTTTAGAGTGAAAGAGGACTTTTGTAATAGTCAAGCATAAAGCCTTCATTTAGATGACAACACCATAGACTGGGGGCTAAAGTGTTTACCCAATGTTCTAAAACTGCATTGTGAAAGAAACCCAATATTTTTGACATTATTCCTAATCTACAAGATAGTGCCATTCCCAGCTCTCAACATCTCCACAAAGCAGTGGCTGATGGGTGGACCAACATCCCAATCATCAGTGACAACACTCAGATGATGCAGATGATGCTCAGAGAGAAGGCAAGGCGTTGTTTCTGAATGTTGTGATAGAATCTACTGTAAGAAAAAGGAAAGGGAACGAAGGTTAAATAACGTATCTAGACCATGTGCTCACTGCCATGTTAGGCAGCTTTCAATGGACTATCACACTTAATGCCATGGTGACCCCTAGGGGAAGAATTTATTGTTTCTATTGCATAGATGAAAGGTGTGGGGCTCAGAGGCATTAAATAAAGATTGTCCCTATTCTTGGGTGAATCTGAAAGGATTCACCCATCCTATCAGAGACCACACAACACCTCAACTTCGTACTCTTTGGAGGGGCTGTCGTCCTGTGTAATTCATTTATAAATAGGGTTAAGGGTGGTAGTAAGTCGATGTACTAACCTGAGACAAGCCTTCCTGAAGAGCATATCCAAAATTCTGTTTTGTTACAATTTCTGCCAAAAGGCCCATGAAATTCGAAAACAAATACAGGAAAATATTTTAACTTCTGAAACAATATCTGAATAGAAAATATAAGACTTCCCTTTAGCTGTACGAGAATATTGGTTGGAGTAAAGTGATGATCTAAAGGTGTGCTCTGGGGACCTCTCAATTCACCAAATGCATCCACCTCCTGGGTGAGTTGAGAATTAATGAATTAAACATGAACGGATGAAATTTAGGGTTACGGATCACACTTGTTAACAAAAATTGCACCTTCCTTGGCTAGCGGCTGGAAAGCCATTATTTCCTGGGCTAAGGGAAATTTGCTGTGACATGGTTGGGGGGTAAAATTATATGAAGCTTTCTTTGAGACTCTCATCCAAGAGGGATCTAGAAATCACATTACAGAACAAAGTGGCCAAGATCACAGGGTCAGGACTCGGCTTATTTGGACTGATTCTTGAGTCTGTTATCAATACAACTAGAGTGATCTTGAGAAAATTGCTTATCCCATCTGAATCTGTTTTCCAATCTGAAAAATGGGATGCAAACACTAGGGATGTGGTAAAGATTCAAGGAGTTAATACCTATAAAGTGCAAAGTGCAATGTCTGGTATACATGAAACTATTGATACAAGGTATATGCTTTACTATGGTTTAATATTTAATAGTATAAAACACATACCCTATATAGAAAGTCATTTGGCAAAAATCCAAAAGATAGCACAACTACAGAGAATTTATTCTAGATAGCTTTATTTCTGGTGTCTGCTTAAGAAGAGATAAGAAAATATAAATATACCTATTTGGATGAAAATGCAAAGCTGCAGAACTTACACCATTATTCATGGTTCTATTTCCTAGGCAGATTTTCAAACTAATATACTCAGGCAAAATGAGCACATGGTTAAATGCAGCACAGGGAGCCCTCACCCAAATCCTCACGTGCTTTCCTGAGGATTGCAAGTTCTTCTTGCTCCCAAATGTGACTGAACCAACTGCAGTGGCCCTCAAAGACTGCAGCTACCCCAGCCCTGGCCAAAAGCTAAAGCCTACATTCTCATCCTGCAAAAGGACTATCACTATGTCCTCTTTATTCTTCCATGAGCCGTCACTTAGTTCAAGTTCTTCCCCTCCTTTCCTGTGTCATTCCTTCCTCTTTTTTCTTGTGTTAATGATAAGACAGCTAATCTTTTGCCCATCCATGTATTTGGAAAGAGAAGACTTACAACATCTCTTGGCCTAGGACCCTGTTATTTCCTGCCAGACCAAAAAGGGGAAATACACCCACACACATACACACACACACACATGCCCATGGGATGTCTATTACAAACATCTCTATTAAGGGCCTGACCTTCCCCACATCCCGTACTGTTCCTCCTTGCTATCTTGTTGTCTTGGGGTCAGCCAATAGGAGGCAAATAAGGAGGAGTGAGGCTGGGGTCTCTCCCCCTTGTCCTTCTTCAGTTCAGGATGGCTCCAGCAAACAGTCCCGCCCCCCATCTGCAGGCTTGGGAGAGTCACAGCCCCCCTGGGGGCTTCAGCACCCCTCCATGGTTTTCTTAACCCACCCCTGCCCAGAGAACCTTCAACACACTGTCATCAAAATACTCCAGACTGTGGCTTCTTTTTCCTGCCAGGGTCAGGGTAGATGTGCATATGCAAAACACAGATACTTCATCTGTGGGACCCCACCTATGCCATGGAGCAGCCTTATTTTTGTGTTATTTTATGCTTTGTAACTTGTGGGGCTTCCTTTTCCTGAATGTAACATTCTAGAGGCTTATGGCTCCTTCTCTCCAACAATGGACTGGGCCGGGGTTCATTCTACAGAAAAACAGAACTGTAGAGGAGGAGAGGTATTTTATGTACAATTTTAGCATCCACATAAAGCATTTACGTGGATGTTGATAGTCTCAGTAAATGGCCTCATTGTTTTTTCATGTTGTTTTGCTTTTAAAATTGACTTATTTTTAAGCTCCTTAAATTTCTGCAGCATCTGGATGAACTGTGGCACGTTTTATTAACGTGTGTCTGTGGCATTAGCAGGGAGAACCGCCTGCGTACACGTCACACGCAGCAGCCCCGTGTACCCACCAGCATGGGCCAGCCCTGTGCTCCAAAATCCCTTCCTTCCACAGTCCACCCCTTCACCAACAGAGAGCTTGGCAGGCAAGAAACTCTTTGTATTCCTGTACAAATCCAGCCAGTGAACCAAACCTGCAAGCAATTTGCAAAGAAACATAAAATGTTTTCAATGTGACAGTGCCCCAAACAGCAGCAGAAAACCCCCTTCTCTTCTCATCCCTAGTGAGAATTCTTGTCCCCAATTTCCTTTTTTCGGCAAAAGACCCCCCTCCATGTCAGAGGCAGGTGGGAAGACTATGGATCTGTGGCACGTGGGAACAGAGTTCCTGATCGTCCAGATCTAGATATTGTCTGACGTGGGGGTGTCACTTGTGAGCCACGGGAAAGGCACGTGGTACCTTACCTGTGTTTGTAAAACCAAATGGGAACTTGGCATTATTTACGCATGACCCACCTAACACGTTGACTTTCTGTTAGGGCCTCATGCCAACCACTTGACAGCATTCAGGTGGCATTTTCTCTTGTCACTCCTCTTTCCCCTGGAGAAGTCTCCCCTGGAGGTCAGGGAGGGGTGGGGTCAGCCCCTGAGGGCCCAGCCCTGGAGGAGCAGCTCATTCTACAGGTTCCCCATGGCAACCTCCACCCTGCCCCAGACTCATAGCACAGCAAGTTGGAACAGTGACAGTCACGGTCAGTACTAACAAACACAGTAGTATGTGCCTATATTGTGTAGCTATCATACAAACATTCTGTCTGGTCATGATTATGCCTTGATGCTGGCTCCATGAACAAGAGACTTGTGCTTTTAATGGCGAAAACAATAATAGCAGTGTTTGTGCAGCAGGCAGGAATTTGAGTGTAAAAGCATGTGAGAATTTGTTGGGACAGGTACAGTGTTAGTTCACAGCACAAGTAACTGCTGATGCCGTACTCACTGACACAGGATTTCTTTGGCCAGAAGCAAGAGAGAGGTCTGGTAACAGAGATGAAAGAATATTGAAAATCCCAGGGAACAGGATCTTTGTTTCTTTCACAAGAGAATCTGAGTGGTTAATGTCTTGTTTCATGCAAGGCTAGGTTCTCCAAGTAAAAACTGTGGTCTCCAGGGAGCTTTACAGACAGAATGGGAGTGGTACTTTTATCTTGCCAGATAGGAGGGTCCTGGGGACCTTAGAAGTGGGGATGTTTCCCTCTTGGGTACGACCCAGAGGCCACTTAGAACTGCTCTAGCGGACCCTGCAGCCCTGTTCTCCCCACTTTGCCACGCTTCTTGTATAAACAGCCAGGCATGGCCGGGCACTCACAGTTTCATCCGCTTTAGTGGATATCAAACCTTAGAGTGTTGGTTGTTACCGCAGTCGAGCCTGGGGTAACAACGAGCATGGCTCCAGATGCTTAATAGGCACTCTTTAAATGTGTTTTGAATTAAATGTTGCCAGTTGGAGGTGATTTTAGAGCCAGACCAGATCTTAAATAACTACATCACCCACCTTTTAGTTTTCCAAGATACATAACGTGCAACAGAGTCGTGTAGCTATGAGTTTTCACTCCAATTCTTCTTGTTTCTTGGATTTCCCACATTAGTGGAAAATTGACCTGATTGCCCTGTCACTAGAATCCTTCACTCTTCCTCCTCTTCCTCAGCCTCCCCACTATTACCTGCTCCTCCTCCTCCTCCCTCCTCCTTTGTCCTCCTTCTTCCTCCTTTGTCCCCCTTCCTCCCCATCTCTACACCAATGACTCCCGCCAATGTCCTCTGCTGCTTTACTTCGAAACCCTCCCTCGGGCATCAAAGTAACAAAAAATATTCCGAGGGGGTTCTGGTTGTCTTTTGGGAGATCTTTTACTCTGTTATGTTTGCAGCTTTCACCCTTCCTGACGCCCTTGCTTGGTTTTGCTTCCCAGACCAGGAATCTCACCGTGGACGGACGCTTTGGCGCGTGGTCTCCTTGGACGCCCTGCACGCACACAGACGGCAGCGCTGTGGGATCCTGCCTCTGCCGAGCCCGCGCCTGTGACAGCCCCGCCCCGCAGTGCGGCGGCTGGCAGTGTGAGGGTCCCAGCATGGAGATCGCCAACTGCTCCAGGTGGGACCCTCAGAACCCCCGGTGCACTGCCACCTGTTAGACTCAGGTTCCCCAGCGGGTTGGGAAATCATTCGTGACACAAACTGGATTTCCTTTGGAACAGAAAGGTGGCAACATGACAAGGAAATTCGCCGCTTAAAAATTGCATGGTCTAGGGAACAAAATTTTAAACTATAAATTAGATGATAGATCTAAACCTATTCATATGTTTGTCATTAGATTAGGAAAAATATTTTGAATTCGCACAATATGATTGGCTTATTTGAGGAAAACACCCGTGTTAGTTAAGAACATTTTTCTGGAATATATGCATGAATAGACCCTTACTGGTAGAACATAATACATTAGTTAGGAGATAGGAGAACCCAAGTCTCTGATCAAAAAATCTCTGCTCTGTGGTATGTCTGAACTCAGAACACCCCAACTCAGCTAACGTCAGGCATTTGGGTAACCAGGAGAACAGCTTAAATTGTATAACGCTGAGTGAGTTTCCTGTTTCCTATTGTGTTGTTTGTTTGATTTTTTTGTTTCAACTCTATTCAATGTGCTCGTCCTGTGCTCGTGCACCTGTAGTAGGTGACCACAGGGATATATTTTAAGCAAGCATCAGAAAGCTTCAGAAATCAGACTCTTAGCTTCCTCCTCACTTGTTCCTTCATTTAGGGTATTTTTAAGAAGAGTTATCTTCTTTTCATGAGCCTATTAAAAATGCAAAAAATCCTCAGGACAGTGAAATTCAGATCGAGTGATCAAATTGTATGGGAGCCCAGGACGTGAAAGCACCCAGGCCTCACTAGGGGGAAGGGGGCCCAGAAGAGGAAGGTGCAGGTGCAAAGGGCAAACTTTGCCCTCTGCTCACACGCTTCACACCAAAGTGTTGAAAGGAGCAAATCATAGCTACACAGATTAGGTTATCTTGCATTACAGAAGACATGGGTATGTCAACAGTGTATTATGCACTGCACACTTCCTATAAAACTAAGTAGTTTCCATCGGTGCCTGGCACAAACTTTATAAAAGCTATCAAACTGCTGTTGTTTGAAGGTTATAATAAGTAGCTAATACTCTTTTCTCATATTGTTTGATGGAGAAAAGGCCTATCAAGTGCATTACTGTGACTTGTTTAGTTGGAAAGTCATTCTCTAAGCAGAGCCGCAATACTACAAGTGGTTATTTTAAGATTAGAAAATAAATAGTGAGCCAGTTTTAGTGATGCTTTATATACATAAGGGGATTGCTTTGTACTGGCAATCATAAAATTGGTCCCCTTGCTGATATATGCTTACTGTATGCTGCTCCTTTGGCCACTATCTGCCTCTAAGCAGCATTTACAAGTATGTAACCCCATCCCTATAATGATTACATACATACACAATTGCATTCATTTATCTCCTCATTTATTATATTCCTAGTCCTTATGTATACTTTTATTTATTTTCTGCCCTGTATACATGTTTCATGTATTGTAAATAGAAGATACCATAAAATTCCATGTTTGTTAAGTAGTTTAAGAAATTAAGAATTTCCAAACAATTTTGAAGGCACTCTATTCTGCATCATCTACATTTTTTTTTACATATTAGATAAACTTTAAAAGTAAAAATGTTATTTTATTTGTGCTGAACTTGCTATTTAAGTTTTGGGTGTAATTCAGTGAATAAGTGGGATAAATTTTAAGATTGTAGGTAACAGGGTATAGGATACTAGCTAATTACTTTTATGAGAACATGGGAGGATCTATCTTACTTTATAGTAATTTTGGTTAAATTATCATAAAGCAGCTTTATTATAATATACATAAAGCTATGACTGTGTATTTTATTTATATCACTAAGTGTCAGTAAATAAAGTAGGGAAATATGAAGTATACTAAGACTTTTTTCTGGAAGAATTTTTATTTGAAATTATTTTTAAAATTATGTAATCAACTTATTATTTACACTTGGACCTTCAATGGCATAGTTGTGGACCTGCATGTTTTTAAAGGCATGAATAAAGTAAAACTGAGAAGTAATGATATTTTATTTTTTTCCAAAGGAAGTGCAGATAGATCTCTACTAGGTGTATGGATGAGAGTGATGCATATCCAAAGAGATGTATATGTTTTGGCAGATGTAGAAAAATATTCTACATACAGTAGACCATCTATGTGGAATTTGGAATCTAAATTTAATAAATATCTTAACACATAAAATCTTTAAAAATATCTATAACTTATTTTTTAATAGAAGGGGAAAACTGCTAAGGGAGATATTCAAATTATAAACAATCTGAATATAAGCACTTTAAGGGAAAAATACAATACTAAAAAAATTCTTCTAGCAATCAATAATGGTTTATTTTATAAACTACTTTTCAAAAAATGGTTCATTTTATTTTTATTTTTAATATTTTTATGTATCTACATTATTCTCACTATATAATAACATAAATACTATATTTATATAAAATTTGCACTCCTTATACTCTTTGTATCTTTTTCAATTTGCAATAAAATAGCCAAGAATTTGAATTTAAATTTCCTTCCCTCATTTTTAATAAAGTTTGTTTTAAAGCTTCCAAGAGTATGCAAACATTACAGCACTCTTTATCAATATGATTGCTGTCAGGAGAGTTAATGATTTTAATAGATTATAAAAGAAAGTGTTATATACAGTTTTAGGTGGTCGTTTTGTTCAAAGGTGCATTTTTTCATAGATGATAAAGGTGAAAAATTATAAAGTCTAGTCTAGAGGTTTAGAGATTCATTTCAAATGCTTTTCAGTGAAAAACATTATTCTTCATTAGTTTAATATTTTCATAACTCAGGTTTCTTAATAGTTTCTAATATAGCCCATGTAAAATTATAGTGCACTTAAAACTTTATCCCCAAATTTCCTATCGTGACTATAAATCGGATGCCTATGGGCGGGGGGATGATAGTAATTGGGACTCACTGGGCACAGTGCCTCAGTCCCACCCTGCAACCCCTCTTCCAATTAGCCCCACAGGCATTCATTCGGCAATGGATGCAGGCAGGAGCTGGGGCGACCCAGTGACCCTATTGCCTCCTCTCCCCCAGGAACGGAGGCTGGACCCCCTGGACGTCGTGGTCTCCCTGCAGCACCACCTGTGGGATCGGCTTCCAGGTGCGGCAGCGCTCCTGCAGCAACCCCACGCCCCGGCACGGCGGCCGCGTGTGCGTGGGGCAGAACCGCGAGGAAAGGTAGGTGCCTGCCCTGCACCCAGCGTGGCCACCCTCTCGCTGACTCCCGTTCCAGTGAGGTCTGTTTCCCAGCGGTTGTAGTTGGATCTAGCTCAGCTTATCTGCGGCACCCCTTTCTGTTGAGCTGAGTCTTCCTTTTCTGACATGCTCGACTTTTGAGCAAAGCCCCCCGGTTGACAGCATTGCTGGGCTGCCCTGCTGCCTGCACAGCTGGGTCGACTCAGCTGAGCAATTTCCAGGGCATCAGAGGCCCAGGGACCGCGTGCACCTCTGTGCTGGTCTCCTGCAGAACGACTCTTCTCATGGGAATTCAGCTAGGCCAGTTTCAAAAGCTGCAATTCCAAGGAAGACCTATTAAGTTTCCATGTCCAGAAGTTATTGGGCTCATGAGGTAAAGTTTTTGTCTGAACTCAAGTAAGCAGCTGGAGTGCAGGTGAGAACATATCCAGGGTTCCAGTTGTATTGATAACTACTCACTGGCCTATTAATAAATTCCCTCCATGAAGCTGCGGGGCAACCCAATGTGGGAATTCTTTTCCGTATCTGTTTTAAGCGTTTAGCACATCATGGCAACATTTCAGTTTAGTATTGGATTTAACAATATATTTCTTTGTATAAAATTTGAATTTGATTTTAGCCTCAAAATCTGCAGTTGTGATTGTTGAATCTTGCTTGCCTATTGTAGGTATATTCCAGTTTATCACTATTGGGAAAGGCTTCAAGTAGGTGGATTTCACAGCGATTTTAAGATGATTACTCTGCTATAATGACTTAAACGTAT
This sequence comes from Microcebus murinus, assembly GCF_040939455.1. Taxonomy (NCBI): domain Eukaryota; kingdom Metazoa; phylum Chordata; class Mammalia; order Primates; family Cheirogaleidae; genus Microcebus; species Microcebus murinus. Next base: position 6,593,599 of record NC_134114.1, on the reverse strand, counting down.
TGAATGGCTTTGAATGCCTTTTAATTAAAAGGTAGTTGGCTTTTATTTGGTGACATGAGTTCAGTGGAGCCTCTTATAAAAATACTGTATGTAGGTATTTGCTGTGTGATTAGTATTTATTTAAACAAAACCAACAGACTTACTGCAAGGTAGTTCTCTACTAGGTATTTGTTTTAACCTACAATCATTCCTAAGGGAATCATTCCTTTCTTTCTTCATTGTATTTCTCACTGACCAATTAATAATTCATTCCTTTTGACAAAGAGGGAAATGAAGATGATTTTTACAAAGTAGGGCTTGTCATTTTTTAAGTAGTCCCCTGGGACAGTCTTGTGCAGGCCTGTCATTTTCTATCTGACACCAGTTAGTATGTGGGAAAGCCTATTATAGAAGAATTGTCTCCCTGCTATTTCCAAGCCTTGTATGATTTAAAATCGGTTGGCAGTTTTAAATGCTATAAATTGTCACTTAGTACAGGTTGACCATCCCTAATCTGAAATCCAAAATGCTATAAAATCAGAAATTTGGGGGCACTGAAATGATGCCAGAAGTGGAAGATTTCACATCTGATCTCACGTGACAGATTGCAGTCAAAAATGCAGTTAAAACTTTGCTTCGTGTACAAAATTATTAAAAATATCGTATAAAAATTACCTTTAGGCTATCTGTATAAGGTGTATATGAAACATAAATGAATTTTGTTTTTAAACTAGGGTCCCATCCTCAATATATCTCATTACATATATGCCAATATTCAAAAATCTGAAAACATATGAAATTCAAAACATTTCTGGTCCTGAGCATTTCGGATAAGGGATACTCACTCTGTACAATGCATTCGGGCAAAATCACTTCCACATGTGCATAAACTTCCCTAGAATGGAGGAACTGCCACAAGCCTAGCATGTGTTACTACATTTCCTAGGCTGAGCACATACATATGTGGCTAACGCATGGATGTTTTCTGTGTCCACATGATTTTTCATAAAGCTACATTTTCAGAAAGAGATCGGGGAAAAAAGATGACTCATGTGTTTGAGGGATTACATTTAAAATGTTCCTTTTTGTGCAGAAGAAATGTTCATTTGTAGATTAGCATTTGGAGGAAAATTTGAATTTAATAAATAGATGGATGGCAAGAACCAGGGACTTTGTAAGATTTTTATGAAATTCAAACCTTCCTATTGAATAGCCTTTCTGGGGGCTACCAAGAGGTTAATGAAAGCTAAAAAAACCAAGTACCTGGTGTTTCTTCCTTGCCCATCACAAGTAAAAGGTTCTTAGATTTCTCTGCTATGTATGTGGAGAGTCTCTCCACCTAAGAGATATAAAAGAAAAAAAAAACATCATGATTCCAACAATGGAGATATTTGAAAACTAAACTGAAGATTAAAGTAGACCATGGTCTTCATATGAGAACACAAAAGACCCAGGGCTGGGCATGTAGAAGCATTAATAAAATTACATCATGCTACTGAAATACCATCACCGCTAAAGATATTTTGAGTGGCCCCAAGTGAATAAATAAATTCTCCCCCAAAGATTCCCTAGTTAGTTACTTCTCATCTGGGACAAAATCTCTAATATGTGGAATAATTAAGCCAGAGCTTTGCTACAACAAAACTCTCAGAAGTATTTCACATTATTTTTTTCTGAAAAAAAATCTAACTTATTTTTTACATGTACTTTAGAACATATAGACACATTTTTCTTGTTCGGAAATTTCCTTGAAAAGGCTTTCTTGAGTATCAGGAACTGAGTGTAAGCACAGATTCCCAAAGAGGCTACCAACAAGGAAGAAGAAACGGACCTCTGTGAATATCAAAATGCAAAGGTTATTATCTGTATTAGTTTCCTCCTGGGGTGCAGCAATAGTTCCACAGCAGGAGAAACACCAAGTGTTTATTGTCTCTCAGTCTCCATGTGTCAGGAGTTCCTACATGGCTTACCTGGCTGGGTGCTCTGCTCGGGGCCTCCCCAGGCCTCCGTCAAGGCATCAGTCAGAACTGTCGTCTCCTGTGAGGCTCCACTGGGGAAGGACCCACATCCAACGCCACATGGCTGTTAGGGTTGCTGTCAGTATTAGTTTACTGCGGGCTGTCAAAACGAGGAGTTCAGTTTCTTACTTAGCTGTTACCTAGAGACCGCCCTCAGTTTCTTGCCAAATGTGTCTGCCCAGCATGGTCACGTGCTTCCTCAAACCCAGCCAGCAAGTCTCCTCACAAGACGGGCATTGTGATCTTATGTAACACAATCACAAGAGCGACATCCCATCACCTTGCCACATTCTGTCCATTGGAGGTAAGACACAGGATCTGTCCACACTTCAGAGGAGGGGATGGCCCAGGGTGTGAAGTCAGGAGGCAGGATCCTTGGGGTCGTCTAAAGTCTGTGTGCTGCATTCGATTTTCTAACCCTAACCCTAACACATCCCTCTTTCCTCCTCCCATGTGCAAAACGCATTTCACCCACCCCCAAGGTCCCCAAAAGTCTCATTCAATTTAATCATCTCCCCGAAGTCCAGAACCTTATCATGTAAATCAGGCCCAGGTGTGGACCAGGCTCCCTGGGCTGTAGTTCCCATCTGTCAATCTCTAAAAGAAAAGAGAAGAGTTATTGCAGACAACAGACTCAACGTACAATGGTGGGACAGGCCAAGGATGATAGCTGTAGATATTTATGTTCAAAATGCAGGAGGCTGGAAATTACAAAAGACTCACTGCTTCATAGCAATTCTTCAATCTAGCTGGGCAAGTGTTAGGAGTTGTGTGGTTAAGTTTCAGGTCCAGGCGTGATGCTCCAGGGTTCTTGGCTCTGCCTTCTGGGTTCTTAGTTCTGCTTCCTGAATCATCCTTCCTTTCTCTTGAAGGAGGCATGTGCGTGCAGCTGGGTGGGCTAATCAGCCCCCCTCCTTCCAGTAGAACGTGGGGCTGCCGGCAGCCTTCTTGCATTTGTACTTTCTCTGCCCCTTTCCGTCCCAGCTGGTGGTATTTTTGTGGAAATAACTGTCTGAAAAACTTTATGGGTCTTCATTGGATTTCCCCGGAGTCTGCTCCACTAAACAGAAGCCGCGCTCAATCCTTTTTCAGGTTGCCCTTTTCTCCCTCGGGGTGCTGCTGGGATGGCCGAGGGACACCCTCAAGCTCACTAGAGACCTCTGGAGTGACTGAGAAGGACCTATGAGGCACACATTTGCTCTCGAAAGAACCTGTTTTGTGACTAAATTCTTCTCCGATTCTTTTATTTTCCTGAGATTGTAACAAAAGGTTGTACAGTCACACGCTCAGCTTCCTACTGTGTGCCCAGCTTCCCCGACAGTGCTTGGCAGCAGTTTCTACATGGAATTATGAGAAAGACCATTATTTTCATAGAGACTAGGTTTGTGGAAAAATGGATAATTTATGGAGAAACAATGCTGGGTCATTAATTGGCTTTTAAATTCAAAATGGAAATGAGCAGTCATGGGCAAAATTAAAATCTTAATTTTTTAATGCATCATGAAATGCATCTGTGTCTTTCAACGCTTTAAGAAACTGGAAACTCAAGAGAGCCAAGAAAATTTCCAAGACATTTAGCTCATTATTCGGCCTAAGTCAGCAGCATGTTGAGGTCTAGAGAAAGGAAGAACCAGCTGCCAGCCCATTGTGTAGATGTGTTATCCACGCATTAATAAAAATCTTAAACAAGCAGAGCTATCAAGGGAACTGACTCCCCAGCCCCACTGTTGTTTGGGTCGGGGGGAGGACACTTTCTCACAATTACAGAGGATCCAGACTTAAGGGCTCGCAAGGGCTTTTCCTCTGAGCAGTCTCTTCCAGAGTGAATTCCTTAGTGAAACCCCAGACATGCAGAGATAGAGCTAGCCCAGCTGTTTCTAGTCCCTCTGACTTGTTAGAGATGCCGCAATTTCCGAGGGTGACACCCTAGCAGATCCTGGTGTGGCTTGTTTCATGGACTACTGTAGAAGAAGAAAGAGGAAAGAAGAAGAAGAAGAAGAAAGAGGAAAGAAGAAGAAGAAGAAAAAAAAAAGGAAGGCAAGTTATTGACAACTTTAAAATGCAGCCAATAGATAATTTATTCCCAGTGACTGGGAGTTCCATGCCACATGCTCAGGTTGGAGTAGATTTTTAACTGTAATAACATGCTGAGCATTTTCACAGGTGGCCTGTTGTAGACAAATGTGAGAAAGTATTTGTGAACCATGATTTCTTTTGCCATGGGAAAGCACAGTTGCTGTGCTCTTTATTGAAAGTCAAAGGTTTTACAAACACTTTTAGTAAGGTTTTCCATTGCCCTCCTTACCTTTTTTATTTTTGTTTGTTTCGGGGTATGAAAGCTGAAATTAGGGTCTCGCTGTCTAGGAAGTCCATACCTTTTGCATGTCAGCGAATCAGCTTGGTAGCAGGAGATGGCCTTATCCTTCTCGTTCTACCCACAGTGAGCTACACATGGATATTTTTAATTAAATGCTGAGAGTTCTGCTATTCTGAATTTTCTTGACTTCTGCAAAATGTGTTCTCAAAACAAATGTCAATTTCCTCCTGGAATGCTCCATGCGCCAGCACATATGTTACTATTTACTTATCATAACTCTACACATTTGCACATGCCTCCTGAGGTCAAATTCTTTTCTTCTACTGTGTCCTTGCTTTCGCCTTGGCTCTTCCATCTAGAGGCCGTGTTCCCTAATTAGAAGGCTCCTCCCTTTTCCTGCTCCACTGAGAACGTCCACTGGCCCTGAGCTCTGATGCCTGTAGGCAACCATAGTTACCACCTTAAGAGGGAGACGTAACGCTTTTCTGTTGTCTTAACAACTGAACAGAAGAACGGTGTTCTGTTAAGTGTTCAGTTACATTGACTGCTCTTGTCATTAAAAGTTTAGAAAAACTTAACTGTTTGCCTGATTGGGTCTCAATTCTCTGGGGGCTCCTTCAGCCCCCACACAGCAGCCGTCTCTCCCTGCCAGGAAGAAGAAGGAAGAACTGGGACTCCACTGTTTGTTTTTCAATACACTCACACAGTGGCCATATCTTATTTCCAACCCCATCTCCAGCTCTTCTTCTCACGTTCCCCAACCCCGTCATATTTACCCAGCTTGGGATGTCTCTCACTTGGGTTGTCACAATCCGGATTCCTCTGGTTGATGTTCACTCCATCAGCTTTTCCTGCTGGTGGCCCCCATCTCTGGAGGCGCAGACCCCATACTGAAACAGAAGCAGTTCTTCAAATCTGAGGGGCCCCAGGCCACCCTCGGGATGAGACACCAACCCTCAAGACCAGTCTTCACCCTAACTCTGATGGTGCCATTATATCTCTGGAGCTCTGTGGAACTTCCTTGGTTCCTTATGGAGTTCAAGTTTTTCCACCCCATTTGGTAAAGATAGGTCATTCCACTTCCTGTTGCCGTTTTTAGCTTTTTCCTTCGCAAAAGTAAAAGAGACCTTTCTTCCTTCGCTGTTCCCATTCCTTCCTTCCATGCTCTTCCAGAGCAGCAGGTGTGCTACACGCCCCACCCTATGGGTGCCCTTCAGGCCGCCCTGCGTTCTGCTTTCCGCACGGCACCTGTTCCCTCACGTTCTCCGCGGAGCTTTTCCAGCTTTGTGGGAAGACAGTTCCATCTTACCCGCATTTGCTGCCGAGAAACCACACTTTGCAATTTCCTTCCCCTGGTTGCTGGCTATCATTTGCCCTTATTTTCTACTCCCGAGGTGCACTTCATTTTCCACGTGCAAAGCACAGTGATACCACTTTGTACTAAGACAGTGTTTCCTGCCCTGCACCGTATTCTTTTTCTTTTCTTTCCTTTTTTTTTTTTTTTTTTTTTTGAGACAGAGTCTCACTCTGTTCCCCAGGCTCGAGTGCCATGGCCTAGCTCATAGCAACCTCATGAGCCTAGCTCATAGCAACCTCAAACTCCTGGGCTCAAGGGATCCTCCTGCCTCACCCTCCTGAGTAGCTGGGACTACAGGCATGTGACACCATGCCTGGCTAATTTTTTCTATATATTTTTAGCTGGCCAATTAATTTCTTTCTATTTTTAGTCGAGATGGGGTCTTGCTCTTGCTCAGGCTGATTTTGAACTCCTGACCTTGAGTGACCCTCCCGCCTTGGCCTCCCAGAGTGCTAGGATTATAGGCGTGAGCCACTGCGCCCAGCCCCTGCCCTGCACATTCTGAGCTGTGCCCATTTTGCTGTGTTTATCTTTGGCTCTGAGCACCTGTGATGAGAAAGCCCTCTGTGCTTCTCTTTTCCTAGTGCCCTGCAGGGGAAGGCATTTATTAATAATGATAGCAATAAAGGTGCCTGACTTAGGCCAGCAAATCAGAACCTTTGCCTCCTGTTTCTAAAGACAGATGGCCTAGCAAGGGAAGTAGACATGAGAAAAAGTCTTGCTTTCTAGTATTCTCTGGAAGCTAATCTGGGCTTATCTACATAGACTATGGAATTTAAATAGTCCTTTAAATCTGTAGTCCCTGGCCTGATACCAGTCGGTGGCCTCTTATGAACTGGGCCACTGCCTGAGCTCCATCCTGCCCACCCTACATCCCCTACCCCTGGTCTGTGGAAAAATTGTCTTCCACGAAACATAGGAACTGGGGACCACACAGCAGGAGGTGAGCAAAGGAAGCTTCATCTGTGTTTACAGCCACTCCCCATTGCCGCCTGAGCTCTGCCCCCCATTCCATGGAAAAATTGTCTTCCATGAAAGCGGTTCCTGGTGCCAAAAAGGTTGGGAACTGCTGTTTTAAATCACCAGTGTGTCTCACTACATTTAGCAAAGTTCAGAGTAATTTCTTCCTTCCTATGAGCTGCAACTAATAGGCTATAGCTGTACAGACTGTCTCCTTGTTTTTTGTTTGTCTCCCTCACTTCACTTCATTTCACTTGTAGTATTAAAGATTCAAGAGAAAGGTGAATCATTATAGGGCTAAAGGAGGCTGTGGGTATTTGGCTATACGTTGGCAAAATGCATGTCTATGTAAAAGAATAGAAATGTGTTTAATCCCTACAAAATGAGACTGATATTCGTAAAATTGTATAGTAATTCAATTATTTTTGAATAACTCGTGGTCTTTCAAGTTAAGATTGTTTGACATCATTGTGAGAACCGACATATAAACTTAAAAGTAACCTAAGTCATACGTAGCACGGACCTTCATGCTAATGTCATGCTTTAACTTATCCTGATCTAAATGTAGGACTTGTGTCATTCAGGAATGAGAAATGAATTCCAAATAAGGCTATCCTGACTTTGTAACTGCTGTATCTTTCAATGTTTATGTTTAGAAGATAAATGCCCTACTTCGATATTTTCTGTACGCTCTTACTTTTGGGTGTCTGTTTGAAGGGTTTTGTTTTGTTTCTCCTTTAATTGGCTGCACAGGAAGATCCATCCTGCATTGTGAGTTCAGCATCTTCTTCATTGTCTGCCGTGCATCCCATTGTCTGTGCTCACACAGCATGGCCAGCGCCACCTCTGCCCCCCGTACTGTGGTACCGTGCCACCACTCTGAGTACAAACGCCCCTTCCCGCAGAGCATGCCCATGTGTTCAACATCTGGCACACGGATGGAGAGCGGAAATGTCAGCGGCCCCAGGCGGCACTAATCAGTCTCCTTTTCCTCTTGGTTTCCTCAGATACTGCAACGAGCATTTGCTGTGCCCCCCACACATGTTCTGGACGGGCTGGGGTCCCTGGGAACGGTGCACGGCCCAGTGCGGGGGCGGCATTCAAGCTCGCCGCAGGACCTGCGAGAACGGGCCGGACTGTGCGGGCTGCAACGTGGTGAGTGTCCGGACTCAGCACATAGGAAATTCTCTGCCCACACGGATGCTCCTGCACACAGTAGGTGCCCTGCCTGTGCGAGGTGCTCTTCAGACACTTTATGCTCTGCAGGTACCAAATGCTCTGAAAACGTGACATGTCTAGACATTGGGTGCTGTCACCCAGTAGGTGCTCTGTGGGCACCAGGGACCCTCCCACACTAGATCTTCCACAAACATGAGAATCTCGGCAGATGCTAGATGTTCTGCAGAGACTAAGCACTCTGTAAACGCAACACAGGCAGCCACTAGGTGTTCTGCACACACTAGATAATGTGAATCATTCGAGTTTTTCTGGTTCATGAGAATGTCTAAACCAAACCCTGGAAATTCAGAGTAGCTTGGAGGCTTCTTGAGTTAAGCATTCACATATGGGGTAAACTGCCCTAGGAGTTTTTCAGTTCTGATTTCTGAGCAAAACAAAAACACCGGCCTGCTTAACCATGGTGACTACATTTGGTTTGCGATGTGGAGTAATGTCCCCATGCTGCTTGGTCCCCACCAAGGCAAGGAGCGAATGCCGTGGCAGAACCTGACTGGGAAACTACACGGAGCTGTGTTCAGAGTGAGTCGGTGCCAGTTCAGAGGGGATATAAGAGAACTTACGGGTTTTGTTTGTCTTCTGCCTTAGCAGGTCATATTTCTTTTACCACTTTAAACTGTCTAATAAAATTCCAGTTACTCAAGCTCATTTCAAAAGGCCTGCCCTTGCTCTCCCTGTGTTTTCTGTAAGAGAGACTGAGTATGGACACCTGCCGGGCATCCAACCCATACCCCCTTCCCTGGTGCCGGCTCCATGGAGGGGACGCGGAGGGACGGTGGCCAGTGTTCTGGTGCAGACACTCAGCAGGAGGGGGTCTGGCTTGGCTTCCTGGCTGACGTTTCCAGCTGGCCTTCGCAGCACTTTCAGCTCTCGGTTCATGAGGCTGAGCGATGTTTCTGTGCAGCTGTAGAGCCTGCTTTTGTGAGATGCAAAACCCACACAGCCCAGATAGTCCTGGGAAATTTCAGGAGAGGAAGAGGGTTATGAGGTGCTTTGTCAGATAATACACCAGGCCCAAGGAGATTTTTGTTAATGGGATCTTCAATTAGATTTCTTCCCCTTTGTACTGACAAAGATGCTGTATAGCTCTAATAGAGTCTATTATTGATTATAGAGACAGTTCTTCCCAGATCAGCTTGAACTGTAAGCCATGAAAATGTTAGGGTATAGTTTAGGATTGTATATTTATTGATATTTCAGAGGCCGAAATTTAAAACTATTTATTTTAAATAATTTAAAATGGGGAAATCTATGAATATTCGTATGTTCCAGGAAAACCATCCAAAGGGCATAGCCTTATGCTTTACTAAACTATATTGTCCCCTGTTCTTGGTGGCATGATGTCCGTGCACTGAGGTCTGCTCTTCCTTGCCAAGGTGTGTCTCACCTGCTGGGAAACCATGGGATGAACGATCTCAGTTGGTCTTACACTTTAGTTTCCAAACACTTTGCTGTATGGAGGATTCAGAAAATGGTTCACATCATTCATTTTCTCACTGTGGATTGACTTCAATAATTATATACTAAAACAGTTTAATGAAAGAAAAAAAAAACTATATTAAGCAAGAGTGTAGCAGATCTCTTATATTGTTACTGGAATGTGTGTGTGTGTGTGTCCATGACACATTTGATTATAAGTGTAAAAACATCTTTCTAAAATGTCAATGTATTTATTGCTTTATTTATTACAGAATTATGGTTTGTGAAACAAATGCAATCTCAGATTTCAAATCCAAAAATTATCACTCATGTCCCCAATGAGATCACTGTCAGTTTTTAGGTAATTGAATGGTTTGCTTTTATTTTTTTGTCTTTTCCACCAAACTTAATCTAGTAGCAGCCTACTTTCAGGAAGTTGTAATTGTGGTAATTGCTCAGGAAGGAGCAATCTACTTCTTGATGATAGAAATACATTTATTTTTATCCTAACATGGCTTTCCCATGCATTCCAGTTCCTTTCTCTCTCTGTCTCTCTCTCTCTCTCTGTCTCTCTCTCTCTCTCAAGACTAGGTCTTGCTCTGTTGCCCAAGCTGGAGCATAATGGCCTGATCAATCATAGCTCATTGCAGCCCTGAACTCCTAGGCTTAAACAATCCTCTCACCTCAGCCTCCTGAATAGCTAGGACTATAGGTGTGTACCACCATGCCCAGCTGAGTTTTAGTAGTTTTCGTAGAGAGAGGGTCTCACTATGTTGCCCAGGCTGGTTGCAAATCCTGGCCTCATGTGATCCTCCCATTACAGCCTCCCAAAGTGCTGAGATTACAGGGATGAGACTCCATGCCCAGCCAGTTTCTGTCGCTCAAGGCAGCAGTGTCTGCTCATGCCAATGGAGGAACACAAGCAAGATAAAGGACCGGCTTGGTTTCTTTGCATTGCTTGGAAAATCTACTGTACCAATTAAATTCCTACAAAGTTCATTTAAAAACTATAGTTTTCTAACTAAAAACAACATTTGTGGTCTTCATCTTCTAGCTGCCAGTTATAAATCTTTGGCTATGACATGTGTTTGTTTTAGAAGTTGTTTTATCCAGAAAGTAGCTGTGAGTTTAGGGAATGTATTGATTTTGGGGTCACGAAGTGATCATCTGCCTGCTAGTATCTCGCTGGACACCAAGGAGGTGAGATTTCTGAATCTCACTCAGTCTCCTCCTTCAAGAAGGGAGTGACAGTTCCTCCCACCTAGAGCCACAGTGTCAAAGATAGTGACACTTACAAGGTGTGACAGAAGGTCTCACATTTGAGCCCTCTCTACTCTCATTTCTTTGTTACCCCAAGGTTTCAGCTGCTTGTATGAGCTCCAGCTTATTAAAAATGACAGTCTTCTAACAAAATGTCATTTACCCAGTAAAGCACAGGTGTGTGGAAAGTGTGAGAACCTTAATTTCCTGACCGTTACATTGACTAAGTCACCAAGCCTTTGTGTAAATCTCAATTCAAGAGGTTTAGTTCAGGCAGTGAAGGCCCCTTGCCCAAAACAGTTAGCTCTCCCCGTGAAACCCTGCGTGTAAAGTCCCCAATGTTGAAGGCACTTGGATCCCGGGGTTAGTTTAGGAGCTGATTGACAGACACAGAGGGAGGACCTGGATCTCATGCAGCCACTCAGTTGTGTGAACCTGAGACCCGCTCACTGTCCTCTGGGATTCCTGTCTGTTCCAAAAAGTCCAGGGCCAGGTCCTGAAGTCATTGATTCTGTGATCCTGGCCCTCTATCTCCAGACCCTGAGGCACCTGTGTCCAGCTGACTGCCACTTCCAACAAATGTCCCTCCCCAGTGGCTGAGACCTCTGATGAGCTTGGGATGAGCTACACCAGGACACTTGAAGAACAGGCATTTACTCCCCACTTCCAAGAAAGCGAAAACCACAGGAGCACGTGGGGTCCTCTGGTTCTCACTGCCCTTCCCCAGGCGGCATGTCATCCCTGCACACCCGTGGCTGCAGAGAGCAGGTGGACGGGGTAGCATGGCAGGTCAGAGAGGCCCTGACCCTGTGGTGTGTCCTGGGGCCTCGCCCGCCTGTCCCACCCCTCCAGGTCAGCGTGTCCAAATGAAATAAGGACGTTCACACCTGGCTGACGGTGATATCTGAAAGACTGCATGTGATACATGATATTTGTATATACCTGAGCCCAGTGCCAAATCTAACATGGACATTCATAAAATAGAAATTATTGTCACCATGATTATTAGCATCAACATAGTTTCAAGAAAAAAATATTCTATCTTTTAATAATATAATAGAAATGACATTTTATATTTTATTACATTTTAAATTATTTTATATTAATATCTTACATTAATATATAGATGTTATATATTAATATTTTGGATTAATATACAAATAGCACTTATGTTTTATATTGATTATGTTTGGCATACTTACATTTCATTTTTAACCTGTTTGTTCATAGTAACCATAACAATATTTGTTGGATATTGTTTTGATAATAGTAACCATAACAATACTTGTTAGATCAAGTCTTGCAAATCCCAACTTACTGTGTAATGTCAAATTAAATATTAGAAGTAAGTTATAATTATATGACATTATAACTACACACACTGGAGTTGTTTAAGCATGTTATAATAGCCTGAAATTGTTTTACATATTAAAACAATTAACTTTTGTTGAATACCTAGCACATGCCATGCATGCAATAGTAGTAATTAAAACATATCATGTTTATTCTCCCTGAATCCCTGTGAGCAGTTTTCATTATTACCTACACTTAGTGATGGGAAAACTCAACTTGAGACAGATGAACGAACTTGCCCAGTAGCAGGCAAGTTGCTAGCGGGTATGGACCAGCATTTCAGAACTGGTTTGCTGGGCACAAATAGAATTTCATGGCATGACTCATTTGCATATTATATTTGCTCAATGTTAAGTGATAAATGATAATTCCTTACTTTTCTTTACACTTATTTAGGTCAAGGTGTATCTTAAGAGAAGGAAGAGCTCTTTGTCTTTTCATAAGTCTTCTCTTGTTCATCAGCACCCTTGATTTTCCAAATATTATGATCATTTTCTTCCTGCCAACCATGAGAGTACCATTTGGAGATTATCATGAGCATGGAAATTCATCAAACATAAACTCATAACACAAATCGTAGCTCTGTGTTTTGGCTGAAAATCACAACACATGAAAGGAGGAAGGATGTAAAAATGTTGTGTTGTATCAATAGGATTATTTTTAAGTTAATGTAACTAACAATTCCCTCAAAGGTTTAGCAGATGTGTGAAAGAATAAAGCTGAGACAGCATCAGATACAGCTAAAATGATTTAAAAAGAGAAACAGACCTAGTACTGCCAGCACTATATTTCTTACTGAAATATCACACAAAGTATGAAACAATTGACCAAAAGCTATGATTTAAGATATCAACAGGGAGCACAGGATAAGGATTTATTTCCTAGATACAAAAGAACCGGGCCACAGAAGGCCCGGAAAGGTCAGGAAGAAACGCTTCACGATCGATACACGCTGTCAAAGGGGTTCTGTGAAGGTTAATCAGAGTTGATGTAACAGACTAGAATGGGTTTGTGTCGAATAAATGGTGCAACGGCTAAATTTAGGAGCAAGTGAAACCTGGCAATTGGAACTTTAAATGGGTGGCGATGTATAAAAACAATGACACCGTTACAAAATACCGCACTTGTCTGTAGCGTATTAGTGCTTTCAAAATGTTTTTGGGAAATGTCTTCTCACGTAGTCTTGATTTTCCAAATAAGAAAATCGAAACCAGTAGAAAAACTAGTTAGGTACCTATGACCCTACCGCCAGGAGAGCGAGATTCCAGGCCCAGGGCTTTTCACCCAAAGGTCCCAAAAATACCTTGGATGCTGTGGCCCCCTCAGAAAGCACAGGGGCAAGAACAGTCAGGTAAATGGGCAAGAGCTAAGACCCCTCACTCACGGTATGAGATGCTTTAAAAGCCCAAACAGGTGCATTTGTTTTTGCTTTAGCTCCAGTCTTATTTCTGAAAAGTATCCGGTGAATTTGCCCCAGGCCAGTAAAACATGAGCACGCTCAATTTTCAAGGGCCTCACCAGTAAAACAAAAATTATTTAAGTTCAAATGATATTAATTTTTTAAAAAGCATGAGCTGCATCCAGCCTTATCTGCTTAATATTACTGCTCTCACTCAAAATCTGGGATCAGAATCAAAGTTCAGGATTTTTCTATAAGTTACTTGCTCTTCTGGGTATTTTTATATTTTTGTATACTTTTTGTAACTATATTCTTAATTTGGTGATATTTTAAAGGATACTGTAGACTTTTTTTGTAGTTTTATTTTAAGAAATGTTTTCATCTCAACTTCTGAACATGGTAATGTTTCAATAAGTATGAATAATCTATTGGTGTAATATACATATATATATTTTAGCATTGTATGTAGTAAAATATTTTTCAAGCATCCTTATAGTATATCTTATTAGACTCTGATGGAATGTTGATTCCTGGGATGATAAGCAACTATCTGTTAGTTCCTCATTTTGCCTATATCAAGTGAGCAACATTTTAATGCTCTATGAACATTTATACCTATAGTTTTTAGAAAAACCAGTTTCCCTTCTTCCTAGATGGCTAAAATTATCTCCAGTTCCCCATTTGATTTTCAGTACTACAAATATGTTAGTACTTCAAGAGTATAACAACCTCTCTGCAAAGGTATCTACTGAGATTCAAATGGGACAGCTGATACCTCCTTTCATCATAAAATACAGAGGAAGGGGAACCTGGGGCAGACTGAGGTTTTTACAGCTCTACAGTTTTGAAATTGGCTGTTTGCCTGTCTGTAATTGTTATTCTAGTTTTCTTTGCATTCCTATTTGATGTTTCCTCATTGTTGAGCATGGTTTCCCAGAGATCCATAGTCCTGCCTTGGAGGACGGGCAAATTTGTCCAAGGAGATGCATGGAAAGTTTTCTCTTTGCTCACTTATTCTTGTTTGCTTTAGTTGCCTTTGTACAACGTGACCCCAACACATGTCAGGCTGCAGGTACTCGAACACTGCCAGCTATTCTAAATTATATATGATACTAAAGTACTGGTATTTAATTTGGACCTAGATCTAGTCCCAAACATTTACTTGCTGTCCCTAACTATACCTGGAGCCCCATTCACTGATGGGGACCCTCTTGCCTGGGCTATTGGTGTGAGCGACTTATTTATATGTCTGGAAGCTGTTCTTACTCTCACAAGCCAGTTGGCCTGGTTTACATACAACTAATTTTATCTATTGTTCATGAAAATAGAACTTTATAACCCTAAAAAGGCAATTTTCATAAATAAAATTAATAAATATATAAAATAGTTTGACTATAACCCCATTGAAAACATACAGCATTGTTATAAAGATAATATTTTTCATCACCACACATCATCAGCTATCATGATAATTGTTACATGCCAGGTATTATTTAAAGTACTATTTATGGAATTTATTATTTATTCCGCTCAACAATCCAGTGACATGGTGTTCTTTTTAGAGTAATCATCTCATAGATGGTAATAACTTGGCATGAAGAAGCAGATGGCCCAGCTCATGGAAGGTGCTGCTAGCCTCAGGGTCAGATTTTACAGCGGTAGCTATATGTTTCTCTCCCACACTCTGTGGCCTCATCTGGTATTCAACAAGTAATGTAAAAGCATAAATAATGCAGTTTTCCTAATGATAACATTAACACCAACATGCTTATAGAAATTCGTGTTGCCCAGCTGAGTGAAACCAACAGCAAATTTGGTAAAGCTAATCATCCAACCCAAAAGTTGAATAAAAGCTAGTCACTTATTGAGAATGACAGTTGACCATCACTGACCTCCCAGTGTGCATGTAAGTGAGGGCCCATTGGGATGAGAGGATTTGTGGGGGAGCCACACGTATTCAGATGCACCTGAGAGGGAATGCCCCCTCCAATCCCTATCCTTCCAAAGCCACTCCATATATCATACAGTTGAGCAGGTTGTGCACTGCAGAATTCCAGGGGGATGTTAAACATCTTACAGATGTGAGTAGCACCCTTGTTGACAGGCAGTGCACCCTGGGTGCCATCCCAGCCTTGATCTGAGTGTGTAGAAACTCAGTTCTTCAAAGGCCTTGAGACACACAGACCTCCACTCTTTGATTTTGGACTGCATCTCAGGGCTAGGAGCTGAGAAGGGGGGCAAGCCCAGCATGCTCGCTCAAGCCCTCTTTAAAGGAAAGTTTGAGACAAGTGCTTAGGGCAGGTAGTTCATTTGAGAGGTGAATCTACAGCAGTGGGTGGAAAGGATGAGGGGAGTGAGGCAGGAAAGAGGGAGAGGCCCTATTAGGGTATGTTCTTGAGGTCTCTGCTGTGGGCAGCAGGCCTGTTTTACTGAGAAGCCTGCAGAAGACTCCCAGGAGTGCCGACCTCCATGGCTCTTGTTGGAAGAGGGACGTGTTAGGGTGGGGACTCGTGGCACAGGGCGAGAAAGCATTCTCAGCACAAAGAATAGTTTTAAAGAAAGAAAGTTTATTTACTTACCATGTTGGGGAAGGACTCGGCATGAAGGAAAGAAAGAAGTGCTGGCCTAAGAGGCTTAGGGTTTTTATGGGGAAGCAAAGGAAGGAAAAAGTGATCATTCTCAGCTGATAGCAGAAAACTGCTGCCTCCGTTTTCCCTTTTTTCCCCCCTCTTCTCTGTGTGGCTAGCTTATCAGGGTCCTCAGAATCTGGTCTGGCAGAAACCGGGGTCTGTGCTCCTCCTACCTGCTCAGTTCTTTTCAAGTGCTGGAACACAAACTCAAATAAATCATTTAAGCCACATCTGGCTAATCAAACAAAGGAACACTTGTGCTGTGATCTTTCTCTTTAAAGGGGCGATTATATGTTTTGAGTCTATTCCCCTTTCTTTCTGATAGTTTATTTTTCTCTGTTAGATAGTTTATTAGCAAGGCCATCCTATCAGGATGCTCCTAGACTGCACCCTCACAAGCCCATCAGTCTCCTGGGGCTCCATAGAAAACCCCCAACATTAAAAACCACGGGAAGCGAGGTGTGTCCGTAGGTGGATGATGCTAGCAGAACGCTGTCCACCACCTTGCTGGCAGCTAGGACTGCAGCGGGCTGAGGGGCTGTGCAGTCCCAAAAGCATGTGTTACACTTGGGTTCATGGAAACACATCCTAAACACACTAGAACAGATCAATGAGGACAGGATTTCTGAAGTTACAGTCCAATAATTGAGGTTAAACACTGCCTGGGCCCTCCTACCCCGCAGGGTGCCATAGACCCGTGGGAACTTTCCAGCCATCAAATAGCTGTGGATACTTCCTATTGGGCCAGATTATCCTCCGTTTCCTCTCGGTTATTTTTGTTGAGCACAGTGCTTCTCCATCATGGGCACCAGTTTTTGCCTTGGATACATGAAAGAAAAGCCACTGGGTTTCTGGGAAAGGTTTCCTTGTCCCCTGGAAAGAGACAGTAGGAAAGGACTGCTCCTTTCTTCCTCTGGATACTGGTGTGTCCGGTTGTGAAAATGGAACCCAAATGCTGGGAGCCTTAGGGGTCCCCTGGTTGGGGAGGAAGAGAGAAGCAGGGAGGCAGAGCTGGAGTCATCGAGGGGCTCACCTCCCTGGGAGCCACTCTTGGTGGGGACGGGCTGAGGTGTGATATCAAAAGGTCCTGGTGACTTCAGCTAGTCTGAGTCAAAATCATTCTAACTGCTTTCTGCTTCCCTCCGCTTTCAAATACTATTTAATGTCTGACATGAAAAGGCAACTTCTTAGCAATTGCTGCATCTGATAGATGATCTAGGGATATTCATGTGCTCCATTAGCAGACAAGCTAAGCAGATGACCTTGACATGCCTGAGGAAGGTCACGGTATCAACTCTTTCATTGCACTGTAGTTGTAAAATGCATTTACTTATATTTCCAGATATTCTTCTGCAAGAGAAATGATTGATCTTCCCAGCTGAAACTGATATTACATCTTCATAAGCATGAAAATGCAAAATTTGCTTTCTTTTGTTGCGAAATATCTCAGTGAAGAACTTGCAAATATGAAAGATTATCAGAGTAAAAATGCCACATTTTGTTAAAATAGGCTGGAGCATTTTGAAAAAGTTAATATCGGTACACAAAGTCGAGTGGCACAGCAGATGGCCACAAAAATATGAGTTTTCTAAAATTCAGCACTGAAAGTTTGGCAATCAAGTTTAAGAATGATACATGACACAGATGGAAAGAAAAGAAAAATGATGAGTTATAGGAATTAATCCATCAAGAGTCTGCCTCTAGGACATATAAATAATCATCTACAATCTCTGGAAATTGCAATCGGTATGGAGATCTGGAATATTTCAAAAATATGTTTTATTTATAGTGTTGGAAGAGTCTGTTGTACAGATTTCTTTGGCTTTAAAAAATTATGTTTTTTTTCTGTCTATAATAATTCAAATTCAGTGATTGTAAAGTTAATTGGAAGAAGTTTTCATGAAGAGAGATTTTCTGCTGTAAAAGTGGCTTCAGTTACACACACAAACACACATTTTTCCTTTGTAATTTTCCAATAAATTCCATGATAAATATTCTCTAATATTAAAATAGGTAACATTTATGTATAGAAACACAATGATAGTATTTTCAGTCATAACAATTTCTACTAAATGTCCACAATTTAAAAAATATTTTATAGGCCTATGTGAATAGACAGTACACGCAAAATAAACATTCTTTTAAAGGCATAACACATACTCAGCCATACGAAATCCCCATTTCTGTTTTTAAAAAAGTCAGATTTTTAACTGTTAATAATGAGTACTTAAATGTGGCTTTACAAATTTAAAGTCTTAATAGCAGTATCTTTAAAAATAATCAGAAAATATTCTTTTCCAAATGCATCTTCAGTCTTTGATTATAGCCCTGCTCACAGTTTTGAGCCAGCCATGAATTATTCATAGAAGACATTCATTGGGTCTTTTCGTTGATTTAATATCCCCTTCAAATTGGGCACTTATGTTTGTTCAATTGCTGTAGCCCACCTTGTGTACTTCTGGTTGGACCAGGTGCTTGTCACTGAAGTTAAAAGACAATTCTCTCTTGGAGTACTGTTTCTCATTCATGTTTTTAAGGAAGAGATTTGGATATCCAGCCAACTTACCCTTAAGGGATGTACCAATGTTGTCCTTCTTGTTGGCAGCTGAGGACTTCCTGCCCTGGCGTGCAGTTTGTATCATCAAGAGTCGGATCTTGTATTCATGTGCATCTTTGGATAATTCATTCTTTCCTCCGCTTGCTAAAAAATCATATTTCATCCCAGTATATCGCTGTACAGGCTGAGATGTTGTTTCAGGAGGCATCTTCAGGCCTTAGGGCGGCCTGGGCCGTGACTGCGTGAGAACAACATTCTCCTCACCCCATCACCCCAACCTGAAATCTTCGGCTCTAATTGGTGTTAACTCTGCTCACCCAACACACAGAAAAGGAGACAAGCAGAGCCGTGACCCATTGCGGGTTCCATGTTGTAAAGGGCCAACATACCGCCTCAGCAGACTCATTGCTAAACCCTTTCTAAAACCAAGTAAATGAACAATTGCACAAAAACCTGCCGAGACATACCTCTGATCAAAAGATTTTGTCATCTACTTAATTGATTGTGCTGCTTGGTTTATTCAGCTTCTAAAGACCTGCATGCATCGCAGTCTTAATAGATGATTTACCTGAACTCACACTTCTCCACCTGGAATCTGGCATCTTCATTTTCGACTCATTTTTATTCCACCATCTCTTTAAGTAAACATGATGCTTCTACCCTGTTGTGGGCTCTGGGATAGCAGTGTGAATAAGGAAGGTATAGTCTCTGCTTACGACTGTGGAAGGAGAGTGTGCACGAAGATCCAGACGGTCTGGGAACTAGTTCATTCTCCACATTGTTTTTGTGTATTGATGCTATTGTTCACAAATTATCCCTCCTTTTTTTAAAGTAAATTTTATTGTCTTTATTTTATTTATTTATTTATTTATTTTTGAGACAGAGTCTCACTTTGTTGCGCAGGCTAGACTGAGTGCCGTGGCATCAGCCTAGCTCACAGCAACCTCAAACTCCTGGTCTCAAGCAATCCTGCTGCCTCAGCCTCCCGAGTAGCTGGGACTACAGGCATGCGCCACCATGCCCGGCTAATTTTTTCTATATATATTAGTTGGCCAATTAGTTTCTTTCTATTTATAGTAGAGACGTGGTCTTGCTCTTGCTCAGGCTGGTTTCGAACTCCTGACCTCGAGCAATCCGCCTGCCTCGGCCTCCCAGAGTGCTAGGATTACAGGCGTGAACCACCGCGCCCTGCCTTATTGTGTTTATTTAAGATATACAATGCGATGGTATAATATACATAAATAGATAGTAAAATAATTACTACAGTGGAACAAATTAGCATATTCTCTATCTCCCAGAGGGCACTCATTGCTCCTCTTTATGGCAAGAGCAGCTGTAACCTAGTCATTTAGCGAAATTCTTGAATACAATATACTACTACTAGTTGTAGTTCTCACGTGGTACGTTAGGTCTTTAACCTTGCTCATCACATTTGCTGTTTTGTGTCATCTGACCAACATCTCCCACTTTCTCTCCTCCCTTCCTGCTGAACTGGGGGCCACTGTTTTATTTTCTATCTCTATACATTTGACCTTTTTATTCTTTGGATTTCACATATAAGTGAGATCATGCAACATTTTTCTTTCTATGTCTGGCTTTTGTTACTCAGGGTAATGTACTCCAGGTACATCCATGTTGTGACAAATGTCAGGATCTCCTTTATAAGGCTGAATATCATTCCACTGCGAGCGTGTGTGTGTGTGTGGTGTTTGTGTGTATCTCACTGATCCTTTATCCATTCATGCATTGGTGGATACTTAGCTTGTTTCTAAACGAAATGGCAACCTATATGTTGGGGGAAAATGTTTACAAACCATATATCACATAAGTGATTAATATCTAAGATATATAAAGAGCTTATACAACTCAATAGCAAGAAAATGTGTCACTTGATTAAAATATGGGCAAGGGACTTGAATACACATTTCTCCAAAGAAGACATAACTATGGCCAACAGGTACCTGAAAAGGTACTCAAATTCACTGATCATCAAAGAAATGCAAATAGAAACCACTGTGAGATACCACCTTACATCTGTTAGGATAGCCATTATTATAAAGACAAGGGATAACAAGTGCCGGTGAGGTCAGGGATAATGTAGATCACACGGCACTGATGGGAATGTAGACTGTAACAGCCAGAATGGAAAACAGTGTGGAGATTCCTGAGGAAATTGAAAATAGAAGCGCCATGTGACCCAGCAATCCTTCTTCTGGGCATATACCCAAAGGAAACGAAATCACCACCTCGTAAAGATACCTGTTCTCCCATGTTCACTGTAGTAGCCTTATTCACAATACGTGATATACTCTTAGTGCTGATTCTCAGTTAACAAGAATGGGGTGGGCTGTAGAAATAGTTCACGTGTTTATGCAAATAAAACCAGAGGACTTTAAAATCAGTTTTGATCACATGATGCTTGTTATTTGGCTTGGCTCATGGCAGACCATTCTTCCTTTTGCAGAAGTGACGACGTTTAATTATAACAACGATATGTTTTAATTTGTGTTTTGCTTGAGATTTGCATTTCCTATTTTCTTACTTGTTTTATCTGAGTGTCTCCAGTGGTGTTATTGAACATGGGTAATTTCAGTTGTTAAAATGATCCACACACATAATAATTTTCAAAGGGACTTATAATTAACTAAAGAAAGAAGCAACAGATGTTAGAGTGTGAAAAAATAATTTTAAAACATTGAATATTTTTCATAAATGCCATGGTTCCTTTTTTTTCAAGTAGTATCCCTTTAGTAATCCTGAAAGCTCTTAAGAACTAATGCCTAGATTAGAACTCTTCTAAGTGAATACGAGAAAGGATACAAGCATCTACTGCTATATTTAGGGGTTTTTTTTTGTTAATATTTCTAAATAGGAACACAAGGTTACATTCAGAAGACTTCAAAATTTGTCAGTTAAGAAAAAATGCTTAACTGTTTTCCTCTATGGTCCAATGATGCTCTACAGTAACTGACATTCTTAGAACAGTTGTCTCCGCGCTTCCCTCTCCAGCATACTTTTTTCAAGATCTGTTGGACTTGCAGACTCTCATGAGACTCTGCTATGAAAGAAATAGTTGCAAGAAAGACTCTTGAAGATAGCGTTGACTCAAACCATATCACATTTTCTGCATCATTTTGTACGCCGTGCTGCGTGAGAAAGTAACATCCGCAACTGCTATTTGGCATCTTCTATCGCGATGTCAGACGTTTCCCACATCTGTTCCAGTAGATCCTAATCCCATGAAATTGCCCCATTTGAGGCTGTTAGACAGCAGTCCCCGAAGGAACTCTAGTATCAGTGCGTGGGAGAAAAAAATGGCAGTGGCTCAAGGAAGGAAGCTCTGGAATCCGCCTTATAAAACCACTCAGGCTCCACACGTGTAACCAGAAACGCATGAACCGTAAGCCTCTCCAACTCCAAGGAGAGACAAAAATAGCAGAGGCAAACAGATGGAATCCAGACATCAAAAGGAGCCCTCTGACATTCGCCAGGCAGTTTTCATTATGAAGTTTATTTAATTGATTTCTTTCTCTTATCTTCTTGCAACTGCTAATAGCTTTTAGTGATAAGGCCTTGACGTCTGGAAATGAAGAGGAAAGGAGCTCTGCCCACGACATGCATTTCTTTGATAATTAATTTCTTTAATGCTGGGTGTGATCTCACATGATACTGTTCATTTCTAAATGGTTTTGCATGTAAAGAAAAGAAAATTCTCGGTGACTTCAATGACCGATTCATGTCTGTGCTTCTATACTGTGCAGAATTCTCAGATCATTCGTCTTTGTATTTAGCCAACCAAGACTGTTGCATGCCTACTGTGTGCAAATAATTGGTACAATGGAATGCATGCAGGTCAATGCAGTAAAAGTTCTCAAGGAGCCTGCTTTCTAGCTTAGGAGAAAAAATACAGTTCAAATGGCTAGAAAAGGAGAAGTCACACGTGCCAAGGGAACAGTCAAGATTGAACACTGAGTGAGAGCTGATGAAGGAGAGGTCATTCTGGCTGGCAGGGCAAGGACCTCACCAAATGCGGCAGGACTTGGCCACCGTGAGGCGGGAGCAGGGGCTTCCCCTGAAAGGACACGTGTGCAGGCTGTGCTGTGGGGCACGTGGGGTTCGTACCTGGGGCTGTAAGTAGCATCACTTGCAGGTGCATAGAGAGGTGTGGCAGGACACAGGTTTAGGCAGTCAGTTGTCATCTTTCCTGAAAGGCCTTGAATGCTAGGCTAAGGGGTGTGTGGTCACTCCACTCTCCTTAACTTGCTATTGCAGTTACATAGTTGGAACTGCACTAACTTCCTTGAGTTAATATTTCCCCAGTATAACTGGCTATTAATGATTTCAGAAGCTATAAGCTACATCACATCTTAAATTGTTTTTCCCTTACAGGGAAAAAAAGTCACATTGATTTTACTATCTAAAATAAATAAGCTTTCTAATTGTATATACGTGCGTAATATTATGTGTACAAATATGTGCATAAAAATATGGTATATAAACTTGAATTTAGTCCAATTTAAAAGAGGAGATTTCCATTAATAGTGTTATAAACTGTTTTGTTTTTAAACTAATAGCAAAAAGAGATATTTTATGATTTTAAAGTCAGGGACAGTATTTTATTCACTACTATTTCCTCAGCACCTAGCAGAGTATAGGATAGTGAATGAATGGACCTAGTTATTAAATACATGCATTAATTTTTTGAAGACAATGGCAAATTGGGAAAATATCATCACCATCTTTTGTAAATGAAGTGCTTATTCCTGTGTATTATATTGCTCCTGTCTACTCCTTGGTTCATTCTCACAGTCTCTTACACAGGAGTGTTTTCGTGGTTACTGTTCTCTTTCAAAGATTCTTCACACCCAAATGGAGCTGCCATTAGTTCATGTTTAATTTTTCTTTCCATGATATTTGCTTATGAACATCTCATTTCTTGTTCATATTCTTAAGTTATTTCAAGTTATTTCTAATTAGCTTCACCAGGCTGCTCCAAACCATGCAAATTACCACTGAAAACCAGTATGCCTGCAGTAATAGTATAGAAGTTCATTAAACTTGCTTTTGATATTAGCTTATACTTGGCGGTGACCTTCCAAGACCTTATCAGGCCCCCACTGGCAAGCTAGAGCACATGAAACTAATTCGGAGCACCTCATTAGAAAAGAAAATCTGACTTTAATATTTTAAAGTGGCATGGATTCCAATATTTGAGCTTCCCTGTGTAAATAAGATTGTAAACATAATGACCCCAAGCCCTTTCCAGACCATCGTCTCCCATGTTCATCAAATGCCTTATTTCCCTCGGTGCATGTCACGCACATCCACCCGGGTCTAGCCTAGCTCGGTTCCCTCAGCAAACCAGTCTTGAACATCTGTGAGTGTGAGGTCCACCTCGGGCTGCAGCTGGGTGGAATATGAATCCGGGTGACTTGCCGTGCTTGACCTAAAGCAGCTGTCACTCTGGGAGGAGAACCACACTAAAGACCACCTAACACGATGCCTGGTAGAAAGTGTCCTGGTTGAATGCAGACAACAGGTGTTTAAAGAATCGAAGGAGTCAAGCTCGAAACTTCGAGCCCCTGACACATGTGCTGGGCTTCTCTGACAAAGTCCCATGTCATCATTTGGGGGTGTGGGCGTCTACTGAGATTCCAGGAGACCAGTGCTCCATGGGACGTTTCATACAAAGGGCCTTGCTTGGCCACTTGCTCCAGCAAGAGGGCCTGGCTCTGGCATTGGTGGAGACTCTGGCATTTCACTGGAGGTATGGCGGGTGGCTTGCCTCTGCCCCAAGGGCTATGAGAGTGCCCCACTGTGTCCACTGAGGAACCTCACAGTGTACACTGCAGAACAGAGCCTTGCTTGTGGGCTTCCAATACAGTTGTTTCCAGTGCACTGCAAAGCTCATTGAAATCAGTGAGTCTTTTAGTCTGTATCTGAAGCTGAAAATATAAATACTTCTGTCTCGTTGGGAGTGATGTTAAATTTTATAAACTGCAATTCCCGGGGCCATTAAGAAGTTGTGATTTTATGTGTGGGCCATCCCGAAGGGATCTGGCAGGAGTTTTCCTTGGATGCACAGATCTTCTGTGATCTTCTCAGCCCTCTCCTGCTCTCTCAAGTCTCCTTTGTCATCCTCAGCTCTGTGTTATTCACGCATGTGCCCCGTGCGTGGGTCACAGCATAATGAGAGCAGTCTGGAAAAGGGAAACCGTATTTCATCCTAATGCAAATTGTTAATTTTAAATAGTCTGACCATTGGCTTCTACTTTTTTACCCGATGTTTTGCAAAAAGGAAAAAAAAAGTAATTAATGGATGTTGTAACTTTCTTTCTGAGTAGACTCTGTTCCTTCTTTTTTTTTTTTTTTTTGGAGACAGAGTCTCGCTTGTTGACCAGGCTAGAGTGAGTGCCGTGGTGTCAGCCTAGCTCACAGCAACCTCAAACTCCTGGGCTCAAGCGATCCTCCTGCCTCAGCCTCCCGAGTAGCTGGGACCACAGGCATGCGCCACCATGCCCGGCTAATTTTCTATATATATTAGTTGGCCAATTAATTTCTTTCTATTTATAGTAGAGACGGGGTCTTGTTCTTGCTGGTTTCGAACTCCTGACCTTGAGCAATCCGCCCGCCTCAGCCTCCCAGAGTGCTAGGATTACAGGCGTGAGCCACCGCGCCCGGCTGTTCCTTACTTCTTAGCAGAATTTGAAACTTCCTTTTTGCTATGTTAACACTGCTGTCTATGTAGGAGAGGCCTCTGAGCAGGTACACCTGGGAGTTACTATGATCTTAGTGGGTTTTGCCTCTCTTGCTTCAAAGAATTAACCCCTAGAATAAGTTCTCCAGGTAAAAACAATAAGCTTTCCTTATAACTATTTACAACAGAGCTAGTATTACACACTAAAATTTTATAAGCCTTGCACTTTGCAGACATTTTATTTGCATCTCAGTGGAGGGCAGATATTTGCTTGGCAGAGTTTTAATTGTAAATCATGTCCTCAGCTGCATCAGGGTGAAGTCACCGGTGAATATGAAGTTAGAGAAGGCTGGATGGTGCCAGGGCTTCCTTGTGCTCTTCTCCGCTAGAGACTAGTGAGTACCCTGTGGAGAATACCGTGAGATCCCAACCCCCCAGCTGCAGGTGCTCTGTCTCTTTGTTTTTCCACTGTGTCCCCAGCACATTCTCAGTGCTTGGCACAAAGTAGCTGCTCAATGAACAGTTTCTTAGGAATTGCTGCCAAATGCATTGACAGCATTCAGATTAAGAGAGAAGTGTCCCATGTTTGGGCCCAGTTACACAAAGCAGTCTCTCCAGATGTCCCCAAAGAGTCATTGTATTTGTAAGGAAACATGCAGAGAAGACACATTTTAAGTTGTATTTATATTTCTTTCCCTCACACTTTTGAAGGCCTTTTCTTGTGGCCACCTCTTAGAGTAGAGAAAGGCGTGAGAAGTTATGGAGCTAGTAGTGCCAACTGGAGCAGCAGGATTCTAAGCAGCAGGGAGAGAGGGAAGGTAATTTTGAAGTCAGGACTTTTGTGGCAGGTTCACCCCAGCTAATGTGTCTGGTGCTTGATTTGCCTGGTAAATGGTGCTATCCCTGAGGATTAGAAATGGATGGGACCCAGTGGCACTGCTAACCTATAAGATCTCTTTCTGGGAACCAGAATGAGATTTCGTCTGCTGAGCGTCACACCACCGTAGACTCCGGTGGGATGCTAGCAGACAGTGGCAGGTTCTTGAGCACAGAATGGTGACCTTCTTCTGGGCACAGAAGACCGTCTGCAGGCATTCATGGATCAAGAGGTGGCTCTGGCTGAATACCCATCCTCTTTTGCACCTCCACAAGAGGATTTCCTTTAATGCATTGCATAGACTATGCAATTTTGCACAAAGTAAATTCATCTGGCTTTAAATATAAATTATACATATATATATAGATAAATACATTCCACTTATTCATATATTCATATTCACAACATGATATTTATGATAACCAGGTGGGAAATCTCATAACTAATGCATATTATATTAATAAGATTAAGAGAGAAACAATGTTACAGTCATTTCAATAGATGTAGAATAAACATGTGATAAGACTCAACACTCATTCATAGTATGAGTTATGAGTGAATAATTGATAGGGTGAATGGGAGCTTCTTTAACCTTATGAAGGATAGCTATTAAAGTTGTCTGGTAAACATCATCATATGTAGCAGTGGAAGGTTAGAAGCCTTTCCATTAAAGTCAAGAAAAAGCCAAGGATTCCTACCAGTGGCATTATTAGTGTTCAATGCTGTATTGTACAGGAGATCACAGCCAATTCAATGCAACAAGGCAAAGAAATCAGAGTGCTAAGGTCAAGGGTGGGGATAATTTATTCCAAGGATCCCTTCTAGCTCTCTCACCTGCATCTCAGAGGTCAGAGGCTATTGGTTAGTGACTGGTCATTAAACGTCGTGTGACATTGCCCCATGGCAGTGTGGGGTGAATGGTGCTCTGCAGGTGAAGGGCTCCTGGCCCTGCCCCCACCCTGGAACTATTGCAGCTTGCTCTTTCTCTCGCTTTATCTTTTCAGAATTGTTTATTGATTACAGAGTTAGTGTTTTTAAAGATTCACCACCAAGGGACAGCAGCTTGTTTTCTGGTGCAGAGACCACGTTTGACGGAGGGAGTGCTGTGAGGGCTGACACTTGACAAGCACCTGCTGTGTGATAAATAGCGAGTGTCCGGTGCTTGGCTACAAATAAGAGAATGAGCAATAGGTAGCTGCTGTCTTCAGGAATCTCACAGTCTATTAGGGGGACGCCTGTGCAGACAGGCCACTGGCTGTCGCGTCCTTCCAGCAGGGAGCAGGGAGTGGCGTTTTGGGGTGCATCTAAAAGAATGGGATCTTACAGGAAGGGCAGCAGCTTTAGCAAAAGCATAGAGCCCTGAAACCACAGCATATGTGGGTCTTCTAGACTGTGCCACATGGCTGATACACACAGGCCATGGAGGCGGTGGGGGGGGGGTTAACACAGACATTTCCAAATATCAGAGAAGCTAAGGGCTTTGTTTGGATGCTATTCTGCTGGTAACAGGGAGCCATGGAAATGCAATTAATGGTAATTAGCTCAGCGTTCTTTGAAATTGGCATGATGACCTACCATTCAAAATCTCTTATATTACAGCCTCCACACATCCTATTTTGATTATAATTTTGTGGCATTTCTTACATTTATATATATACTTATATAATGTAGGCTTCCTGCTGCTGGCGGCACTCCTGTCTGCCCGTGTAGCCTCCTGTTTGAACAGTCTCTCCTCTCACTCCCCCAACATTTTATGTGCTATCTGAATATGGATTAGAACATTTCATGGTGTAATAAAGCCAAATAACCTCCAATACTGGTTAATGATCTAAAAGAAGGAAAACTAATTTTTTTTTTCTGTCACAGTACAAGAGAAAACTTAGATGTCTAGAGTCACTCTAATATAGCACTTGTCTTCTATTTTATATACTTATATCTGTAGGAACATTAAGTAATTTGAGACACTTTAGTCATATTTTGGAAGAGATAATTTTGTGCAGCCACCCTATGATTTTTTTTTTTCTAAATGAATAGAAACGGAAGCTAAAAGCAGTCGATACTCTCGCTTAAATTTTGCAAGGTTTCCTAGAAGAGAAAAATAAATCAAAAACTCATTCACAGTACAGAATTCTAAATACGTCCACTGATGCAATTTCTATAAGCCTGAAAGATGGCTTTGAATAAGAAACACCCCTACCTTATTAAAGCAGCATTTTAGAATGGGAGATTTGTAGCTGCATTTGTGAGTTTAGATAACCTTATATATGAGCTTCCAAATAAGTGACCTCCATTATAAGTTATTATATTTTAATATATAAAAATGTGTGTGGATACAATGAATATAGGAAGAAAAATTTATATAGCAAAAGAACTAAAAAAGTAT
Organism: Microcebus murinus; assembly: GCF_040939455.1. NCBI lineage: Eukaryota > Metazoa > Chordata > Mammalia > Primates > Cheirogaleidae > Microcebus > Microcebus murinus. The sequence goes on along the minus strand of NC_134114.1, from coordinate 6,565,157 downwards.
GTACTGTGTGTATTAGATAAATAAATATCTGTGATTGAAAATACAGATATGAAAGAGGTTTAGACAATTATTTAATCACCATTTTATATTTTTGGACTGTACAGCAAAATTATTTTTTAAATAATATTTAAGCAGATGAAAATTCATAATATAGAACAGTCTTTAAACATTTATCTGGATAATTATATACCTTACAGGAAATTTTAAGATACATAAATTGATTTGTGTTGTTGCCATATATGAAGTATTTTAAAGTGTAGACATGTTTTAAGTTTCACTTATAAGTTAGATTTAAACATCTTAAGTATTTTAACTTCACCATAGTCCTCATTTTTGTGAAAACGGCCCCATCAGAGCTGAAGTTTAGGATGCAGGAATGACAGGGGTTTTGCTGACCCACAGCCATGCGGCAGAGATCCAAATGATGTCCTCACATCTGGCCATATCTGGCTGCTCTCTTTGACACTCTCTCTAATCAGCTTAATCATCGATGGTTCAGATTGTGCACACAGATGGAGTCCATGGGAAGTGGGCGCACAGAAAGCAACAGACCCTGTTGCCTGACAAACTGAAACAGGCTCAACACAAAAAACAAGATGCAAAAAATGTGTTTAAGCTATGGCAAACAAAGAACAAATATACATATAAAATGCATTAATCGTATTGTCAGTATTCAATTAATTTTATTATACATCCAAGACCTCAGTAAACCATTAAACTAAGTTCTGAGAGAGAAGGTTATAAATCTTAGAAGTGAATCCATCAACAGTGGCCATAAACAAAGTAGTGTGTATGACGTCGCCCCTTCATTGAGACAGAATATTCGTTTTTGTGAGAAAACATCTCCTTCGCTGGCAAATTGGGGAGGTCTTGTCAATCTTGCTCCCAGCTTTGGGAGGAAAGCCGATAGATAGGATCATTGAAGAACAAAGAGCCCCGCCCAGTCCATGGGTCTCGGAGTTAAGCTTGTCCAGCAGTTGGGTTGAATGTTCTGAGCAGGGCACCCTCGTACTTAACTCTTTTCATTTGGGTCACTTCTGAGACACTATTACCATAACTAGAACATTTATAAATCTGGGACCCAAAGGCCTTTAACATTTATTTAAAAAAATAATAGTTGCACCCGACTATTTTGAAAACTTACCTTTTTTATATTTTATTTTATTTATTTTTTGAGACAGAAGAGTTTCACTCCCTCACCTGGGCTAAAGTGCCATGACATGGCATCACAGCAACCTCAAACTACTGGGTTCCAGCGATCCTCCAGCCTCAGCCTCTAGAGTAGCAGGGATTATAGGCACGTGCAGCCACACCCGGATAATTTTTTCTATTTTTTTTTTTTTTTTTTTTTTAGTAGAGACAGGGTCTCTTTTGTGGTTAGGCTGATCTCAAACTTCTGACCTCAAGAGATCCTCCCACTTCGGCCTCCCAGAGTGCTAAGATTATAGGCGCGAGCCACTGAGCCAGGCCTAATAATTTGCCATTTTAACTAGTGGGTCTTTTACTTTCTGTGATGAAGGCTTTCATTTTTTCTTGAAGTGACTAAGATCGTGCTAGGGTTTTCCTTGTGTTTTCTATTGGCAATGATATTCTACAATTAGGGCACAGATAATTTAGTCAAAATTGGGTGTTCAAGGCAACTAAAATGCTGAGTGAGTTGCACTTCCGGTGCTATGATGGAGGAAGATGATGGTGACTTTGTATGAAACGGGTCCGTCTGTCAGACACGAGCTCTGGGCCAGTGGTCCCTGGGATTGGCCAGCGTGTCAGTTATTGTGTCCTGGTGTCATTTCCCTCAAGTCCCACCTGCATCTTGACTCCTGTCATAAGTAGTTGGTGTGGGACTTACAGCACTTCCACATGTCTCCGTTCATCTTCACGCGTTGATTTTCACCATTGGTGTCTAAGATTTCTGAGGAGGGATTGCAGCATCTTGCACGTGGTACAGATGCCCCAATAGTGAGTACTGAAAGATGGATGGATGGATAGTTGGATGGATGGATGGATGGATGGATGGATGGATGGATGGATGGATGGATAGAAAACATGATACTTCTATTTTTATAACTATGCTGTGAATGGAAAGTGTCATTTAGGCAATATTACTCTGACTTGCGGTTTCAACAACATGAATGTTTAAATTACAATGTTAAGGTCATTATCCATAAGTTCTAGTAGGAAATATTCATGAGGTAATAGGTAATAGGTAATAGGAATCAAATTAAACAACCTGAGTAATAATGTAAAATAATGTAAAAAGTCATTTAAATATCCTTCTTTAAGGGGAACGTAATTAACTTCCCTTAGTAAATTGTCCAAAGGAAGAGCGAAACATGCAGTTCCCTGGGATTTATTTTATAGGAAAAAGATGTTGATAAAACGTGCATGTTTTCCATTTCCCAGACCCATTAAATGATGGGATCCCAGAAGAGAGCGCCAAGAAAACACCCACGAGCCCCAGTTATTTCCATACAGAGAAACGAAATGTCAAATGAACTTTGACCTCAGCTGTGAATGTTCCAAATACACCATTCATGATGTGAAAATTTTAGATTAGATAAATATTTCTACTACTATCTTTTAGGGCAGAAATATTAAACCAATTATTTAAGGAATATGAACTGATAAAAAGACAGCTTCGTGCAAACTCAGATAAGAGCAAATTTAGAAGATAATTTTTCACAGGATGATCACATCACAGAGGGAATAAAACAATACATGTGAAAACTTGGATGCAAGTTACATTTAACCTTATTTTGCTGGTTAGATAAGTCCATGCTGCTATGTATAGCCCTGGTAGGATAATTACAGGTTATTATGACCATCTGCATTTTCTTGGAAGAAAGGATGATTTCTCAGTGACCGTATTTCCCTAATACTTTCATGTTCTGCATCCCATCTTTGCTTTCAGGGCTCTGTGTAGACCAAAGATGCCACATGTACCAGGCTCTCTGCTGTCACTGTAAACACATTATCTCATTTAATGCTTCCAAATCATCGTCATGATGTGTTTTGTTGTTATTGTTTTATTTTGTTTTTATAGAGACAAGATCTTGCTCTGTCGCCCAGGCTGGTGTGATCATAGTTCACTATAACCTCAAACTCCCAGCCTCAAGTGATCCTCCTGGCTCAGCCTCCCAAATAGTGAGAACTACAGATAGATGTGCAACACCACGCTCAGCTAATTTGTTTATTTTTTGTAGAGATGGAGTCTTGCTACGTCGCCCAGGCTAGTCTCAAACTATTGGCTTCAAACAAGCCTCCTACCTCAGCCGCCCAAAGCACTGAGATTACAGGTGTGAGCCACCATATTGGCCTGATTTTTATTTTTAATAAATGTACATTGTACAGCTGAGAAAGCCAAGGTACTAGGTTAAAAGATTGAAGGGAAAAGAACCCCCAGACAGATGCTTGTGGGCTCTCCTGGTTGTCACACAGGGCCATGAAATTGGAAATGAGCATAGGGCTTCACAGTTTGGGCTGACTGGCACCATTTTAAAGGAACTCAGAAGAGAAAATTATTTGAAAAACAGTAAGACTAATGAAGAACCAGCTGCCTATGTGTTATACGCTCACTGGAAAGTCAGAAACCCACCAACAGTATTAAAGGAGGTGAATATTTCAGATGACTTTAGCCAATAAAACATGCAGGCAGTGGGCTAAGCTTTTATGAAGATAAGACTCCATCCTCAATCTTCCAAATTCTAGTTAGTTTTTTGCAGAGGAGGCGTAACTTCCATACAGTCTCCCAGCTGTAGGGGCAGACCCCTATTTTCAGATTTGAATCAGCGAAGTCAGTTATGCCATCAGTTCACGCGTCGGTGAAATTGCTCCCCCCCTTTCGAGAGCAGTTTTCTTGATTCCACGTAGCTTCCTCCCTGGCAGCGTTTACTAATGTGCTCTCGACTCAGTTCTGGCTCACAGAAGCTCTGAGAAAGGGCTCTAAGAGCAGCTTTGATCACTGCTTGTTTGGAGAAACTCATTTGACTTTGTTTAACCCAACATTTCTCAGTCCTTCCTGACAGCACGTGCTTTTCCTGTAGCAGCCATTAGCATCTTACTGAGACACCTTTGGGAAAAAAATCTTTCAGGGAATGAACAGAACCCCAGTTTACATTCTGTTTACACCCTTAAAGCAAATTCACTCGGAACCTGCAGCCTCAAGGCCACCTGTGGCCCTCCAGTTCCCCAAGTGTGGAATCCTCGAGCGATTCCAAACTTCAAAGAACAAATCCCTTATTAAAAGGATTTTAATACAAATCCTTTTAATTTTAATAAAAATCCTATAAAATTTGGATTCAGTCGAAAGGCTGCACTCAAGACTCTAGGAGGCCCCAAAGCGACGGGTTCCCCTCCCCTGAATAGAACTGTTGAAATTGAAATACAAATTAATTGTCAACACATGCATATTTTGTCACTGTTCTGGAAAGTTGAATTTAAAAACATTGACTCTGAGTAGTATCAGGCACCTTAATAAAACATGAGTTGTAACAGCTCACCTCACCTTGCTAGATGACCTTCCGAACTCCCATCCACTCCTTGAATTTGCCATGTGTTATTAAGAACAACTAATGATTATTTTTTATTTTAACTAAAACTTTCTCATGAGAAAGAATGGGAGGAATATCATAGCAAGAGGATAATGAGTTTGCTATACGTAAAGTTCCTTGCCACTGGGAGACCAGATTACAGAGGCAAAAGGGGCAAAAGAGAAGAAAATCCAACTTTGTTTCAATTATCTAATATATTGACTCTTCGGAGTATTGGAAGATAATCAGGGAGGAAGGACAGATTCTCTTTTACAAATGCAAACAAATATATATTTAAATAGGCCTGTGTTCGTGTTTTATCCCCGTGTAACAAATGAGCACAAATGTAATAGTTTGAATCCACACCCATTGATTATCTGATTGTTCCATGGGTCATAAGTCTAGGCAGAATTTAGCTGGTTCTGCAGCTCAGTGTATGCAGGCTGCAATCTTTTCTGAGGCTCAGGGCTTTCTTCCAAGATCATCGGGTGTTTGCTGAATTTACTTTCTTGTGGTTTTAGAACTGAGGTCTTGGTGTCCTGCTGGCTATAGGCTGGGGGTTTACTTTCAGCAACTAGGTCTGCCCTGAATCCTAGCCACATGCCCCCTTATAACACTGCAGCTCCATTCTGTTGTTCAATGTCAGCAGGGAACCTAATCGAGAGCATGACTGTCCCATCATCTTCTCAGGAACCCCCAATACTCCAGGGGACAAGATTATGCAGGGTATGACACCCAGGTGGTAGGAATCTTGGGGGCTTCTTAGAATTCTGCCTGCCCCAGTGTGTGAGTGCTTATGGTCAAAGGACCCTTAAGGTCAGAGCTGCATCGTAATCGAGCCAGGGTGCAGGTGATGGACAGAAAATAGACCAGCTGCTCTGGGTGTTCCAAGTGAGAGAGCTCAGCTTGAGGCCCTGCGGACGGACACACAGTCTTCCTACGAGCCTGATGAAATGCAGAAGAAAACTGAGCTGTGCAAGCAACATTCCTAAGCCTGAGTCTTTGTAAGACTGCTTCAGGAATTTCACCATTTGAATAAACCAAAAGAAGAAGATACTATAATTCTGTTTTGTCCTAAGTTCTTTTAGTTGCAAAACACAGGATGGCATCCAAATGATGTGAAAGAGAAAAATGGTATTTACATTCTGTGCAATTAATGTCAGATAAAACCAAGTTGACAAGTATTTATCAATACTGTGTGATTCGTATTTGTGCTTAGTACATCTCTCAAAAGCTCAATACTTTACAAGTTTAAAAATAAATATGAACTTATGATAGACTATTGCAAGCTCTGTACTATTAGTGGGCTATGCTGCTAAGTAGTAGCTTTTAATGCAATACAATTATTTTATTTTTCAACTAGATGGTTTGCCAAAGGCCTGAGTATGGTTTTAGCCTGTGTCTGCCCTAACCACTCTATCATTTTCATTTTATTTCACATTTTTGTGTGAAGAAATGGAAGCACTTTAACCCATACAAGTGTGATTATGTGACCATCTCATACAAATCCTATAATTATAGGGAGCATTTATTTTGTTAAATCTTATTTTTCTTGTTGTTGTATATGTATGTATATATACCTGTGTGTGTGTGTTTAAAGAGAGAGAGAAAAAGAGTGTGTGTGCACACAATCCCACACCATTCTCTAGTAAGAAAGCAGATCAATATTTATTATGATTTTGTCCTTAGAAGGGTCTGGAGTAACTGCCCCATGCATTATTGTAACAGCAAGTCCAATGAGCAGTCCCACTAAAGCCTTAATTTTAACACACCTCATTTGGGTTTTTGTTATTTATTCCAGTCCTCTCAAATTCCTCATGAGAACTCTTGAAATCTGTACAAATTATTGTATTGTTCTCAAGCAACTATATTATATGTAAACATTTTCCTTTTAAAAAATGGAGGCACAGAAGTCAAGGGTAGATTTCTTTGCTCAAGGTTACCACTTCTGTTGTTAGATTGGGAAGGAAATCCCTCCCCACCCCATGATAGGTATTGACTTCTAGCTAAAAGTACTTTCTCCTCTCCTTGCAAGATATTTGCCAGAAAAAGACGTATGAATTCTTGACTTTTGCTCTCAGTGAAAATTTAAAGGCATTACACTGAGAGAATAAAATAAATAGATAGATCTTCTCATTTGAGATGTAAGTTTATGGAGGCAAAAGTGCCCACAAATCACAGCCTCTGATGATGATTTCCAGCAACAGCACTGGTTTTCTTATTCTCCTGAGCTTTCTACAGTGTTATAAAAAGGAATTCCTAAAATAACATGCAAGGAGGAAAGCCAGTTCTATTTTAGTATACACAAACACGTATAATCTAATGCACACACATACACCCCGCACCACAAGGTTTTTCAGTAAGAAAACAGAGGAGTATTTGTTTGCTTTTCTGCTCTTGGAAGAATCCATGCATACTGTTGGTTGAAAATGAATGCACCATTTAAAGCCCCCGGGATGTTTGGCTCCATGGCTCCCCTTTTGGAGCCAGAATGGGGCCAGTTACCCACTGGGGAAAGGAAGCTGCATCAATCCCAGGTTTTGCCCCTGAGAAGCTTGCAGGCTTGGGAGACCCCCATGCAAACAAGTGGTATATATGGGTCATAGACATGGCAGCATCTAAAGAGTACTGCAGCTACTCGGAAGAAACCTGCTGAAATGAAAGCCGTTACTGCGTAAAATAGTGGCATTGTGGATGACTTTCTACTTAAAAATATTCATTTTTTGTTACAATATTGTTTTCACATTTTTGCAAAACATTTCTATTGTATTTGTTGCACTTTTATGACTAGTAATAGTAATGGAAAGAAACCAGAAAAAAATTTTAAGATTTCTAAATCATCAGCCTCTGGTTTACACCAGAGTGGCTGGTGTAAACTGGGTGTGTCTTGTAGCCATGATGCATGTCAAGTCTTTTCACCGTCTATGAACCAGCTTCAGATACATGCCCTGGGTGTGTATTTGGGACAGCCAACTTTATCTAAAGCAGGGCTGTGGATTGCAAAGGCTTTTTGGTGTTGGAAGATCATCTTTTCTATCCTGAGCATTTAAAGATGATTTGCAAAGAGTCAGATGGTGAGTGTGTAAGAAACTGTCCTGCAGGCTAAGTCCTTCCCGCAGATCACCCTGTGGCTTGCACACTTCTCCAAATGCCACAGAAGGCGATTTTAACTCCTTCATGTTCAAAGGCCTGTACCAGCATGAAAATGCACTGCAGCCAAAGGAATTGATTATAAGGGAAGTAAGTGATTATAAAAGAATAAGGAACATATGCAGGCTACTCACAAGTATATAGCCCATAACATGCAGTTGCTACAGTGACCGGCAGTGTGATAGAAAATACCATCATTTCTCAGGCATATGATGACCAGCAAAATTGGAGTTGATGACTCATGTCCTGTGTTTATGAAGCATTTGTCTACAAATATTTCTTGGTCATATTTATTCCCAAATATCCAAACATTAATGCCATGAAAAAAAAATACTATAATTTTAGTATGTGCAGGTATGTATAAATTCACAGTTGTTTTGGATATCATTTCTAAATGAGAAAGGAAGTCACCATTTATTACAGATGCTTTTTTCTGTGACCATGCAATTTTAATAGTTCTATTGGGGTAGGATTGGTGTATAATGAACGGCACATGCTTAAAGTATACAATTTGATAAGTTTTAATGCATATGTATAGCCTTGATGCAATCAACACAATCATGATAATGAACATGACCATCAACCCAAGTTTCCCTGTTCTCTTTGGTAACGTCTCCCTCAAGCCCCTACTCTGTGATCTCTAGTCCCAGATACCACTCATCACTTTCTGTCTCTGCACATTAGTTTGCATATTCCCTAATTTCCACAGATGGAATTGCATAATGCCACCTCTTTTGCTGCTAGATGCTTTCACTCAGCATAATTATTTTCAGATTCTTCTATGCTTTTCTGAATATCAACAGTTCATTTCTTTTTATTTTAGAGTATGTTCAATTATATCAATATAAGAAAATTTATTTAGATTTGTTTAGTTGTTCATCTGCTTATGGATATAGAGTTGTTTCCAATTTTTTGGCTATTGCAAATAAAGCTTTTGTGAACATTCATGTGCCATTGCTTGTATGGACATATAAATTTCTTTTCTTTTGGATAAATAGCTATTTGTGAAATGACTGGGTCATGTGACAAGTGTATGTTTGACTTTTTAGGAAAGTGTCAAACGGTTTTCATAGGGACTGTGCTTACATTCCTGCCGGTGTATGAAAGTTCCTGTCGTTCTGCTCCTCATCAGCATTTGGTACTGTCATGTGTTTTTGGTTTTGGGGGGCTTTTTTTTTTTTTTAACTTTTTGTATTTCAGCAATTCTAATAGGTATGTAGTGGTTTTAATTTATTTTTTTCTAACAACACATGACATTGTGCAACTTCACATATGCTTTTCTGCCATCCATATATATTCTTTGTTGGAATGCCTACTCATATCACTTGGAAATTTTTCTATTAAGTTACTTCTTATTGTCAAGCTTTAATTTTTTAAATACATGATAGATGCCAGGATTTTATCAGATATCTGATTTGCAAACATTTTTGCTCATAGCTCAGCATTTATTCTCTTAACAGTGTCTCTCAAAGGGCATATGTTTCTGATTTTGATTACTTCACTTGATCTTTTTTTTTTTCTTTTAGAGATAATGCCTTTGGTATCTTAGTTAGAAAATCTTTGCTTAACTTAAGATCACACAGATATTCTTATACACTTTCTTCTAGGAGTTGTATGGTTTTAGATATTAGGCTATGATCCATTTAAGTGAATTATCATAGATGGAACAAGTTATTGATCAAAATTTATGTTTTTGCATATGGCTATCCAATTGTTCCAACACCCATTTGCAGAAAAGACAACACTTTCTCCACTGAATTGCCTTTGCACCTTTATAAAAAATTAATAAGGGCCGGGCGCGGTGGCTCACGCCTGTAATCCTAGCACTCTGGGAGGCGGAGGCGGGTGGATTGCTCAAGGTCAGGAGTTCGAATCCAGCCTGAGCAAGAGCGAGACCTCGTCTCTACTATAAACAGAAAGAAATTAATTGGCCAACTAATATATATAGAAAAAATTAGCCGGGCATGGTGGCACATGCCTGTAGTCCCAGCTACTCGGGAGGCTGAGGCAGCAGGATTGCTTGAGCCCAGGAGTTTGAGGTTGCTGTGAGCTAGGCTGACGCCATGGCACTCATTCTAGCCTGGGTAACAAAGTGAGACTCTGCCTTAAAAAAAAAAAAAAAATTAATAAACCATAAACATGTGGGTCTGTTCCTGGACTTTCCATTCTGTTCTTTTGCTCAGTCTCTCCATCCTGATGCTAAGACTGCAGAATCTTGATTATTGTAGCTTTATAATGAGCCTTGACGTCAGGTAATATAAGTCCTCCAACTTTGTTCTTCCTTTCCAACGTATTTTGGCTATACTAGATACTTTGCATTCAGACAGTATTTTAGAATGAGCTTATTAGTTTCTACCAAAATGCCTTCTAAATTATAGTTAGGATTGCATTGATTCAACTAACTGTCTTAAAAGTCATGCACATATTTATGAGAATTATTTCTAAGTATTTCATAATTTTGATGCTATTATAAGCAGCCTATATTATTGTAATTTCCAATTGCTTGTTGCTAGTACATAGGAATGAAATAATATTTTATATTCATCTTGTGCTATTCAGCTTTGATAAATTAATTTATTACTTCTAATAACATTTTAGTAGATTCCATGGTATTTTCCGCATAGACAATCATATTGTTTATGAATAAAGAATAATTACATTTTCCTTTCCATATGAACCCCTTTTGTTTCTTTTTCCTAATTGCACCAGCTAAAACCTTCAGCATAATCTTATGAATGGAAGTGGTAAGCCCACACATCCTTGCCTTGTTTCTGATCTTAGAAGGAAAGCATGTAGGGTTTAACCATTATGTATGATGCTATCTGTATGTCTTTAATAGATATCCATGAGATTCAGGAAATTTATTTCTATTGTTCATTGATTGAGCATTTTTATTAGGAATGAATTTTAAATTTTATCCAACAATTTTTTACATCTATTGAGATGATCATATGGGTTTACTTTCTAGATAGTTAATGTGGTGAATTACATCAATTGAATTTCAGATGTTAACCCAACCTTCCATCCCTGACATAGTCTCCACTTAATTATGAGGTGTTCAACTTTCTATGTTTATTTTTGGTTTTATTTATTAAAGTCTTATTAAGTATTTCAGCATCAAAGTTCATGAGGAATACTCACCTGTAGTTTTCTTTCTGTCTAATGCCTTTTCTGGGTTTGATATCCCATTAAAGTTGGCCTCATAGAAGGAATTGCGATATACTGTCTTGTTCACAATTATCTGCAAAAGTTGCATATGTTGCAGCTGGTCTGTTAAAGCTCTTTCTTCCTTATCTCTTCCAGGTCTCTACTTAATATGTTCACCCTTTCTTCTAGCTCTTTGGGCATATGAGATATAGTTATAACAACTGTTTGACGTTGACGTTCTTGACTACAGATGCTGTCATCTGCGTTACTTCTGCTTCAGTTTCAATTGGCTGATTCTTCTTTTCATGATAGGTTGTGTTTTTTGACCTCTTTGCATACCTGGTAAATTTAAATTGGATGCAAGACACTGTGAATTTTACCTGGTCGTGTGTTAGACACTTGTTGTCCTAAAAGTCTGCTAGAGTTCTCCTTTGCAACATGATTATGTTATGTAAAACCAGTTTGGTGATTTGGGTTCTTACTTTGAGGCTTTGCTAGTTGAGATCAGAGCAGGGTTTTCCCCCTCTATGGAGGCAAGGTGCTCCTTGGTATCTAGCCAGTGCTCTGGGATTATGGGGTTTTCACTCTTGCTCTTTGGAGCAAGCACTATTCCCAGCCCTGTGTGAGAGATGTGCACTGTTCCCTCCAGTCTTCTAGGCAGGTCTTTCCCCAGCCCTCTGCAGTTTCTTCACACACATTTGCTGATTTTTTGCACAAAACATGCATTTGTTGATTTTTTACTCAGTTGAATACTTGAGGGGTGATCTCTGCATATCTCTGGAATTTTCTCTCAGTGCACCTCTCTCCTTCCCTAGAATCCCAGCCAATTTGACATTCCCCAGCTCCCAACTCTGTCACCTCAGTCTCTAGTCCGTGCACTCCCTGTGGCTTGGTTGGGAATCTTCTCACGGTTGTGGGCGGTGACCCCGTGGGGCTCCCCTCATTTGTATCCCATCACTCAACGATCACTGGCATCATTGCCTGAAGTCCAGTGTTTTCAGACCTGTCGTTTCTTTTTTTAAGTTATATTGATGAAAGGGTTAATCCAGTTTCTATTATTCCATATTGGTGGTGGGAAGCAGAAGTCGCTCTGTAACTATATAATTTTGAACCCACTACCTTCCTTTACACATCTTCCTCACTGGGTACCACTAAACTCGTCTCCAGGACTTCCTGTCAATCTTAGCTCAGTTTGCCGCAGGCTCCTGGCATCATGGATCTGCTTCCACGCACATGCTTTGGCCCTATGTGAGCACAATTGAATTACTTTGTTATTTCTTTTATGTGGAATGGCTTTCTGTCTCAGCATGCTAAGCTTAGTTCCTGGAAAAGAGCTTGACAAATGCATGTGGAAACCATACGTATTCCATATGAGAATAAATTTGGTCTATACATTCAGCCACTTTAAGGATAATTTTTGTACTTTGTGCCGAGCACACGGTATCAAAATTCTGCTTAGATTATCTTCATCTCCCCATTTTTCTTTCAATCTATGAAATATAAGATATTTTAGTGTTTTCATAGAAAAAATAAACAGCAAAACAGGAGGCCCCACTTAACAATCTAAATTTGTTCCCCAAATTTATGCAAATTCCACTTGAATAAGCTTATCTGTGACTTGAGCGATATGATTGATCCATTCACCAAATGAATAGTGTTTCTGTGCTCAAGTTTGCTAATATAAAATAAATATGGCAAAGTTCTTGTTCTGACAAACTTGCAGTCAAATTACAAATAGGCAATTAAACTTCAGTGAAGTGCATGTTTGGTTCTGCAGACCTGCGGTGATGGTGACCTGAATTGGAAGAGTGGCCATTAGGTGGGGGTGGAGAGAATGGACACAAGAGGCCACATCTGTAGGACTTGACACACAAGTAAGGGACAACCAGCAGCGTGTCTCCCAACTTCTGGGTTAAACTTTCAAATAGATGGTTTTATCACTGCTGACTGAGATACATAATACATGGGCAACCTGTTTGGAGGAATTGTTTAAAATTGTTTTAGTACCCATTCTTATCTAATATTTTCCTCCAGATATTAAAATCCCTATGTGGCAAATAGTAGGAATTAGCTCCCTGAAATCTTCTTTTAAATCACTTTTTTTTTCTGTAGTATTTAATGCAATGTTGTTCAAGTTCCATTCAAATTTGGACAGTGATAGCAGCAGTTCTCCCATACATTGTAGGAAACAGGTTCAGCCATGTAAGTGATCACAGTGGAATTGAGTCATTTCATAGTTTGGGTCATTAATGTAAAACACATTGGCCATACCCTTTCTCATCACTTAACGATTTGATACTTCAAGTGAATGCACCATTATCAGACCTCAAAAAGCAGTTGAAAGAAGAAGTCCTCGGTCTCATGTTAAACTTTGAACTATGAGGAACTAAGAATACAAGAACAGACTTTGCTGGTGGAGGCTCAGATCTAATAAGCCTGAATTGATCTTCTTCAGCAGTGAGCTGTGCTACCTCTGGGACATGTGATGCCCCGTCCCCCCAGGACCAACACACGAGGTGCCAATGCAGACACGTGATCCAGCTTTCAAATACATCCAGTCCACATGAAAAAGAGAGCACACACATGTTGTGCCTTGACTGGGTTTATGGCATTCATTGGGGCTTTTCAAATCAGGAAGCAGCATTCAAAAGATGCTGTAATAAAAGATGCTATAAACAAGGGAAAATGAAGTCATCGATCTTTCTAGTATTCGTTGATGTGGAGATGGTGTGGGCTGGGAGGAAGGCTGGAGGGTATTAAATCAAAGAAGCAGCAATGATCACTTTACACATTTTCTGTTAAAAGCCTATGATGTCACAAACATGAAGAAGAACTCCTGAGCATTGCCCACCATAAAAGATTTAAAAAGAAGCATTATGAGTAATGAAACCTTGCTGTGATAATTAGAACAGTGACAAAACGAGGATTGCATTAGGCTTTCTGGTAAAGCTAGCGGTGTGGACACACACAGCTATTTTCCATCCTGCTGGAAAACTCATATAATATTCGGAGGATTGTTCTTTCAAGGCATGAACTCACGAAGACAGAAAATGGGAGTTAGAAAGAACCATTTTTTTTAAAGTGGAATCTGGAAATGCATCCAAGAAGAATGAATTTGAGCCTAACAGAGGGGAACACACAGAAGAGTCCACGTAGCTGCTGCCAGGCCTGCTTGCAAGGTGGCTCTTGGCTGGCACCTGGGAATTTGGGTTTCAGGAAGGTTTACACCATTCCCAGAGTGACAAGAGTGGCATGCTGTGCCTAAACTGTTTGCACAAACCGTGTTGTGCATACACACCACCACCTTCCTTCGAGGAATCTGGAATTTCGGTGCATGTGAAGCCATGGTGCCTACATGACCAGCCCCCTGCAAAAACCCTGAGCACTGAGTCTCCAGGGGGCCTCCCAGGTGGGCAGCATTTCCCCTGTGTTGTCACAACTAGTTGCTTGGGGAATTACGCACTTCCTGTGTGATTCCACCAGGAGAAGACTCTTGATTGTGTCTGTTTTTTTCTGGACTTTTCCCCGGGTACCTTTTTTCCTTTGCTGATTTTACTTTGTATTGTTTCACTGTAACAAATTATAGGCAAGAGTACCAGCATTTACAGGGTCCTTTGAACGCTTCTATCTAATCATAGAAACTAGAAATGGTCTTGGAGACCCCCAGCACATGGGTGATAAGAATCATCTCAATTCACACCACAGACTCCTCAGAAATCTCAGGGATCAGCAGCCTCACTCTCCCTGTTAGTGGCAAAATAACATTTAGGTGGTTTCTGTTTTAAGAGGTTATCAGACTTCCAGACACCTCTCCTACTTCACCGAGGAGCCTGGAGCTTCTCTATCTAGCAAATACCAGGAACTTATTCTCTGAAGAGAGAAATAGAATCTCTGGACCTCCCTCCATGCACGGGGCTGAGTTGAGCACGTGCTTCAGGACTATAATAAAAATGGTAGAGTGACAGAGGACTGTCTACCAGTTACCGAGAAGCCAGCCTTCTCCCTCTACTTGGCTTTTAGATCTCTGGTGCCTCAGCCTCTGCCGTCCAGACAGGGCAGGGCACTGCAACACTCTTCTCAAAGGTCTCTGCAGAGCCCAGCAGGAAAAGGTTAAGGTTCTGACAACATTTTTCATCTAAAGAAGCCAACCAGGTCCTGCCACAGTCTATAAACTTCTCCTCTATGCTCAGATCTTCCAGTTAAACTTTTAACTACCCCCAACTCTGAATATGAGCAGAAAACCAAAAAATATCCAGATACCATAAAAAGTAATCTACCATGAAAGAGATCCAAGGAACCAAAGTAAAACTAGCAGCCTAGAAGATACAGAAGCTACGAAGAGAGAATAAAACTTTAAAGTAATTATCATCAATATACTCAAATCAGAGAAAGTAATGAGACTAGGAAAATAAGAATTACATATAACAACAAGAAACAGACAAGAACCTAGGAAAACACAAAAGGGCTTTAGGGAATTTAAAGTGATAGCAGATATGAAAATTCCAATAATGTATTTGTAAGATAAGGTTGAGAATGTCTCCCACAAAGTAGAGAAACAAATGTAGAGATGGAAAAATATGAGATAAAAGATAAGAAATTTAAAGATGGGTAATGGAGTTGCAAGAAAAAAAGGGCAGGGGGAATGGAGAAGAAATAATCAACAAAACAATCAAGATGATTTCTTAAATAAAAAACACCTGAACTTATAGGTTTAAGCGGTTTGTCAAAATGACCCAAACTTAAATATGTAATCATACTATTTCATAACCCTGGGAAAAAAGAGAAAATTATAGAAGTTGCGGAGAGATCTTTTTTTTAAAAGTCACATGTAAAGAATAAACCAAACTAGCTTAGTATTTCTCAACAGCAACACTGGAAGATAGAATACATGAAGCATTATATTCAATTCTGAAGCAAAATTATTCCCAGAATAAAATTTCTACTGGACTTTTAATCAAGTTTGATGGTAGTATAAGATGTTGTATAATAAGAAGAAAGTGTCACATATTTGCCTTGCAATGTCCTTATGTAGAAGGACACTGCAGGATGTACTCCAGCAAGAGGAAGGTTGACCAAGAAGGTGAAGACTTGTAATACAGGAAACAAAAGACTGAACCTAGGGAAGAAGGAAAGGAACTCCAGCCTGGGGACGCAAAGCCATCCAGGACAAGTGTTCTTCACCAAGCATCGAGGGCAGCCACGCCAGGTTGGCATAGGTCAGAAAATCCCTGGAGGGATTTCTTTAGGGATTTACAATTTGTGCAGTTCCTGCTATGTCTGGATTCCTGATGGGTAGTGAATTAATTACTACTTTATAGAAACTAAACAGCCACCTCCCACCCCCCAAAATGGTTGGACCATTGATTCAGACTGGAAGGGACCTGGGCAAGAAACAAATCAATCACGCTTCACCCCATCACTCCAGTAAGGACAGCGTACCTATACTAGTTAAGCCTAGTGATAAATGCTGATGCTCGATTTTGATCAAACCGGAATTATAACATCATTATTTGAAGAAGTTGGGAGACAGGAAGGCTATGATAATGAGGTAGACACACAGCATGGGGGAGAGAGTAAAGAGTGAAATTCTTTTTCCATAATGCGCAGTTAACAGGCAATGCATAATACTGGAAAATTCCTGTTGTTAGCTCTATGGACATAGGTATCAAAACACACAACAGAAATAGATCGAGAAAGGGTAGAAAAGTTCTCTTATTTTGTAATAAAGCTTGAAGACCGACAATTCATACTTTGTAACACTGTAAAAGTATGGCCATAACTAGGTGTGTTGTGTGTTGTGGATTTTCCCTTTAGTGAAACATCTTCACTGTTAAATAGAGGAATTGTGATGTAGTCCTGCCCCCAAGGGCAACTGCCGTATCCCTTATTTTGGGCTGTGTTTCTGGAGCTACAGTACTCAGAATTTTTGCTAAATAAATCAGTAAATGCTCCAGGCAGATTTTCATCATCTAAGTCCTAAATTGCACCCCCCATCCCAACACACAGCATGCCCCACTAGCCAGACCTCCAAACCTACTCCATGCTCAGCGACCCAGGCCCCATCCTCCTGTGGTCACAAGGGGGGGCCCTGGGAGTCGGGGAAGGGAGAGGCTGAGAAATGCCTTGAGGTGGTAACCGTGGAAATGATGGGAAAACATCTTATAGACTAAAAAGTGTCACATGATATCTGTGGCTACCCTATCATTCTAGCACTTCTGAGTCTCTGATCCCAGGGTTTACAATCTCCATTAATCTTAAACTAAATATCATGTGGTCTAACAATTCATCTTTTAAAAAAACCAGCTAAACTTAACGTCAGAATAATCAGCATTTTGGGTTACTGATTAAGTGAAAGGAAGATGATTTTTATGGGAGCACCATTTTTTTTCACATACAATTAAGTTTATTGTCTCATTTTCATTGTTTACACAGGGGAAACTGTGCTTATTCCTTTTGGAGATGACTTGAATACTGAGGATCCTATTAAATGCATAATTTAACGTGTATGTGTTTTTAATTTTGTAGAGTGTCTGTTGTGTGTCTTAGGGTCTGACGTTTTGGAGACCCTTACCTTTTCCTAAAGGGAAGGAGCCCCTTGTGATCTTGCCCTATGTGTGGTGCACAGTAAGACACTCCACGTGTTTCCTCTCCCAGGAGTACCAGCCTTGCAACACGAACCCGTGCCCTGAGCTGAAGAAGACCACACCCTGGACACCCTGGACTCCCGTCAACATCTCTGACAACGGTGGCCACTACGAGCAGCGATTCCGATACACATGCAAAGCCCGCCTGCCTGATCCGAATTTGCTGGAAGTGGGAAGACAGAGAATCGAAATGCGATACTGTTCTAGTGATGGAACCAGCGGCTGCTCCACAGATGGTGAGAAAGGATTCCACACGGACTGACCCACTTCTGAGGAAAGGTCTTTGAACTTATCTCTAAGGCCATAAAGAGCAAGGGGAAATTGTTTCTTTTTTTTATTATTTGTAACTTAGCAGGCTCTATAAAAATTATTCCTGTAGAGCAGAACTGATTTCATAGCAAATGGAAGGAAAAGACCTTCACTGTAAGAATTTATTTATATGATATTTAATAGTATATGGAGGTGGTCCTGCGAATTCAGCCCCCAAACTATTCTGGATCTATTTATGATGGATCCGGAATAGTTTGTATGAGATTTAGTTAGTATCAGAAAATATGCTAAGGAAGGATCAGTGATCATCCATAGATCTTCTGACATTAAAATATAAGTTGAAATGTACTAAAATATAAGCTGAGGATAAACTTTTCTTTCTTTATCCCTAAACTAGACAAAGGCAATGAAAGTGCATTTCTTTCCTAATACCTACAAAAGGATCTTTCTGTTAAAAGGCACAGAGAATACTATAATAATCTTTGAAATTACATTGCCCCTCCTAATTGTGTAAATACCATGAATGCCCTGTCAATCTCGTGGAGAAAGCCCTGAGGTAGTAACCAGGTCTGCCCTCTGTCTGCCCTGACACCAAATGTCATCCATCTCACCTTGGGCGAGTCACTTGCTCTCCCTGGAGCCCAGCTGTATGAGCTGCAGGAAAAGAAGTTGAACCCAGTGGTCCCCAAGTGCTTCATGCTTTGCTTTGTTCTTCGTCTCTTTTTTCACTCTCGCCTAATTGGACAAAATCTCTTCCAGTTTTGAAAAGGACATAGATTCTCACAGATGGGTTCTCAGAGCTACTTTTGATGAGAACAGTGATCATTTTATCTTGCACGACTAGACCATTATCAGACACTCCTTAGCACCATTTTATCTTGCACGACTAGACCATTATCAGACACTCCTTAGCACCTTTGTGTGTGCGATTCTACTTTATTCTCCCAACATAAATGTGATATCTACTTAAAGGGCCGCACAATGCAAGTCATTTTCAGAGAGGGGGTCTTAGACCCAGAATGGTTGGCCTTGACAAAAGCCACAGGGCTGGTGAGTTGCCACACTGGACCAACCTGGTAGGATAAATTCATGGAGGTTTGGTAAATCTCTGTGTCGCCACGAGGAAGGCTCTGCCACAGCGTGGCTCTGAGTGGTGGCCACCGGCTGCTCTCCTGTGCCAGATCCCATGACTCCTCCTGGGAGCTGGTGAACAGTGTGGATGCCCGGAGCCCTGACAGCGGCAGTTAGGACCGCTTGCCTTAAAGTGCGCTTCCTACCCATGCTGTCCTGCTCACGTTACCTCTTCCCTTGTTTGGTGGTTGTACAAGCTGATAGTTGCTTGAAAAAATTAGAGTCTTCTTTCCTGAAGGGTTTTATGTGAACAAATGTACTACTTAAATAAACTTAAACACCTTAAACTTAAACTTAAATAAACAACTTAAACACCACCCACCTCAAAAATTTAACAAGATGATAGTCACACTGATTAATTTTGTAAAATATTTCTGTAGTTAAGAGAAAAGATATGTGATGAAATACCAAGAGAAAGACAACTGAAGACCCAGTTTAAAGATCTACATTCCATAAGGGATGGCCTTGTGATCTCTGATGAGGGTAGTGAGATAAAATATAAGAATTTAAATATGAATTTCAGATATCTGTCAGAAATTTTCTTTTGGTATAAGTATATCCCACGAATCTTTTTAAAGATATGTATGTCCCATATAACTTTTTAAACTATGTCCTGTGCAATTTTTCAAGTATACTTATCCTAAAATAGTTATTTTTTTAATCTGAAATTTATATTTAACGAAGCTTTCTGTATTTGATTTGTTTAATCTCCAATTCATTTATTCCCTTATTTCAAAATGGGCTATGAACTATCTTATTCTTATGACATCAAAGTAAAAAGGAGAAAATGAATGATGGTATTTCTCTCTATATTAACTTTAGTCTTCTTTCTGAGCTTCTATATTTTATTCTTTTGATCCTTAGATACATTTAAAACCAAAGCTAATATTAGTTAAAATGTTCATAATATGAACCTATGAAAAATTTAACACAGATTTATAAAAGATATTTTATATTTTTTGCAAAAGTATATCATGGACATGGCTTCAAAGAACTTTATCCTTCCTATGGCTTAATGCCTTTGAGTTCCAAAGGCCATCTCATGTTTTGTTGTTGATAACTTGCAAGCACAAAATTGGACTCATTTTCCTCTGACCACACAAAATGAGGCTTAATTGTACATAGATGTTCTTTATTGATTAACCCAGAAAATACTGGTTCATCACAGAAAGACACTTCAACTTTAATTTCTTTGAATAGTATCCTGCCTCCGTTTTAGAAACAGAGTTTCTAAGTAAACAACAAAGTTGCTTAACAATACATAGAGATGTTGGCATATTTTTCTTCTCATGACCACACTTCCCTAGAGTTCCATTGCATACTTTGAGTGTTATTTGTTAAAAACGTGTCACCTTGCCTACATTTGTGAAAATTGTTGAATATTTCTAAATATTGTGAGTAGGCATTTTCATCAAAACAAAAATTTTGACTGTGGCTAATTAAATAACTTAACAAATTAAAGTACTCAGAATAGACCTCACACATAACACAACCTTCAAAGACTGAGCTGTGATTCCTGCTAAGACAACCCTCCTCCCTCCCCCAACACCCCAACTGCTGCTGCTGCTGCTGCTGCTGCCTCCGTAGGTTCCTGGGGAAACATATTTTGTTAGTAAGTGTGCTCTGAACTTCACAGGAGCTTTTGACATTTGCCAAGGCCACTCAGGGATGTGTTGGGTTTCAGGGCATGAGTTCTCTGGAGCAGACAGGTGTTTCCATGGTCTGTGATTCAGGAGCTATTGACTTGGCACCTTTCACCAGCATTAATTCACTTCTGAAAGGTTAATAGGCAAAGGAACAGGTTTAGAAAATGTCTGAATCATGTTTCCATTTCTCCAGATGGTGTCCTCCAGGGCGATCACCACCCCATTATGTATGAGGACAGTTTGTCGTAGAATTCTCAAGAGAAGTGAGAAAGTGAAGTGAAAGAGAAGTGAAGAAGTCAATTCAAAAAAATTAACGAATTACAAATATGAAACCTAGTCACTGTGTAAGGACCTTTCCACATTCACAGATGGAGTTCTTTTTTTTTTTTTTTTTTTGAGACAGAGTCTCACTTTGTTGCCCAGGCTAGAGTGAGTGCCGTGGCGTCAGCCTAGCTCACAGCAACCTCAAACTCCTGGGCTCGAGTGATCCTTCTGCCTCAGCCTCCCGGGTAGCTGGGACTACAGGCATGCGCCACCATGCCCGGCTAATTTTTTATATATATATCAGTTGGCCAATTAATTTCTTTCTATTTATAGTAGAGACGGGGTCTCGCTCTTGCTCAGTCTGGTTTTGAACTCCTGACCTTGAGCAATCCGCCCGCCTCGGCCTCCCAAGAGCTAGGATTACAGGCGTGAGCCACAGCGCCCGGCCAACAGATGGAGTTCTTATTTGCACCTTATTTAATAGCAACTGCAGGAAAACAGCTTGAGTTATAGGAGGTTATCACTCCACTGCAATGAATGATGGTATTCCTCTATATATTAACTTTAGTTTCCTTTCTGGAAGGCAGCTATGCTCACCACTATACCACCAACGCTGGTGCTAGTTTCCTTTCTGAACTTGTATATTTTATTTCTTCCATCCTTAGATACCTATACAACCCAAGCTAATATTTGTTAAAATGTTAATAATATGAAATTAGGAAAAGTTTAACACAGATTTATAAAAGATATTTTATGTTTCTGCAAAAGTATATCAGGGACATGGCTTCAAAGAACTTTTTCCTTCTTGTGTCTTAATGCCTTTGAGTTCCAAAGGCCATCTCATGTTTTGGTATTGATAACTTGCAAGTACAAAATTGGACTCATTTTCCTCTGACCACCCAAAATGATGCTTAGCTGCACATAGATGTTCTTTATTGACTTCAACTTTGAAGCGTGACAAGAGTTCCACTGAGTTTGAGAGGGTGGTTGTAGATATGAAGTTGGCAGCTGATACAGAATGGAAGTTGGCACGGGCTGGGGTTACTCTGAGAACTCCTAGCAGATTCACACTGTAGCCATTTGCTTGTCAGGGCTGTCCGGGGATTTCCTGCGTGCCGGGCGGTACTCTGCCCACACCGTCAACGGGGCGTGGTCAGCCTGGACGTCCTGGTCTCAGTGCAGCCGCGACTGCAGCAGGGGCATTCGGAACCGGAAGCGCGTTTGCAACAACCCCGAGCCCAAGTACGGGGGCATGCCTTGCTTGGGCCCGTCCCTGGAGTACCAGGAGTGTAACATTTTGCCATGCCCAGGTAAGTGGACTGCATAATCTGGAAAAGATCTGAAAAATCGGGGGCCTCGGAAGACCTTCTATTACTATGTTACTGAGGTTCACTCAGATCCCTTTGTGTTTGGGATCTGTGTTCTTGATAAATGTCTTAGGTGACATCATCACCTGTTGGATCAACCCCGAGTGAGAGAGAGAAATAAAAAAGGAATAATGGAAGGGTTCTCAATTCCTAACCCACTCTCTCCAGCTGACTTGCAGCTAAATCCCAAATCATTTCAATGAGTATCAAAACTCTACATTCTGCCCTCTTTACAGGCGAGTGTGCAGCTGCAGTTCTACATAGAACAGTGGGACAGGCAGGGCTGAGTGTGCCTTCCGTGGTCCCCAGGTATATTTTTCTTCAGGGGCTGTTCCCTCCATAGTGCATTGGTGTAAAGACAGATGTAATCTAGCCTGGATTGCATTCATTTTTTTTTCTTCGGGTTTTAAAGGAAATTAAAACATTCCCCTGAGCTACTCTAAGGATGTAGACTCCAGGTGCTGAGCTGATGGAGAAGCCAGCCCCTCAGCCGTGGGATGGAAGTGTCTGGCGGCCCTGAAGTGAGCCAGCAGCTTCTTCTGCAGGCTGACCCTTCCCAGGGCACTGATGGAATGTCCTCATCTAGGGTCATGAGTATCAAAGCTGGTCCCTCAGGGCCAGTCCTCAGTCACACTCTGTCTTCTGCCATGAGGGTCCACCTTGTGCAGTCAGTGGTCCAATGACACCAGCTCTTCTCCCCCACAGGCCTGACGGAGCTCTTTGTCTGCATCTTCCTCCCGAGGCCTTGCTTTTCATTCCGCTGCATTTCCAAGCAAACGTGGGGTTGTTACAGTGAGCTAAACAAGCACCCCACCCTGGGTTTTGTGCTCTGACACTGCCCTAAGGCTCCTCTACCTTTCACTTTAGCCCTCTAGCACCTGTCTCAGTTTTCTCCCTGCCTCAGCTCAGGGTGAGGCCCGTCACTCTTAGTAGCTTTCTCTTTCATCTTCGCACTTCCTGCTTCCCTGCCCAGAGCAGTCGCAGGGTCTTTAGTCCACATGTCACGGCCATCCTGAGTCCTGGGCAGTTATTATAGGTATCGCCTTTTGTCTGAGAGAAAGAGACTCCCATGATAGTGTCACTCACTGCAGTGACCTCAGCCCCCAGCACGAGCCTCCCACAGGTGGAACTGCCCATTGGTAATTGTTGAATGATGAGGAAACAAAGAGTTGGTTAATGAACCTTCCTTCATCCCATCTCTCAGCAAACTTTGTTGGATAACCCACTGCGTGCTATTCACAGGCTATGCAAAGACTAAATGATGTTGTCCAGGTCAGAAAGGAACTTAGAGTTCAACGAAGCGGCCTCTTGTGAATAATGTCAAACCAACATGGTCACCCACTACTGGGTTGGTGACAAGATGCAATGGCAACTGGACTAATGACCCACTGAGCCAAAGGCCCACTGAGACAGCCCTTGGGAATCCTGGCAGCTGCACCAAGCAGGCTGCCCTTGAGCTGAATCTTTGAGGACAGACAGGAGTTGGCCAAACTGACAATCAGAGATGAGAAAGAGGGGTCATTCCAAACACTGGATATAAGATTTCTGAAGGCATCGGATCTTAGCATTTCCAGTAGATACAAACAACTTCCTAAGTGTCTTGAACAAGAAACTGGCTTGTAGCAGGTGCTCAATGAGCATTTGCTAGATGGGTAGATGGACAGATGGATGCATGGACACACAAACATGTATATAAAACTGAAAGCACACAGTTCCCAGCTCTGTAGCTGAGGCGCCCAATAATGCTCCTGCTCCTACAGCTGCACAGCTCCTCCCAGGGTATCTCTGCCTGAATTTCTCCAGCCTCAGGGACTCCTCCTCCACCCACCCAGCTTTCCCAGCCAAGCCCATGCTGAGGGCTGGGAAAGGTCACAAAGCTATTTTTTTCCCATAGCCCCAGTGGAGGCTTCCTTTCCCTGGGGGGCTGGGAGTGAGCCCGTAGGTGACATCATCAGATATGGGTCCGTGCTGGAATGAGGGCGGGCACCATGGGAATGTCAGGGTGCCTCCACCCCCTCACCTCCCCAGCCTCCAGACTCCATTCCTCGTTGCCATCAGTAAAACATGCAGATTCCTCCAGACGCTTGGACACTGTCCCGCCGCCTGAGTGCAAAGCATCCCCGGCCATCTCTGAGGCAATCCATTAACGTGATCCGTTGGCTGTTTTTATTTTAGTAGATTTAGCAGGCAAGCCAATGCCATGTCTACATAGCCTTAGTATTTTGAATAGCTCTGTCCTCATTTGCATTTTCAAGGCCAGAATTCCATAGAGTGCTGTGGAATGACTCAGAGTGGCCCTTGTCACTTTCCACTAGGCAGCGGGTGAGTTTGGGGATGAGTGGTGCAAACGTCAACCTTCTTTCCCACCTCTTAGAAAATTCCTAAACGTATGACAGAGTGCAACTCAACAAGGAGGGTTGGGAGTTTTCCAGGGCCTGGATACTGAGCTGCACGGCCATCAGGAAGCCAGTCAGAGGCTACTCTTAACCTCCCTTCGGACCTCTCTTCTCTATGAATTTACTCTTCTTTAACTCTCTTGGGTTCATAGTGGACAATGACAAGTGGGCAGTGTATTTATTTAAAAGTATATTTTCGTATTTCGATTAAATATGAAAACCTAAACAAACTAAAGGAATGTAAAATACCTTTAAAATCAAGTAATGAAAAATTTGATCTCCAATCTCTAATAATAGCTCTATGATAAGCTATAATATGGTTTAAAGTCGAGCCCATGCTAAAATGATCATTTTTTTCACCTGTGAATTTATCTAGCTGGTCACTTCACCTACATAATTTGCCTCTAGCATTGAAGAATAGCTAATCTTTTCTCCATCACTCCTTTCCCCCAGTGTATGTTTGATTCAGCTCCAAGGACTCCAGACCTTGACCTGGAAAGGTACAGACAGCAGATGGTTCTTTGTTGCTAAGTAATATTCAACTAAGATGAAATCAGCCTCACTTATACTTAGACTCCATAAAACCTAATGCAGTAAACATAAAGTCTTTCCATCAGGTTTAACTAAGATGGTTCCATTTTCTCGTTATTCTGCAAACAGTAAGTCTGAGAGAGA
Source organism: Microcebus murinus (assembly GCF_040939455.1). NCBI lineage: Eukaryota > Metazoa > Chordata > Mammalia > Primates > Cheirogaleidae > Microcebus > Microcebus murinus. The sequence continues at coordinate 6,539,938 of NC_134114.1, read as the reverse complement.
AGGAACACTGATCACCTAATGGAGGGGTATACTCTTAATCCAAACTGAGGATTCTGGCAGGTGTGTGTTGTGTAGACAAATCAGTTAGAACCCTGTGGTGTTCTCAGTTTGAGGACGCCTGGAAACTGTTGAATCACAAAATTTCCAGGTAGGTTTCAAACTCATTTTTAAGTTGGGTTCAAATCTTTTTGTTTGGCCTTTTACTTTTTTCAAATAAAGATATTGTCATAAAGATGATGTCCTTGCTCATGCTTCTCAAAAATACCTTTTTACCTGTGCCAATATCTAAAGACAAATATTATTCAGTAAAGATGTATGCTGTCGTGGTGGGGATGTTAAAATACAATCTAAGTTATTCTAGCTAAAATGATCTTGTGCCCTAAGTAATTTTGGCTTCCCCTGTCATCACTGATTCTATTTATTTACATAGGATAAAGAGAAAATAAAATATGATTCTACCTACATATAGCAATTGCCAGTCTCTCATCAGCTTTGTAGTTGAGTTAGCCATAGTTCTGATCGTGGTCTGCCCCCTATTAGGGTCTAATGCCATGTGTTTGACAGAGTCCTCATGCTTTGCTGTGGCACAACAGCAGGTAGGACTGGCTGGCAAGAGGGAGGCTCAGTCAGGAGTCAGCTAAACAGCAGATCACATATAACATCGCCACAAACCCAAGCCAAGATGAGGTCTCAGTTTTAGCAGCGTCAGCTAACCCAGGACTGAACCCCGAGGTCCGCCAGACCCAAGTGGGCCAGCTCACTCCAGCATTCAGCAGGTCAGTCTGCAGGTGTCAGGAGCCCAGCCCCAGAATCCAGGAGGGAAACTTGAGCAGGCAGACATGTGCTGGGGTGATGAGCAGTCATGGCAATGCTCGGTCAAGGAACCAGTTCCGCTGCAGGTTTACGTTGCAAAATTGCACCCTTAACACTTCCCCTGAAGTCTGGCTACAGGTTTCCTGATTCCCCTCTTTAGTCAGTTAAGTGCAACATCAGGTCTGTGTGTTAGTACTTATTTTGGCCATTCGGTGCGAGAATTTGCTGAACGTCCTTCACAGTTACCTTCCTCACGGAACCTGTTAGGCTTTCTCTATCCCACTGTCAAAAAGCAAATCACAGTTCAATTAGTAAGGAGGGCCGTGGCTTCAGCTACTTCTCCTTGGCTTTAAGTCGAGTCTGGCCAACCAGGTGGTGCAGACAGCAAAGGTGAGAACCGGCCGGGGGCTTCACATTAACAACCCCATCATGGTCCGTGGCCCTTCCCAAGGACAGGGATTTTGTATGGCACACGTTGCCCTCTTTTGTCGTGCTCGCACTTAGGTATTTTACACTTAGAAATATTCTCTGAGAGAATGAATAGGGGTACTGAAAAACGTAGAGAGGAACCTTCAAAACTGGATCCATCACCAGGAGTGGTCAGTGGTCACCTGGGACGTGCCCCACACACACACCCCGTGGCTGCTTCAGTGCGTGACTTGAATGCGGGTGTCATGTAGCTGCGCCAGATTGGCTGGGTTTGGATTTCAGAAGCACTCTCACTTTGTGTCCCTGCCCAGTGGATGGCATGTGGTCTTGCTGGTCCCCCTGGTCCAAATGCTCAGCGACATGTGGCGGTGGACACTACATGAGGACCCGCTCGTGCACGAACCCGGCCCCAGCCTACGGAGGGGACATCTGCCTGGGGCTACACACGGAAGAGGCGCTGTGCAACACGCAGCCCTGCCCGGGTAAGTGGCGCCTGGCCTGTGGCCCCACTCTGGGACAAAGTGGCCTCCTTCCTCGATTTACAGATGGTGACTCTGATGATACCACATCCCGGTAAGGGCTGAAAGGGGCATGGGAGGAAATCAATGTCACACTGTTACCCTTGAAGTGACTTCGTAACACATCATTCTGCAATGAAATAGTTCTCACCATGCCGTGGATTCAGAACTAGTGTCCAAAGCCTTTATCACATCGGGAAGTGTATACGTTTTATTGTAACACACAAACTCTCTAACTAGGAAATATCCCAATTTGCCTTCACCTTGCTAATTAGCGCCTGGCTCCCAGGCGGCACCTTGCTGAGCTGGAAAAAGTCAGAGGGATGAGATGGGAAAGGAAAGCGAGTTTGTAGAGCTCTCCCCCCAAGGCTGGGGGGCTGGGTGGGAGAATCGCCCCCAGTCCGTTTGTTTCACTGCCTGCCTGGCTGTGGCCAAATGTCTTCGAAGCCCCCCTGGCTTGTGTTCCAGCAATGACTTCTGAGATATTACGAGGGGACACCAGGCACTCTCAGAGGACCTCCATCAAGGCCAATGGGCCATAATGCAGGGGTAGCGCAGATAGAGAAAGCAAAAGGCAGGATCTCAAGTCAGGAAGCAGAGGATCAAAGCAAAGCAAGCAGCAGAGACTGGTTATAACAAAATACTTTCAAAGTGTATGACCCGATGACAGGATCGGAAAGTTTACTGTTGCAGCCAGGCTGGGCAGCAGGGAGCCCTTGCAGAGTGCACCCCACAGGGACCGGCTCAGGCCCATGGGTGCGGGAGCCCTGAGCTCCAGGGTCCATGGCCAACTCAGGTGCCCAGCGATGCCTGAGCTACCGTCCCCATCCATGGAGGAGCTTGGGTTGCTGACATGTAGCGACCACCTGGAATGAAAATGAGCCACTCTTTTCTGAGGCTAACTTTCACATTGAAACACAAACTTTTTAAAGCTTGCTCCTGCAGATCTTTCTTAGAAAGGTCCATTCATATTGAAAAGTGCCTTGAAACCAAATTCTCATAGTAATTCCAAAAACCAGCACTTTACACATTTCTAAGAAAACTTTGTACCATTTGCCTAGATCAAGGCACAAGCTTGGTTTCCAAACTTTCCCTGCCCCTGTTTAAACCTAAGAAGGAGAAACTAACTGAACATACATTCTCTCATCAGCACGAGGTGAAAATATCTTTTATGCATTGGTTAATATTTTATAGACAATAGCGAGAGTTCACTTTGTTAAACTTCTTACTTAAATGTGACTGTTGCGCCTTTCTTTTCACACATCTGCACTCCGGGGTGAGCTAATAAGCAAATCCTAGCAAATCTTCCACTGGAGGGGGGTGTGTCCTTTCAGCGCTCTGACCTCTGGCTTTGACGCCAGACTTGTGCATTGGCCCTAAGCTCTTCAGGGACTGTAGCCACAGATGAGCGGATGAAGGGAATTCCACCGCAGGGGTGGCCTGGCTTCCGTATGTTGACTCTGCACAATTGTTTCCATAGCAGAAGAGAAAGTACTCATGGGAGCTCCAAGACTACCGTGCAGCCACCTGGCCTTTCTCATGAGCACACAGTTACTTCGTTTGCCTGGAGATTTTCAGGGATTTTTCAGGAGAGTGTGTGAGGGCTGCTCTTTGCAGGGGGAGCATTACCCTGTAGGAACTGGGGTCTGGGTTGATGATTTCCGCTCCCCGACTCCCCATGGTCTGAACACAGCTGTGTTGACTTGTGGAGTGTCTAAGTACAATTACTCTATACCATTAAGATAACGTGGGGTTTAGGGGATTTATATTAACGTCATTATATCTGATCAAAGATACATTGGTAAAGATACTTTCATTCATCCACATGGTTATCTTATTTACTGGCCGAGTTAGAAGATATGACTACATCTTATGCACGCACACAGCCATTAAATACATACCACGAAAGCTTAAAATACTGTGCGGGACTTGACAGTGCTGCCCGGGAGATTGACCTCAGTGGTGACTGTGCCCCTGCAGAGAGCTGGTCAGAGTGGTCGGACTGGTCCGAGTGTGACGCCTCTGGCGCCCAGACCCGCAGCCGCCAGTGTGTCCTGCTGTTCCCCGTGGGCGGCCAGTGCTCCGGCAACACCACCGAGAGCCGGCCGTGTGTTTTCGACTCTAATTTCATCCCAGGTAAGAGCAGAGAGATTTTTCAGTGTGAACAAAATCATCTGCAACACTTAGAGAGAAAATGATTATAGGTCCGAGTTTTCTCTTTTCTTCGAGGCCCTATTTGGCGAAGCAGAGATGATTCTATCAACTCATCTGGTTTCAGGGGGGACTAAAGTGCAGATATATAGGTAACTACAGATTTAGACATGAACGCAGTTCATGAACCTAAAGTTTCTCAAACACGACGTCTTCTATAATTTATTTACTAAAATACAATTGGAAGATTTTGCTCAAAAAATGAAAGTAGGTTATTTGGTTATTTTAATATTAGGTTAAATGCTTTGGCAATACCTTGTGTGGTGTACTTGCACAGAGAAAGAAGGGGCATACTCTTTATGAAATCTTTAATGCATTCAATTCATTATTCTCATCTTGGAGAAGGGGTCGGTGGGCCCTCTCGTCACAGGCTTTTCAACGTGAGATCAGTGCTTAGGTCTTGGTGGCAGCTGCTAGTCACCTGGTGCTTGCTCACTGTTGCGTGATGCTGTGCCAGTGTATGAACCATTTAGCACACGCCCACCGGGTGCCTTAGGACTGCAACAACCAACCTGTTACAAAGAAACAAAAGGCTTCAATTCTACGAGCCAAGTTTTCCTCCATTTGCAGAAAAGATAATAATATCTGAGAGAAAATTATTAGCTTTAGCCTTATAAGGCATCTAAGTCATGCATGGTATTGACCTGCTTTGCTCATTGTTGCTGTTTCCCTTTTTACCATGGACATATTTTTAATTCTTCTTATCAGATGAAAAATCAGTGCAAGAGAGAATGATGTCTCTAGACACCTAAAGTGGTATTTTATCCTTGGGTGTTAAAACCTTAGGAGATGTTCCCTCTCCGGCATCTTGGGGTGGATATCATGCATGGCATCGCAAAGAGCATGACTATGGGCTCCTGAATGGGGACTTTATTTGTTCTGGTGATTTCCTTTGAGCGCTGGTGAATTGTCACCTCACTCCCCCCTCTGCCCCGCCCCCTGCAGGGAATGTGACAACACTAGCTTTGACGAAACGGTCTCTGAGGCAGGACACCACAGGCAGACACTGTGTATGTGTGTGTTGTTGGGGGCTGCCCACAGCTGGGGGACACAACACGCTGCCATGACACAACACACAGTCACAGAAAATCAGTGCATACCCTGCTTGCAGCCCAAGGGACCATGGCATTTTCTGTCTGTGCTAATGAATCCCTCTCTTTCTCAGCCAAGGCAACGTGGCCAAATCCATCTCAGTTTGGTTAAAACAAACAAAGAAACTAATATAATTTTTTTAATAATTAATCAGGCTTCTGAAACATTGTCTCACATACATTTCAGAACCATTTAGACATTTTGTAAGTGATGCATTAATGTGAACTTATTTCCCAACACCCTTTACACATTGTGATCGGACTTTTGTTCTTCCAGAAGTATCTGTGGCAAGATCCAGTAGCGTAGAAGAGAAAAGGTGTGGAGGTACGTGCTTCCTTTTAACTCGTTTCTCATTGATATTCTGATATATTCCAGTCATTTCTCTTCCTGCACATTCTCTGTAATGTTTCTGCTGTTGGCCAGCAATGACACACTGAAGAAGCTTCTGGATCCTAAACATCTTATACTTGGTGTAAATATTTGACATGTGGATCACTGGTTCTCAAAGTGGGGTCCCTAGACCAGCATCATCAGCACCACCTGGGATCTTGATGGAAATGCAGATTCTGAGGCCCTTCCTCAGTCTACAGAATGAGAACCTCTCTGGGTGGGGTCCAGCCAACGGTGGCTTAATAAGCCCCTCATGTGATCCTGATGGATATACGCTTTATGAGCCAGTGATCTTGATATTAGCTATAGTTTGATTTCCCATGAGTGAAATAGAATTCAAGCAATTTGTTTATATTTATGGTACAAATCCAGGCCAGCCAGCCTCAAATCTCCAGCCCACTGCAATGACTAAGCAGTAATGAGGCATAAGGTTATACCTGTATCACTAGAGGAATTTTGCAAACTTTTTGCCATCCTGAATGTCAAAAACCACACTCTCTGGTTTAAGTCCGTGATAAATTTGGACTAGTGGTCTGTGCCTTACAGGCATCCATAAAGTACTCGTCTGAGTTGCACACATGTCCAGATGGAGACGCTGAATGTCCAGCACAGCCTATACGTTCACCTTTGAGAAGTCAGAGCCAACATCTACACGGAGACCTGCCTTTTCAGACGTGTGACTGATGACGCACAGACTCCCATTGCTACCATAATCTACTCCCCCATGGTAGCCCCAGGGAGCTCAGCCCAGCAGGCTTTGGCCTCTGCTGTGATTGCATGGAATCCAAAGCTTCGTGTGCATGTTTTAGGAATGTACTTACCATTGTTAACTACATCGTTTAAGAGATTGCTGCCTGTTACATTCTATCTGTTCAGTCAGCCATCTGTTCATTCATTCATGCATTCATTCAGTAACCTTTGCTGAGCAAACCTTTCTGTGTCAGTTTTGTGAGGGGCACTGAGCTTACACTGGGGACCTGAACAGCCCCAGCCCCTCTGGAACCAACAGTCTTATCATCGTAGACTCAGCGCCTGAGAAAGGCGGTGTCTGGTGTCTGACCAAAGTCAGTTGAGTGGGGCTGCCGATCCTAAGTTGCTAAGGTAGGATCCAGCTACAAGATGAATATGCACCAGTTCACATAAAAATAAGCATAGCAATGAGTGTTCTTTAATATTTTTAGATCAGTCACTATGTGCCAGACATGGCATTAAATGTTTAGACAGGAAGTCTCCCCTGTGGTCCTCACAAAGAGCCTTCTCAACATGCGCAGCCCACAGTGCCTTATGCAAAGTCTTTGGAGAGAGAGAAGGGGTTTGGAATTCAGCATCTTTCAGCTTATAGAAGGGTGGCATGGGGCCAGTGCGGTATTTTACATGGTGTCCCGCAGGGTCTGGGGCTGTACTCCAGGGCCAGCCTCGCCAGGGACGCTGCCATGGAACGTGGGCAGACTCGAGATGCCAGTGTTATTTCTGGCGGTTCTGGGCTGTTTCCACATCAAAAAGGGTCAGGTCAGGTCACTCTGTGCTGCGAGATGACTGATGAAAAATCAGTCCTGAGAGATTTCATTTGGGAATTATGTAATAGAGAAGGCATAGTGGCTGTGTTTGTGTTGTTGTCTGCACTTTATAAATGGGGCCGTGAGGCTCAGAGAGCTGAGGTCACTGGCCCATGTCCACGCAGCTAGTGAGTAACGGAGCCAGGGATGGGATCCAGGCAGTGGGATCCCGTGTGAGTTTTAAACCTGAACCACCACAGGAAAAGGGTCCTGGTAGCAAGTACCCAAAAGGAATATGTCCAGGGACCTCAAGCCACAGCAGCCTGGTTAGGTGACACTCTCAGATAACACCCAGGGTCCAGGGCAGGAGGCTGCCCTCAAGGTCAGCATAGGTCAGCAGTGAAGCCACGTTTATAAGGAGGGAGACCAAGAAAGACGCTGGGGGTCAAACAGCTCATGCCCCACTGTGTCGAATGTCCACACTCACCTTCCACCAGACGGTCGCCCTCTGCTTCCCCGCTGCTGGTCCTCCCTGAGTTACTCCATGTGAGTCCTTCAGGGGCCTGGAGCACCCAGGAGAACACGGTGCAAAGCCCATACGCATCCCGAAATGCTGCACGAGCCAGAACCAAGCCTTGAGATGCTGTTGGTTAAATCACAGGAACTTTAACTACTCTACAATATTCAGAAGTGATTTTTTTAGACCGTTAGGCTGCTGACATTGACACTCGAGCATGGGCAGTTTAGATGGGTCTTACTGCAGGGCTAACAGGTGAAAACAAACAATTACCTGGCGAGGATGTTTTGGGATGTTTAGGGAGACAAGATAGACATCTTTTTTCAGTTTGTCGAAAAATCAGTCAAACTTTGCACAGGAAATCAGCCAATTAAAGCGTCTGGGTAGTTGGTCTTAATTCTATCTTTAGTGACCAAAAACAACAGCAAAAGGGGAAAAAAAGCATACTCAAAGGAAAGAGCCCCACTGAGCAGATTCAAAAGAGATTTAACAGGCACTATTTTTTCTGCATGTAGAAAAAGTGTGCTTCTGTTGAAATTTTTCATCTTGGAGAGCTATTTTTGGTTGCATGAGACACAAAGACTATATAATCGTCATAAAGATGTCGGCTGGCCCAGCCTTCCCCAGGCTCCTGCAGGAGTGATTCATTTGACTAATGACAAAGTATCTGTATGTGGAGACCATCGTGCATCTCCCATATGTTATAATGAAATATGACTTATCGGTGCAGCAGGAAGTATTTTTATGGGCACGTGGCATTGACCCTGGGGAGTCCTGAGAGCTAAAGTGTAGAGAAATGAGAACCCATGCAGCGTTAGCTCTTGCTTGCATTAAATGCAGTTTCAATGTTGCAGTAAATGATTCTACGGCTGCTGGTGGGATGTCCTGGGTGCTCTGTCCAGCTGTCCCCGTGGGAAACCTCTGGTTCTAGAGGCTTCAAGGGAGGACCAGGAAAGGCCGAAGATTTTTGACGTCCTTTCACGTCTTTATAGCATAAGAATACCATATATTCTTGACCGAATAAGCTAGAACGAAAGGTCGAGGAGGTTGTCAGGGAGACGGTTGTACCTGTGGGTGTTCTACTCACGTCCTCCAGGATGGTCCGTCCCTTAGAGCTGAATGCACAGGACGCCTGTGCTAGGAATTGCGCTGTCCACTCGGAATTTCTGTGTTTAGGGCCTGTTGTTAGTTGTGGCTGACAGCAAACCCGTGAGAAGGTGGCCTTTGTTCACTGTGTCCGAGCACCGCAGGAGGCAGATTCATCTTCTAAGTCCTGGGCTCCTGAAACACGGTGTCTGGGAGCAGCAGAGGACACAGCTTAGAGTGGAAAGCCCAGCCCAGCTCCACAAGCACTGCCCAGACATTGCCTTTCCTCCTAGGAAGGCTTGAAACTTCAAAGGCAGTGTTTTACCAACACTGAGTGTGTTTTTTGTTTTTCTTCCACTGCTGTTTCTCGAACATCATGTGGGTTAGGGTTAGGTATGCTGCCTTGATGTCACTTGAGCCGGCGTAAGTCCATGTAGGCTCATTTTTTGAATGTTTTGCATTTGTAAGTTAAAGAAAATAACTAAAGAAACAGAAGAGATGCTGTTAAACAGAAAAACAGTAGGCAAATAGAGGGTCATTTCATTGACTGTTTGAAAGATCATATTTTATTCCTTTAACACAGATCCTTTCTTTCTTTGGGGTAAACAATTTTCTTGATAAGATCTCCAAAATACGATGTAAGTGAAAAAAGTGCTACACAGGATACTATTCATACACACACGCACACACACACACACACACACACAGTCGCACCTACGTGAGCAGAGTTATCTCTGGAAGGGCACAGGAGAAAATGTTTATGTAGGAAAGAAGAAAGATTTATTTTCCCTGTAGTCCCTTTTGCACTTTCTAATGTTATACTATGTCTATATATCATATCAAAAAAATATAATGGAAAATGCAAGCATTTATGTAAATAGAAAATACTTTTAAATATAATGAAATAAAAAAGGAGGGGGGAAGAAGATTATAATGCACGTGAAACAGAAGAGCAAGCCTTCAAATACGAAAAAAAATCTGCTAGTTTATTAGTGTATTAAGGTTTAATTTATATCCAAAAGACTGACTAAAATCCACGAGGGCATAAACTAAAAATATACCATGCTCACTGCGGAGAGGTTTATTGGTGGCCATGACATTTCGAGGGAAAAACTGAATTATGATTAAATTTGCAACAGCTATGGGGCTTTCCGTTCTGTCTCTCTCTTTTCTCGAAGCACTCTGAGCAGTTAGGTAGCATGTTCTGGTCAAGTGTGACATCACTGTGGTCCTGTCCCTCCCAGAGTTCAACATGTTCCACATGATCGCGGTGGGGCTGAGCAGCTCCATCCTCGGCTGCCTCCTCACCCTGCTGGTCTACACCTACTGCCAGCGGTACCAGCAGCAGTCCCACGATGCGACCGTCATCCACCCTGTCTCGCCCGCCCCTCTCAACACCAGCATCACGAACCACATCAACAAACTGGACAAGTACGACTCGGTGGAGGCCATCAAGGTAAGGATCGGCAGCAGCGGCTGCATCCGGGTGTCCCAAGAAGGCAGGTGCACGCTGTGGCTGTTGGCAAGGCTCCGTGGTGGTGGCGCTGGTGACAGGTTGGGGACAGGAATGGGGTCCTCTTAGGATGGACCACCTTTTTAGTTTTGCCTGCGAAAAGAGGATATCTCATATCCAAAAGTAGGTAAAAAAGGGGCATGAAAGCAGCAACAAATGCTGGAAAATATCGGGTCATTGGCCAGCGTCCATTTCTGCTTCCTCTGTGTCTTCTGCATCTGAAGAGAGCTCTGCATGAGAGCAGAGCTCCTGCCGAGGACCTGTGCATGACCGGACAGCAGTAATGAGGACTGGGATGGCAATCAGACGTCCAGGTCCATTGCAGGAATCACCACTAGGATGGCAGCCTGAGAAAATGTTTGCATTACTGTAAAAACTATCTGTAAATAATCTTCAGGCAGAATGAAGGCTCTTCAACTTTGCATGATATAAAAGTGCTGTAACTGTTGTGGGGTGATGCATTTTGTAAATTTCCCCAGTGAGTGATGAATCCAGTGTTTGACCCAGAAATTGACAGTAAATGGCCAGTTTCCTTCACATTCAAAGGGAGAAGGTGTGCAGAGGGTCCCAGCTTTGGACATGACAGACCTGGCTCATGAGTCAACCCCAACACTTCCCAGCCGGGAAAACTCCCACCAGTTACTCACACTCACCGAGCCTCCGTTTTCTCCTTTTTTATAAATTGGAGATAATGAGAATCACATGAGGCAATGTGTATAAAATACATCAAACAGTGTCTGGCGAAATAAATATGTTTTTTTTTTAATTTGAGGCATTTTGTATCACGGTTCAGAGTACAAGTTGCTTACCTCTTTGAACCTTAGTTTCTTCATCTTTAAAATGGGTATAGCAATACATATTTTCATACTGTAGTTGTTAGCTTTCAATGCCCTAAAGTGCATGAGACCCAGCACCTGGAAAATGATAATTGTTGTTCTTATCATGTCCACACAAGAGGTCAGGGATGAAGCTGGGAAGACATGAAGGGCTCCTGTCTCCTGCACCCGACCTCTCTCATTACTCACGTGAATTAAGGGAATTCTCCTGATCTAAGTGGAACTAGAATTTTCTATTCTTCTTAGGAGTGTGGTGCCCCGTAACATTTATAGGGAGCATTTTGATGCCCTCTCTCAGCTATGATCGTTTCCTTTGAAATCAAATTTCCCTCCTATGTGAGAATATGGGATATCCTCAGCCCTTACGGCTCCAGGTGGCTGGAAGATCTTATGTCCCAGGGGCCACCGTGTCCTCACTTCACTTCTCTCGGCCACATGGCCTCTGCTCTCTACCACCTGGACAGCTGACTTTTCCCCTGAACCCCGATAAAACCAGGATCCATTAGCCACCAGCACCTCCCACCACTCGGACGACAGGTCCCGGGAATGAGGTAGAGCACCAGGAATTAGTGCCAGGCCCCTCACAGCCTCTCGGAGTAGAGAATAGAGAGGAGCATGAGCTCCTTCCGTGAGTGAGAACCTGCCAAGCAAACCTCCAGAGCCCAAGAACGGGCTCCCTGAGCGTGATTCCAACACATCAGCTTGTCTGTGTGTTACTCCAGACATCAGGAGGTAATTCTCCCGGTCTTGTTTTCCCACTTAGATTCAGCAACCACCTTTAAGATAATAACGAATGTTTCTGCCATGAAGGCAAAGGACCTTGAGGGTATGGACAGCTGCCTAGTCCTTGAATGACTCCTTCTAGAACTTTCTTCTGATGGCCCCCTGCCCAAATGGGTCCTGGACAGTTGGCCTCTGCCTCCTCTCCTTCATCTTCATTTTGGTCCTGTCAGTATTTGCCCTCTACCTGGTGTAGGTCAGGCTCTTTGAAATTGCAAGTGACTTTAATAAACTGTTAATGAGGAAGGGCGTCTGTGTCAGAAACGACTACAGGAGTTGCCTTCTAATAAGTGCAGAATGAAAAGAAATTAAGGCATTTGAAATCTGATGCATTTACCTAAATAAGTTCTGTCAAGATCTCTGATAAATGCACCTGTTTATGGCAATCTGAAAGCGGCTTACTTATCTATTCAGTTGTATGTGATAACATTCAAAGTATCTGCTAATTTGAAGTCATGAGAGTTTTAGGTTTTCTAGAGGTTTAGATTTAGGTTTTCTAACCCCCTTCTTCTGTTGGAAACTTCCTGATTGATGTTCAAAAATAGACCCAGAGGTATCGCAAACTGCCTGTCTCATTCTAGTTATCAAGCAAGTCCTCGGTGACACAACTTCTCTTGGGGACCAAGAAAGTGAGAAAACACATTTTAAAATAATGCAGCCTTAGCAGAGAGCTCAAACCCAACGTAGCAGTCTCCCTAGTCATCTTCTTTCTGAAATGCTACTTACTGAGTATTCTTAAATCGTTTTTTTTTTTTTATATTTTACAGGCATTTAACAAAAACAACTTGATCCTAGAGGAAAGAAACAAATACTTCAACCCACATCTCACTGGGAAGACCTATTCTAATGCCTACTTTACAGATCTCAATAATTACGATGAGTACTAATAGCTCTTGTACTTTTGGCTTCTTGTAAACCCCCAGTTCCTCAAGGCCTGAGCTCCATGACTGCCCATGTTTCTGAGGCTTCAGAGATGAAGTTTGGACACATTTCAAGTACATTTCAAGCCACGAGTGTCCCATTGTTGCAAAAAAAAATGTGCATCTATAAAAGCAACAAAAATCTAAATATGACATCACGAAAATCTGCTCTACCACACTTGATCATTGTTGAATGAGCCATGGTGTGAAATTTTTAATTGTGTTCAGACCATTTCCCTAACATGTTCACTGTTTTCTTGAGGTTTATTTCATAAATGTGCCACCCAAGTTGGAAGGAATCTTTAGAAATATGAATGTCTTTTGCTTTTGAGTGTAAATCTTCATGACATTTTAATTCAAGTAAATAGGCACTTTATCTGAGAATCCCCCTATAAGGAGTGCTTGGGTCGACAGTATTTGATAAAATTAAGAAGGCGAACGTGGCCAAACTATTCACCATCCAGCTCCCCTGCTACCCAATATGGATAATACTGTGGATTCTTGGAAGCGAGTTATGTTTGGATTTGGAATGACCCCTGCCTGGGTAAGCCCAGGGATTCCATCTGGTCTGCACCTACAGAGGTGGTGGTCACTGTGAAGGTGCCCCACCTTGGTCCTGATGCCATTGCTGTGTCATCACAGTGAAGCATGGACGTGTTCTGCAGGTTGCTGCAAAACTAGCCTTATTTTGACTTTTGGATTTCATGGCATTCCAGGGAGCTCCTTGTCATGCTGTTGGCCTGAAAGCCCACCTGTCTGGTCCACTATAACGTTCTGAAGAACCAATCTGTGAAATAACCACTTGTTTAGCTTTTTGGATTGACTCCACACCTTCCCTTAGCCTGCAAAGAAAAATCTTGAACATTCATGATGCCAATTAGGGAAAGTATTGGAAGTGCTGAGCTATAACTGAAAACATTTTTTTTTTTATTTTCCATGGTATGGAAAGTATTGAAAGAACTGACATTCATGAAAATTGATGTTTCATTGTCTGTCTCCCTGGTATAACCAATGTGTAGCAATCAGCCCCTACCAAGAGCATTAATGATGTGTGAAGTTGGCTCTCTGGAGCCCATTGTCATCTTTGTGGGTCCATGTGAAGTGTTACTCCTGTACCTGCTGTCACTTGCTCTGACCAGAGCAGGGGAGCAGGCAATGCTGAGCTCTGGTGCCTTCCCTTTCGTCTCAGTGCTGCCTGCCCGCCCACCCCACCCCCTTCTCCCTGCACGGAGGGACAGGTGTTTCAAGATCAGAATTCAGGGTAGCTGGAAGTAAAGTTTGACTGATTCCTGTTGTCTCAACATTGATCACTGATAAGCAGTTCAGAATGTTACAACACCATTCACAGAAGTCCCCAGAGAAAAGAAAAGAGCATAAATTTCTCACCAACAACCCATATGTAACATATGGCAGTTTGTTGAATAATTTTTAAGAGGAAGAACGAGATTGAAAATGTTCATCTGATGCCTGTGGGCATTGTGAAACAGGCCTGGGTGGACGTGGAAATGAGTTCTTATTGATAAATGAACCTTCAGATGTGTGAAAATATATAGGAACACAGAATTTGATTAGCAGATGTGTTTTTACCCTGTCCAATTTAAAGAAACAATTTCAGAAAGTGTTGGGAAAAATCCTATGTTTAATAATGAATATTCTTGATTTCAAAATATTTTCATGTGTCCAAATTTGCAGGAATGACACTGTCTTAAAATTGGAATTAAAATAGTGGGAAGGCTCCGGAAGGTCTGTGAGACTGCACAGGAATGACATCAGGCGCTTTCCAGAGAGGACTTCGTATGGCATCTCATGCCTTCCTCCTGCGCGGTGTAAGGTCACCTGTCTGTGTGGACTCTCAAAGGCACACTCCCTGGGGGAAATGTAGCCAGACAGGCTCCTAATTGCTCCTGGGTTGGAGTTTCATTGGATACTTCAACTCATCTTTTTCCTGTAAGAGAAAACATCCTCACTGTGTAGCACATTTAAGCTGTTTTTTAATCCACACCCGCCTCAATATTTCCTAAATTTAAAAGGAGATTTTATTCCCTCTGGGAAAGAGGGATACAAATATTTCAAGAACGTGTCACTGGACTTATGCAAAATGCTTTCTAAGTGACATCCAAGCTGATCTTTAATCACTTTTGTGCAATGGCTGTGGGAAACACCCTCCCCCCACCATGGAAATTTCATGTTGTTGATAATATAAACCTTCCAGATTAGCACTGCAGAAATCCCCTCATTTATGTTCCCTGACACTATTCTAAGGAATTCTCTCCTCTCTCCTCTCCTCCTCCTCCTCCTCCTCCTCCTCCTCCTCCTCCTCTTCTTCTTCTCTCTCTCTCTCTGTTGGTTTATATCTGTGAAGTGTGATGTTGGTATTTTGATGGGGACTGCATTGAGTCTGTAAATTGCTTTGGGTAGTATGGACATTTTAACAATGTTGGTTCTACAGATTCATGAACATGATATATTTTTCCATTTGTTTGTGTCATCTGTGATTTCTTCCCTCAGTGATAAAAGGTTCTCCTTGTAGAGACCTTTCACCTCCTTGATCAAGTATATTCCTAGGTATTTTATTTTCCTTGTGGCTCTTGTGAATGGCATTGCATCTTTGATTTGGATTACAATAATTTTAGCTCTATTCTAATTATTTTACCCGGCTGTGGAATAACTTTTGTTTTCCATCACTGTGTAGCTACGGCTCATGCGTGGGTGCTTCCCACGCCCTCCCTCTCCTTGTTGCATGACGCTCACATGGTGGCTTGTGCTACCAGACGACACAAGGGCATTTCCTTCAAAACTCCCCATTTTACTCGGAGCATGTTTCTATGCTGCTGCCCTTGTGACTTACGTGAAGCACCTGAATGTCCCTGCTCTTGTTAGGGGTGCTCCACTGAGCCTGTTCAAGGAGGTTCTGACTAGAATTAGCATTGACACTGGGGGATAAAAAGAGTGTTCTTGGGTGTGTGGAGAGGTGACCTGAGATTCTGAAGGAAATGAAGCAGCTTTACAAACAGTGAATGGGCATGAGGACATCCCTGCCGTGGAAAAACACCTGTCGCCAGGGAGGGTCAGTCCACGTGGTCCAGGTGAACCACAATTCTGACCTTACTGGTTCATGGGTGATGCCAAAGAGAAAAAAAGCAACAGTGGGAGACAGATGAGTAGGGGATGTGAAAGGTGGGGTCCTGGTCATCCCCAAGTGAGTCTATGGATGGTCCCGGGGGGTCATGACCAACATGCACAGTCCTGTGGGTCTGAGCCCTGGACTCTTCCAGGACCAACTGCCCAGAGTGCCAGAGTTTTAGCCAAGGGTGTCCTTATTTCCTTACATATCGGCAAAACGATGAAAACCATGGGAGTCAGAGCCTATTTCACTGTTTCCACTGGAGTCTGGTAGAATTCGTGGGTCATGCCATCGAAGTCATGGACAAAGTGTCAGCAGGAGGCCTCCATGTCTCCAAGATGCCATCTAAGGGGATATGTTAGAGTGTAATTGAATATCAAAGGAGGAAATATCAGTTTGTAATTGTGATTTTTATCAAATTTAGACTTGATATAACTATATAAATTCTACACTCAGCTGATCACTTTGTCTAGACACAGCCTTCATGGTACTTAATTTACAAATATCCTTATTCTTCTTTGCAATATTTTTCTTGTTTTTAGAATAAATCAGCAATATTTTCCCAACACTGTTAAGCTCCTTCCTCATCCACCTTGCCCCCAGGCTTTTGTCTTTTTTTAGCCTAAGGGTGTCCTGCACACTTTGGTGGGGTTGTCTTGTGTGTAGTATTTTGTAGTAACTGCAACGATTTCGGTATTTCTGTGTCTAAAGATGGCTTTCGGGCACCTAACCAGAGGCAACAAGTACCAACTGTGGATAAATGAATTGCATCAAAGCAGCCATAGTCCACGTGGTAACAGGACTGTACTCAAGTCCTGCAGCTCCAATAGTCATTTTCCATGAAGGCAGTAATGACTAACGAACTTAACTCATATGCAAACTCTCCACCATTCTTTCAATATGATACAGCCTGGAGTTCCCAGGTGGTGTTGGACATGCCCAGCTATCCGTGCGTCCTAACCTCTCCATTCATGGTGCCCTTGGCGGTTCATGTTGACATGACCTTGCCAATGTCTGATTACCTAGCTTATCTGTTACTGGACACTAGAAGCCTTCCTGAGCGCCCTGCTTCTTTGGTGAATGGGTGTGGAATGGGAGAACAAAGAGTAATATTCACTTTGTACTAAGAAATGCACAGAAGGGAATGCCATGCATAGTGTATTGCCATGTAGGATAAAATATGTGGAGGGGACCATTGTGGAATTTATTTCTGCTATTCTCACCTATTGATATCATTAATTATAATTGATTTAAAGATGTTTTATAATTTCACAAATACTGAGCCAATGCATTCAGGTTATTTACTTTGATAACTTGATAAAACAAAAGAAAATATATTGCTTTAATATTTGCTTTTTTTTTTTTGGAAGTTGAAAAATAATGAATGCAAAGTAATGTTAGACTATTGGTGATAATTTCTTAACCCTTTACATTCACTTGCTTTTTTCTCGATTCCTTTATTCTACTCGGGATTTAATTCTTTAAATGCCCCAGATTTTATAAAGTGCAGCAGTAGAATAAAAATTGGAGTTTCTTTTCATACAAACTTATTTATTTGGATTTTTTTATATTTCAAATTATTGATACATTCAAAGAGTAATTTTAATCTCTATAATTTTTGCTAACCGTGTCGAGTCACACTCGACATCCGAGTGCAAAGGGTTAAGTGACTCTTCCATACTCCATTTTTGTGGACTTCTATTAAAGATCCATTGTATTCATTTTTTATCAGATAGATCAAAGTTTTATTCGATGGTCATCTGCTGCTTTATCATAAACTTAGTGCTGTTGCAGAAGCAACAGGAATGACCAGCTCTCCTCTGAAATATAGTTCCCACTGCAAGTGAGTAGAGCGTCATCAAAACCAATTTCAGAGGCAGGCACAAAGTGTACAGTTCCTAGTGAAAGTTGTCTCAAAACACAGTCTTTCCGAGAGATCATATTAGTTCTGCCATAGAAGGCAATCAATCTTATTACCCATGATCAGAGTCAGTATCAATTCTCACTCGAGCAAACATGTTTCACTGCATTGCCACAATGGGGATAGCTCTCCAGGTGCTTCCAGACCTGGGAGGGGCAAAGTAGAAGCAGAAAATCACTCTATGGCATTTCTTAAACTAAAATATGGGTCAGGGAAGAAAATGTATTCCACCTCTTCCTATTTAGTCAGAAATCTGGGGCCAGTAGTTCAAATGTGATCCATTCTCTCTCAGCTTTTTGGCAATTTGATGCCAAATGGTCCAAATGTTAGATGAATGGCAGTAGTAAAGTGGTTCAGATATTAGATAAATACAAGCTTGGTGCAGAACCTGGAAAATTCTCAAGAATTCTGGAAAATCAAAACCATTTTATTATATTGGTAAAAAGAGAGCATGATTAGTTGCCCTCTCTATAAATGCAGGTAGTTTTAATTTCCTAGAAAAAGTTGCTAGTGCCTTGTTTAAGATGATAATTTGTTATTTCGCCTGGATATTATTGGTTCCAGTTAGAAGCAGAAGATTGATTGGATGGATGTACTTTAAAGAAAATCATTCTTATATGCCTCTTTGAACTCAGGAATATAAAATGACCAAGAAGCACATCATCTTCAGATGTGATTTTTGCCCTCACTGGGGATGTGGTACCAGAATAGGTGCAGTGGTGTGTTCAGAATAAAGGTGAATCCAGTCTCAGCCTTCCCACAATAATATCACTCTAATATTTACATTTTCCAAAAAGCATCTTAGTGTTTGTTCCATAATAAGAATGTTTATGTGATGCTGATAGAAGTTAGAAGTTTTTGTTTCTCTTTAGGCAAGCCAACAGATATGGGAAAATCAGATACAGTCTGTGACAACTGGCACAGGTATGGTGAATGTGAAATCAGAACCACCTAGAATACCTGGGGTTTTTTTTTTTTTTGTCAACTTCAAAACTGTTGAACAAGTTCACAAAATTTGTAACTCTTAATTTGAGTTCAGAAAGTTGATAGTATTTTCACTACTAAATTTGATTGATTTCCCCTTGTACCATGACTGTTGGCCAAAATCAAGCAGGAACTTCTGCACTTTGAAAGAAAGCACAGTATAAACCTTCAACCCAAGCACCTAGAGTGACCACTAAAACTCTGTTATATGCAAATAAAATGCACAAACTTGGTCCAATGTAAAATTCTTCAAGAGTGCGTAACAAAACTTGTGTCATGACACTTGATGTGACTTTTAAAGATGTTATGAAATGTTAAATGCCTCATTCTGTACTAATTTGCTATTGCCTGTTTTGTGATACAAAATAAACATTTTTGAGATTGTTTCATTTTCTTCATGGACCTTTTCCAAAGCCAGCTTCAGCCCTTGGTAAACTTGCAGACAGTTGTAGGTCTTAAAATTAATTTTTAGAAAGAATTATATATTAATCATGGAGCTTTTAAACAAATGAGGTAGCTTTATATTTTCCCCCTCATTTGAATGAGAAAATGGGTCTTTGGATGCTTTGTTGGGATGCTTGTGGATTGCTGGGTGTTTTCTCATGGGGTCATTGGATGTACCACACTTTTTTTTTCCCAAACCTTACATTTTATTGTCAAATTTTCTTTGAAACCATCTTATTAGACATGTGCAATAGAAATTCCCAGTAGTTATTTCTTTTATCTTCTCTGTTCATGAATTAGCTGGTCTTAAATGCTCTGCAAGAGCTGTCCAGGTCTATATTTCAGATTGTTGCTTTAATGACACCTGACAGATACATTTTCTGAAATCAGTTTAAGACACCAATTGTAGCCACCCAGGCAGGGGACTCATTACCTGCTGCATTGGATCAATGATGGAAGTCAGAGAAGGGGCGGGCAGGGGCTACCCAACCAATGAGCAGAAACCAACTCTCACCTGCTGTGAGCCTCCCAAACAAACATGTTTATAAGATAAAATTAGCTATTACTATAGAAGTGAAAATGTTGTGCTCACTGATCTTGGTGCATTGCCAATTTCTTTATCTCAGCCCTATTCACCTTTTTAAAAACAATCCATGAAGAATGGTCCTGAGTGCAGCCAAGCGTGCATCAGTCCTCGTTTCACGGCACCCCCCTTCTTACCATCTCCATTCGCCAACACTTGGGGGTGGGCACAAAATAAGGGAATCCTGATTGTGTATAGTATAAATTGTATTATATATTTTGTACTTATGTTTTATGTAAATAGTTTGTCTCATTCAATTGTATGTGAGCATTGAAATAAATCCTACCATTTAGGAAACAATTTCGTGGCGTTTTTCTTTGCATAGCTCAAAGTGCTCTGTTTGCCCGGATATGCTAAGGCACCATCACCACTCGAGGGAACACATTTCATCAGAGGAGGACTGTGGACAGCCTCTTGGGTAAACCACATAGCTGACTCCTGCTTGATCTTCAGGTCCTGTTTAGTGGTGGCCAGGCCAGGACCCGCCAGCTTCAAGGCTATGTAGCAAAAACTTTTAGAAATATTCCCCTGGGTGACAGAACACATGTGACAAGGAAAGGCAAGAAGGTTTTTCATTTACAAGGAGTTGGTTTCAGATCCTGATGATGAATGGTGCATTGAATTTTATGATACTCTCTCTCTCCCCAGCACACTTGCATAGAACAAGGTTTTTCTTGCATGAACTGCTACCAGTCAGCATGAACACACTTAGAATGTGTTTGACCCATTAAAACCACTGGACTGAGTGAGAGCTATATTTCAATACTCATGATCCCATTATAAAAAAATATATGTGTGTGTATGTATTCATATATCTAACATATGCACATATATGTATACATAAACATACGTATATAATTGTTTTGTATTTTTTTTCCATTTGACTAAAGAACTGAAAAAGCCTGCCTTTTGGAGGCCAAAAGTTAATATAAGAAAATAAAACTATATAACCTATATGAACTAGTGAAGCATGTCATAAAGATTAAACTATTTTTAACCCCAGGTACTGAAACAACTTTTAAAGCATTCCATGAAGAACCTGTATCTGGTTATTACTTTAGAAAGTAAATGGAATAAATAGTGTTGTACCACAATTTTGTTTTTTGCAATATTTTTTGAAACTTTTTAATTACTGTAATATATATTCTGATATTTAGATGGTCTCACAATGCTCGTATATCCACGTCATCCTCTTAGAATCTTTTGCATTTGCTCTTTAAAGAATAAAGTTGAAATATGACTTAAAATATCTTCCTTGACCTACTTGAAATATATAATTTTCCACTTAAAGCGTCTCCTCAAGCCCAGTTTATGAGGAATAGTAGAGATGACTGAATGTGCTGATTGTAAAACTATATTTAGTACAAGAGGAAATTGTCCTTAAAATAATATCTGAAACTATTACTTTTCTGAAAGCATTCTTCTTTTATTTTTTTTAAAGTAGATATGATCTTGTTTAGAAAGTCAAACAGAAAATAATATCTGAAATTGCTTTTATTTAATTTATCTTCTTGGTGTTTGTACATCTTCCTTGGAAGCATTTGAAGCTCTCACCTCACTCCTGCAATCACAGTGAGAAGCAGTTCTGAAAGTGACACGGTCACATTTTGTGCACATGGTCCCGGGTATTGCAGAGCTTTGAAGATGGTAGCTGCTAAAAGCACAAGAGAAGAAATGAAGCTCAAAGATGATTCTTTTAAAAATGGTTCCTCCTACAAGACACAGGAACTAGATTTCTCTATCTCTAGTTTGAAAACATAGTATTAAGATTTTGAAAATGAGCCCTGCCATAGAACACAGAGAAAACTGAATTATGATTTTGAATTCGTAATTTATGTGCGCTTAATCATACTAGTTGCATATCTTTGATGGTCTTTGATGGCCTTTGCAAGTGGTCTGTTGTTCATCACAGCGATGGTTTTATGAGTCATGTTCCCTTTGAAAGTGAAGCATAATGAAGACATCAACATTCTAGTTCTCTTCCTCCTCACTCTCCTCCCTCTTCACATCAGAATTGTTCTGAGTCACTTCCTGGTTTCCTGCAATGGATGAAGGTTATAGGATACCTTTTGTGTCTCTTCTGAGGTCCTGCCCCACCCCACCCCACCCCCAGTGTTGGGTCTCACCCTTTTCTAAGGAAAGGTTGCTGGTGGCAGCAATGTGTCCACCAGAAAATCCCCTTCAGTTAGATAAATTGGTGACCACAACAGAACAGGCATTGGGAGAGTGGATTCCAGGCAGTCCCATGGCTCCCAAGGCCTGCTTCACCCAGTACCACCAAACACACCACCGTGCCTTTTGCCCACCCAATATATTTGTCCTTCTCACGCCATGTCCTTTCGAGATAGAAGTCCCCAAAACTGAGTTTTGTGAAACAATGAGATTTTTCTTGGAGCATGACATTATCTTGAGATGGAGTGGTAGTAGTTAAATCTCCTGGTTTTAGAGCGAGGACAAGGGGGCCTTGAGGATAGGAGCAAGTGCAGACAGGTTCAAAGCCAGCTTGAAAACTCCCCATCAAGAACTCTTACCCCTCAGTCTCATCTCTGCAAGATTCCCTTCACCTGGAAAGAACTAAGTGAATTTCAAGCTTATCACAGTGACATCTTTAATCTCTATAAGATGTTTAAAAAGTGTTTCATGATAAATTCACTTATCCAACTCCCTCTGCTCAAGGATGTGTCCTGCTTCTGCATTTAGGAGGTCTTTCCTTTCCTATTCTAAACTCTAGATTTAATGTAAAGGTAAATAAGACAGAACAAGACATGCACATGTTCACAGACAGTTGGGAAGCCTCCAGTATTCCACCACTGTGCAAATAGGTGGGGTACAATGACAGATGACATGGCCCTGGTCCTTTAAACGGCTGTTCCCTAAATGCACTGAGTATTTTGCTGAGACAGAAGTGTAAGAAAGTAAATGCATGAGATTGAGGAGGGCATAACAAATTCACAATCCCCAAGAGATTGCCAATTGCCTTGGATTGAAGATAATATCGTGGTCCCAAGTGTGGTATTAAATTGGAAAATGGAGCAAGGGGAAGGCCATGCTTGCCTTCCTACCTCACTGCCTCTCTTCACCCAGATTATGACATCTCATAACCCTTCCCAAAGGGGAAAAAAAAATCTGTTTCTAGTTAATCTCTTTCCTGAGACCAGAATATATAGGATCTAAGTTTGATGGGCCTTTCTCAAAAGCAAAAGAGGGTGTCCCTGTTAGATGTTGTTTTGTCATAAATCATGGCAGTTATAATTCAACAATGTAATTGGTTGATTCATACCTGCTTATTATAAGTTTAGATAACTGAGACGGAGACCTGGTGTTTTACATCAGTTAATCTCATAAACAGGGAAAATGCTTATCTTGCTAAGGACAGACAAGGAGACCATTTGCAGCAGCAGTTAGCATGCAGACATGGAACAAGCCCATTACTACTGAACATTGTCAGTCACTAATGAGATTTTTATAATAAGGTATACAATTTGGGCTTGCCATTCTCCTCTTTCTGTAAGCAGTATTGTTGCTTGCAGTCAAAACTAATTAAACCATAGTTCTTTGGAAAAATGTATTAAATCAGGCATTTCACAAAAATTTAGGTGAATTAAAAAGAACTTGCTATACTTTATTTAAACATTAGATACACTCATGAATCTCTCATGAAAGGAAGATTCTCCCTTATCAAGGGGAATTTCCTTTTAGTCTACATCATCAGATGGACACAGAGGATGAGAGAAGGGAGCAGGGACAGTGGCTTGACTTCAAGACCAGATAAACTGCACCAAGCCTGGGAATCCAGAAACGATAAGTGACCCAATCACATCTCTGCCTTATCTCCCCTCCATGAACTTCGATTTCCTCATCATTATAAGGCAGTGATATCTAGGAAGTATGAGCATGACAATAAAATTGGAAAATATGCCACTGATGCTTGACATATAGTAGGTTCCCAATACATGGTAGTGTGGTAGTTATTAGTATCTCTCAAGGATTTACTGTGTCAGTATTCATCTTCCTTTCACCGGAGCAGTGCAGGCCATTTTCCCTCTTTAGACATTGAAGCTGTAGGAGAACCCACTTTGTAAATTAATAGGAGTGACTATAGAGGCATCCGAGCCCTGAATGGAATATATGCTCCATACAAACGAGGATAAGGTCGGTAGAAGGCCCAGGAGTAAATTTATGACTGCAGTTAACAATCAGGGAGGCAAGTGATATTCTTTGGAAGTAGCTATACTGCCAACCAAGAGTAGAACTTTCAACTTTTTATAATTTAATATTTTACAGATCTATGACTGGAGAAATTACCCCATAAGAATGCATATAGGTATAAAATATGCCTCATTTCTGAAGACAGAAGAGATCAATCATTTATGGAAAAGTGAATTACACTTTTGCTTAATTCTTGCCTGTAGAGCTTTGGTTTTGCTTTGTTTCTAAAGCAACCTCCTCAGGTGAGGGAAATAGCAGCATCTTTGTGGAATAACTATTTTCTGTCACCTCTGGGGAAACACAGGTGTGAGAAATGGAATCAGCAACCTGTCATAAAACCTGGGGCTCCAATGTTTTATATGAAAACCTAATTTATTTTTTCCTGAGGAATCTTCTGGAATGTTTAACTTTTCTTCTGCCACATACTCTTGAGGTAAGTCTTAGTGTATCAAGTCCTAATATTGATACAATGATCATTGATTAGATGAAGAAAAATAATAAAATGTCAGAATTGTAGTTGTCTAATGGTAGCAAATACTTCACAGTTAAGTACAAACTTTTTATTTTATCTTGATAGATTTAGGGGGACAAGTGATTTTTAGGTACATAGATTAATTGTATAGTGGTAGTATCTGGGTCTTTGTGTACCTGTCACCAAATAGTGTTTATTGCAACCAATGGATAGTTTTTCACCCCTCATCTGTCTCCAACCCTTTCTCTTCTGAGTCCTCAGTGTCGATTATGGCCCTCTGTCTGACCATGCTTACCCATAGCCTAGCTCCCACTTATATGAAGGAACATTTGGTATTTTATTCTTAGATCCTGAGATACTTCAGGCAGGATAATGGTCTCCAGTTCCATCTAAATTGCTGCAAAAGATGGCTGAGTCTATTCCATGGTATGTGCGTGTATAAACACATTTTCTTTATCTACTCATAAGTCAGTGGGCACTTATGCTAGCTCTGTATCTTTGCAATTGTGAAGTGTGTTATGCTATACTTATGAGTACAGGTGTCTTTTCTATAAAGTGACTTCTTTTCCTTTGGGTAGATCCCTGATCAGATGGTAGATCTATTTTTAAGAAATCTTCTTTAAGAAATCTCCATACTATTTTCCATAGAGGTTGTATTAATTTATATTCCCACCAACAGTATATAAGTGTTCCCTTTTCACCACATCTGTGCCAATATCTGTTGTTTTTTTGACTTTTAAATAATGTTCATTCTGACAGGAATAAGGCGCTATTTCATTGCAGTTTTAATTTGTATCTCTCTGATCATTAATTATGTTGAGGATTTCTTTATATGTTTCTTGGCCATTTGTATATCTTCTTTTGAGAAATGTCTGTTCCCATTTGCCCATTTTTTAATGGGGTTATTTTTTTTTCTTGCTGAGTTATTTTACTTCCTTGTACATTCTGGATATTAGTCCTATGTCAAATGTATAGTTTGCAAATATTTCTCCCATTCTGCAGGTTGTCTATTTACTGTTTTGGTTATTTCTTTTGCTATGCAGAAAATTTTTAGGTTAATTAAGTCCCATTTATTTTTGTTTTTGTTACATTTGATTTTGGGGTCTTAAAAATAAATTATTTGCCTAGATCAATGTCCAGTAGAGTTTTTCCTAGGTTTTCTTCTAGGATTTTTATTGTTTCAGGTCTTACATTTTAGTCTTTTATCTATCTCAAGTTACTTTTTGTGTATGTTAAGAGATAGGGATCCAGTTTCATTCTTCTGCATATGGTTATCCAATTTTCCCAGCACCTTTTAATGAATAAGGTGTCCTTTTCCCACTGTATGTTTATGTCTGCTTTGTTGAAGATCAGTTGCTTGTAGGTATATAGTTTTAATTCTGGGTTCTCTACTCTGTTCCATTGATCTATATGTCTATCTTGATACCAGTCCCATGCCGTTTTGGTTACAATAGCCTTGTAGTATAATTTGAATATGGTTAATGTGATTCCTCCAGATTTGTTCTTTTTGCTCAGGATTGCTTTGGTTGTTCAGGTTCTTTTTGGTTCTATGTGAATCTTGGAATTGCTTTTTATAATTCTGGGAAGATTAATGTTGGTATTTTAACAGAAATTGCATTGAATCTGTAGATTGTGTTGGGTAGTATGTACATTTTCACAACAGTGATTCTTCTGATCCATGAACATAGAATGTTTTTCCATTTGTTTGTGTATTCTTCTATTTCACTCTTCAGTGTTTTTTTAGTTCTCCTTGTAGATATTTTTCACCTCTTAGATATTTTATTTTATTTGTAGCGATTGTAAATGTGATTGAGTTCTTGATTTGATTCTCAGCTTGGTTGTTATTGATGCATAGCATTGCTACCAATTTGTGAAAATTTATTGTATAGCATGAGAAGGCATTTATCTAATCCAGGAGCCTTTTAGTGGAGTCTATAGTGTTTTCTAGGTTTAAGATAATATTATTGGCAAATAGAGATAGTTGGACTTCTTCTTTTCTAATTTTGATGCCCTATATTTCTTTCTCTTCCCTAATTGCTCTGGCCAGAACCTCTAGTTCTATGTGGAACAGCAGCAGTGAAAGTGGGTGTCCTTGTCTTGTTCCAGTTTGTAGAAGGAATACTTTTGACTTTTCCATATTCAATATAATGTTTGCTGTGGGTTTGTCATATATGGCTTTTATTAATTTAAGGCATGTTCCTTTTATGCCTAGTTTGTTGAAAATTTTTGTCATGAAGGGATGCTTTTTCTGCATCTGTTGAAATGATTACGTGGTTGTCCACTAAAAATTTTATATCCTATAAAACTAAATTTTATAAATGAAGGAGAAATAAAATCTTAGTCAGAGAAGCAAATGCTAAAGGAATGTGTCATCACTAGACCAGCCCTAGTGATGAATGAATATGGTTAATGTGATTCCTCCAGATTTGTTCTTTTTGCTCAGGATTGCTTTGGTTGTTCAGGTTCTTTTTAGTTCTATACAAATCTTGGAATTGCTTTTTATAATTCTGGAAAGATTAATGTTGGTATTTTAACACTCAATGTGATATTAAACTTTGAGTAGAATTGATTAATCAATGATCACCAGGATAAAAACACCTGAAAGTAAAAAAAAAAAAAGTAGCCAGAAGGTATACAAAGTAACTAAGTAGCAACCAACATAATGACTAGAACAGTATCTCATACATCATTATTAACATTAAATATAAATGGTCTAAATTCCCCACTTAAATGATATCAATAGGTGCAATGAATTTTAAAAATGCAAGCTAAAATTTTGCAGTCTCCAAAAGATCCACTGAACCCACTAAGATTCTCATAGACTTCAGATTAAAGAGTGGAAAAAATATTCCAAACAAATGGAAAGCAAAATCCAGTAGGGGTACCTATTCTTGCATCAGACAAAGCAGACTTTAAATTAACAACAGTAAAAAAAGAGAAAGCAAGTAATTATATAATTATAAAGGGATTGATTCAATAAGAAGATATAATAATTCTAAATACATGCTCATTTAACATTGAAGCTCCCAGATTCATGAAACAAATACTACTAGATCTAAGAATAGAAATAAACAGCAATACTTTAATTGTGAGAGATCTGAACACCTACTAACTGAAACAGACTTATTATCAAGACAAAAATCAACAAAAAAAAACACTGGACATGGGATTCTAGAACAAACTGACCTAACAGACATTTACAGAACATTCTGCATTCCACCCCAAAACTATATAATGTAAATTCTTCTTATCAGCACATGGAACATTTTCCAAGATAGACCATACATTAGGCCACAGAATTAGTCTCTAAAAAGTTTATAAAAGTGAAATAATATCAAGTACTTTCTCAGACCACAGTGGAATAAAATTAGAAATCAATTTCAAGAGAAACTCTCAAAACTATACAAATACATCAAAATTGAAGAACTTGCTGCTGAATAATCTTTTGGTCAATGATGAAATTAAGATGGATATTAAAATATTTTTTGAAAATGAATGATAATAACAAGCTACTAAAATCTCTGTGATATAGCAAAAGCACTGCTAAGAGGGAAAGCATCAAAAACACAGGAAGATGAAAAATTAACAACCTAATGTCACAGTTCAAGGAACCAGAAAAATAAAAACCAAGCCCAAAGCTAGCAGAAGAGAAAAAATAACAAAGATCAGAGAGGAACTAAATGAAATCAAAACCCAAAAACAAAAAACTTCAAAGGATCAATGAAACAAAAAGTTGGCTCTTTAAGAAGGAAAATGAAATTTATGGACCACTGGCTAGATTAACCAAGAAAAGAAGAGACAGGATTCAAATAAGCTCAATTGAAATGAGAAAGGAGATATTCTAGCTGACACCAGAGAATACAAAAGATCATCTGAAACTACTATGAACAACTCTATGCACACAAACTAGAAAATCTAGAGGAAATGGATAAATTCCTGGAAACTTATAACTCCTCCAGCTTAAAGCAGGAATAAACAGATATCCTGAATAGAACAATAATAAGCAGTGAGATTGAATGGCAACATAGCAAGACTCTGTCTCTACAAAAAATGAAAATGAAAATAATTATCCAGGGCCAGTTGTGGTGACTCACACCTGTAATCCTAGCACTCTGGGAGGCCAAGGCGGGAGGATTGTTGAGCTCAGGAGTTCAAGACCAGCCTGAGCAAGAGCGAGACCCCGTCTCTACTATAAATAGAGAGAAATTAGCCAAAACAACTAAAAATAGAAAAAAAATTGCCAGGCACGGTGGCGTGTGCCTGTAGTCCCAGCTACCCAGGAGGCTGAGGCAGGAGGATCGCTTGATCCCAGGAGTTTGAGGTTGCTGTGAGCTAGGCAGATGCCACAGCAATCTAGCCCAGGAAAGAGAGTGAGACTCTGTCTCAAAATAATAACAATAATAATAATAATTAGCCAGGTATGATGTCATGTGCCTGTAGTTTCAGCTACTCAGGTGGCTGAGGCAGGAGGACCGTGTGAGCCCAGGTGTCTGAGGCTACTGTGAGCTTTGATCACACCACTGCACTCCAGCCTGGGTGACAGAATGAGACTCTGTCTCTGAAAAAGAAATTCAATGAACTGTCTTTAATTTGACTCCAGAACTCATCCTCATCATTGTAGACATGATCAGGGGTAAGACAAGGCTGTGAAATATCCAGATACATGTGCTGGGGTGACCAGATGTCCATCTAGTGTAGACATATTACTTCATGAACAAATTCCAAAGATGAACATGGCCTTTCTGTTAATAGCTCTATAGATCCTGACAAAGGGCATCCAAACACGTTCCGCATCGGTTCTGAATTTGTACTGCAAATTCAGTGAGAAATGGGCGGTTTGCAACAACAACAATGGAAAGAAAAAAAAAACAGCCACAAAAGAGGATGAGTCCAGTGGCTGTGGTTAGTTTTAAGCTTTAATGTCAGAAGGAAGAAGGAAAAACTCACAAAGAAAAAAACAACCAAGTAAATGCCTAACCAACAGAGGTTTAATGAAAACAGAAAAATTGAGAGTGCTGATTTTTATAAAATTAGTATGTCACTGAACTTTTGAAATTGACATAATACTCATTAAAGGCAGCTCTGAAGACATGATTTATCTGGACATGCAACATTTTCTAGATGTGAAAGGCTTTTGTTTACACCCTCACAGAGACTAAAGATGTAGTTCATAGAGTGATAGGCAAAAGCAATCACTAATTTATAAAAGTCTATGAGAGGGAAGCAGTGTCTCAGTGACTGGCCGTTCCCAAAGTGTAAAGGTTAACAGCTAGAGCTACAGGGGTCAGTGGGACTGGTGGTGACAGTGCCTTCTCTGATGACCTGGAAGAGGGGACAGGTTTCAGGGTGGCCCAACCTGCTGAGGGCACAGTGGTGTTTATGACAGAGGGGACCAAAGGAAAGAGCAGAAAGGCTCCCTGAAACCTGGTTGTAATCCAGGGAACAGATAAATGACTGCAGAATCATCACGCATGCATTGATGCACCTGAGAAGGCACCCTCCATGCTGGGGCCAGGCTGGGCATTGCTACCAATTCCACCTGCCCCGAGAAGCTCTGGGACTTCACTGGGACAGCATATGGCAACACCTGGGAAATGTGCATCTGTGATTAGAGACGAGGAGAAGAAAAACTGAAGTTGTTTTAAAGAAAGAATAATATTGCAGAAAAGGCCAAATGCTTGAAGCAAGACCAGCCCCCATCAGTTATGAAGCCCATGTTCAGCTCTGTTTCTGAGTGGCTTTTTGACCTGAACAGATGAAGGGATTCTGAAAAACAACTTGAAGCAGCCCAGTGCCTGACACAGTGGAAATGGAGATCCACAGATAGGTGTCAATTTGAAGTTAAACTACAATTTTCTTTCTGATTCTGCCAACTTAGCTATTACCGACTGAACGTTTTTATCTCCCCTGCCAAATTCACATGTTGAAGCACTAACCTCCAGTGGCCTTTTAAAAGCCTCTGGTGAGCATCCTCACCAGAAACCAATTTGCTTTCATTTAGATCATGAACTTATGGCTTGCAGAACTGTTTAAACCATCTGGGCAGTGGTATTTGTGATGGCCACTCCTCCAGTCCGGTCTCCTCTTCCTTGTCTGGTCTTGTCTCCTCTTCTGGTCTGGGCTCCTCTTCCTCGTCATGTCTCCTGTGATCTCGTCTCCTCTTCCTCCTCTGGTCCACTCTACGCTTCCTTGTCAGTCTCCTCTTCTTCGCCCAGTCTCGTCTCCTACTCCTGTGGTCCGCTCTCCTCTTCCTTGTCCGGTCTTGTATCCCCTTCTGCTCCTCATCTGGTCTCGCCTGGTCTCCTCTTCCTTGTCCGGTCTAGTCTGGTGTCCTCTTCCATTCTCCATTTAAGATAATTTTAAGAAGCTTTGAATAATTGTTAACACATAGTACCTACAGGATTCTCCTACAAGGAGTATTTTTATGTATTTTGGCAGGTCAATTGTTTCCCAAAAGCCAATGTTATGGAATTAGAAGTGTAACATTCCATATTGTTGGATAAAAACTTTAGTTTTTCCTGAATGTGATAATATAATAAAATCATTAAATGCTCAGTCACAGAAAACAAAAAAGAAGTTTATAATCCATATGCAAAAGGGAGAGACCCTAAGAATTAAACATAACTGCATGTGGCTGCAGTCACTTACGCCACCACAGGAAGCCTGGAGAGGGCTTGATGGGGACACATGGAAGTTGACAGAACTTCCTAAACAGTCTGCTCTTGGAGATAAGGTTAGGTCCTTGAAATATTTTATACTTTAGTCATAAAAGAAAATTAAAATCATATATATATATATATTTTTTTTTCTTCTTTTTTAGACCGAGGCTTGCTCTGTTTCCCAGGCTAGAGTGCCCTAGTGTCAGCCCAGCTCACAGAAATCTCAAGCTCCTGGGCTTATGTGATTCACCTGCCTTAGCCTCCCAAGTAGCTTGGACTACAGGTGTGCACCACCACCCCCTGCTAATTTTTTGTTTCTATTTTTAGCTGTCCAGCTAATTTTTTCTATTTTTGTAGTACAGATGGAGTCTTGCTCTTGCTCAGCGGCCTGTGCGTCTCTAACTCCTGACTTCAAGTGATCCTCCCGCCTTGGCCTCCCAGAGTGCTAGGATTATAGGCAGGGGCCACCACATCTGGCCCACAATCATATATTTTGAAGCATTTTCCCCCAATTTTTGTGATATATATTCATTTCTCCCAAATATTTAGCTTATAATTTTCTTTTTAAATTATTGAGAAGAAAAAAAATTTTAAAAATTGTTCACATGCCCTTCATAGCACTATTATATATATATGTATATATATATGCATATATATATATACATATATATATATATTTGTATGTGTGTGTGTGTATGTGTGTGTGTAATTTTTTAAAAAAATCTTTTGAAGTGCATGCAATCCTCACAACAGCCAGTGAGGGTCTTAAAGCGGGCTGTCATCGTTCTCAATAGGAATGAAGATACTTTGGTGACCTCTGCAAAGGCACACAGCAGAGTCAAAGCTGCTCAAGGCTAAACCAAAACTTCCCTACCATTGAGCACCTGTTTCCTCGAACTGTTTAAAATCACTTGAATTGCTTTAAAATATCAGCCTGAGAGGGTGAAAAGGGAAGGGCAGAAAGGAGAGAGGAAGGGAGAGAAAGATGGGAAGAGAGACAGAGACAGAGAGAGCCCGAAAGACAAACAGATGGGGAATAAGACAGCCTGGGCTGAGGGAATTAAGGACCTTCCTAAAGAGCAAAAGAGAAGAGATGTGTGAAAAGTCACAGGAACAAAAAGGGGCAGCTCCCCTCATGGAACCCTGGTCTCCTCTCCTTTGTAGCAGGTTTCCTGGTGGCATTAGCATTTCTCTGAATGATTCTGTGATTCATGTCCCCCCCACCCCCATGTCATGAGACCCAGGAGGGCAAGAGCAGCCTCTGCCTTTCTTTTGCTTCCATTTCCGGGGCCTACTGAGTGCCCTGCACCTGCACAGCACTCCAGGGAGAGTTGCTGAGTGGGCGAGGGGAAGGAGAAAAGGGCTCACTCATGGGCACAGTCGGAGGGGCTCCGCTCTGAGTCTAGAAGCTGCTCCGTGGGACAGGGGAGTACATACTCACGAGTAACTGTGATGCTTGGAAAGGCTCTGTTGTGGCCTGAATGCTTCTGTCCCCTCCAAATGCATGCATTGGAATCCCAACCTCAAGGTGTCAGAGTTAGCAGGTGGGACCTGAGAGTTGATTTGGTCATGAGGATGAAAAAGGGCCCAGCACATTCTCTCTGCTCCCCACCATGCAGTGACACAGGGAGAAGATGGTTCTCTGCAAACCAGGAAGCCCTAGACACAGGTCTGCTGGTGCTTTGATCCTGGACTTCCCAGTCTCCAGACCTGTGGGAAATAAATGCTGTTTAAGCCAGGGTGTGTTGTCTAATGGTGTTTTATTAGAGCAGCCTGAACGGACAAAGACCCCATTCTGAATTTGAAGAATCATTTTTCATAGACTTCTAGTAATTTTGACTCAGCTTATTGTCACATACACATATTTTTTAGCAGATACTCATAGGGATAGACCTGATCTTTAAAGAGTCTGCAGCCCATGTAATTCAGAAGCCCTTTTGAAAGAAAAGACATATAAAACTAACACTGAAAAATCAAGTATGAATGTTAATAATTATTTTTTTAGAAAAGAAATCACTACAAACCTCAAATTTAAAAAAAAAGATCTGATAGAAACCAGATATTGAATAAATTCAAGAACATTTTGCTAGTTAACTGTGAGATACACATCTTTCATATTCCCCCATATCTCTTACATGCATACACTTTGACTCACTATGTAGCATTTTGCATTGTTTTTATCTCAATGTTAGAAAACAATTGCTAATCAAGGTTGATTTATTTTTATCAGCACCACCCTGCTATGTGAAATCACATGTATAAATTTAGTTATTTTTGTCAGATTTTGTAAGACCTGTACCAACTTCCCTCTGTGTATGAGCCAGGAGATTAGGAAAATTACCCACACAGGCCAGCTGCACGATTCACTGTCTCTGGGGACCGTGCACCGCAGTGCAGCCCCTCTGACCTGCGTCTTCACATCAGCACATTGATGACGTGACACAGAGGGAGACTGAGCGCTCCCATGTTACCGCAAGGTGGCCTGCAGTAACCTACATGGGGGTGACGGCAGAACAGGTGCATACATTTCTCTAAGCCCAAACTAAATGTATCCCCACCTCAGTTTCCCCTTAGAACCTTCCTGAAATGCCTACAGCTATTCCAACATCGCCTAAGGGGATATTTGCTATATAGAGAAAGGGAGTCAGAATGGGAAAGGAAAGGAGTTTTAACTGCTGTTGAATCATTTACTTGATCACATTTTAGAAAACCCCATGTGCAAGTGAGGGCCCCTCATGCTTACGGTTTGCTAAGGCCATGGCACTCTTCTCTGTACTCCAGGGGCGAGGTTTGGGCTGGTTAATCCGAAGGCAGAGTTGACTGAGACAAATGTTGGCGCGATTCTATTTCAAAGGACCCACAAACCCTCGTGGAGGAGAGGAGATGTCGGGCTGAGTTCCAACAGTGGCCCTGCTCCTCACTGGCTGGCCGATCTTGGTACTGTTTGCCACGTTTTTATGCCTCAGTTTCTCATGTGTAAAATAGAGATAATAAGAGCATCTTATATGGCAAGTTTGTCTTGATGATTTATTAAGTTACTACGTACAATGCACATAGAAAAATGCTTAGCCACACAGGACATGCTCAACAAATACAAGCCATTATTATTATTGCTTTTATTTCAGGCCAGAGAATACTGTAAATAACACTTAAGGAAGCAACATTTTATTAAACACTCCTTGTGGCCATTGGGAAGTTGAACCTTTTTTAATTTTTTTTTTTTTATTATCTCAAATTCTGTGGGTACAAATATTGTTAGGGTTACATATCTTGCCCCTGCCCCCCCTCCCCACCCCACTCTGCCAGAGCTTCAAGCGTGTCGAGTCTCCAAGTGGTACGCCCTGCACCCACCATGTA
The DNA here is from genome assembly GCF_040939455.1 of Microcebus murinus. NCBI lineage: Eukaryota > Metazoa > Chordata > Mammalia > Primates > Cheirogaleidae > Microcebus > Microcebus murinus. The sequence goes on along the minus strand of NC_134114.1, from coordinate 6,505,584 downwards.
AGTGCGTACCCTTCCCTTTCTCCCCCCTTCCACCTGTTCACCTCCCATTAACGGATTTTTTTATGAAACTTTTTTTCTTTTTTTTAATGCCACGGCATTTGAAGACAGAAAATGTGATTTCAAACAATGACTATCGGGACAGGTTTGCGTCTCTAAGAGGGAAATAATGAGTCAGGTGGTCAGAAGTATATTTCGGGGATTGCTCGAGTGTTGAACAAAACGTTAGCAAGTTTTGAATAGCTGCTGTGAAGGGAATTTACATTCTCGGTTGCTCCGTTCTGTGGAATACAGGGCAACTCATCAGAACAAAGCTATTTCCCACCCTCAGCTGTAGATGGAAGGGCTTGATCCAATACAAAATACTCTGCTAGTTCTTAGGAAGGAAGGTGTTGTGTACATCTAAGCTAATCTTCTCATTATTAGCTTGTATTATTTAAACAGAGTGTGACATACTTCAATTTTCCAATAATTACGGAAAGGAGATTTTGTGTGGTCAGTAGTCAAGGTTGCTATTTATCATGTTTTCCCTGCCTTGGAAGTAATCAGGGAAAGAAAAGAGCTTTTAAAAGTCAGGTAGCATTCAATTTGTTGTAGTTTTTGTTGTTCCTGGTCTGTTTTCATTTTTTTCCAAAAGAGATAAGGTGTAAAAAGAATGAAAATCCAACCTGTGAGCTTCCTTGAGAAGATGGAAAGCAAGATCATCATGGAACCACCTAAGTTACTCAGTAATGCGAAGGGAAAACTGCCAGTGAAAACATATTTTATGACCAGCATTTACTTTTTCCCAGTTGATCTTTGAGTTGAATTTTCCGTGACTTTGTATTTTTTCAAATGTTTTACAGAATTGGGAAAGTTTGTAAAATACACCAAAATCCGGGCAGTATGGCTGGTGAAATTTTCCAGGAGTGTTTTACTGGCATGAAACACCGGTGAGAGGAAAATATATGAGAGAGTAAATTCAGCTGGAACAAAGAGATGCAAGGTTTGTTCAGAAGGACCATTCGGTGAGATATTGGCTGCGCACACTAAAATAAGTCCAGAGCAGCCTTTGCCAGCTTCTGGTGTTCAAAAGTAATGGGAAAACAATGCTTTTTAGAAAACAAACAAAAAAAGTGTAAGCATGTTTTTACCTATTGTGATTCAGTCTAAAGGGAGAGCCACCAACAAAAGAATGAAAAGTCTAGAAATTCATGGCGGGCCAAGAATGGAACTTATGGGAGCTCACTGCATTCATTCTATTCTTCCCAGAGCTGTGAGGTGACATGTTATAAAATGAGGGTAGCCGTCACATTGGAGTATGGGAGATCCGTGTAGGGATGTAGGTAAAACCCTTGATCCTGTCCCTAGAAAGGGGCTTGGTAGTCATTTTGGAAGGAAAATGTAATGAGGATAATACTTTTGAAATAATTTAGTTTCTTCTCCTTATTTATTTATTTTTTTCCTTGCCATCTATCCCTTTTGAACTGAGGCTGGGCTGCGAGTCCTATTGCTCCACTCAGTTTATGTTCAAGCAGCAAGAGACCAGAGGAAGCTCAGGTCTTCCTTGTGTTTAGGGTGGCCTAGATGACCCAGAGTTCCCTGTGCTGTGTCCTGATGTAGAGTGTGGAGGAGGCACAAGAGTCCTGAGCCTGCCATGGCAAGACACAAAGTGACTCTGAGCTGGGGACAGCATAAGCCAGGGCAGAGACTCTGAGAGTCCACAGGGTCAGGAGGGCAGAGGTGTGGCTGGGTGAGCAGGTGGGAGGGAGAGAACTGAGGGGGAGGTGCATTAGTCTTGAATCTCACACCAGGTGCAGTGAGAACAAGGCCCACAGCCCAAATACACAAATGACTCTTGCATTTAACTGATTTTGTGAGTTTGTAGGCTTTTTAAGGGTTTTCAGGAGAAGGCAGATCTCTTGGGGAATCTTGGCCACGTGTAGGGTGGGGTGCAGAGCATGTTAGCAGGAGGGGAGGGGAAACAGGCAACGCTGACACAGTGATGGGTGGGTCTAGTCCTTTCCCCCCAGTTCTAGAACTGAGAAACCTGGTGGGGTGAGCCTACCTAGCCAGCATATTGAAAGAGCTCTTTTCCATGAAAGATCTATGAGGCTCTGGAGAAACTAAAGCAGTTTGGCTGTGGCAGTGAGGAGTGACGAGTTGGGGTGAATGCTGTCCCTACTTCTGTGTAGAACCCAGAGCCCTTTGTCTCCTGAGCATTTGCTGCCCTGGGAACATGGAACAGCACCCTTGGCGAGACCACTGGCTTTCTCACAGGTGGGTCTTGAGTGGAAGCTACTCCAAAGAGATGCAGGTGCAGCAGTTACAGAGTTGGAGGGAAATGGACCCAGGAGAGGAGAACAGGGGCCTGCCTGTGGTGTGGCTGTGAATCCAGCTGCTGCCCATGGACACTGGAGCTATGGGGCAGCAGGGCTTTAGCACGCGCAGGAGCACCTGTGGAGCAGGGGTGGGGTGTGGAGCGGGGAGCCTGCTAGTGCCCTCAGCTGCACAAGCACATCGGCTCCAACCCACCCCCTGCCCACCACTCTCTCAGAGTGAACCAGGTCAGAGAACGTTGGCAAGTACGGGAGATATGAAATGTAAACGTGCATGAGTGAACTCCAGATTCATGGAAAACATCATCACATAACTATCCGCAGTTTGCAGAACGAATGTGGGATGATCTGTCCTTGAGCATGATACTACAATCACTGCATGTGTAGGCAGCAGTGGTGAAAACCTTTTCATAAGCAGAGATCACATGGGAAATGACTGGATTAATGAGGACCAGCATGATAGATACTTTAATAAGTTTAACAAATGCCTATGTCAAGATGTGATTGGCATTCATTAAGGAATACCAAAGATGCATGCTGTTCTCTTTTCTTCTTTCTCGTACCTTGCATCAATATCTTCTTGTCTTCACAAATTGGAGGTCACTAATCAAATGAGGTTGACTAACTGCATCAAAATGCCTCACCAATGGAGCACCAGCTTGTACTGGCACCTACTTGGATAAACATAATTTAGCAAAAATCAGCCCTTTCATGGCAGCTGACTCTAAGAGTGACTCTTTATGTATGAGCAATCTCGGGAAGATTCCTTTCCAATAATTCAAAACTTCATCTACAATTATGTGAAACGCAAGAATTTTCAGGTCTTTATTAATGACTGGTTAGCAGCCCATTCTCTGCTGAGTGTTCTCAGGTGTGTGGGACTAGTTGCAGAGTCACGTGGTGTGTGGAAGACTGAGAATACCGTGCACACCTCTGGATCAAGGAGGAGCACCCTTGCAGATTTGTTGTGAAGTGTCTGTGAGGATAATCACCAGGGGAACCCATGAGACAGGAATCATTGGTCATTTTCCTAAAAAGGCAGGAATTGAGCAAGTCCTGAAGGGCAGATTTCAACAATCAACAGTTGTACATTTAAGGCAGAGGAGACCATATTAGTCGATGAAAGGAAGTGGGGACACTTGTGGGTGCTTATTGAGGCTGGTAAAGAGGCGATTTGCACAGGAACAGAGCGTTTCTGTGGATACAGGTGAGAGGAGAAGAAAGAAGTTGGAGAGACCAAGAAGAGCCCCACAATGGAGGGCTTTGACTACTTTTGTCACAGAACAAAAAGAAAAAATAATGAAACAACTCTAATTCCAGAATGGGTCATTTTATAAAAAATGTTATCACTTTTTTCTTTAAAAAATTATGTGACCCACAAACATGTACAACGGTTACAGGCAGAGCTGGTACAGCTGTGGTGTGAGAGGGATGTGATTTTCCCGCACTGCTACCCACCGGCGAGAGGCTGCCAGCAACAACGTAAGTCTCCAAATCAAATTGCCGCTTGGGGAAGGATCAGCACCTGGAAGACATCGCTGGGGAGTCACAGTGGGTTCACAGACCTGAAGGCGTTAACTCCAGCACAAACAGGAGAAAGAGGCTTTGTAACTGGGGTGAGAGGAAGAAGGGAAGATGATAGGTGTGTTGAGAGAACAAAGGCCCCTTGGGCAGGGGCCAGAGCTTTGGCTAAGGATGGGCCTCTCTGTTGTTGGCAGTCAGCAAATGTCAAATTGCTAAGCCTGGAGATCAAGATACCAGGTGAGCGCTCATTGCAAATAGCCAACTGTCTTGTTTATCTTAAACCCATCACTGTTAACTTTACAATTTAGTAAGGTTATTTCCTGGAAGCTTTTCAGAAAACAAACGAGTTTCAACAGTATAACAAAATTAAAATGAGGCCTAGGTAACAGTAAACCTTATTGTTGAACTATATAATGAGTTTCTCGGGCTCATGAAAGTCACCCTTTGTGAGATGAGATTTTACCCAACCTCAGTGGAAATGCCCTTGGAATCTGTTTCTATACCCTGTGGGTGACAGCTCACCTGCCTTGCCAAGTTTAGTGTGGTGAGTGGAAATAAAAGCATTAGATTCTTGAAAAAAAATAATGGAGAGGAAGGGATTTAAGGGGAAAATAATAGTCCAGGGCATGTCTCAATCTTAAATCCGTACTGCCAGACCTTGGCATAGTTAATTACAAAATTTCGACAGCCTAAAGCAAAAAGCAAGTTAACACATGTAACTCACAAATAGATTCATTAAAGGGAATATTGCCAGTTCTTATCCTCTTGGGAAAGATCATTATCATTTCTGCCACATTACATTGGATTTTCTCTTTAATGATCTGATGTGTTTTAAAGAGAGAAACTAGTTCTCTTGGAAAGCTGGTCTATATTGCTCTTACATTGCATGTAAAGTGCCATGGCCCACGTATTCTAGAACTAAGCACCCCATTTCCCTGAATCCACTCTGATCAAACTCAAAGAGTAGCTCTAAGAAAATAAATTTACATAAAAAGGTGTGATACCTAATTCTTTACCATCCAGAAAGCTCTACCAACAATGTCTAATGTCCTCTAACAGTTTTTTAAAACAGAAGATTGTGCAAATTAGCATTGAAGTGTATCAACCTAAAATAAAGAGCCGAGAGACTAGCTCTCCAAAACAAAGAATTATTCAGGAATAGCAGGCATTTGTAGTCTGGAATATGCAAACTAGGTTCAACCATAGGCACATCTAGGGAGGCAAAGGAAGGTAAGGGTTTTTAAAGGCAAAATGAGGGCATTTACATTACTTATTTTGAAACTTATCTTTGGCTAAATTAATAATCACGGTGGCATCAGTCTATCAGTGAAATAGGCAGTCACTGGACAGGCATCTTCATAGTAATTATCTTTGTGCGAGGTTGTGGTCTTTGTGCACTGTTGTCATTTGGGAGGAGTCTTTTGTGATAGTTCCTATTATCGGGCAAATGTACATGAGGGCTCCTTCTTCATGGCCTCCTAGCTCCATTTTGTTAGGTTTGATATAAGTGACTTCATTTTGATATTGATAACTTCCACAGGTGGTAGACATCCTTGTAGAGAAGTGGAGGGTAAAATCAGAATCAGACTATGCTTCTGCAAGAATAGTATACTTTTGGGTAGGGAGGAACTGAAACTGAATGTCTTTCCTCTATAGGCTCCTGTACTGGGAAACGGTTCCATCCATGACATAAAGATGAACAACCTGTGCTTTCTATGTAGAAATTCCATGCATTTGTAGAAACTGATTCTGAGCTATGATTGGAAAAGAGTAGTCCATGATAAAAAGAGCCCATAGCCTATGTGATATGGAAGAATCTAGAATAAAAATGCATGTGAAGAGCTAGTCTATAATGATAAAATATGCTTTGTATCCACTCTAAGGAAAAATAAAATATTGAAATAGAGAAGCCAACCAAAAGTAACATGATTAATTACCAGAGCAAGTCCCAGAACTCTACACAAGAATAAAATAAAATCCAATATTAGACAATATAAATTTGTAATTTTCAGCATTCATATACAAAATACAAAACATGAAAATAAACAAGAAAATATGTCTCATACCAAGAATAATCAATTAATAAAAACTGGGAATGATAAAAATGATAATGAATCATCACATAAGGAAATTAAAACAGTAACTATATATTTGCTTTTAATGCTCAAGAGCATAAATAAAAATATGAACATGATGAGGAAAGTAATATAAATATAAAATAAGAAATGAAAATTTTAGATATAAAAATACAATAAATAAAATAAAATATACAATTCAGAAAATATAGTGAACTTAAAGATGGAAATAAAGAGTATTCAAAGTTAAGCAAAGAGAGAAAAAAGAAAGAAAAAATAGAGTATCAGTAGACTTTGCAGCAATATCAAATGGTCTAACATATATGTAATTGAAAACTTAAGAGTAAAAGAAAAAAAAACGTATTCTGAAAAATATTGGCCCAAAATTACACAAATTTGGTCTAGCAAAATTTTTTTGGATAAGACCTCAAAAGCACACACAAAAATGCAAAAATAGACAACTAGGAGTACATCAAACTAAAAAGATTCTGCAAAGCAAAGGAACCAATCTTCACAGAGTGAAGAGGCAACTTACAAAATAGAGAAAATATTTGCAAATTATATACCTGACTGGGGTTAATATCCAAAATATATAAGGATGTTAAGCAATGCAATAGTAAAAACCCAAATAACCCAATTATAAAAATGAGCAAAAGACTTAAATAAACATTTCTTAAAATGAAGACATACAAATGATCAACAAGCATATGAAAAAACTGTTCAATAGAGCTGGAACCCATTCTACTGAATGAAGTATCATAAGAATAGAAAAACAAGCACCACATATTCTCACCAGCAAATTGGTATTAGTGGATCAACACCTAAGTGGACATATAGGAGTAATATTTGTCGGGTGTTGGGAGGGTGGGAGGGGGGAGGAGGGGATGGGTATATACAACCACTACGAGTAAGATGTGCAACGTTTGGGGGATGGACACACTTGAAGCTCTTACTTGAGGGGGGAGGGGGGCATGGGCAATATATGTAACCTTAACACTTGTACACTCATTATACACTAAAATAAAAAAAAATTAAAAAAAAAGAAAAAACTGTTCAACATTACTAATCATCAGGGAAATGCAAATCAAAACTACAGTGAGATATCAACTCACCTCAGTTAGGATGGTTGTTAGCAAAAGGACAAAAGATATTAATAACAAGTGTTGGTGAAGATGTGGAGAAGGGGGAACTCTTCTACACTATTGGTAGAATGTAAACTAGTATAGCCATTATGGAAACCAGTGTGGAGGTTCCTCGAAGAATTTAAAATAGAGCTACCATATGATACAACAATTTCACTTCTGTGTGTATATCCAAAAGAAAGGAAATGAGCATATCAAAGGGATATCTATTCTCACATATTTATAGCACTACTACTCACAACAGCCAAGATATAGAATAAATCTAAGTGTCCATCAACAAATAAATGAATAAAGAAACTGTGATATATGTATGTATGTATATATATGCACACACACACAGTGGAATACTATTCAGTTATAAAAAACAAATGAAATCCTGACATTTTTGAACCACATGGTTAAATCTGGAGGACATTATTTTAACTGAAATATGCCAAGCGCAGAAAGACAAATGCTGCATGATCTCATTTAGATGTGGAATTTTTAAAAGTTAATTTCATAGATGTAGAGAATGTAATGATGATTACCAGAGGCTCGGGTGGCTAGGGAGGAGAGGGTATGGGGAGATGTTAGTCAAAGGACACATAACAATATATAGTGAGGAGAAATGTATTTCAAGAGATACATGGTACAGAAGGGTAACTACTATTGAGAATTGTGAAGAAAGTGGATGTTACATGTTTTCACCACAAAAAATGATGACTATGTATGGTATTGTATTTGTTAATTTAAAAAAAATCTGACACTTTAAAGGTCAAATCCCTTTGAAAATCAGCATTCATGGAAATTGTGTATTGATTAGAAATAGAAAATATATTTTGAGCATTTTCTAAAAAGATAACATTTTAAGTACCTTCAAGAAGAAAAACCTTACAAACATTGAAGCCATGTTTGAGGTTTCAAAAAATGTACTTACCAATGCAATATGGAGGCTAATCAATCCCTCCATATTCCACCCTGTCCCTTGACCAACTATTGTGATATGGAAATGCAAAATACTGCTCTGGAGAAAAAATTAGTTTTTTCTTATAAATTACATGTATATTGTCCACATGACCACACTTTGAGAAATGAAATACGATATTCACAAATACCTGTACACAAATGTTGATAGTAGCTCTACTCAAAATTTCCCCAAACTGAGAACTATTCAAAAGTCCATCAATGTGTGAACCAATAAACCAACTGTGGTAAGTCCATACAATAGAATATGACAGTAATAAGAAGCAACAAACTATTAACAGATACAACCACACAGATAAATCTCAAAATAATTTTATTGAGCGAAATAAGCTAGTTTCCAAAGGTTACATATTGTATGACCCTGTTTGTATGACATTCTAGAAAAGGAATACTAGAGGAAGAAGGAATAGATCATTGGGTGGTAGGTTGGTGGTAAGACTGGGTTGAGATTGTAACCACAAAAGGGCAGCTCCAGAGAGTTTTGACGGTGATGGAACTTTTCTGTATCCTTGATTGTAGTGGTGGTTATATGACTCTACAAATGTGTTTCAAAACAGTCTTAGTACATCAGAAAATATGTTAATTTTACTTATGTAAACTGAACAGCAAGCAAAACGGTAGATGTGGAGGAATGGTCAAGATTAGGTAAAGTAAACATGAACTAGAGCTATATTACTAAATTTCCAGGAATGTCAATATGGCTGAAATGATTGATTTCTATAGTCTATTTTGTTGAATTAAATTTCTAAGTGAGAAATTATTGCATATACACCTGTTTAAAATGCTTCAAATAATCAATTTCTTAGGAATCTTTTGGAGATGTGGGAAGAATTCTTTAAACGTATTTACTGCTCTGTGTCACCAGTGAGCTACGTGTTAAGAACCACGGATGTGACTTCTTCCTACTGGTGCCACCCCAGAACACCCGTAGGGGCCCACCGCTTATTTGTATTGGGCTCTTTCTTGACAGAGCTGAAGCCCCAGGTAGCTCAGTCTTATTTTTTTCAGAGATTTCAACAGAAGATAAAGTTAACAGAGGCACAAGATCTCAGTCTACAACATCTCAGAGCATAGTACTGCCCCCTAAGAAACATGGAGAGCCCCATGGTCCATCCAAAGTGAATACGATTGGCAACTGCACAGGGTGTTTCATGCCACCTAGGGTAAAATGCGGCTGGGGGGAGATCATGCCTATCCGCCTCTGAGGGTAGCTGATCACAACATTTGCCGTGATGGAAGATGTGCTTCAATGAGAGGGAATATTGAAAAACAGAGATGAGTCGATTTAAGCCTGAAGGGAGGCCAACTTGGACCCAGTGCTCGGAATGTGTGAGGCAGGACAGTAAGTCAAGGGCACAAGTAGGTTTTTTTGTTTGTTTTTAAATCTGAGAATAAATGTTTTCCAGAATTTTTTATGGGTAATTGTGCAGTTTTTTCTTGGAGTAGCTCTACCTTCCCAGAAAAAAGGCAGTCAAATTGTTCAGAGAGGTTGCTTCCCAAACAGTTGACAGATAGCACCCCTAGAAAGAGCTTGTATAATTAATAAGCCAATAGAAATGCCTGCGTTTATTTCCAAACTACTACCCTGCCAAGGGAATATGATGTGCTTAAAAGTCAAAATAAACTTAAGCAAAAGGTTTCTAGGTAAACAAAAGATGGTATTAAAAAAACCCACAAAAACCCTTCCAAAGTTTATTTTGTTTTTAAAGAGGATATTGAAGGCCTTTCCGTATCTGTATCTGGACCCTGGATGTGACAAATACTTTAAAAGTTGAAGACATGACAGTGTGGACCATGGGAGGGGCGTGGCTAGTGAGGGAGACATTTATAAATATGATAGACGGGTTAAGGAGGGCAAGTTCTTGACCTGAATAAGTGGCCCATCTTCTGGAATGTGGATAGAACAAGGAGGCAGATGGAGAGGGTCAGAGAAAGAGTAAATTGAGGCAGGTAGAGATGAGGTTAAGGGAAAAAGTGAGGGATACCCACGTGTGCTGTTTTAAGACTTACAGTGTGGTATATGTATACCATGGAGTACTATTCAGCTCTAAGAAACAATGGTGATATAGCACATCTTATATTTTCCTGGTTAGAGCTGGAACCCATACTACTAAGTGAAGTATCCCAAGAATGGAGAAACAAGCACCAGATATATTCTCCAACAAACTGGTATTAACTGAGTAGCACCTAAGTGGACACATAGGTACTACAGTAATAGGGTATTGGGCAGGGGGGAGGGGGGAGGGGGCGGGTATATACATACATAATGAGTGAGATGTGCACCATCTGGGGATGGTCATGATGGAGACTCAGACTTTTGGGGGGAGGGGGGGAAATGGGCATTTATTGAAACCTTAAAATCTGTACCCCCACAACATGCCAAAATTAAAAAAAAAAATGGGGAAAAAAAAAAAAAAAAGACTTACAGGTTGTGTTTTGGCAAGTAAATTCGAAGAACATAGACTAATGAAAGAAGCAAATAAGCCAAACTGAAGTGAGGCCTGACAAGAGAGAATGTTTAATCTGGATCATTTCTTTTATCAGGAAGGGGAGGAAGTAGTGCAAATCTCAGGCCTGTGGAAGGCCGGACCCAACCCAACCCCTGCCATGCCCCCAGATAATCTCATGGGGATAGTCCAGACAAGTGCTTTTCTGTTGCTTATATCATTTGAAATGTGTTGTTACATACATAACAAGAGAATTTTAAAACTGTTTTTATTTTTCTTGTCTACATTTTTAAATGGACAAAAATGTTTGTATCAGTTAGGAATATTAGGACATCACAGAAACCCAAGAAAGGGTGGTTTACTCATAGGAGCCTGTGGGTCTCATATAAGAACGTTGGAAGTTGACATTCCAGGGCTAGCCCAGTGGCTTACCAAGCTCTTCAGGGGCAGAGTCCTTTGATTTTTTCAATGCTGCTCTTCTTGGCAAGTCTTTTAGCAGGAATGGAGGCAGGGCTGGAGGGTGAGAAGGTAGGAGGAGAAGAGGTGGCCCTGCAGAGGAGCAGCAAACCTGCCCTGACAACCGCTGGCCAGTACCATCTCATCTGGTTAAACCCCATGTACAAGGGAGGCTGGGGATACGGTTCTTTATGGGCACAATTCAAAGCAGAGATTTGCTTAGGAAGAAAGGCAGCATGGTTCTTATGTGGATAAAGAGCAGTGTCTGCTCTATGGACCTGTCATCCAGAGATGACTGCAAAAGTTTGATGTCTGTTTTATTGAGAATATACAAATATTTTTATAATATAGAGTTGAATACTGTTTAGCTTGTTTTCTCTCTGTTAACATTATATGTGAAAACCTTCCATGCAATAAGCTGTGAGGTTGCTGCATCTTCACGTTAAGTGGCTTTACAGCTTCCGTGTCGGGAATGTACAGTCTCTGTCTGGGGAAGATTAGGTAGTTTCCAAGTGTCAGCACTACAAACAAGGCTATGATGAATATATTTGTAAGTCTTAAGATATTTCCTGTAAAATGAAGTTGCTGGGTCAAAGTAATGGATATGTTTCAAGCTTTTGGTTGGATTGCTAACTTGACCTTTGCGAAGGTTATCCCAGTTTATGTCTCCACCCTGTTTCCAATTGTCTTTACCAGTGGTAGGGGAATTATCTTTTTCTAAAAAAATCTTTGGTGAAAGTTTTTTTAGAACTGCCAGGGATGCTCAGATGCTACAGGTAGTTAACTAGGAGGTGAGGCCCATGGTCTTACTGCTGAATGCACCCTCGCCAAAATTTCCATTTTCCCCTCCCATTTTCAAAATCAAACACCCTGGATGTGAATGTAAACGAAGAGACCCTATTGTAGGGCTGAGCGGGCATTGATGATACCAGGAGCAGATTGCTTCCGCCTGTGTATTTTCCCCACAGCTTGATTTATTTTCTGTTTCCATAAATCTTTAGAATCCCTTGACAAGTGTTTGAGCCTATGGATTTGCTCGGCAAAGGAGCAAAGTCAAACGCAGTGAAACTGCAATAGACAGGACACATTTTAAATAAAAGGGAAAAAAAGTGAGAAGTGTTGTTATTTCATTTTGGAACTACCTGGGGGTTTAATAAATATCAGAGTAATGGTTAGATACAAAGTGCAGCAGAATGGTTAGAAGGTGGGCAGGTCTGCCTTCGTTGCTTCCTTCTTCCATCCTTCTTCCTTCCTTTGTTTCTTTCTCCCTCTTCTACTAGCTCTATAATTTTGACAAATTTTCTTTGCATCTGTGAGTCTCAGTTTCCTTTCCTACAACATGAGTGCAGAATTACAGCCGTGCCCTAACGCCCTTGGGAGGATCGCATGAGCTGACACCTGCAAAGCTCACAGAACAGTGTTTGATACCTAGAAATGTTTGACACTATCAGACATTATTACTTGTAGCTGGTGTCCTACTAGAAAATCAATAAACCCATACCTTCCTAGCCCTTCTCTCTCTTCTTGGCCCATTCATCACTTCTCATACCTCCTCCTTGTGGATCCTAAAATCTTTCCTCTGCAAAGTCACCCAACCTCTCCTTCCACAAGGTACTCTGTGTCCCCCACAAACCCAGGCAAAGAGCCTGTGCTTCTGCTCCTCAGGGCCCTGCCTGCGTGGTCTGGTGTCTGTCCCTGCCCTGAGCGGATGTGCTTTGTCTTCAGTGGCATCCCAGACTCCCTCTACATCTCCTCACATGTTCTCACTTATAAGTGGGAGCTAAATGAGGAATGCATATGGTCTTTAAATGGCATAATGGGTATTAGAAACTAAGAAGGGGAGAGGGTGGGAGGGGAGTAAGGTACAAACATCTCCCTATCAGGGGCAATGTACACTATTCTGGTGGCTGGCACAAGTGAATGCACTGACATCAGCATGATACAATTCACCCATATAACGAAAAACATTTATACCCCCCAAAATTAATTGAAATAAAAAATAAAATGAGAATACTTTCTATTCCTAGTTTGCAAGAATATTATTTAATAAATGAGATCTTGTCTAAGGGAAGCATTTGCTAAAGACCTGCAAGCTGATTTATAGCATAAAAACGTATTGCATCCCTGACCTGTCTTTTACTAGGTTGCCAAGGACCTTCATTTTAAGTTTTCTTTTCACTGTGAGAAATATTATAGGCTCTTAAAATGTGAAAGTTGGGGAAACTTTATTACAAGCCTGAAGCTATATCTCCAATTTAGCATTTAATAAATGGAGGCAATATATGTTGTATAAGTGTTTGGTAAATAAAATACAGTTTGGAAATTATAGTGTACCAACCTGTTAAGTTGTTTGTCAATATTAACCCAGCTGGGCTAATTTAACTCTTATTCCACAGTGACTGAGACAAATTCTCTTATTGTCCTCACTTTCCAATAAGGAAATCGAGGCTCAGGAGGTTAAATAAGCAAGAGAGCCAGGATCTGTGCCCAGAAGGCCTGGCTCTACAGTTGAGTTCCTGGCTTCTGAGCTCAGATACCTGTAAATTACATATTTTTGTTTATTCCTCAGCAATAATTACATTCATCTGCTATGTAGTGCAGAGTAGTTTTTGATGACCAGGCAACTGGAATAGGTCTTACGGAGGATGAAGCACATGTGGTCATCCTCTTGCTGGTGATTGATACAGTCTGGGCTAACCCAGTGTGGGTTGTTGTAATGAGAGGAATTGATTGATTAAATTCCATTTCTCATCTCTTGAAATAAGGTTAATAAATATATCTATTGTGTAGACATATTAATGTGATTAAAGAGTTCATTTAAAAAGAGAGCTGATTCTAGATAAATGTCAGCTATTATTTCTCTGCAGATTAGCATTCCTTGACAATTGCAGTAGGCTGAACTTCATGCTGTATTTGTTTGGAGGAAATATTTTGATTTATAAAAAGCCACTTCAAATAATGAGAGCGACTCCTGAGACATGATTGGGTAAGAGAATCCATAAACAACTGAGGGATTTGGAATTCTCTGGAAGAGACTTGAGAAGAGAGGAGAAGACCAAGTGAGACCAGGGCCTAGGAGGATACAGTTCAGCTTGAAAAATGACTGAAGTTGAAAATGAAGAAAATGGACATGGATTCTTAATTGTGTAGGGAATTTAACAAAAAACCTTCCATTTTTGGTTTGATTTGGAGAGACTGGTGAAAAGTGAATTTTGTGAGCTTGTGCAGTCAGAGAAGAATGAGGACTGAATATTTATTCCTGGGGTTCCTTGCCTGCCAGACTATGAGTTGGCGGTAGCTGTGATCTTTCACTGCTTGCTGTAGATACTCCTTTTCTACAGCTGTTACTCTTTGTTTGCCTGTTGGAAGAAGCTCTCTCCTCTTAGGATGTATACTCATGGTTTGTAACAAGGCCTTGCCCTTTAGACTCAGGGTGCTAAAACATCCCTTTCGGTTTTATTTTAAGGTTGCACACACCAGTACAATATGCCATGGAGTGTGGTAATTCCTCTTGGGATGCTGACTGGATGAAGCAAGGGTACATCACATCTCTGAAATGCACAACCTACACACTGGTAGTGGTAGTTTGTTGATTTCCTCATTAAGGTGTGCACTCCAATTACATCAATCATAAAGGCTGGAAGAACACACTCAATTTTGCTCTCAATATCAATCAGGGTCTGGAGTCTCAAAGAAGATAAGCCTGAAATAAATGAGAAATTATGTGGTATCTTTTTTCTTTTATTCAAACTCTGTATCTTCTAATTTTTCTATAGTTTTAAGGAAAACTAATCCTCTCTTTGTGGCTAAGCACACTGTTATTATAAAGAATTTAAAGGAAAGACTATATTGAAGCATATTCTCCAAGGAGTAATGCAATTTAGAAACAGCTCATTAGCAAAAAGAATGTTAACTAAGATATTAAGGAGACATTTCAAATTATTAACTGCATTTATTATCTCTTAAAATATAACAATATAAAAAAGCCAACTCATTGGTTTTCATATCACATAATCAGTTGTTATGAATCATTTAAAGATCAGGGGAAAGTGGCCATTATTAAAATTGAAATTAAATTTGAAGAACATTTAAGGAAATGTTTTATGTTCACGGCCATATTAATTTTACTTACAAGAGTGTATTAATGTGTCTTAGTTTGTGCATCATAGGAATGATTCCCAATCCCTGCACCGCCTTGGGAAAAATCAAATTTTATGTCCTTTTTAACATAAGATTATCTTTTTTGCTTTAACATGTTGTTGAAGCAGGGGTGAATTTGCAAAACTAAATGGGTCAAGGTCAAATATTATTTAAACCAAATCATTAGATTATCTTTCCTTGGTTCCTTGATCCCTTTCCTTAAAAAAATGCTAAATCTTATGTTGTTTTTTTCTGTTCTGCAAGGGTTTTAATGAGTTATATATTTATAACTTCTGTGTGTTCAGGGAGGGGAATGGGTGAGTGTTGTATGTCCTCATCAAATCCAAAAAGAGGTGGTTATTCTAAGAAAAAAAATATCTGGAATATATGATATTTTACATAACAGTAATATTACATGTAAGGTTTACTATTTTTTTCTCTCATATAAATTCAGGCAAAGTTATTAAAGAAGTTAGACGAATTCTGAGTCCACAAAGCAGAATGAAGAGAAAGACAAGATATCAAAAACGGCTTGTAGCTAACAGTACTTCAACCTGAATATTTCCTGAAGGTAGGACTGTTCTGAGTAACATCAGCTTTTTTGTTTTTCTTAAGAGAAATTCAGGAGAGTGATTTTGAACTTCCTGTAACAAAATTCTTATCTCTTTATTTTTCTTAAAACCAAAAATTTTTCCTTTGGTAAAATTCAGAAGATTTGATGGATCTGTCCACCAGTAGGCAGGCATGTTCTCTAGGGGTCCCTGCATTTATATCCTGCATATGTAAAATAAAGAAAGTCACATCACTATAAAACACTCAATTAACCCCTGTGATCTTTTTATTAATTGGTGGGCTTTGAGAGGCAGAGGTGCTTAGACATTGGTTGTTACTTGGGTGATGGCTGTCCCAGGTGTGTGTCTGGTGCTGACTGGTTGGCTTGCACACGGGCTGCTCCTGACCAGGCTGTGCTGCCAATCTGTGGACTTTCAGAAGTGCGACCCATCCCCAGTTTTAGGGCTTTAATAAGTGATGTCATGAGCTGAGTTGTCATCGATCTACAATATGTGATTAACACTATTTTTGGTGGTGAATTGTCATGGTCACAGAGTAATCCATCGTTTCCTGAGAGCGAGGGAACTCTTTTTTCAGGATCTTCTCTTTTGGTTATCTCTTACCCAAATTGCTAGCCAACAATGTTGATTATCTGCAATGCTGAGGTATAATTTACAGAAACTTGGTTTGTGGCATGTCATCATTTCTTCCTGTGTTTGCTTTTGAGTCATTGTTGAGTAATTTGGTATCTTCACTTTCTTCTCTATTTTTTTTATCGGCCTAAACATTGAGAACTTTTTGTCATCTTATAGTGGTAGAGATGGTTTCAAATGTTGGAGTCTCATTGGGGATTTGATTTGTAGCATTCTTACAAAAGAAATGCCATCAACAATAACCACAGAGAAAGTATGTTTAGGAACAGATCAAATCACATGATCAGATTGAGTTATGGTTTTTATATAAATAAAATTATGGTCACCCTTTTCTGCATATTTATCAGTCTAGTGCTTGTTAAAGATAATTAGTGATTAGAATATCCCTGATAAAAATATACTTTAATAGCATTAATTGCTATAAGGGGTCATTATTGGAGTTTTTTAAAGAATTAGTAAGGGGTAATATGCTAGAAAATTTTAAAATTTATTTTTGTACTAGAAACAGCTTATGATACCTGAATTATAAAGTTGAGGTGGTGATTGTAGAAAAACATAGACTTGGGCAATTATTATTATTACTTAGAGAAACATGATAGGTTCAGAGAAAGTGTACAATATCAACTGTTAAAAAAAAAACATGACCAAAAGAAGTACGACCCAAAATACGACTCAGAGTATGCAGAGGAAATGTCCCAAGGACATAAGAGAGTCTTGCTCTGATGGTGTTGGGTAGAAGCTATTTCACGCAGTTGTCTGCTTGCTCTGAAGACCTTATGTCACCAGGCAACTTTCAAGGACCATCTGCCTCCAGAATTCCTTGGAGAGCCTCAGTTTAATATGTCCAATTGCTGCATTTTCCCCATTTTTGTCATGTAAGAATGGATGATTTTTTTTTAATTTGATAGCATGCATTTAAAGGTAAATTCCTGCTATTGAAATACCATTATGGTAGTCATGAGTACGGGGTGAATTCTTACCAGTATATTAGGAGGACTGTCATTCTTTGCTGTCTTTTTTTAGAACATTAAATCATCAAGCTTTAGGTCAGTTAGGTGATGATTTGATGGTTGATGAAGGGCAACTTCCTGTGTATGTTCATGATAGGACTGAGAATCCTGGGCTGTTCCTTTGCAGTATTTAGCTAGGTTAACATAGGAATTATATATATATTACATATTACTATATATATATATCGGTATAGGAATTGTGTGTGTGTGTGTGTGTGTGTGTGTGTGTGTGTGTGTGTGTGTGTGTATGTGTAGGGAGAAAGAATAATTGAAGGTATTTTTCAATGACATGAGCCTGCCCATGGCCACTTTAGTGGCAGAAAATATGTTAATATTATTATAAATACCCGAGGGAGGAATAGTGCAGGGTCACAAAAGCTGAGGATAATATTTTAGGCCATGAGATTTGAAAGATGTCAGATAATTTAAATAATTCTCATTCAATATTCTACTTATTCATTCCACTTTTGCAAAGGACAGGGAACTTTCTGATCAAGGAAGAAAGACTTAACCAAATCACAAATAAGTTTCCTACTTATCATCACTCTAGGATAACTTGGAACTCTTTAGAGAACACAAAACATCATTTCTACAAGACTCTGAGTGATAAGGTTTCTTTACAAGGAATTACTTCAACCTATCCAGAAAAAGCAATGTACTATGACTACGTTTTAATGTAAAAACACGAGCAGAAACTGGAGGGAAATGTGGCACCGTAGGGAGATCGCGAGGACGGCAGAAGGATGGAAGGGGCATGAGAGGGTGGCGTGGTCCATGCTTATAATCCACAGACGGAGGCAGTTGCATAAAATCCATTTGTAAATGCAGAAAGGATTCCTTAGCCTGTGATTCTAGTCACAGTCCTTCCCTTACAGATTCTTCATGGAATTATCTTTCTACTCAATAAAAGGTCTTTGAGAAAGAGCAGAGTGTTTAATGTGAAAATCTGCTGAATTCTTTCCTAGCTTACCATGGACCTTTATGATGACAGGTGTTTTGGAAAGCACCCAGACATCAAGTTATTCTTACATATTTTGGTGATTTTCATTGGGGTGCCTCAGGAAGTTAAGAACACTCTTTGTTTCTATAGCATTCCAAAGTCTTAAAGTACTTCAAAAGCATATCAACTACATATAAGTGGATATATTTACCATTTTAATTTTTAACAATTTAACATGCCCTAGGGAAGGCCATAAATTCAGCCATAAAGTCATTTCAAATGATTTCCCATCTGGTAAGGGATAGATTCTACAAAGGGATCTGGAGTAATACAAAGCAAACCTGATATTGTCTTTTTTATTTTTTTCTCTTTTTCATTTTTAAGATGAAACCCACAAACAAACAATATTGTTAGAATTTTGTATGGAAATGTCTAAGACACCTGCTATGCAAGTGGACATGTCTTACATTTCAAAACCATAATCACAGTGATGAGATTTCCATGCTGTTGAGTTGAAATGACTTGAACATAGTGTTACATTTCTGTGATATACTGGGAGAACCTTGGAAAATCAGTCTTGTGCTTTAGGAATTCTTCTCCAATCATCTGCCCTTGTCTAAGAATCATATTGCTTATAGGGTTTCTCAGAATATAACTATTTGCTTAGAATATGCTATTTCTCAGAATATACTATTTGCTTAGATTTCATATATAATGTAGTGTTATTAATATCTAGGAAGGGCTATAATTTGACTAGGTAAAGGAGAATTTTCAGGCACTTCTAAAATTATTCCTCTACAACTCACTTTATTTGGTTTCTTCCCTTTAAAGCTCCACTCCTTAAGTTTTGTAGAAATTGTGATTTAGAGAACTCAGTGTTTTTCTGATAAAGGTACTCAAATGACAGTTATAGTTTGTGTCATGAAGAAAGGCATTAAGTACATTCACACTGTTGTGCAACCATCACCACGATCCATCTCTAGAATTTTTTCATCATCCCAAACTGAAACTTGGTGCCCATTAATAACTCCCATTCCTTCCTGGTGCACTGGTAATCACTGTTATGTTTTCTGTCTCTATGAATTTGAGTAGCTCATATAAATTGAATCAAACAATATTAATTATTTTGTGTCTGATTTATTTCACTTTGCATAATGTTTTCAAGGTTCATCCATGTTGTAGCACATATCAGAATTTCATTGCTTTGTAAGGCTGAATAATATTCCATTGTGTGTACATACCACATTTTACTTATAGAATCACCTGTCAGTGAACCTGTGGATTGTTTCTACTTTTGGACTATCGTGAATGATGCTGCTATTGACTTTGGTGTACAATTACCTGCTCAAATATCTGCTTTCAATTCTTTTGTGTTATATAGCTAGAAGTAGAATTGTTGAATCATAGAGTAAATCTGTGTTTAGAATCTTGAGGAACTACCACACTGGCTTCCATAGTAACTATATGTTTTACATTCCCACCAGCAATGTACAGGGGTTCCAATTTCTCTACGTCCTGGACACACACCTGTTGTTTTCTATTTTGGGGAAAATGCTATTCTAATGAGTATGAAGTGGTAATACATTATAGTTTTAATTCACATTTCTCTAATGATTTGTGATATTGACCATCTTTTCATGAGCTTATTGCCCTTTGGTATATCTTCTTCAGAGAAATTTTTATTTAAATCCTTTGCCCATTTTTGGACTGGGTTGTTTGTTACTTTGTTGTTGAGTTTTAGAAATTCTAAAAAGTATTTGTAAATTATATTTCTGATAAGGAACTACTATTAAGAATATATAAGAATTTCTATTTTATAGAAATTTTTGAATTTGTCCATCCATATCTTCAAAATCTTCTAAATTGGCAGTCTCCAAGTGCATTTTTAGGTCTTCTTTTTCATCTTTGACTCAATTTTAAAGATGAACAAGTCTCTCTTTACTTCAGCTTTTAGTATGCCCCAGAACATTGTTTGAAATATTTCTGAAATCTATTTTAAAAATATAATCATCTTTATTTTGATTCATTTTCATTTTGTTTATAAGTTCACATATGTGCCAAGTTTGAACTTAAGGGAAAAGCTTCATAATGGCCTTAGATAATACATTTATTTTAAAAATGGACTCTCATAGCCATTTTCTAATTTATGCACTGGTTGATTATTTAAATCTTCTCCTGCAATTTCCTACTGTGCCACTTTAACCATTTTCCCCTTCTAAGGGCCTACAATCATGAAAGGTACTTGATGGTACAAAAATAGTACTCCAGGACCATAGTTATCTAACAAAATCCTGAATTCGATCACTGAGTTCTATTTTTGTGAAACATGCATATATACTTTTTTAAAAAAATTTCAGCATATTATGGGGGTACAAATTTTAAGGTTTCAAATAATGCCTCCCTCCCCCTACAAGTCTGAGCAAAGTTAGGGTACAGCTCTCGAGTCATCTTTAGACTGGGGTTTTGAGTTTTTCTCCTAAAGATCTAGAAAAATACAAGGGAAATTGTTCAATGTGATTTTTTTCCCTGCTTAAAGTCAAAGCACAAGCAGAACCCTGAGGAAAATGTAGCACCTTAAGCAGCTCAGGAAGAGGAGCAGAAGAAGTGGAAGGGATGTGAGTGGGTGGAGAAGTCAAAGCCAGATACAGAGAGATGCGGGGAGGAAGATTTCAGAAGACATGGGAGGCAAGAAACATTTTTCCTTGGCTTTCCACACAGAGTCTTTGAGGGAGGCTTACCTGGATATTTCATTTTCGTTGAAGCTCCATCATGTAATCATGTGTTTGATGTTTTATTCCTTTTCTAGAGTCTCTTTTAAACATACCTTTCATGTATCAAAATATTTCTATAATGGCTATTGCAATTCTAAGTCTTCTTTAATAAACTCTTAGCACTTATCAAGCTAATCGCTTTGAAAGGACGTAAGAACGAGCGCTTGGTGTGGACAAGTCCACGACAAACACAGATACACCTGAGCAAAAGTCCAACCTAATGAATGCTGTTTCGGGTCCTCCAAAAATACAGAAATAATTCATCTGATCTGCAACCCAACAGACCAACCCCTGAATACGTAGTTAGCAAAGTGATCCTGTTTCATGATTTGATAAGACAAAGCGTGTCCTCAACGCGGATTCAGTTGGTGGTGTGGAGGGCACAGAAGACAAATCATCTTGCACAAATTGGCTGCCATCTGCAGACATCAGTCCGTGGGACTGCCTTGGCTGGAGGCTCATGTAGCCTCTGCTTCTGTCTCTTTCTTACACACTGGACAGTCATAGAATGGAACAAAACAGAAACATGTGAGACAAAACTTTATATAGGTAGATGAATAAGAAGATTAATGGTGAGCATATTCACCAAATGGTGTAGCCCCTTCCCAAAGAAAGTCAATTTCCTTTATGAAAAAGGTATTTTTAAAGATAATTATAAAATAACAAAATAAATTTATTTTTTTTTTTATTTTTTGAGACAGAGTCTCGCTTTGTAGCCCAGGCTAGAGTGAGTGCCGTGGCGTCAGCCTAGCTCACAGCAACCTCAAACTCCTGGGCTCAAGCGATCCTGCTGCCTCAGCCTCCCGAGTAGCTGGGACTATAGGCATACGCCACCATGCCTGGCTAATTTTTTCTATATATATTACTTGGCCAATTAATTTCTTTCTATTGATAGTAGAGACAGGGTCTCCCTCTTGCTCAGGCTGGTTTTGAACTCCTGACCTCGAGTAATCCGCCCGCCTCGGCATCCCAGAGTGCTAGGATTACAGGGGTGAGCCACCACCACCAGCCAACAAAATAAGTTTACCAATGAAAGCTCAGAAACAAGTCATATTTGATATCATTGTTAAGAAATTGACAGACAAATTATATTATGCTCTCTCTCTCTCTCTCTCTCTATATATATATATATATATATATATTCTTATATATGTTTCTTATTTGCTTAAGCAAGGAAGATAAACATTTGTTAAGTTCAGTATTTCCTACAGGGACTGGCAGGTTTTAATGCAGTAGTGGTTAGGGATTGGCAAACCTCTAACTATGAAAGTGGGTTATAGTTGTTATCGACTGATTAGAGGGGTCAGACACCGGTTCTGGTGTTATTCTTATTATTCTTAACAAATGGGGTCTAGAAATGACAATGAAACAGTGCAGAGGCCAAGTTGATTCTAAGTGGATTCAGAATAAGCAGTAAACAAGATTTCATTGACTTAAACCCTCAGTGTTTGGGGTTGGTTTGTTATTTCTCTGTATCCCAGGTGAGGGGGTAAGTGTGAGACTCACATTGATTAACCTGATTTCCCCTCTCCCTAGGAGCTTAGGGACTTGTGAGCGGGAGACACTCAAACAAATCAATCCAAGTCCTTCCTCGGGGGAGAAACTGATACAGAGGGAGAGACTCTATCTCCCTTCCTGGGATGCTGGACTGAACCAACTGTAAACTGAGCGTTTCCTGTGCCCTCTCATCTCCCCTGTGTGTGAGAAAATCTAGCACAGAGAAAGGAGAACCAAGAGATGGAGGAGGAGGGGTGGGTTTCTCACGATGCAGCTTCAGTACCTGGGCTCCAACCAGCACACCTCAACGTTTCAGTTTTGTGAAATGTTAAACTCTTTCATGATTACATAATCTCAGTTGAGCTTCTTGCCCTCATACCACTATTAATTCCCACTTCCCTCCACCCTGCCTCCCCAGAGAGATCCTGTTGGAGGTGAGCCTACAAAAAAAGACTTCCAAGTTACTCTTCTTAGATTTCTTATTTTATCTATCACTGTCTTGCTTAAATATTGCCAGTGATTCTCAATTTCCACAGACTAAATTGTTAAATCCAAGAAGTGCGGCACATGCTGTCTTCCTTTCCACTCTCTGCCCTGAGTCTGTGCAGAAACCTCACCCACCGGTTGTGGCGTGTTGCTATGGGTAACCTGAGCATCCTTTACACGGCATCATGTCCATTCTTTGCCCATGCTCTCTCCTCCATCTGAAATGCCCAACACGCTCTACTCAATGACGATAACTCACATCTGTGTCCTTCCTGACTCAAATCAAAAGCTTTTCTGATTACCAAGCTTGAGATAGGTGCACCTAATAACCATTCCCACCCCTGAATTCTAAGTATAGCTTTGTGTATCGGGAGGGAGTGAAAAACTGCATTTCTCAGGTGATGACGGTCCCATTGGGTGATTTGAGTTTACATCTTCATTGGTAAATTTGGAACAAAATCATCCATTCTTTTCTCTTCCACCAGCTTGTGGAGAGGATCCACAAATTTAATGTTTAAGAATGAACCGTATAGACTCAGAAGCAACATCGGATGTACTCCTCTCCCACTGGCTTGTTTTCTAGTTATTTGCCTGTGCTTTTTCTCTCACAGACTGCAGTGCCTCCAAGGAAAGACAGAGGTGGCATGTGTTCTTAAATCACCTCTTAGAGCAGCTTCTTGCTCTAAGAATACAACCTTTTGCAGCAGGAATCATATTTTAGGAGAATATCACAAAAAAAACTGCTGTTTCTTGCATCTACAATATGATAACACATATTTTACACATGATACATTTCAGAAATTTGTGTCTTTAAAGAAAACTCAATTCCAAATTTTAATTTACAAAATTTTATCATCATTAGGAAGTCAAAGAGTAACATCTGTAGCAAAATCAATGTAAGACATTTCTATGCTTCAAGTCACTAAGCATACAGCAAACACACCTTGGTAATACTTCTTCGATTTCTATTGCTTCATACTTTTCCTCCTGTATTTCAAGGTAATACAATTTAAATAACTAAAACCTTTCTTCTTTTAAAAAATATAACAAAAACAAAAAACAATAGCCAAAAGCAAAACAAAAATGACCAAAAACAAAAATAAAAAATAGACAAAAATTGCATTCATAACTATTTTTCAATAACTACTTGGCACCTCAGATTGCGCTATGTTCAGGCACCCCCTTCCCTGTTAACTCTTTTAAGAATAAAATCTACGGGCCGTGGCTTCTGAAAAACCCTTTGGAGAAAAATAGAAATATCAAGTCACGGTATATCTTGTGTTTCCTTGCATTCATACAATCATTTATCATCATCCAGACCTCCTGAATAACAAGAAACTGCTAGCTATAGCTGTCAACGTCTCATTTTAACCCTTTTCCTAGACATAGGTACATTTTTCTAATCCTTTAGAGTCATAAAACTCTTAGACATCTGGCAGATCTTAAGACAACCCGTGTTTGTCCCTGACATTTTAAAAGAGTGAAGTAGCAAAGTTTGCCTTGCACTTAGAGCTGCCCTAGTTGCAGCTATATCCTCCTACCTTTGAGGAAACCGAGGCAGGAGTGGCAAAGTGCCTTTCCAGGTGACAGATCTCACTAGACAGGTTCAAGGCCAATATCCAGCTACTGAGGTTGAGCTGAGTGTCCTTTTGTCTCTTGCACAGAGTCCTGGAGTGGAGTCTCCTGAAAGTGGCATTTGTCCTGGCACACTCTGGAGCCACCTGTGTATGAGGTGCCATGTGAATTGTCTCCTTCCTACCAGTGCCACTTAGGTCCCTAAGTCCTCCCTCTTGGTTTGGCCAAACACAGGGGATGAAGTGCCCTGAGTTGCATGAAGCTGTAGATGCTCATTCCTCAAGACCTGTGCTTGGCACAGTCTTCATTCTTCTAGCTGCTGCCTACAGACAAGACCCACCTTCTGGTGGAATTAAGAAGAGGTATCGACATAGCTGTCTCCTTGAGTTGTACGCACATGTTCATGGAATGCTGCCGCACTGGATGTTGGCTTGAGGTTATTTTACACACCTATCATCATATATATGATATATAATGTATAAAGAGAGAGGACCAAGAGTATTGAAGTAAAGAGATGCCATCAATAAAGGCTGGTAGTCAGGGACAAGTGTACTTTATCAACGAAGCAGAAACCACATCTGCAGTGCACACTTGTGCATCATAGCAAGCAAAAACAACAGCTTTTTTTTCATGTTCTGGAAGAATTTTATCTTTTAAATACAAGGAAACAATTGATGGGCTGCCCTGCTGAGAATGGGGGTGGAAAGTAAAATCATCCATGAAAAGCTAATACTTTCACACCCAGAAGCCACGCCAAAGACCTACCACAGGCAAAGCATGCAGCCACAATCACAGATTACGGCCGCAGGAGCTCATGCTTCATTATGTGTTTGTGTATGCATTGAGCAAGGGAGACATTTAATAAGTTCCAAAGGAGTAGTAAGAATGATAACCTAACTCAGAGGAGAGGAAGCCAGCAGAAGGAAGCCTTTTCTTCATGCCTTCGGAGTTCAGCAAAGTGGTAGAAATGGCTTATCAGACGGGGGCTAAGCCTACACTATGTGCTTTCCTACAACTCAAGGAGGGAAAGAACGTTTCAGTTGTGCATTCCAATTTCAAACCTGAATCATCACGTTTCTAAAAATCATGACTTCACTTAAATGATTATTTCAATGGAGATTTTGAAAGAGACGGTGAATAGAATACTTTGACATACATAAAAATTTATTTTTAAATTCTTAAAATTTGGGAGTGTGTTTTAATACATTTAAGAAAATTGTTAATTTTTTTTTAAATTTTAAGCTGAATTTTGAAATTCCTGTGCCCCTGATTTCACTTCTTGCATCTTCAACCATAGATTATCTTTCCGCCAAGCTCCTATGATGATCTTGATCCCATTTCTATCGTAAATACCCATCGCGTTAGATCCAAGGACTGACCTTGCTGCAGAATTTAGAAAAATAAGCAAGTTAGCTGAAGAAAGGAGACAAAACAAAGCAGCTTTAGCCTGTAGATTATTTATTTTCTCTCTAGTTAGCATCCACTGTTTCTTCTTTTAGACTTTGTTCTTTATGAACAAAAAGATCTTATTTTTATATCTGTTACATCTAATATGGTCTGTGAAACTCAGCAGATTCAAAATTAAAAAAATAATAAGTGAATAAATTAATAGGAGAACCTTCACCTTTTCCACTTTTAATAATGGACCATTCAATATGTCAATGTCATGTTATAAGAATTCCTAACTCCCCACAACTTGAACTGCACACACACCTGGTGAATGGTTTGCTGCAGCCTCTCTGACTCATCACACTGCAGGTGAATGGGACAGAAGTGCCAGTGATGTAACTAGCGGTGGACAGCATCCTGTCTTTTGCAAATAAGATGGCATACAGTCATGATATTTTTAGTCTCCAGATGTTTATTTAATTGAAGAAAAGGAAAATGGTGGCAGAAAGCAGTAACATGAAAATATGGAGCATTGGAGAAAAGACTAGCTCATTTGTCAGGAGGGTAGAACTCCATAACAATGAAGGGGGTAACTTAAGAGAAGAGTGAATGCTTCTCTCTACACTGAAGATAACATACCTATTTACAAAAGAAAGGACACCATTAGGCATTAGATGAAACTTTTCATCACACGTTTTAGGGAATTAAATGTCCTGGCTGCCCTAACACCAAGGGTAGCTTGACTCTCACTCCATCTTCATCAACCTGATTAGACACCCTGGGCGCTCAACCAGGTCTTATTTTATGCCACTGTTCTTAGTAAATCATGGTAACAATGAAATTAAGCTGGCCTTAGCAGAACCTGTAAAGACAGTAATTTTAGCACAGTACTAAAATTTACCCCCTGAAGTCTGCTCTGAGTCTGTGTCTCCTGTTATCATCTATGAAAATGCATGCTTGACAGCTCAAGTGAGGAAATCACATTTACTTGATACATGGAGCCAGTGAATGAGTGATAAATCTGGGTCTAATGACAGTAATACAAAGATATGGTCAGGAAAAGCAGCTGCAGTAATTGCAGTTTGAGTTGCCATTTAGATGACTGTATTATTGGCGTCAGGAAAAAGGGCACAATGACAAAAATGCTAAATGACTCAAACAATATTGATCTATTCATAGAGATAAGGCTAGCCAAAGACCAGCTTGTAATATGTCTTTACCTGACAGTAGAATTTATATAAAAGCCTACTTTAAAATAACTTAAGCTAAAAAAAAATTATGTATTCAGATTGTTGTTCTCTTTCTGCACATCTTCTAACTTCTGGTTCATATGTACTTAGACATGGTCTTAGAAATTCACCTACTTTGAAGATAAGTCTTTGTTGGAGTTTACTGTGGGGTGGGCGCATTGCTGCAGGAGTGTCATTTTGGAAAGCAGAATCTAATTAAACCTTGGAATTTGGGAGGATATGGGAACAGGTGTGAGAAGAAACACTCTCCCTACCTCACCTGAACCTAATAGATACAATAAATCTTAATGAAATATTATTTGAAGAAAGCCTGGATATGAAAATATCTATGATTTATTTAATGTCTATATAAGGTGAAATAGCAAATACATACCGACAAAAGACACCAAAAGAAAAGGTCAGTAAGGGAGGGATGGTGTCTCTCTATTTGCATTATTCCTTAAGAAAAAAAGAAATGTTAAGAAAAAAGTAATAATTCATATTCTTGTCCTTAGCTCTGGATGCCCAAATTATTAATGCTAGCAAAATTCTAAAGAGAGAAATTGTGAATGGTTATTAATGCTGCCTGACAAATACCCTAAAACTCAGTGGTATAAAGCAACATTTCTGATGATCAGCCATTCTGTGGGTGTAGAATTCAAACAGGGTACACCAGGGACAGCTGGTCTCCGCTTCACAATATCCAGGTCCTCAGATGGAAGATCCCAAGGCTGGAGTCATCTGAAGACTCATTCACTTGCATTTTGGCTGGTTGATACTAGTTTCAGTGGGAGACTGAAAATCCACTGAAAGTGGCCCTCTCTTTGTGGTCTTTTTGTGTGGGCTAGTTCAGGATTTCTCATAACATGATAGATAGGTTCCAGGGGCAAGCACAGGGACTGCTGCATGACAGAGAGAGATGTGAAAGATGACGACCTAGCCTTGCAAGTCACAAAGTGCCACTTCTGCACACTCTATTGTTTGGGACTTCCATGAGACCCTACATGTCTCTCTTGAAGGAAGGTCAGTGTCATTGTGGAAAGTACATGCAGGATGGGAGATGTGGTCATCTTTGGAAAATGAAATCTGCCTCCGTTACTAAACAAGAAATGGCAGCCAGCCAAAAATCTCAGGGACATGGGGAAGGAGGGGGGGTGAAGAATTGGAAGATAGTAAGAAGCATACTCCTATTTTGAAAATCCACCTGCATTAAAAAGTCTGTGTAATGATCCACAGACCCATGAATGCCTGAGGTCTGTGAAGATTCACAATATGTCTTTTGTTTTTGTTGGTTTGTTGTATTGTTCTAATGCCCTTTGTTACCATTTCAAGTAAAGTAATAGAGCTACAGTACAATTATCATGTGACGTTACTACTGAATTTGTAAAATGAAGGAAAAAAGCTGTTCACAAGTAATACATATGCATAATAATAAATATGACAAATACAAGCATATTTAGAATTGCTGTTTAATATGGTCCTTCATCAAACTTCTTGTCACTTACTACTGTCATCAACCTGCCTCCAAAAGGAAAAAGAGATGAAAAGCAGAATTTGAAAGTAAGAATATTGTCTTTTATTATTTATATATATTAAAGTTTGAATTATCTTCTAACATGATGAAAATACAAATAATACTATTGACAGTATTTTAAAAATTCAATCTGAGGGCAGTTGCTCATTAATATGTCATCTTAATCCTTTTATATATTTTTGTGAAATTTTATATCTAACTCATATCTAAAGGTTATCTTTTCTCCTATTTATCAATATTCTGAAATTTCAGTAAAAGGTGTGTATCTAGATGTGAATTTAAAAAATATACATTTGATATTGAATGTGCTCATTCAATCACAAAAATGACTTTCTTTTTTTTTCTTAAATCTGAAAAATTCTCAGCCATTGTCCATTGTACCATTGTTCTAGTCTCCACCTCCTCCCTTCTAGATCTACCCAGAGGCGTGGGTTGGAGCTCCTTACCTCACTCTATCCTGCAAGTGTCTCAGGGTCTCTGTCTCTTCCCCTCTCATCCCTGCCTTCCCAATCTCTACCGCTCTATGTGTGTTCTTGTGGGTGGGGGCCGAATTCACTCACAATGTCTTCAACTGTGCACAGCTTCTGTCTCTCCGTGTTGGTTTTTTTTTTTTTTTTTTAAATCTCAATCTTCAAAGCCGGTTCCTTTTTATGAATGCTTTTCCCCATTTGTTCGTGTTTTCATCTTGCACAGGTTTTGTTTCATTTTTCCTCCCACATTCACTGCTTGCAGTGAGAAGCTTTGGGGAATCACTCAGTTCTCAGGTGCAGAGGTCTTGTATAGCAGCCCAGGTTTTCCTCCCACGGATTCCCTCTGCTCTGGTTTGGAGCTAACATTCAGGCTGTATCCAGTTCCTGTTGTGTGTGTGTGTGGGGGGGGGGGGTTTCTCTGATCCTTTCCCTTGTAATAGGTATGCAAATTATTTCTGGTTGAAAACTCAAACATGGGGCAGAGCATGCTCAGCTTCTACTCTTTAGAAAAGAACTCAGCCTCAGGAACCACTTTATAGAGAGAGCTGGTTTGTGTTCTCCTGCAGCCAATGGGTTTTGTTCAGTTGCTGTTTCCATGAAGCAAACTAAATTTAAGCCTCCACTTCTTGCTTCAATTCTAATGTACTTCAGGCCTAATTATTTGGCCCTACCCCATGAATAGATCCAAAGCTATTTTACCTTGTTTTAGAGTGTGTGTTTGTGTGTGTGTGTGTGTGTGTGTGTGTGTGTGTGTGTGTGTGTCTATTCTTTCTATATCTTTGAATGGAGGATTTAGTTTTTGGGTATACTCTGCTCTTTTGACTAGACCTAATCTTATCAGAAATAATGATTCATTTTTAGAATATAGAAACAGGAAAGAGACTGGGTTTTTAAGGGAACCTGAAAAATATCCTTAGGAGTTGATTAAATTTGCAAGGAAATTTCCTGCTCCTGTTGCATGATAACATATATAGATTAAAGGACTTGAAGATTCAGCAACAAATTATTATCAAAACTCTTTTGTTAAATAAACTAGAAAGTGGTATAAATTAATGCCTTAAAGTATTGGTCAACCAATTTTTAGGTTTTTGATTTTCGATATTGAATAGCTCAACTGTGTAAATTAAGATATGAGTTTCTTTGCCATATATACATAAGAACTAATCATAGCCTAGTGTATTGTAAATGGTGATATACATGTTTATTATAAAATCTTTTTACTTTTCATATTTGGTGACATAGACATAGCAAAATATCCATATATATATATATATATATATATATATATATATATATATATAACTCACACTCACATACTCATTTTAGATCACCTGGATAATCACATGATTTTGGTGCCTGCATTGTGTTTACAATTTTGCTAGATTCAACTCTAATATTTACAGCATGAGGTCATAATTTAAATTTCAAAGAACAGAAGGCAAGCAATTGTTTAGAGCAACGATAATCTTATGTCAGTATGCAAAAGGTTAATTTTTAATTTTTGGAAAATGAATTTCTATTAGATCATAGTGAATTTTACTAAAAGAAATGAGAAAAAAGTCTGTGTTCAATTGTCTTCTTTGTTCTCAGCAATGCACAAAGCAGTAGGAGAATGGCAACTAAAATATGTTTGAATGATTCTAGAATAAAAAATGTATCGTGGAGTGTACCATGTGTAATTTCAAATTGGTTTCCATAGGTAGGTTGTCACATGAATGAATGACTGATAGATCCATAGTGAATGAGGAGAATTAATGCCTGGAAGCAGGCCTACTTATAGCCAAGGGTAAGAAGATGCCATTTTGTCCTTTAAATCTATAGCTTTATTCAACTTTTTATAGATAAACAGGACTAGGATAACATGTTAGGAAAATCAATAAATGGAATTCCTTTATTTGAAGTGAAAGTTATAAGGATGTATATATATCAGTTGATTAAAACTCCAAGCCAGGGCACATATGCCTTCTAAGACAGAATGGCGAGTATGGATTGAGGACAGAGATCTTGTCTCTCATGCTCACTGATGTCCCTCCCTTCCCTAGGAAAGTTCTTGGCATCCAGTGGGCATGTGATAAAAATTGCATCTAATGAATTAATAAAGCAATGGATTAGTAGGAGGATGCAGGGCTGCAAAGAGCACAGTGCTGGGGCTCAAGATATGGGGCAATATTGACACCAAGCAGTTGTTTAACTGTGTGTATATGTTGAGCCTCCTGGAACTAATTCTTAGAAGATGGGGATAAATTGGATGATCTTCAGAGCCATTTTCAACCAGTATAATGAAGCACCTAGGGAATAAAGCCTGGGAGATAAATGGAGGCAATGCACAATCTTTGGCAGACGCGGAGTCACCTCCTCTGCTTAGCACTTCCAAAGTCTAGTAAATGAGCAGCAGAATCATCCTAGCTCACAAGTGGTTCCCCAATGGTCCCTTAAATGTTCTGTGTCATCAAGCCCAAGAAAATTAAAGCAAACTCACCTAACTAGGAAAATGAAACTGCTTTCCCTTCTCTTCCTCAGTCAGGCAGTCCTGGTTCCTCCTCCTAATAATACAGGGTAACATGACTGAGACACCATAGAAATTATGAATTCTGATCTATTTCTCTCAAAATATTGGGGGTTTTTTTGGACAGCAAGTTAATTTGACTAAACTCAAAATTTCTACCCTATCACCCTAGAAGTGGGAAGCAGCTAAGTGAGAGTCCTGCTCTTTTAGCACTAGTTGAGCTTAGCTTAGTTTGTTCTGCATGTGGATAGTGGAATAGTCAGCCCGAGATGTGGGCAGAGTTTATGGGGAGCATTCAGTGTCCTCCACTGTGGCTTCCTCCATGTTGGGATCGCCATCCTCACTTTCCATCTGCCAGGATCACCCGAGCTCTCTCCTCGCATTTCTTAGTACTGCAAGACCTTGCATTTCTGTCTGATTTTCACCACCTCATATGGCCTGACTGGATCTGCTCTCAGACGAAAGCTCTTAATAATGAGACATCACCCAGTTTTCTTCCCTTTTTCTCAGCTTGTGTTCTCTGTTCCTGGGTCATTTGAAAGCTCAGCCATTCATAAACTGATTGATTAATCGAAGAATTGAAGCAACCAGTTTTCCTTCACTTCAAATAAGTACCTAGGGTCTATATTTCTTTTTTTTTTTTTAAATCTCAGAGATTTTTTAAAAATTACTGCTTTATACTAGGATGCTGTTCACTTTACCTCTTAACTCTTCCTGCCCCCAACTCACACATACCTAAGAAGAGGAATACTTGGGATTAAAGCTGCTTTGAAGGTGGCTAGAAGCGAGATACAGAATGAACCTCTAATGCTTTTCATCCAAATTGGGCCACATTTTAGAGTTGAGAAATGCTATTCATAATTACATCGAGATAATCAATGTAAACTGGCAAAGTCTTCAGCAAATGAAATGCATGATTATGATACTGATTAAGTTCATTTCTGGTTTTTCACTGTATTAGTGTACTAGGGCTACCTTAAAAAGGTAACACAAGTTGGGTGGCTTAAAACAACATAAATTTATTGTCTTGTAGTTCCTTCTGGGGGCTAAAAGGCTAACCTCAAGGTGTTGGCAGGGTCTTGTTCTCTGTAAAACTGTTAGGAGATTCCTTCCTGGCCTCTTCCCAGTTGATTTTGGTTTGCTGGCAGTCTTTGGTGCTCCTTAGCTTGTAGATACATTGCTTCAACTCTCCACCTTCATGTTGCATTTTCTCTGTATCTCTGTCTTCACATGGACATCTTTTAATGCAACCTTACTTCTTTTAATGTCTCCTTTTTCCATTTGCAGTAGAAATTGCATGAATTCATGTACTGTTTTGCTAGCATAAGGCATAGATAATAAATGCAGATAAAATCCAAATTAAAAATAATTCCTTCCAAAACAGTAATTCCCAGTGAGTAGTCACATTATGAGTGTTATGGCAGCATGGTGATCACAATAACTACCAGTTGCAGGTCTACATTTGCACTGCATATTCTTGTTTGCCAGCCCTGCTAAATGTTATTCCCAATCATCTTTGATTCATCACTGTAACTAGAATGTTTCTCAGTTTAAACAAAGATGAATTATAGAAGTGCAACTCCTTAACTTTTCTCATTAAACATTCTGCAGAATAGATTCAAATGTTCAAGTAGTTTGCATAGGTTAGATATTACATTTTGGCATCCTTAAGTTTTTATTTTGAAACAATTGCAGATTGTAGACATTGGTTGAGGACAAGAACTTGACCTCTGAAAATAAAATTCTATAACAGTAACAGCATTAAAAATACATTTCATTAGAATATTCATATGATCCAATTTTTATTCTGCTACTGCTCAATATGATAGCTCAATTTTGTCACTTGATATTGTATTCTCATAGTTTTTGTTTTCAGTTTTGCAAAAGAATGCCAATGGAGAAATGTACTTATTTAGAGCATTCACCAGAGTGTGTCAAAATCCAGAGACACAGTTTTACCTAACTGTGCTTTGAGCAAAATTTTAACTGATCACTTATCCGACTGGATTTTACTGCAAACGTTAGAACTTGGGTCATAAATCCCTGCCCACCAGTGCCATATGGACTTCAGAAGGCCTTTTTTCTCTGGTTACCACTGTGAGTCCTAATAGAGAGTTTCAATGCCTGTGTGTGTGTGTGTGTGTGTGTGTGTGTGTGTGTGTGTGTGTGGTGTGTGTTTGGATACAGGCCTCTCCACTTTGTATCTTCTTATACTCAAGGAACTCACGCATTCAGGTTATCTGCCTGCCTGCCCGGGGGTTATGTATTTTATGCCCCTGCTACACGAAAGTTGATTTAAATATTTTGAAAGAAAGACACTCTCAGAGGGAGCATTTTCAACATCTGTGCAAGTCAAGTCTCTAGCAGAATTGCAATTAAGAGACTCTGGTTTCAAGATACTTCTCAAGGTTTAAATTCCAGGTATCAACGATGAAAGTTTGGGAGCAGGGATGTGGAGTTGCTCAGGGCTTGGTTCTGGGGTCAGATGACCCGACCGGGCTCACTGACACCACCACCCACCGTGTGAGGGTCACACACTTCCCATCAGCTGCTGAAATGGCACATGGGAAGTGTCATATAGTAATATTCTCCCAATATTGTCAATAATAATAAAAATGAAAGTATTGAATTATTGAATACAATAAAAGATGAATGAAGGTGACTAAATAATTAAGGCCCCAGGGGATGATGTCCCCATTAGAATCATATTAATACAAAGCAATTTTTGTTTTCTAGT
Organism: Microcebus murinus; assembly: GCF_040939455.1. Classification (NCBI taxonomy): domain Eukaryota; kingdom Metazoa; phylum Chordata; class Mammalia; order Primates; family Cheirogaleidae; genus Microcebus; species Microcebus murinus. The sequence goes on along the minus strand of NC_134114.1, from coordinate 6,471,173 downwards.
TTATCTGATTTTATTACAGTCATTATCGACAGCCTTTTCTTAAATTCATTTCATTTGGCACAGTATTGATTTTCTTAGTAAATCATTGATGGGTATTATGTCTGGTTTATGCTCCCAGTTTATTGGTTTGCAGTGCTGGTTAACTTTCTAATGGATTTGTGTTTCTCCTCTAAGATCCCAAGGGCCAAACTTTCTAACTTGCGGTGTAATGGCCGTCAGTCCGAGTGAGAGCCGCAGGAACGGACAGTGGCTTTCACAGCAGGCTGGGTTCTCTGACACGTCCCTTCATCTTTCGGGCTTGTCACTACACACTGGAGGAAACAGGTTTGGGCTCTTTAATAGGTTCCTTATAAAACTCTGTAATTTTTTCCCCAAAATCCCCCGTGATTGTGAAAGTGTGTACAAATTGATTCTTTGATCATTTATTCCATTATTTTTATGTATTAGATTTGACTATTTATGCCTAGACTTTCTGAAGAATTTCATTTTAGCCATACTTATTAAAAATTATTCTTATTAAAGATGTATATTTTTCTATGCTTTTGTAATCTTATTGATCTTACCTCCTTTTGCAAAGATAATTCATTTCTGGAGACCTCACAGGTATGTCTTTATTGCCACAATTCTGGGCAAACCATCACTAGATGTTCCCTTGGGGCTCGCTGAAATTCCCAAGTGCCACGTGCAGTGAAACACTGATACGCATGTTCCAGATGATGCTCTAAGTGAGGCCATTTCCACCCTAAAATACGTTGTCTACACCCATGTCAAAGTGACCTCCCAGCTCAAAATAATCTGTACTATCAAAATAGTCTCAGACCCATGCCTAGCTGTATGACACCCCTGCAACACCAGCTGCCACCATAGGAAAGATAGGAAAGACTGAAGAACAATTTGATTATTATTTAATCTGACTACAATGTTTTCTACCCCTTAAAGGCCCAAAGAAAAACAAGAGAAAACAAAACAAATCATTGCATGTGATGTTAATCATTGAATCTATTAATAGTAGTGCCAATTGATTGTGGATAATTGACAATGGTAAGTTAGTTAGCTGGTTCCTAACAATCTGGCACAGAGCAAGTTAGAAGTGAATTGTGCAGTGTGGACTGGAAATTTTGCTTTTGCTTTTGAAGTTGAAAGGTGTTAAGTGCGAAGGGACAGAAGTCTGTTCAGGAGAAGAATGTCTAGTCAAAAAAAGAGATGCTGTGAGAAATGGTGATATGTTTGAGATGATTAACAGGAATTTCAGGTTTGCTTTTTCTTTTCTCCTAAATACAGGTGTGGGAAAGATGGGAGGGAGCCTATTTTTATCGAATTAAAGTTCTGGAGCATGATGAAAATAATTTTGCAAAATTAGCGAAGGAATAAAAGACCTGAATATCGGTTTCCAGATGTGTAAATTTGCTTGCTCGCAATTTATGCTACTAAATTACCTTCTGAAGATTAAGACTGGCTATTGGTGTGTGGAATATGGACTATGCATATAAACAGGTGATTTTATTGTCAACATGAAACATGGATGGTGAGTCTCAGGGTTTCTAAATGGGCATGTTAAAGACAGAATAAATTGGCTGTATTTTAAAGTGACTGTATGAAGGGGCCTGCTGAGAAAGCTCACAGTGGAATATAAAAGAGGGAGAGGGCTTTCCAGTGGTCTCAGTGGGAGGGAAAGTGCTTCTTGCAGGCTATCTGTGTAGCAGTTGAGGGACAGAATATAGGCGTGATCTGACCCGATTGCATCAGGACTGTTATGACAAAGAAAGATTCTATGTATTTCCGTGGGTTGGAAATCAGTTTATTTTTCTGAGGCAAAACAATCGAAAATGATCTGAGAGTATCTATCAACTATCTATCTGAGAATCCTAATTTAGTTTACATTGATAATGACTGCTAAAATGAGATACAAGGAAGAGAAAGTGAAAAAATTATACATATATGTGTGTGTGTGTGTTTATGGAGAGAGAGTTGTATAATCAGCTTTACTGAAAGTCCACTGATTTAAATGTTAATCACATCTTATTAACACATATAAAAATACTTTCACAACAACATCTAAAGTGGTGTTTGATCCCAAACTGAATATCATAGTTTTAAGAGCCCCCAGCTAGACTGAAGTTCCAGTACCACAGGGAGAGATGCCTCTCAGTTCTTATCTCTGGCCACTGGCTTGAGCCATCAGGGTGTGTTGGAACACTGGAAACTGTGTCAAGGATGACTGAGCCTTACTTCTGGTATGAGAAAGTTAATTTTGTATTCAAAATAGACACTGACGCGAAATAAAATTATAACAGCATACTGCACATAGCCTAACCTAGTTAGCACATAAGATTCACCATCAGAGAGGAGAGATGGGAGATAGAGGTACCCCCTGACCTTGTGTGTCAGACCCTTGATCCAGCCATGGCTGAAGGTTTCTGATGTGGGAACAATTAAATTATCATTTTACATTAAGCTGATTTGAGCTGGATTTCTACCTGGGGAATAATCCTTTCACCTACATTCAGTAAGCATCACCTGTCCATGTTTCCTCTGCAGAGCCATCTTTTCAGTACACCTCGGCCATCCCTGTTGTGGAGAAGAGGAACAGGTGAAGTGAAGCTACAACAACAACAACCAAAAAATGTGCACAAATACACAAACACAAATGATCCAGCCATCAAAAATCTGTTCTTGCAGTGGTCTGCATAGCTGATTTTAAAGTCATGATTTGGAAACACAAAGTTGTACTCCTTTTAAATATAAAATAAATGTGCTCACTTTCTCTTCATTGCATCTTACTTCAGTGCTTATCATCAATATAATCCAACCAAATGTGACCACAGGCACTTGTTGGAAGCTAAAACAGAACTAGACAGATATAAAGTAGTCACTGACTAAACATATTTCCTTTAAATTCAGCCTTAATGTTTTTAACCTTTCGTATTTCATGCACACACACACACAAACACACTTTTACACATAAATCAGGAGAGAAATTTCTCATATTTTCTACGATATAATAGTTTCAACATGTTTTACTACATACTATGACTTCAAGTTTATATTTTTAAAAAGAGCTGTTATAAGAAAATAGTAAATTTTTCTCCCTGTTCTCTTTTTAGGGAAATCAAAGAAGAAATGATCAAAAAATCTTTAAGAATGTTGTATTTATAACAAATTAGAAATAACAAGCATTCTTAGTAGTTATATATATTGTTAAGCAGCTAACCTAAATGATTTTTTTCTATTTTTCCTTCTTATAGGAAAATTGCAGGGACGGATGAGTGAATATTAATAATTGAGGCATGAAATGGAGGCCATTTTTTTTACCTGAATGATCTATTTTGGCAATTATCATCTTTAACAATAACTCCATGATTATAAAATTTTCTTCTCAGTTTGGTCTAGGTAACCAGACTTTATGAGAAATCAATATGAACTGATCTGTATAAATATAAATCTTTATAAATGTTTCGTATCTTAAATCATCAAACGAATATTTTATGAGTGCTGTACATGCTACAAAGAGGAACTAATCAGAATGGTTTCTGTATTCAAATGAATTAAACAATTTTTGCAGTTTGAAAACCTCATGAAGCAGACATGAATGATCTCTTACCACTTGACCTTCCCATTTCCTTTATACCTCCTTCTGTTCTAAGATTCCTGTGTGATTTACACCCTGGAATCACAAACCCAAACCCCATTCACAGTAAAGACATGCAAAATAGGAAAATTAATAGTTGAAGTAGACAAATTGTTTCTGAACTTACGCTGTTCATACTGCCTGAAGATTTGCTGAATTATTTACCATAGAAACAAAGAATACAAAGAATACTATGGTATTCTAAAATCAGGTGACAGGCAATATAACTTTTTGCCACAGCACGAGCTCCATTTTTCTCTACTTAGTTGAGGAAAGTAAGCCCACTGTGGCAGTCACTGCATTTTGCCTACTGATGTTCATTTCTACATTTTTTTCTTACTAACACAAGTCTCTTTTCTCTGGGGTTGGAAAAAATGTTCCCAGCTAACAATACTGAGCTATCCTGCTGGTGTGAGCCCGGGAGGGCCTGAGGCGCACTGTTGACAGTGAGATGGTCATGCCCAAAGGGAGCTCATGGGAAGAAAACTCATCCTCACTTGCCCTTTTGCTTGTGTGGAACGAGGACCAGCAGCTGTCCTGTGACCCAGAGTCCAGAAGCCACAGGTTGCAGTGCAAAGTCAGAAGACCCTGAGTCCCTGAGCAGCTGGACTCCACCCTTGGACTTACTATTTGAGGAAAATAAACCCTAATGTGTTTGTGTTCATGGTAAGGGACTTTGGAGCAAACCACAGTGCCTGCTTGTGCATAATCCTTCCCAGGAACTGGAAGTGATCTTCACTGGGAGCTGGTCACAGTTCCAAAAGACATAGTCCCAGATGCTATAATCCTGAATGTTGAAATCCTCAAAGACCAAAATCCCAAAAATACAATTCTGAAGAAAAATTAAAAAGATATTTAGTTACATTTTTAAAAGGGGATTTATTTGAGAAACGTGACAGGACAGAGCACTTGATAGGCCTCTTTAACACAATAAAATAAGCCATAATAACATATGTAGTTTTGCAGGCATGAACACTCACATTTGCTAACAACAGTCACACAGGTATAGCAGTTATGAGCAGAAAACCAAATCTATAAAGAAACAGGCCAAAAGCCAAAATGTATCACTGCATATCACTATGGTTGGTAAGTATGTGCACCCAACTTTACAAGTGTGGTCATCTGAAATACCGTGATGGACAACGTAAGTCTTTTGATGAGACCCATCAAAATCTATGATGGGTTCCCACAGCAAATGAAGTTGCCCCAAGAGCCAAGATCTGGAGAAATTTTATCTTTCACAAATGCAGATGTATAAAAGGGACATCTTTTCATTTATTGAGAAAGTTTCAACATTTTTACATACATGCACAATGCTTATACACAATGTCAACATTGTGATATTTGATATTTTGTTTATATATATTGACAATAATGTATAACTTGGGTATATTCCATTAGTAAGCAAAACTTTTTCAAAGATTCATATCAATTGTAGACTGTTTACAAACCAACAAGAAGTTAACATAGCAAGGAAATGAGTCAAGGACAAAAATGCAATCCCAAAATAAACAAGGGCCACCTGGAAAAAACATCACATATTATTGAGATTTGAAAATACAAAATCCCATTTCTCAGTCATCAAGCTGGCCAAGACAACAGAGAACAAAAACATTCCAGTGTTATCAAATCTGGTCCTTTTATACACTCCTAGTAGAATTACAAAAACAATAACAAAAAAACAAACACAGATTTTCAGAGATAATTGTCAAAATATTTTAAAAGCATTAAAAATTTGCTTCATATTTACCCCATCGATGAATCCATGAGGAGTGGGAGGTAGAGCAGGAAGGTGATATTAGTCCCATTTGAGTGGCAGCCCTTGCCTGGTCTCTGGCTCCAACGTCTGGTTGGAATGGTGTCCTTGGGGAAAAAGGATGGAGTCTAGGGTAAGGTAAGAGTGAAAATATTCCTTGGGTCCAGCTACAGAAAGCTGCTTTTGTCTTACATGGGGCAGTTTGAACTGCAGGCTGGGAGAAAAGAGGTGGATGAGTTGGGGAGTTGTGAGGAGGAATTGGAGAGAGCATGTGTAGGCGAGTTTTCAGATGTTTCTGATGGGAAATAAGAGACATATAGATAACTGGAGGAATTGTTTCTAAGATACTAGAAAAGTTATTTTTCTTAAAGACAGGAGATTCTTGAGCATTTTAAAATGCTGATGAGGAGACAAAGAGGGTGAGCATGAGTGGAAAGCAGCAAGAAGACAGTGCCTGGGTCAGGGCTGCTGAGAAACAAGGGGCTGGCAGGTGGGGGAGACCCGGGACACCTGGGGAGGAGCTGGGCTCCAGCCACAAGTTCCTGCTCCCTACTGACCGGAGGGAAGAAAGACATTATGGATGCAAACGAAAGTGGGTGGTGTGGGCAACTGGTGAAAACCTTTGAGACAGATTCTGTCATGCTTAAATGCCCAGAGGTGGTAGAAACTAGGGCTTCAGTAGGCATGGAAGTGGAATTCGGGGAGAATGAAAAATATCTCTTACAATCCACAGAGAATGGGCAAGTGAATTTTTTATACTTTAGAGACTTGAATTGGAAGGGAATAAATTCTAATTTCATTCTGAGATGCAATTTTAATCTAAAGAGATCTTCTCCTGCATACCTGCCATCTTCACTGTAATTTTGTTGTACAAAATTCAGATTTTTAGTAATGATTTTGGATGAAGATAGAAACTCCCCTCTGAATAAAATATGGCTTCTGTGACTACTGATTGTATCTTAAAGCTCAGGGGTTTCATAAGACAAATACATGAGAAATAAAAACTGAACAAAAGAACAAACAATAATATAGTTCAATCCCTAGTTTTGATTTGGAGAAAAAGCTTTGCAGTTATTTTTATTCCACATCATTTCATATTAAGAAAATCACAGTGAGAGAATGTTTAAAAAATAAGGAACAGCTCACTTTATAAAAGTACTATTCATAATAGTTTCATGCGAAGTATTGGAACTTCCTTACATTCACTATTTTACATTTTACCAGAAATAATCTCAATTGTTGGTTTCTGATCTTTTAATACAGTTGCTAATGAGTTAAGTGAACTCATTTTAACCAATTGTAGTTGATACATTTCTTGCATATTGTTCTGTGGGAGTAAATTTATAAGTGAGTAATGATCATATTGTTATAAGTGTGAATTATACTATTCTAACTTACACATTTAGTTCTGTGACTTTTTCTTAACATATGCCAAATGTATTCTAATTTAGGGGTTTCATAAACACAGTTCTAGGCCACTCAGGTGGGGGGTTTCCTCTGCACAAGCTCACACTCATGCAATCCCACACAGATCCCAGTGTTTCCCCTTCACTTTCTCCCTTCTTTCCTCCAGCACTCAAGTAAAATGCAAATATCAATGTCGGGAAAACACAGGCAAACTTGCCAGCATGAGTTTGACAGAAGAGAGTTTTGGTTCAGCAGAGTTACCAGCCTGGTAGAAATTTTGGTGCCTTTTGGAAGAATCAGAGTCCGTGGCTCGGAAGTCAATCATAAATTTAATCTGATCAGGGATTGACGGAGTAGAGGTTGAGCTTCATTCCATTTCCATTAGGTCATTAAATATGAAATACCTGATTTTGAGTCAAAAGTTTCTTTTCTCTCAAACAAGAAGGACAACTAATCAAAATTTGTGCCTAAACTCTCGACACAGTTTTGCCATCTTAGTGGTAGCTTGTTTATACCAGCAGCAACGAAGCCTATGGAGTAAGTGGCAATGAAATTGTGAAAGGTGTTTTCTACAACTTGTTGAGAATTGAATATTTTTCCTTACAAGAAATGGTCCAAAGCCTGGGAGAAGTACTAGTCAGTTGGTGGAAGGTCTGGTGAATATGGTGGATGACAGAGAGTTTCCAAGACCAGCCTCTGTATTTAAGCATTGTTTGTGTGACATGTGGTCCAGCGTTGCCTTACAAGAGGATTGGCCTGTCTCTGTTGACCAACCTTGGCTGCTTAACTGCAAGCATCCTCATCATTTCATCCACTTGGATGCAGTGGACATCGACTGTAGTTGACTGACCAGGTTTATGAAGCTGTAGTAGATAATACCAGTGCTGGACCACCAAACGGACATCATTAACTTTTTATGATGAATATTTGGTTTTAGACTGACTATGGTTTGGCATTTCACCTTTATCCAACCATTGTGCTGAATGCTTGCAATTGTCAAAAAGAATCCATTTTTCATCACACATAACAATACAGTATAGAAATGGTTGGCCTTTATGTTGTGACAGCAAAGAAAGGCAAGCTTTGAGACGATTTCTCTTCTGATGCTCCTTTAATTCATGTGGAACCCACCTAGCCAGCTTTTTTACCTTTCCAATTTGTTTTAAATGATCTGGTGTTGTTGAAATAGTAATGTCAAACCTTGTTGCTAATTCACATGTAGTTTGAAATGGATTCACTTCCACTACAGCTTTCAGTTCATCATTATTCACCTTGGTCTCAGGTTGCCCATGTGGCTCAGTTTTAAGATTAAAATCACCAGATTGGAACTTCTCAAACCATCAGTGGACTGTGTGTTCATTAGCCACATCCTTCCCAAACATTTCTTCGGTATTTCGAAGTCTGTGCTGCATTGGTTCCATGACGGAACTCATAGTCGAAAATAACACAATTTTTTTAACTATCCATGGTTTCGCAAAAATTGCTCTATAAAAAATTTGAAAGGTAATCACAAGCCAAATGTACATTTGCAAGACTGAGGATGTACCTTTACAATAAAAATAAAACAAGAAGTGTTAAAGTGAAATGTCAGAAATATCAACTAACTTAGTACTTAAGGAAATCGGACATTTCATACTTAATAACTTAACATTTGATCATGTAGACTGTAGTCATTTAGGTTTACCACTGAATTCCTGGGTTAATAACAGGCTGTCTCTCCTTTGCTGGGATCTGAAGTCCATTTTGGTCTCTTTAGTGGGATTAAAGCTAAGCTCACCCTCTTCATCTCTCAGCTTCAGCTTCCCGATCAGCTTCTCAGATGCTGGGAACTACCCTTTAAATCTACAAGTGGCTTAAGGGGAAAATGGTGCTTATTGGCAAATTTACTTCTTAGTACTTACTTACTCTGGAATCTTGGCTTCTACTATTTTGGAAATTCCGCAGAACCTTCAACCATATATTCTCTTATTTTTGTCCAGTGTTTCTAGTTTCTCTTGGTGGGAGATTGGACTGCGTCAGACTACCATGTTCCGAAAAGGGAAAATCCACTGATAACCTGTTAGAACCTAGCCAAGTCTACATGACATCATATAAATGAAATTAGATACAAATCAATTGTTCAAATAAATGCATGATTTTCCTGTACCTTCTCGCCTTAATCTGAAAGAATTTACGTTAATCTACTGCTTCGGTGTGCTGTGGCTCAGTGCACAGTACGGGGAGGAAGGGGGCTCGTGTATGTGGCTGCGGAAAGACCAGAACTGGGAGTCAGACCCCGTGGCTTGAATCTGACTCTGCTGCTTCCAGGCTCCAAGACCTTGAGGAGATCACATAACTTTTCTGCCTGATCTTCCTCATTGTGAAAAGCAACCGATAACTACGCTACCTTCCCCACAGCACTGGTGTGTGGATAAAAATAAAAATGATGGATTGATATGAGGCTTATTAAACTCTCTTGAATTACAGAAAGGATGTTTATAACTTCAGTTTGTATCTTTGGTAGACTTACGACTCTATTAGAAGACAAATTGCCTATGGTTTCTCCTTATTATTGTGTTGCATGTACAGCAGAGAGGACAGAAAGAACTATGAGAAGAAACAAAATCAGATTTATTTCCTGGGTAATTTTATATTATCTATAGAGCCAAAGCTACTTAACATGTCATATTTTTACCTTCAATATTTGAAGTGACATTAATTTTAAGGGCTCAGAAGGAAGATAAACACAGTTGACACCACTGACCCCAAGCACAGTGGCTTAAGGTTCAGTTGGTTCTATAACTCTAACCAATCTGAAAACATCTAAGAGAAGTTAAATAATTTATAATCTGTTTATTCTTCTCCAAAGAAGGGGAAGGGCTTGGTGTTCCAAAAAGCCCTGGGTTAAAGCCCTTAGGAATTTGGAAACATCCTTCCCCTACGCCTTAGGGGACTTTGTGCGATTTGTAATAAGTAGGAAATAACCAATCTCCATGGCATTGGATGATTCTTAATTATTTAGTGCTTTGGCCACACTTCAAGATCTTAAGGCACATGAGGCTGATATAAATCTTTATTATTGTTGCTGCTGCTATCAATGTGTTTCCTATAAATTGCTGATAGGCGGCATGCTCAGTACTAGCAAAAGCAAAAGAGATGCACCTGTTATTGATGCCATGGAGCAAACCGTAAGGTGTTTTATATGTGCCTAGGTGAATGAAAGATGCAGCATAGAAGGAATCAATCACTAGATAAGTTGAAAAGCAAAGAGTATAGGAAAACATTTACTGTGGGAAAATCGCTGAGAGGATGAGGAATTGCAGACGGCTTGAGTACCTTGTGTGAGACAGCGTGCATCTTCCTCCCTGCCCAGCTCCCGACAAGGCAGTGCCAGGAGGACACGTAGAGCCGAGGAGAGAGAGATAATATCGTGCTTGTTGGTGATGCAGAGGAGATGGCAAGCTTAAATACGGTGATGATTGAAACACAAAGACATTTCTTTCAGATCCTACTGGCTGGCCGGTTTATTGTAAAACTCTCTATGATTTTATTTATGTATCCATAGTGAAAAGTTCTCTTTCTTCATTCCCTTCCTTGGCAAACTAGTCAAAATGCTATTTTTATTGTGGCAAGGTTACACAGAAATATCATCCTGCATAGTGTTTTTATTTTTTCCAGTATATTGTGAGGGTACAAATGTTAAGGTTACATATATTGCCCTTGCTCCCCCTCCCCCTGGAGTCGGAGCTTCAAGCATGTCTATCCCCCTGTTGGTGTGCACCACATTCATTATGTATGTGTATACCTCTCCCCTCCCCCCACCTGCCTGACACCCGATAAATGTTATTCCTATATGTCCACTTAGGTGTTGACCAGTTAATACCAATTTGCTGGTGAGTACATATGGTGCTTATTTTTCCATTATTGGGGTTCTTCACTTAATAGAATGGGTTCCAGCTCTAGCCAGGAAAATACTCATCCTGCATATTTGTAAAATAGTTATAAAACCCTGCCATTTCTTATCCATCACATAAAAGCAAATTTAAACAAATAAAATAGGATGAAATGTAAGTGGAGGTATGGGTAACATAATTATGGCATACTTAATATATTGAGGGTATTAACATATAAATACCTCTATAAAATGCATAGGTAAACTTTAGTAAAGTAGAAGTGGCAAATAAAAATATATGATATTTCTGCTGAAGTATGATAAAAAAAACTTTATAATGATAAAGATCATGATGAAATTATGACGGAAATTCAGCATTTTGAAAAATGAAATGATAATATTGAGTTAAGCGGTAGTAATAGAGTTTTCAACATTACCCAATACCTTGCTTTTATTTATTTTTGAAAAATTGCTCAAATTTTATTATTTTTTCTATGAGAAAAACAGAGACATATCCAAACATTTCAAATCATATTTGCAAATAATTTTCAAAAGCCATTAGGCTATCAAATGTGTTTACTGAAAAAGATTCATGTTGTTTCCTGCAGCTTATAACATCTCCTTCTCCACACAGGGAGGTGGCTACACTGTCTGTGATCATTTAAGCAGCCACACTTGACCGTTTTACCTGCAAGGTATATCTTGAATCTACCTACCTCCTCCATCCCTCCAGTTCCGGTCTTCTGCCCACATATCCAAGTGGCTGGAATGCTGTTTTCCTCCCTCACATCCCAGTACTGAGATGCTGTCCTCCTTCCTCCCCCTCATCCCAGTCATGGGACGCCGTCCTCGTCCCTCGCACCCAGTGGCCCGGATGCTGTCTCACTGATCCACCTGTTTCTGTTCCTGTCCTGTGTGCTCCGTGCAGAGCAGCCAGAGAGACCTTCTTACACTGTTTCTGGATCCTCCCACTCACCTGCTGAAAGCCCTGCAATGGTTCCATTGCCTGTGAGTTAAAATAAACAGTCCCTCACACGCCCCTTGTGGCCCTGCATGACTAGAGCCCTGCGGTCTTCCTGCCCCCAACTCCTGACCATACCCAACTTTGCTCTACAATGTCCAGCCACAGTGGCCCCTTATCTGAGGAAATTGGCATGTGCTAACCCCTCTCCTGAACTCACAGGAGAAACAAACTCCATTGATTTATTTATGTATTGGCTTATTTGTTTATTTGAAATATTTAATTGACAAGAATTAAATACATTGAAGTGTGATGATCCAGTATATACACTGTGTAATGATGACCACATTCAAACTAGTTAACACAGCTATTATCACCTATGTTATATATTATGTCCTCAGAACTCATTTATCTTAAAACTCAAAATTTGTACCCTTTGTACAACATCTTCCCATTTCCGTAAACCCCTCAAACCAGTTAGGATGGCTATTATGAAAAAGACAAGAGATAAAAGATGTAGAGAAAATGGAATCCTTGCACGCTATTGGTGCCAGTGTAAATTAGCACGGTCATTACAGAAAACAGCAGGGGCTCCTCGAAAAATTAAAATTAGAACTACCATGGGATCCAGCAGCCCCACTTCTGAGTATATATCTAGAGGAAATTAAACGAGTATGTTGAAGCGATGACTGCACCCCCATGTTTATTACGACAGCATTCACAAGAGCCAAGATATGGAATCCACCTAAGTGTCCATCGACAGATGAATGGATAATGCAGTTGAGTTATGTGTGGAACACATGTTTGTGTTCCGTACAAAACAACACGAACCAGTTAAACTGGAACCAGGGTGTGGAAGGGCATGAACCCAGGAATGGCGATGGCCAAGCAGGGGAATTTACTAAGTCTTTTCATATAATGGTGGGATCTCAGGCTGGAGGAAGAACCAGAGACCATACTATACCTGGAGACTCCTGCTGAGAATTCTTGAACACCTTCAGCTTTGGGAACCACTGATCTTCTCAGATACAGCTCTTGTTTTTGTTCACTCCGGGCACCAAAATGCTGCAGGCAGAGAGTGTTTACTAAGTCTCACTTTATTTGGGGTTCTCTTGTCAGGACCCTGCACGCATAGTCATTGCCCTAAGACCCCTATGAATTACATACTGTTATTATTCCAACATTAAAGACAAGCAAACTGGCAGTTGGCACGACTTGTCTAAATCCCAGAATGGTTATTCATCGGCAAAGCCAGGACTCACACTGATGTGTCTCTTATCCCAGCGTCAATGCTTCCAGCTGCCATGGCGCTATATTCCAAGTCAGCCCTGCTTCCCCTGGGCCAGCCTAGGCCCACATAGACAGTGAGGACTGGTTTTCTCAGGCCGGTTCAATCATATTCATGCGAAAATGGCTCCGTATGAAAAATACTGCTCGTGATGATGCTAATTTCTAGTCCCTCCACACTTAAATGCTGGTGAAAACCCTTAGCCTAATTTAAGTAAGAAAATTATCTTTATTCTGATCGGCCTGACCACGATTTATTTTTCACTTCTTCTGTTTCTGTTTGCCTGCAACAATGTACTGCCCACATCTTCTGGTGTTTTGGTTTCCAGACACATTTTTCCCCTTAAGAAAACGAATCTTCCAAAAGTGCTTTTGTTTATGTGTTCTATCTACTGAGATATGCCCTGTTAAAACACACACAAATCACATTTGTGCATATGACCTCCAGTGTCGTAAGAGATGGTGTTTAAGCATCAGGAAGCTGTCAAGCTCGTAGTGGCAGACTAACGTTTCCAAAAATTCTAATTTTCACTTGAAAGCTCAGATTTTGTCATTGAAAACAAATACTGTCAGCTGTTTCACTTCATGCTAATGGCTCACTTTACTCACTTTTAAGAGAATATCTTGCAAATCTATGTTTGAATAACCACAGTTTGTCTGTCAGGCATTCTTTCAAATATAAAAGATGTTCTATGAAAAAAATTGGGAGTGTAGTTTGCAACTCTAATAATCACACAAGTGATTTATCTTTAGATAACCACCGCATTTCTCATTTTAATGCATAAAATACTTTTTAACGTGCTAAGGCAATGTAGGTAACCAAAGGGTTTGTACCCCTGTACTATTCTGAAATAAAAAATAAATAAATAATAAAAAAGGATGAGTACTAAAGGAGTAAGATTAATAAGGTTAATAATTTTTGATGCCTCATCAAGGGCATTCTTTGATATAACAGTTTTGTTGTTTAGTTTGTTGAGTGGGAGTGTGTGGTGGGGAGCAATGCAATGACTATGTGCACGGAGCTATGTCCTGGCTTTCATTCCTGAGTCCCCATTGCTTTTGCATGATCAATGAAAATGTCAGCACAGTTATTCTGGATGAAGCCAATGGATCCAAAGCAGTTATTCAATATTTTTACTATTTCGGCACTACTTGATTTTTGTATTCAGTACTCCTACAGTAGAAATTATTTCTCCATGGTTATTTGGTGCCCACATTGGAGCAGTGCAAGCCAATGAGCAAGTCCTGTCACATGCATAGAGTTGGCCATTTCCAAAGCAAAGTGCAATTCTGCTGTTGAGATATTAACCTGAGACTTTCGGTTTTCAGCAAAAATTTTTAAGGCAACAAATTACTGTAGGATAGGATAGTGGTACTGGTCTTATGTTGCATTTTTACCCAGGCATTCAGCAGTTCATGCCTCAACTGTCTTGTGTGGTCCTGCACCCAAAACAAAGCGATAACTCACCCTCCAAGATGCCGCCCTGGCCTCCTCATTTCTGGTAGGAAAGTCTGCAACAAACAGCTTATGAATTTTCAAGAGCTCATTATATCTCTGTTTAGCACACTCACACACTCAACTTCCTTTTCTTTATTCTTTGAATGATTGGTCTCAAAATGATGCTGCAACTTACCTGGCACTAAAATATTATTCAAAATGTTCTACTGCATAAGATTAAATATAGTAAATCATTAATATCTATAAAGCCAACAAATATGACAATAGTTTTTGTCATATTTTAATTTCTTCTATATGGTTTTACCATTTTTTTGAGTAGAGTCCTCCCTGTCATGGGTCAGTAAATTCTCTAACATGTCAAGCTTTCAGCTTCATCTTTTTGAGCATCTGTAGACCTAGGTGGTGCTGCCATGGATTCAGAAAGTGACATTTATAACTTCTCTGAAGCCAGTGACCAATCCTTAAGTGTAAGAAAAATGGAATTCAAACATATTACCTGTATTTTATAGCAATACATTAATATATTCTAACATAAATAACAATATAAATAAAATATTAAAATTTAGAAATGCTTTCCAAAAATATATTGCAAAAGAAGACCAAAACTTGTACTTGCTTCTTTGTGTCTTTCTGAATATAACTAAGGAGAATTTCCAGGTTTAAAAATATGAAAAAAATTATTTATTGAACAGCAATGAGGCTAAAGAAAATTGAATAGGTTTAGCTGAAAGTAGCCAGTGCCAGAGAGAAGGAACACTGAGATCCAAGCAAGTTAGTCTCTGAAACTTAATATAATACATTAGAAAACTCTGGAAAACATGAATCTACAAACACATATTCTATTACTTATCAGAGTGATAATGACATCATCTCGTGCAGCCTCTGGAAAACTCAGCTATACATTAACAAGACAATGAAAGCGAGAAAGGCAAATACTGCTGTAGAATTCTTATAAAGGCCGTTTGGCCTTGTGTTTGCCTGAAAGGGACACCAGCACTCCCTGTGGTCCGCAGGCCCATTTTGAGGACCTCTCATTTTTACTGCCAAGGCCAGACTGCCTTTACTCAGGGCTAAGTGGGTCAATGTCCTTTTCTTGGGAATGTTGTAGTCCAAATTGAAAACAAAATCCATCTACTAAGCAGGACACTTGGATTTTGTGACATTTTCTGTGTATCAGTGTTATAAACTCCTTGGCAAACAATATAGACTTCAGGGCCATGGGATCTTCTTCTTTAAAGGGACATGATAGTAAACTGCCCTCATTTTATTGATGAGGAAAGTGAGAGCCAAAATACTGAGCATCCCAAATCACAACTAGATGGAGGAGGAGGTGAGATGATGGCCCAGTTTTATTTTTTGTCCGGCTCGTATTATTTGTAGCATTAAAAAAAAATACTTGGAAATACATTCATGATTCTAACTGCATCATAGAGTTCCTTTAGAGTTCCCTCCAGGTGATATACGAAGAACTACATGTAATTTAACCACCTCCTGTAACAACCCCCATTTGCCACAGGCAGAAATACTGTTTGACCTAAACCAAAATAATAATAATAATCATCATTAAATAAAATCCTCAGATTCTGCTGCAATTAACCATTGACTGATTTGAATGTACGATGGAATAAGAGCAAGATACAACTCCATGCGTTTGGTCTAAGCTCAGGATTTGGTGGAGTGCAGAAGACAAAGTCCTCCCCTGTGTTTTATGATCTGATCCTACTTAATTCCTCCTATACATGAAAGCATTTTCTCTATGTATCCATTATCCACACACCTTACAAATGTACAGGTTGCTTGGAATAACCAAAACTCTTTGACATGTATATCCACCAAGAAACAGAAAATTCTTCCTGGGTGGCAGAGAATGACTGGCCAATCAAAACATGGCGATTTTTGACCCACCACGTTTAGCCAAGCCCATTGCTGCTCCGTGTTGCTGAGCTCTGCCTTTCTTTCCTTGAGACATCCTAAAGACTAAGTGAGGCACCCAGGTAAAATCCCCAGCATACTGTTTCTTGCATGCTAAGAACCCAATTTTTGTGCATGATTCCTGCCTCATTTTCATAAAAATGCAAAGATTATGTCTCCATCGAGTCAGTATGAATGATTTCTGCATGTGTTTTACAGAAGGCGTTTCATATTTTCTGTTTCATAATTTTGCCTCCTGGACATATCTTTGTTCTACCTATTACCTGGTATTGCACACCCTAGACTAATAATTAAGTATATATGTTCCAATGTCATACATCTGATGTACTTTGTTCAGAATTTATATTAAGCTTTGGGTGTCACCTGTGTGAAATCACAATATTTCAAAAATCTATTAAAACATCTATTCCACAATATCCAAACTGTATAGTGTTTATTTTTCCCAGTTATGAGAATGTAACTTTTCTGAGTTACAAATTATTATATTCTTGGTTTGAAAGACTCATCGCTGCCAACAAATGCATGCTATGTAGGAGATAATTTATATTAGAAAGTACATTTTCCCATAATAGTGTCCTCTTACAACATCCAGAATAAATTTAGCTGTTCTATGATAAACATTGATGTGAATATCATTTAACTGTCCAACTTTCTGTCCCATTTTCTATAGTTTCAAATTCACTAGGTGAATATTTTTCGTTGCCATTGTTGTTCCTTTCCAACAGTGACAAAGAGCATCAGCAGTAAAGGCATGCCTTTGAACTGGCCAAGAAATGTTTGGCAAAGACTAAGGTGCAGCGTATGGTGAGGAGACAGTATTTTACTAGGTGAATGGTTTGCCTGAGAGGCTGTTTCATCAAAGTCTTCCCCTCCAGTGGGCCACCTGTCAAGTCATTCTGAGCCTGGACACCCTCCAGTTGGTTCTGATTCCTCTGGTGGCTCCAAGTTACTGAAGAGGAGACTGCTAAAAATCTTGACAGGGAGAGAGGGAGACTCCCTTGTACGTTCAAATAAAGGAGATACCCTCCTCGAGCACAAGCTTTGCGCTTGCACAGAACTGCTGTCCTACCTCCTCTCTCATCTTACTCGCAGGTGACCAGGTGCCAGGAGGTGGGCTGGTCCCCTCCTTTGTCAGGGAGATGCAGGGTCTTGAGAAAGATACAGTCAGAACCCAGCCGACCATGAGTTGTGCACCCTGTCTGTGTGGCTCTGGGAAAGTCACTTATTCCTCTCAATTTTTTCCTCACAGGAGGAACAAGAACCCCACATGACAATGCTGTTGGGAGGACTCTCTTCTGCCCCTGGTGGGGAAAGACTGAACAGCTCCCAAGTCTCTATCACTCCTGGCTAATCCCAGGAAGGCACTTCTGTCTGGAGCGCTAGGAAGCCCTCGCAGGCTATGTTTTTGTCTTCTTTGTCAAAGATCAGTTGGTTTTAGGTATTTGGCTTTATTTATGGGTTTGCAATTCTGTTCCTTTTATCTACTTTGATACTAGTTCCATGCTATTTTGTTTACTAAATCCGTGTAGTATAATTTGAAGTCAGGTAATGTGATACCTCCAGATTTGTGCTTTTTGCGTAGGATTGCTCTGGCCATTTGGTATCTTTTTTGGTTCCTTATGAATTTTAGGATTGTTTTTTTCTAATTCTGCGGAAAAGGACATGAGTGTTTTAATAGGAATTGCATTGAATATGTAGATTGCTTTGGGCAATATTGTCATTTTCACAATATTGATGATCCTTCTGATCCATGAGCAGTAAGAAGAGAAAATGATCAGCAATCAAGTTTCTTATTGACTGTTAAACAATTGTTAAATAAGTGTTTTGTAGCTGAAAAGCATTTTTACCCATGGTTTTGCTAGGGAGCAGTGACATGAATGTATGTGGCTGTGTGTTTTGTTCTTACGCACAAACACACATATCAATATTGATTCGTTAATGATTAAAGATCTCAGAAGAAAAAGCCCACATGTTATCCTACCCTCCAGTTTAATTTAAATGTGAATTCTGCAAAGCCAACATCATAACCAGACTAAAGTAACAACCTCTCCCTTTCTGTAAACTTTGAGCGTTGACACATTGAATATCTGTCACCAGGAACATTTTAATTTAAACACATTAGCCTTTGTGCTACTCTTGTGGTTTAAACACACATATTTCCCATAAATTATTTCAATCCAAACTCTCAATACAGGTATTAGCGAAGGAAGGTGTTTGATTTGTGTTGCTTTAAATCAGGCATCCTCAAACTACAGCCCGCGGGCTACATGCGGGCCGCCTAGCACATTTATCTGGCCCTCTAGGTGTTTTTGCCACTGCTGCCTGTCCTGCTTAGCAACCAACTCATCCAGGGCCCATAATGCGCACTCTCCAGTGATCTGAGGGACAGTGAACTGGCCCCTTGTTTAAAAAGTTTGAGGACCCCTGCTTTAAATAGACAATGAGGCTTTGGAGGGAAATGACTTA
The DNA here is from genome assembly GCF_040939455.1 of Microcebus murinus. NCBI lineage: Eukaryota > Metazoa > Chordata > Mammalia > Primates > Cheirogaleidae > Microcebus > Microcebus murinus. The sequence continues at coordinate 6,452,406 of NC_134114.1, read as the reverse complement.
TTCTAAGGCTAAGATCATGTGACTAGTAATTTTTCATGCTGAATTTAGAGTCCAGGTTAATATTTTTTTCCATTAAAGCACAATGTATAGATTAGATAACATAATTAAAATTAAGAGTAAGCAATTTGTTTTTTAAGTGGTTGCAAGTTTCTCAATTTACCAAAGGAATCATGTCACTAATTAAAATATAAACTAAAAGAAATTAAGTTGTATCACAGGAAATATAAAAAATATAATGTGCTGTTTTCAATCTCTATTGTTTTGGAAACCTATTTGCTGTCAATGGTAAGCAACTGTGTGGTTTTGCTTGGTTTTGCTTGTGCCATGAGGGGCTGGCTTACGAATTTTTCTATCCTTCTTCCCTGTTTGAGGGGTGTGGTGAGTCAGGCCTGCCTGGCCCCAGAGTGGAAGGCACCTGTTACTGTACAATGCAGGGGACTGGTGGTATGAGCAGGCTCCATGCACAAGGTGCTGTTCTAAGCGCTTTAGTTGTATTCACCCATTTGATTCTCACCCACAACAAATTTGTGTGGTAGGTACTATTATCATCTTATTTTAGGGATGAGTGTGTGAGGCTTATTGAGGTGAATTAAGGAACTTGCCCAGGTCACATGACTAGCGTCCCAGCTCCGTTTTAAGCCCAGGTGTTCTGGATCCACAGCCCATCTCCTTAAACTCAATGCTACACAGCTGGGCCAGTCACAGTGCGAGGCTGAGTACTCCCACGCAAGCACTGAAGTTACAACGAGATCCACTTCCCCTAGTTCATGTTCAAAATGAGACTATTTTTTTGCTGAAACTGTTTATATCAATTTTGATCATAGAATTTAACTTTGTGATTCATAAGTATACAGGTTCAAATTATGAAAGGCAGTATCTTATTCAATTATGTCATGTTTAATAAAGACTGTCCCACTCAAGTATAAAGTAAAAAGAGAGAGAAAGAAAATGAATTTGTCCAGTCTCCAACTGGGGAGTAGATAAGGAGTGAAAACATCAACAGGTAGAGAGGGGCCCCTAAGCTTCTGTGGCCACCGTGGGAAAGAGCATCGTACTGTGCCTCCCTGCCCACAAGAAACATAGAGTCATGCTGGTGGGAAACCACAGTCTGGAGTTGAGGCACACTGGGGATGGCAGGTGGGGGCCAAGATGGCCTCTGCAGAAGAACAGTACACTCAGAAGCACCAGCAACAAAGCAGACCCTAGAGATGCTGCAGTGGGGGAAAAGCTTTTGCAAGAAACAGGCTCCCAACTGGGCTGCTGAGGTCTGCTGTGCTGGGAGGAGGATGAAGCCTGCACAGGAGGGAGAGTACCTAGACCAGAGGCACAGATGGGGGCGGTAATGCACAGTGATGGAAGGTGGCACAGAGGTGGCTCCAGAGAGAAAGGAGGCCTCATTGGAAGGAAAATTGAAGATGAGGCTAAAGTTCGAATTGGAGCCAAGTTAAGGGGAAACTTGCATACTAGACTGGGCAGACATTATTTTTTGAAGTTTGGGAGTAGAAAAGGAGGAAAACACAAATAGCAGTTGCACACCTACTGTGAAACAGTCATGGTACTGGGTGTTATAAATGTAATCTCATTGCATCCCCATGAATCTTGAAATAGAAAGGAAACTGAGGCTCAAAGTTGATAATTAACTTGCCCCTGTCCTTGCCAGTCAGTAAGAGCCGTACATTTTGAGCACCATAGTTGCTTGACTTTTTGCACTGCTGAAAGTTTAGAGACTTCATCTGTGGCTTTGGGAAGATGTGTATTAGTTGTACAAGTGCCTTGGAAATGTGATCAGACAAGAATATACAAATTGGGAAGATGGATTTTAAACACATTTCCTAGTAATTTTGCTAATGTACAATTGAAAGAGGCCTATGAAAATGCCAAGTTATTCCCTTCCCTTTTACTTCTGTAGGGAGCGCCTCTGGCTGGCTTCCAAATGGAATGAATGCATTTTAAATCACAGCCACAGGCTGGCTGTTAATAGTGCTTCAAGGAAAGGAACTAGAGACCCAGATTCTATTCCAGAATTAATCTAAAGTCATTCGACAACTTACCTTGCTATAATAAATCAGAACAAGCTGGAAACATGATACACTTAATTATAATTGATTTTGTGTAGGTATTGCCACTTATTTGCATATTCACCAAGTCCCGTGGAATAATTTTTCTTACCTACTTGAGTGTGAAGGCTGAGGAAGGGCCAAATCGTGGGAAGGAGAAATAACAAATTTGCCTGTAATGAAAAGGCCAGCTGCTCACTGGGACCAGATCTCCCACCTAGAGTAAACTTCCCAAACATAGTCTTGTGGGCACCTTTCTTTATCAATTCACATTGTCCCCATAATTAGAAACAACTTGATTCCTTTAGATTGCAGCCTTATAGGACACATGGCAGTATCTCCAGTGGCTAAAAGACAGAACCCACACCTAACTGCTCAGTAAGGAAGGAAGGAAGCCCTTGGGATCAAACACTGGAGTCAAGATGTCGCTGGCCTTGGTGCTGAAGGGTCCTCTTGCTCAGTTGGGTCATGAAGGATCCAGGCTCTATATCTCTTCAGTCCTTGGTGCACAGTCCAGCTCCTCCCAGGGCTGGGTTCCTGAGTATGAAGTTAACAGGACCCGAAGCTCCAGGTATCCTCATTCACACTTGGGGATGCAAAGAGCTGCTCCTGGTCATCCTCCAGGGGAGCAGCAGGAACGTCCTCTGAAGCCTGTGGCAAACCTCTTTTTACACCTCACTGGTCCAGACAGTGCCATGTTTCCACTCCAGACCTAACCACTGGCAATGAAGATGGGCTGAACTTGGTTGCCTTAGATTATTTTGGGGAGAACACCTACAAATGGGAGTGAGTTATTAAATTAATATTTAAAAATAACGTCTGGAACACAGTAAGGGTTGTGGAAGGGATTGCTAAATGAGTGAATGGTGAATGAATAAGTGGCTAGAATCTGTTTATGATAAATCACTTGACTATAATAGCCACCTGAATAAAATTACAGTTCTGTTAGGAGGAATAAATTGAGAAATAGATGCTCACTATGCAATACATTAATGTATATTCATGTGTGTGTCTCTGTATGCATGTAACCCAGTGAGTTCTGAAAGAGAAAAAAAATAACTAGTGTTGTTTCTTTATTTAACTGTTTTTATTAGTGGAGAGGGGGGTGGCAGGTGAGCCAGGGCTTTGCTGAGAAAGAATTGAGGACCATCCCTGAGTCCTACATTGTTTGGATTCCGAAAGTCTGAGGTTTGGAGGGTGGATGGTGGGAAGAGACAGTTTCTGTGCTTCTGGCCCATTGAGAGCTACTACCCTGGGCTTTCTAGAACTGATATGCCTCCTTAGAGTTGCAGCAGCAGAAGTGACCCTGATTCAGGAGGGGAAGCTGGTTGTCCCTGAACTTGGGGCATGAGATGAGTGGTGGATTCTAAAAGTTCTGCTGCTCTGTGAGGGGTGGCCATAGTCAGGAAGCAGAACTAGAAGGGGTTTGATAAAACCCCACAACTGGCACAGAGGAGTGACACTCCCAATTCTAATGGAGCACGTGGACTCCATCTGTGTCTGTGTCTCCATGAAGCCAGTATGGGCTTAGTCAAGATCTGATGCTGAGCCTGGCTTAGGGCAACACAAGGCAGTGATCCTGTGCAACCTGTACAGGGAGGGAGCAGTGGGCAGAGAACACTAATAGTGTCTGAGGTTGAATTTCCCAGTTACCAAGCAAGACGGGGGCGTGACATAGGAAATGTGACTTCTTCTGTCATTCCGCATGTTGCAAGACAAAATGCACATGCAACTGAGAATTTCATTCTCAGTCCAGAAGCCTCATGCCCAGTTCTATTATAGAAAGGAATGTGTTCAATATTTGGTTGGGTGCACCTGCAACACCCATCTTCTAATCATCAAACCAATAGCAATGGCTCCATTTTTTACATAGAACTTTATTGCATTCAATTTAGTACATCATCTTATTTAGTTTTCAGAACAACTTTTCTGAGGAGTAGGATAAAGAATATTACCTCTCTTTTAAGGACCAGAAAGCTAAAACTCTGCTTGAGCGATTTGTGCCATTGCCAGGAGTGAGTGTGAGCTCTCGCGATTGAATTCCAAGGTTAGTGGTCTTTCTCACTGGCATGTCTACATATGCATTACTGTCCTTCCCATTCTAACTTAAAACAATATATTTACAAAAATATCTCTAGGAGATTCATTTTTATTACTTGTATAACTGCCACGAATAGCCTTGTTACTTATGACTCCCCAGATGTGCTCCTTCCAAGATCTAATAATTGAAAATTTTGCATTTATTGTTGATTAAACCTAAGTGTGTTAAATACAATGATCACTTGAAGGAATAAAGAAAAGCTGACCCATCTTACCACGCCATCAGTTTTTATGGTTATTTTCTCCATAGCTTTCAGCCCACTGTGCACCTTTTATTTTTACCTGACTAATATTCATTTTAATGAATGTTCCATCTTTTTAACAGTATGAAAAAGTAGGGGCTTCTTTCTAAAAGTAACATTGTCTTCATTTTTCATAGATTTATTAGTATGGGCATAAATTGTTCTGGAGCATTTTTTTGCCCATCTTTTTCTCATCACTTGCATAAGATGTAGGTAATTTACTCTCTTACATCAAACCAGATGAAAAAATATTTTCTAAAAGTTCACATTCCATGGTAATTTGTCATTCAGTGGTCTGTTATAAGAATATTTAATAATTTGCATAAAGGCACCCAAGGTAGATGAAGCAACAAGTTAAATAGAACAAAATTAAAAAAAAAAAACAAAACTCCACCTCCACCACACACAAATGTACATGAAAACTGCACACTCTGTGAACATAGACAGATACAAGCACTTTTTCACTAATTGTCAGAAAAGGAAATTTTGTTCCACACCTGTGGGCAATACAAGAAATGATCTTGTCAGGAGGCTTAGCTTGCTTTGAAAGATTATTATATGTTGTCCTAAAGCAATAGCAGTTTGAAACAGGTGTCAGTACATCTGGATAATGTCAAGGATACCTATACTGAAAAACTTGCTGCAAGGACAAGAAAATACTTTTAAAGTGACATTATTTACTACGCACCAGCATTAAAGAGTTCTTTCTGGAATATGTGGTGAAGAGAGAGTGAGATGCAATTAGTCAGCGGATTTGGGAATAGCACAGGGTCAACCACAGCATGTGTTTTCTTCTCTCGGGGTCTCAATGTTAGTGTTTCTTTTCTCTGAATTTCCTGACACTTGTCTGCATTTAGGACATTTTAGTGCACTGGGAGCTCATATAATTTGTTATACATTCTGGGACTCAATTGGTAGGTTGAAGGCCTCTGGTGGCTTTAATTACCAATTACAGTATAATTACAGGTGTAAAATTATATTATGGTTTAGAGATATAAAATCATAATTATATAATTATAGATACAGAATCACATATCCAGCTTAGATGTCTTTATTGAAATACAGACAAAAGTATTCAAACACCTACTGCATATCTCCACCAAGATATACTGCAAGCATCTTAGTCTCAACGTATCCAGTCTCCTCATTTGCCCTGCTGCGCCCCAATGATTCTTCCCCTCATAAGCCCTTCCTGCCATTATCCTTGTATTCACTCCTTCTTGCAAGCCTTAGGCAGGAATTTCCAGGGATCTTTGAGTCTTCCCTTTTCTTAACAGACATGCTCTGCCACTATGGCCAGTTGATTCTATTCTCGGTGATCATTTGGCCTCTTTTCTCTTCTGCACGGTTATTGCCCTTTCTCATCCTGGTTCACACGTTTATCGCCTCCCACTTGGACTGTTGCAATGAGCTCCTAACTGGTCTTGCCCCTGGTCTCATTCTCTACCACGCCACTGTGTGCAATGAGCATCTAAAACTCAGTCCCTGTCATTCTACAATCCTGTTGACAACATTTCTCTTAGTTTGTAATGTAAAATTTTAGTTTACCATGACATTTGAAATCTTTTTATGAACTGGTCCAATCCAACTTCCACTGTGTAGTCACTGATTTCTTCCATAAACTGACTTATGCATTTCCAATGGACTCTGCATATTTTTTAGTTTTTAAAAATCAAATTACAATTCATACACTATAAAATTGGCTATAGTAAAGAGTATGTATCAGTCATTTTTAATATATTCACAAGGTTGTGCTACCATCACCACAATCTAGTGCCAGAATATTTTCATTACCCTTACCACAGACACACACACACACAAAAAGGTCTTATTCATTAGGAGTAAGTTCCCATTTCCCTGCTCTTCATCCCCTGGCAACCACTAACCTACTGTCAGTCTCTGCAGGGTTACCTATCCTGGTCATTACACATAAATGGAATTGTACAATTTGCAGCCTCGGGTACCCTCTTCTTTCACTAAGCATAGTGTTTCTGAGTTTCATGTATGTTGTAGCATGTAACAGCACTTTATTCATTTTTATGGCTGAATAATATTCTATTGTGTGGATAAAACACATTTTAAAAATTTCCTTATTTATACTTCAGTTGATAAACATTTGGGTTATTTTCATTTTTTACTACCATGGGTAATGCTCTTAGGAACATTCATGTACATGTTTTTGTATGAACATATGTTTTCAGTTCACTTGGGTATATACCCAGGAGCAGAATTGCTGGGTCCGGGGGTAATTTTATGTTTGTTTAAATTTTTGAGGAATGGCTAAACTGTGTTCCATAGAGGCTGCGGCATTTTACATTCAGCAATGTAAACAGCAATGTGTGAAACTTTCAAAGTTTTCCATATCTCCTTAACATTTGTTATTTTTCATTTTTTAAAAGTTATTACAGCCTTTCTAGTAAATGTAAACTGGTATCTTATTATGGCTTTTATTTGCATTTCCCTAATGACTAATAATGTTGAGGATCTTTTCATGAGTCAGCTGTATATCTTCCTGGAGAAATGTGTATTCAAATATTTTACCATTTTAAAAATGTTTAAATGTTATTAATAGGCCTTATTTTTACAATAATTTTATATAAACAGGAAAATGGAGCCATTAATACAGAGAGTTTCCATAACTGATCCTCCCACTCAGACTTGCACCCAATGTCCCCTAATATAAACATCTTACATTAGTATGGTACATTTTTTTCAACCAAATTTTATACACTATCATAACTAAAATCCATTACTTTTTCATATTTCTTTAGTTTTTTCTACCTAATTGTTTTTTTTGTTTGTTTGTTTGTTTTCTGTTCCAAGATCCAGGATACTGTGTTACTTTTAATGGTTGTGTCTCCTTCAGCTTCTCTTGGGTGTGGTATTTTCTCAGATTTTCTTTGCAGTTGATGACCATGACAGTCTCGAGGATTCTTGCTCCAGTTTATTGCAGGATGTCCCTTTATTTTGGAGATTGTCTGATGGTCTCATGGTGAGATTGGGAGGAAGATCATAGAAGTGCCACTTTCATCATATCAAGAGTGCATACTTTAAAGATGATGTTGACGTTGGTCTTGATCACCACCCTGATGTGGTGTTTAGAATTTTCTCCAATATAAAGTTGCTATTTATTGTTTTCTTCCTTTCCATACCACAGTATTTGAAGGAATTCACTGTAGCCTGAACTCAAGGACTGTGAAGTCATGATTCCCCTTCTTCAGAGGGGAGTATGTGCACAATTTATTTGAAACTCTGCATTAGAGATTTGTACCTTCTCCCCATTTATTAATTTGGAATATTGGACTATAGTTTTGTTTACTTGTGATGTCTTTGGTTTTGTTGTCAGGGTAATACTGGCCTCATGGAATGAGGCAGAAAATTATTCCTTCTAATTATTGGTAGATTTTATAAAGGATTTCTGTTGATTCCTCTTACATGTTTGACAGAATTCAGCAGTGAGGTCATCTGATCTTGTGCTTTTCTTTGCGGCAAGTTTATTTTTGTTATTATTATTATTATTGCTAATTTATAATACCTTTTTGACTTACGATATGCCTATACAGATTTTTTATTTTTTCTGAAGTTACTTTTGGTAGTTTGTGTTTTTATAGTAATTTGTTGATTTCATCCAGGTTATCTAATTTTTTTGCATACAGTTATTTGTCAGAGTCACTTCTAATCATTTTTATTCCTATAAAGTGAATGCAAATGTCTCCTTTTTCATTCCTGATTTGTCTAATTGAATCTTTTCTGTGTCTTGGTTAGTCTAGCTAAAAGTTTGTCATTTTCATTGATTTTTTTCAAAGAACAGAATAAACTTTTGTTTTTATTGATTTTACTCTATTTTTTAGGTCTCTATTTGGTTAATTTCTTCTCTTTTTATTATTTGCTTCTTTCTGCTTGCTTTTGCTTTAGTTTGCTCATCTTTTTCTAGTTTGTTTCTTAATATGGAAAATTAGGTTGTTAATTTGAAATTATTCTTTTTACTTTTATTTTATTTTTATTTTTTGTAGAGTTAATAGATTGGAGTTCTTAATGAGGCCTAAATATTTTTTTTTAATTTTTTAAATTTTTTAGCAGCTACCATTTGTTGAGTACCTGCTACATTTCAATTACTTTCTATGCATCATCAGTTGCACTGACAACATTGCAAATTAGATACTAGCATTTTTCCATTATAAATGAGAAAAGTGGGGCTCACAGATGTTAAGCAACTTGCTCAAGGTAACACAGATAGTGACAGAATGCAGATATAAACCCAGATCTAATTTCAAAGTCTGTTCAAACTATAATTTTATATTTAGCTAAACTATCTTTTTAAAATTTGTTTTTATTTTATCATATTATGGGGGGTACAAATGTTGTTAAGGTTACATATATTGCCCTTGCCACCCCTCCCACCTCAAGTCAGAGCTTCCCCCAGGTGGTGCACATCTCACTCATTTTGTAAGTATACACCCATCCCCTCCTTCCCCCTCCCACCTGCCTGATACTTGATAGATGTTTTTGTTTTTTTGACATTTTGGTTACATTTTATATCTTTGCCTCTCCCTAGGAAGGGTTAGAGATATACCCCTCCCCTCCATAATGCTCACCACATCCCTAAGATGGGTCTACCCGCCATACTCCCAAATCCCTGGTGCCAAAAACTTTTGACTGGGAATTGAACCTAGGCTGCAGTGGTAAAAGCACTGAATTTTAACTTCTGGACTATAAGATGGAGGCAGCCAAAAGGGTTTTTGAAAGGTGGCATGAGAGTAAATACACTGGCAGTAGGGGAAAGGCTTGAAATAAAGTTTTAGAAAATGATGCAGTTATTGGCAATAATAAGGTGAAGTTATGACTTTAAGAAATCCTTCTTTTTTAATGTAGGTATTTACGTCTATAAATTTTTCACTGAGCACTGCTTTTACTCGTCATTTCTAATATGTTGGTTTTTTTCATTTTAACTCCTCTCAAAGTATTTTCTAATTTCAGTTGTGTGAAAAGATAATCCTTTTATTAAATAGTGTTGAGAAAATTGGATATCCACATACAAAACAATGAAATTTGACTCTTATCTCACATGATACACAAAGAAACAACTCAAAATGGATTAAAGACCTAAATGTAAGTTATGATTTATGCTTTAACCCATTTATTATTTAAGAGCATCTTGTCTAATTTCTATATTTGTATCAATTTCCAAATTTCCTTTCGTTATTGGCTTTGAATTTTAACCCAGTGTGATCAGAAAACATACTATGTATGATTTTAATCCTTTAAAGTACTATTTCAATCCTTTTGTATTTATTGAGTCTTGCTTTATGAAATAACCTATAGAATGTGCTGTGTACACTTGGGAGGCATATATATTCTGCTGTTGTTGGATGGAGTGTTGTATGGATGTTTATTAGATCTACTTGGTTTGTGGTATTGTTCAAGTATTCTATTTCCTTGACAATCTTCTGTTTAGTTGTTCTATGCATTATTGAATGTGAATACTGACAGCTGAGAGAAAACACCTAAGGAAGGAACTAACATGGAAGAGCCCATCCACCCAACCCCAAGCCTGAGATTCAAACCTTGCTGATGAGAATATATCTGTGGCCCACAGTCTATTCTCCCAATATAGCAAACAGCAACAATCCACTACCCACGATCAGTAAAGTAGCACCATAACCTAAAGTAGGCAAACAGGAAACTAACTCCTGGGGTGCACATAAAATTCACTAGAGGTGGTGTGCTCGTGACAGCTGTGTTGTAGGAACAAGATGAAACCCCTTCGTCTTGCAGTGACCTTTCAGTATCCTCTGATATCATACCAGCCGGCAAAGAAGATGTGTTTGCAGGGTACAGCTCCAGTACCACAAGGAAGGGCAAAGAAGAGTAGGTTTGAGCTGAGGGGCAATAGCTGTCACATGGCACAGACCACTCCCTTGCCTTCTCAGCTTCCATACTCACCCTTCTACATATACTTGAATTTCCATACACCTACAACACTACTGTACATTTCCACCTAAAAATGTATAGCTATTCTTAATATAACTAAGTTCTCATTCCTCCCCTGACATGAAGAAGCACACAGTCCTAACAGTCATTGTGTCCTTTGCTGGCTGTATTATTAATATTAATACTTACTACTCAAATTGAGTTATGATACCATTAAATATTCTGTTACTTAAATATGATATGCTAGAGTTATTTCCAACAACTTGTACATAAATTTAAAAAGGAAAGAAGAAACAAAAAGAAAATATTTAATATATACAAATAATTTAAATATGCAAATATTACTATAATCATCATTTTTGAAGTGAGCAACAAGGCTGTAGTTGATATATGTGGGTTTTTTTCTTTTACTAATCACTTCACATTTCGCTTTCCTTCAGCCATAACCAAAGCTGGTCCCTGGTCCCTATTCAGTGAAGTGGTCCCAACCCTCATTCCTGTACAGTATTGATGCTGAAGAGTTCTGTCATTTTCATTACTATAGTTTTTACATTAACTTTTAATATTGGGTATGGAAGTACCAAGCATTAGCCCTGAGAAATATTATGGGTTCTAGACAGAGTCTTCCTCACCCTTCACTTTGCAATAGAAATGGAATTTTTCTTCAATAATAAGGATAAATTACTCCAGCAAGTAGAGTAACCTCATTTTCTTTCTGTTGATTCAATGGCATAAAAAGACCAAAATGTCCAAGGGCAGTCTCATTTTCCAATTCAGTGAGCCATTGTTGTGCATCCTGGCACAACTATTCCTCTTTAGGAAATAAGACCGCAAAACCAGTAGCTCTCATTGTCTCTGGGGGAAAAACCAAAGCTTTTGTAAATTGGCTCCTAAGAACAATTTTGAGAGGAAACATACCACCTTCCCACTCCTTAATCTCTAGACTCATGTATTCTGCCACTGGGGAGAAGGCACCATAGCGTGGTCTCTCATTCAAAGAATGTCCTGCATCATGTGAGACAGAATGTCATTCTCTTAGGGCATTTTATTCAAACTGGTGCCATAACTCACTCTCCCAGTAAACTAGTCTACCATTTGATTAGACCATCTGCTTCCAAGTTGTAGTTTATGTGATAAGACCAGTTAATTCTATGCACACAAGCCCATCGCTGTATTTACTGCTATGAAGTTAGTTCCTGATCAGAAGCATTGTGCAGAATCTGTGATGAAGATAAAGATTTCGTAAGTCTGTAAATGGTGGTGCTGGCAGGGCAAATCCATATTCAGCATGTGTCTATTCCAGTGAGGATGCTTGTATTATTAGGCATATACATGTATTTTCATAAATGTGGAGTTGAATACTCTTTAACCTGTTTTTCCTCCCTTGACATTGTGTATGAATATGTTCCATGCAACAAGCTATTCGGGACTCTTCATCATATTTATTGGCTCTCTCATTTCCATACTGGGAATGTACAATTTTTTCTTGTGGGAAGTTAGGTGGATTCCAAGTGTCGTTATTGCAAACCAGGCAGGAGATGACTATCTTTGTGATTATGTCTTAAGACATTTCCCATACATGAAATTACGGGGTCAAAGTTTGGTGCATATTTGAGGCTTTTGATTTGATTGCTAAATCACTCTTCGGAAAGATTATCACAGTTTATATTTGCAACCCTTTTCCAAATACCTTCACTATTGCTAGGGAAAAATCACCTTTTTTTTAAAAAATGTTTTAGAGGTAAAACCCTCCAGAAATTGTGAAAGATGCTGAGAACATGTGCATATTAAATTAGGAGAAGGTGAGGCCTGTTGTGGAATCCCAAATTCAGGCTCAGGTACCCTATGTGCAGCTAACACCCAACGCTGTGCCACCAGTGCCCGGTGATAGAGAAAGGTTTATTGGATTTGTCCAAAGCAGGAAGACAGGAGAGCAAATTTCTCAGATCCGTCTTGTCACAGACACTGGGCAGTGAGATTTTATGTGGGGTAGGGAGTAAGGTAAGGGCAAGTCTGTGTTGCTTTTAGTCCAGGAAAACACCTTGAGTAACCAGACTTTTGGGTGTCAGCAGCTAGTCACAGCCTTCTCAGGGCTGTTCACTCTTTCTGTAAAACAGACTCATAGATTCTCCCCATGACCCCCGAGTTACCTCTTCCTGCCTGACAGAGAAACAGGTGCATCAGCCGTTAATTATTGTGAGAACAAGGGGTGTTGGCAGAAAGCATGTGATTCACATGTGTACACAACCAAGGGCCTGGTCCAATTTTACATTGTTGCAGCCACTAAAAATGCTGGGGCACTACAATCTCCGGGGGACGGCCTATCCGTAGGAGTGGTGTAAACCTTGCCAATCAAGGGATCACGGAAACTGCTCATGGAGCAGGGATGTGGTTGTGTGAAATAATGGTGTAGTCAGTATCCGTTGAATTGATAAAAATTACTTCTGTGTTACTGATGGGGCACCTGTCCTTTCCCCCAGGATGCTCCAGTGATTTCTGGAGGTTTGCAGAGGGTGCCCTGTGTGTCCACATAAGCACGAAAGCATGTCTCTTTTCTCTTCTGTCTAGGTACATTCCCATTTTGCTCTGCCTGCAAAGCCCCTGGAAGAGCCTCCTACCTCTTCAGCCTCATGAGAATATGGAAGACCCACGACAGATCTCAGGGCTTCTGGGCTTCTAGGTTGTATGCAGGTGCCGCATAGAGGCTAAGAGGAAAAAGGGGCCCCCACCAACAATCATAGTTGGCGTTAACAGACAGTGGTGAAAAAAAAATTCTCCACAGGGACCTGTAGTGCTTCACCTATGGGCTTTCAAGTGTTACCAGCATGCTGAGCAATTAGAAAGCAAGACTGAGTCTTTACTTTCTCTGTCAATGGGTCATAAGGAATTCCCCAGGAAGCCATAAAGATGCATTGAGGGAAAGGAAGCAATGCAACAAAACCAGTGGTGTAGTATTCCAATCCACCTGCTCATAGGACAAAATTATTGTGAAAACTTGTTACCAAAAATTATGGTAACTTATTAATGAAAAGTATGTGGAATATTCTGGAGTCTAACAGACAAAGACACACAAAAACTTCCTGTGGTCCATTAAAAAAAGTGATTTAAAGTACTCTACACAAAACCAGTTCTTCTCCTTGAAAATTAATTACCTAAATAGACCCAGTAATTAAACAGAAAAACAATTATACTTATTTAATTAATCTGAGTCGAGATGGATCATGTGAAAATGAAACATCACTTCTATGAATAAAAAACTCATTAAGTTCAAAGCCTATCTTTAATGGCTAAATCCACCAAAGAAAGAACTTGAAGGAAGGAAAAGAAATACCTACCTCTTCTCATATGTAAAACAGATTCTTCCTTTTATGCTGCTCCATGGGTCCAGCCAGCACTGTGACCAGGCAACATCTGAAGGAAGGGCTGATTCTGTTTTAGGAAGGGGCAAAAGACTTGCAAATCAAAGGACTGTTTGAAGAGCAATTGAAGATATATTGCTCTTCTCATTTCATGGATTTTTCCAGGCAGGATATGCCCTTCAGCAGCAGGGCACAGGAAAAAGAAATAATTCATCTAGATATCTTCTTAAATTGGAGAATCATAAACAGTAATTATGAACAAAAAACATCCTGGAACATAGAAATGTCCAAGCACTAAATTAGAAAGCAAATGTTATTTTAGTTGAAATTGGAATGGAAAACAACAACAACAACAACAGGGAGAGGGAAGAGAAAAAAAGAGGATCTCAGCATGGGGAATTTTTCTTTTTACTTTTTTTCATAGGATTCTATTTTGGGGGGGAAACAAGGTGATGGGGTAATTCTCTGTTCTTTCTAATGCAGGTTCTCAGAGGCTGGATGTGCCCGATATTTCTGGTTCAAGGAGTTTGTGGCAGGTTTCCAGTTTTGTGTGTACATGAAACTATAGTTTCCAGACAGGTGAGGTCCACATCCCCGTTGGGTACCTTTACAAGGGTTGGGTCTTGTGACCCATTCTGGTTTCCTTTCTCCTCTTGTGGTAGGTATAGAAACTGCATCTGAATTCTCCTCTGGTAGAGAGTTTCTGGTTTTGTAAATGGCCTGGGATACATTCAACTACGGATTTCTTCTTAAATGCTTGACGTATCTTCAGATGTTTCTTTTAGTCTTGGCAAGAATATACAGCTCACTTTTTCATGAATCTGATTTAATTGGCCATTAGTGTGTTTATTCTTTTTCTTACTGATGTTTATTCTTCACTGCCATTATATTTGTCATGTGTTTGCCCCATCCTGGATGAAGACAATATCTATAAGCTCAAAGTACACAAAACTATAAGATTGCTATTACCAATGTCATTGTTTTCTCTGCAGGGTAAGTTACTGGGTTTCTAAAGCAATTAACTTGACCTGAATCCTCAACTTCAAATGCTGTATGTGTGCTAATATTACGTTCATCATCTTGTTCCAGGGTAGGAAGTGCTTCATGTACTGAGGTCTCATTCAAGGCCCATTAATGCAGAGCTCACAGGAGGAAGGCACATTGAGCTGAACATTCCCTTTATAGCCTCTCTAAGAAAAGGAGGCCCCGAAAAACAACAGTAATGCAAGTAAAGAGCATTTTCTATAAGTTAATAATGACATCAAACAAGTTATCCTTGCTTTGCTTTAATACGATCTCAAATTCCAACGTGAAAGTATAACACAAAATAGAGTACATGCACCTAAGCGAGATCAAACCCAAACGTTTATAAAGAATGCGTCACATTCTAAGCACTGTGCTAGGCCAGGGAAATACAATGGTGAGTGCCTTTGCCAGCTCGGGCTGCCATAACAAAATACCAGCCACAGGGTGCTTAAACACCAAAAATATGTTTTTCACATTTCTGGTGGCTAGAAGATCAGAGTGAAATCAGAGTGCTGGCATGGCTGGCTCCAAGGGACCTCTTCTTGGCTTGCCTCTTTCTTCACATGGTGGAATGAATGAGTCCTGGTGTTTCTTTCTTTTCTCAAATCCCATCATCATCAACTCATCAAATATTTCCTTTATAAATCCTATCATGGGGCCTCCACACTCATGAACTCATCTAACCCTAATTACTTCCCCAAGGCCCTACTTTAATACCATCACTTTAGGGGTTATGGCTTTAGTATATGAATTTTAGGGGGAGGTAGGGGAAACACAGTGCCTTGGCTTAAGTCCACACTTACGCCAAGTCCACAGTGGCTTGGCTTCCCTCTATGGAAGGGAGATCATGGTAGTGGGTAGCTGAGTAGATTCCCCAGAAGTTTACAAAATCATGCAGAATGTGCCAGGCTCAGAACACAGAATAAGTAAATCATGGAAGCAAAGCACATTGTGACATGTCATAGGAAGCCCACTGGCACAGCACAGTCACAGGATGGGGTCAGTGGTTCTGCACGGGGGCATTCACAGTGGGGTGGCTGGGAAAAGGGTCAGGAGATGAAGCTGGAGAATTATCATATGTCATACAAAGCCTTATATATTTGGCCTTTTTAGAGAAATTAAGAACCATTGAAGGGATTTAGGATTTGCAATAATTTTAAGATTTTCATTATAGAAAGAAAATTCCAACAGAAAGCAACCCCAAAGCAGAAATATTGAAGAGGTTCAGGTGAGAGATAATAAGAACTCAAACTAGGCAATGCTGGTGATTAATGACAGAAGGAAGTGAAGACAAGAACTGTTTGGAGGGGGGGATCTATTGAAATGGTGGGATTCATGCTTCCAAAAGGGCTTATTTAAAAAATATGGTGGATGGATGACTCTGCGGGTAGGATGCTCCTAGGCTGACTTCCAGGTGTGTGAGTGGATTATGGGAATGAAGTTGAGGGAATGGAATAGATTTGGGGGGTGGGGAGGGTTAGAGAAAAAGGCTCATCTCTGGACCCACTAAGCTAGAGGATGCTGTGAAACCTGCAAGGGCAGATGTCAGGGGGCACCTGGCTGTGTGCACTGCAGCAGGTGCACGAGTTAAGAAAACACTAGCTGCCGTAGCAAACAAATGTGTTTGTGTATCTCAGACAAACCCAAAATAAACATGTTTGCATAATATCTCAAACACAAGTAGAAAACTATTACTGCTTATTCATGTAAATTCCAAAGTTAGTGTTTCCGACTGGGAGGAGGCTCCCCTTCAGGCAGTGAACGAGGAGCCCAGCCTCCTGTTTCCTTGTAACTCCGTCATCTCCAACAGGTGACTTCTGGAATCGCCATATATGGGGTGATGGGGAAGAAAGAAATGAAGGACCAAGTGAAAGAGGTTCATACAGGCCATTTCTGCACGTTTCAGACACTGCACACACTCACATACTGTTGGCTGAACTTTAGTTATATGGCCATACCTAACGGTAAAGGATGCTGCAGAATGAACCTAGAAACCGTATTTATTAGTTTCTAAATCTCAGGGCTCTACACTTAGTATCTATGCAATAAAATTAAGTCTTTTTATTAGAAGAGAGGTCTAGGCTGAGGTGGAATGTGTGAGAATACAGCATCATGTGGAAGTTGAACAGGAAATCCAAAATAAAGAGATGCCTTTAAACAAACTTCTGGGAATTGATAAGGTTTCAGAAGTTATTCAGCAACAAAATGTGTAGCCTACCACCATATGTCACAGCATGGATGTATCTGACAAATGTAATGCTGAGGAAAAGAGATTTTATGGAAGAGTACACACTGTATGACACCATTTATATAAAATCCAATCAGATAAAATTGGTCTGAACTACTAGCAGCCATGACTGTGGTTAATTTTATTTGGCACTTTGGTTGGTGTGGGGGAGAAGAGGACTTGAGATGGCCCTTGTAACTTTCTTTCTCATCATCTGAGTACTTGATCATAGGTATGTTCATTTTGTGAAAATTTATTGAGGTGAACACTTATGACTTATGCAACTTTTGCATATTGCATTTAAATAAAGAAGCTACATAAGAATGAATTTTATACATGTTTAAAAGTTTCCACTCATATACTGTAATATAGAAATTAGTTAATCAGACCTTATGAGCTCTTCCTAATTAAGAATTACTGGACATTGCTTTATTTTCTCAACATATATATTCACATCCTACTAAGTTTTATTTATTGTTCTTCCCTTAAAGTGGGAATTATTTTATCCCAAAGGCCAAGGTTTTCTATTATATTATTTTTAGATAATCAAACCTAATTATTTTGAATATTTTGATATACAAGGCAAGCATTCCTACGTTGGACCCATCAAAGTAACTTATGGTATTAATTGTCTTGAAAATTATTTTAAAACAGTACTTTGGGTCTGTGGTGGAGACAGCTCTCCTGTCAACAAAGACTCATGCAGCATCTATTTCATACTGTATCTATTTTTGCTGGCTA
This sequence comes from Microcebus murinus, assembly GCF_040939455.1. NCBI lineage: Eukaryota > Metazoa > Chordata > Mammalia > Primates > Cheirogaleidae > Microcebus > Microcebus murinus. The sequence goes on along the minus strand of NC_134114.1, from coordinate 6,434,723 downwards.
CTTTTTAAATCTAGATGTAGCCAGGTGACAGATTTCTAGACAATTGGATTTGGGAAGATGTAATTTATGCTGCTTCCCGGCCTGGTCCTTAAAAGCCACCAGCCAGAACTTTCACTTTGTTTCTCACCACATCTTCTGGTAGGGCATCAGGGATGTGGGTGACCTGGGATACAGGTGTCACACGTGGCCAAGTTTCCAATGTTGTGGGCCCCTGAATGACTGCACAAACCTGAACATGCCATTGTACTTTACAGGAATAAGAAATATTTTTTTATTATGTTGAGTCACTGAGATTTCAGGTTCATCTCTTTTGTCTCTAAAAATTATGCTTGTCTTCCTCATGATAATTGTAAACAGCCAGCTCAGAATATTTAGCCTTGTCACCTTGCAGGACCTCCACAGTGTGCACAGCCCAGGACTTCGGTGCTTAACCATGTACCAGTTAAGTTGTCTATCCCAGAATCAGTCTTTACACTCTAAAATAACATTGTGATCTGCCCACTTAATTAAAAGTCCTCCATCATCTTGCCATGTAAGGAAAACAAAGGACCCCACTTGTATGGAGACAGCTTGGCAGTGGTTCAGATATTGGTCTCCCTTAATTTGCTGCTGCTTTGTATATTTTTTATGAATGTGGCATTGGATAAAAGTGAAAAATCAATAGGTGTCAATTCTCAGAAAGAGAACTGTCTTCTCAGTAGTTCCATGATCCATGGTGGTCCTGGTAATTAAAAACCTGCCAGTACATACAACTGCCACATGGGATGCCTGGGTTAAGTGGTGTCTTCTGCCATGAGACAGTGTGTAGCTATTGTAAATAGAGACCAGCACAGCACGCTCACGGGCCTGGCGCTTGAGGATTCAGCGGGAGGTGGCTATGCCTTTCAGCAGAGCTCCAGGACTGAGTGGTAGGGACTGTCATTGATGGAAAATGACATTCTCTTCTCAATAAATTGGATCACACATGACCACTGAATTCTGTGAATAAATAAAACCTACTTGCTCTGTACTCGATTTGTTTTACATTCATTTAAAAGAAGAATGCCGGGGTCCAATATGGCAGACTAGAAGCAGCCTGAACTCATCATTTTTGAGGAGCGGATCAAAGGTTGTGGGCAGAGGTTCACCCATGGATGGACTGGCTCAGAGAGAGCTTTGCGGGTCATCGGAGAAGCAACTGGAGACTCCCAAAGTGGGGGAGAGAGAAGTGGGTGATCCACTCGGCAAGATGGAAAGGTACTGGGGAAGCATCTACATGTGGGAAAGGGTCAGGGGAGAGATTGCTGGGGCTCCACACTCCCACAGTGGACAATGCTATCCAAGCTGCAAGAGGGCTCCCCTATCATAACAGTCCTCCTAACTGATCATGGAGATTCTTGGAGACTTTGCAGTACCATTGACCCAGAGAGAAGGTGCAGTGGGGTCCCATCAGCTTCTGTTCTCAGGTTGCTGCAACAGATGTCATTCTGCACTCTTGCTCACGGAACACCAGTCTGCAGAGGGGTCAGTTCTACTGCAGCTGCTTCCCCATCACCCCTGCTGATCCAGAGAAGGAGCAGGAAGCGTGGGTACTCTCATATGTACTATGACTGGGTGCTGTGTACCCTACACCCCCCCACCAGCCACCTTCAAGGGATTCAATCACAGCAAGCACCCACCATCCCTCAGCATCTGCCGCTGCCATCTCACCATCTCAATAGCCCTGATGCTGCTACCTGAGTAGCACCATAGCAGCAGCTGCAGCTGGTCCTGGACAGAGGGAGAGCCTCGGCAACCGTGACTCCCCAGTGGTGTGCTGCATGTTTCCATGCCCCACCAGGCATAGAAGGCCCAGTAGCTGTGGCCTGATGACCCACCATGCTGCCAGACAAGGTTTAGTGACTGCTCATATTCTGGCCAAGCCCCACCCTCCATTCAGGAACTCATGAAGGTCCTGCAATGAACCCTGCCACCAGTTGTGGTCCTGAAATGTGCCTGTGTGCCCACCAAGGCTCCCTGACCTGTCCAGGCACCCACCATGGTCCTGCAACCCACCCAGGCACCTGCCAAGGTCCCATGACTTTCCCAGGCACTCATCAAAATTCTGTGACCTGTGCACATGCTGGCCAAGGTCCCACAACCCACCCAGGTGCTAGCCAAGGTCATGCTACCCTCCTACATGGAGAGAAACTAGACCAGCTCCCTTCCTGAGCTTTCAACAATAGTCTGGGTATTAGCCCACTACTCCAAATGAATATCTTCCAGCTCCACTCTGACAACCACAGGGGAAGGAGATGACACAGGAGAACAGCTGCATTATAGGCTCTTAGTGTATCCATCCCTCTCTTTCTGGGGAAATCCTCCAGAGTAGAACACAAATGTGCTATCTAGAGATATTTCCTTTTTCTCACTAAATAGGAGAGTCCACAGCAAAGGAGAACAGTAGCACTGCAAATCTATTATCCCTGAGCTGAGAGAAGAGGTTTCAGATGAGAACAAACCAGCAAAAGAATTTTGGCTACATGAAAAACAAGCTAGTTTTTTGCCTCCAAAAAATCACAATAAATCCATAGCAATGAACCCCAAGCAAAATGAAATTGTTGAAATGTCAAAAATGGAATTCAGATTATGGATGGCAAATAAGATGAATGAGATCAAAGAAAAAGTTGAAAATCTACACAAAGAAGCCCCCTCCCCCCAAAAAATCTTTGACATGAATGAAAATTATGAAAAACTATCTAATGTGATAGACAATATAAGAAAAGTTATAATAAAACTTAAATAAATAAATGAGTCATTTAGGGAATTACAAAATACAGCAGAAACCATCCTCAATAGGCTAGACCAACCAGGAGAAAGAATCTGAGAACTTGAAAACAAGACTTTCAAACAAACTAATGCAGTCAGTCAAAGATGCAGGAAAAAAAAAAAGAAAGAAGAAGAGCAATCACTCAGAAAAATATGGGACCATGTGAAAGAAGCCAACATACTAATTATAGGTATCCCAGAGGGAGAATTAAAATAAAGCAAAAAATATGGAAAACCTATTTGAGGGAATTATTGAGAATCTCCCTCATAGAGGCAGAGATTCAGGTATCCAGGTGCAATATGGTTACCAAATATTAGGAAAATTCATGCAAAAAGAACATCTGCAGATGCATAATCATCAATCGGGCCAAAGTCAACATAGAGTAGAAAATTCTACAATCTGCAAGATGACAACAATAATTAACATGCAAAGAAAATCCCATCAGGCTAACAGCAGATTTCTCAGTGGAGACCTTATAAACCAGTAGGGATTGGGGCCCTAATTTTAGTCTTCTTCAAAGAACAACTGCCAGCCAAGAAATTTGTATGCTGGAAAACTAAGTGTCATAAATGATGGAGAAATAGACTTTTCCAGATAAGCAAACACTAAGGGAATTTGTCATGACTAGACCTACACTACAGGAAATGCTCAAAAGTGTATTATACATGAAAGAGCACAATAGATACACACCAGTATAAAGACCCAAAAGTTAAAGCTTTCAGCCATTATAAAATAATAGCACAAGAGTAAAAACAAAACAATAAGGTTTATCCAACATGATGAACAGAACAGTATCCCACATACCAGTACTGACACTGAGCGTGAATGGTCTGAACATCCCACTGAAAACACCTAGACTGGCTGAATGGATGAAAAAACACAACCCAAGTATTAACTCTCTCCAAGAAACACGCCTAACACACAAGGACTCACATAGACTCAAAGTAAAGGGATGGAAAAAAAATATTTCATGCAAATGAAACCCAAAGCAAGCTGGCGCAGTCCTTCTGTTATCAGTTATAATTGATTTTTAATCAAAATTGGTAAAAAAAAAAAAACAGACAAAGATGGTCTTCCTATAATAGTAAAGGGAACAATTCAAAAAGAAGATATAGCAATGCTAAATATATATGCATTTAACACAGAAGTGCCCAGATTCATAAAGAAAATTGTACTAGTTCTAAGAAAATAAATAAATAGTAGCATCTTAATTATCAGGGACCTCATCACCCAACTGACAGAACTGGACAGATCATTCAAGCAAAAAGTGAATAAAGAAACACTGAACTTCAATGAGACTGTAGAACAAATGCACCCAATAGACATTTACAGAATAGCCCACCCCCAAAGCAGTGAATATACTAAATATGCACTCAACTCAACACAAAGTCATGAAAAGTCAACAACCTGCTGCTGAGTGATCCTTGGGACAATGATGAAATTAAGACAGAAATCAAAAGATTCCTCAAACTGAATGACAAAGTAGAAACAAACCTTCACAATCTATGGGGTTCAGAAAAAAAAAATCAGAAAAAAAACTCCTAAAAGGAAAGTTAAAATCTTTAAATGCCTACACCAAAAACACAGAAAGATTACCAATTAAGAACCTAGTGTCACATCTCAAGAAAATATGAAAACAAGAACAAACCAAACCCAAATCTAGCAGAAGAAAAGAAATAATCACGCCCAAAGCAGAAGCATGTTAGCTATGTAAAAGGGTGCGTAAAGTATTTTGTCCTCTTACTTTTTAAAATATTGCATGAGATTGTTATTACTGTTTTGTCAAATGTTTGATGGAGTTAATCAGTGAGGCCCCCTGGCACTGTTACATTTTTATAGAAAATGTATTATAGAATGTATGTATAATAGAAAATATATTATAGAAATGTATTTATAGAAAATTTTTGTTTACAAATTCCATTTCTTTAGTAGACACAGAGTATTGACATATTCTACTTATTTTTGGTTCAGTTTTGTTTTTATCTTCTGAGGAATTTATGCACTTATTTAAGTTGAAGGTTTTTTTTTTTTTTTTTTTGGCTTAAATTTGTTCCTAGTGGGACCTTTCATCCTTCTAATATCTAAAAGCTCTCCATGAGGTTCCCTCTTTCATTTCTGAGCTTGGTAAAATTTGTTTGTACTTCTTTTTTTTCCTTCATCAATGTAGCTAGAGTTTTAAAATTTTTTTTCTACAGATGTCATAGACTTCTGAGTACATTGTTATTATTTTTGCTTTAAACAAGTACTTACTTCTTAAAGGGTAGTCTAGGGTCTCCTGTGGTTCACAAAATCCATTTTGGAATCCATGAGTTTGAAACCATTTTCATAATTTTAAGATATCATTTGCCCTTCCATTCTCTTTCTCTCATAGGAGGAGTTTTCCAAAGGCTACATGATATATGATACAGCAACAGACTGAATGCAAAAGCAGATATAACACTTTATCTGTTTCTTATTAAGTATGGTATTAAAGGGATGTATACTATAATTGGCCGACTAATATATATGTAGAAAAAATTAGCTGGGCATGGTGGCGCATGCCTGTAGTCCTAGCTACTCGGGGGGAGGCTGAGGCAGGAGGATCGCTTGAGCCCAGGAGTTTGAGGTTTCTGACTCCATGGCACTCACTCTAGCCTGGGCAACAAAGTGAGACTCTGTCTCAAATCAATCAATCAATAAATAAAGGGATGTGTAAAATATAGAAAGCAATGCCATTCTCTTTTTCTCTTTTGAAAATTGTAGTTAGATTTCTTAAAAAGACATTATTTTTGTTAATACAGATGAGTTTATTATTGATACTACTTTTATTCAAATTAATAAATATTTCCATTAATATACTTTATTAATAAATACACATCAGCTTTAATTTATCAAATTGCAAATATTAGTAGATATAACCCACATAAATTAATTCTCTGGAATCCTCAGTAATTTTTATGACTATAAAGGTATGATGAGACAAAATGTTTAGCTGCTTCTTTAAACAGTTAATTATTTTTTACATAAAATTTTAAGGTATCTGTCTTATTTGCTGACATAGTTGCCATTTCCTGGGCTCCAGATTTCTTTATGGGCATAAAGATTTCCACGTACTATAATTTTTCTTCAACCTGAAGAAATGTTTTTATCACATATTGCAGAAAAGGTTCATTGACAAAAAAAAAACAAAACTGTCTTTGTTTGAGTCAATATGTCTTCACTTAAAAATTGATAAAAAATTTAGCTAGATTTAGCATTTTAGGTGGGCATTTCCCCCACCACTTTGTGGTGTTCAATATATCATGTTCCCTGGCCCTCTCCCAGTTCACTAAGAATGGTTATTTGAGAAGGTCACAGAGAATTTCATGTTAAGAAAAGAAGGTAGTCGGAATGAGAGAATAGATGAAAAGTATTAACTTGATGTTTAATTCAATGTGAACATCTGCCCTTTTTACCAATCCATGTTCTATAGGCAGAAGCTAAAGTATGTCCAGTAGAGTTGTATTATTAAGTTTACAATCTTCATGTAACCTCAAATCTTTAAAAGCTTTGTTCAACAGTTCAAAGTAATTTTTAATTGAATTTCAAATCTTATATTAGGTCAGTCATATTATGTTTTTGAGAAAAGATGAAGAAGTAGTTGAGTGACATTTCTAATTATTTTTCCTGGTATTTATTAATATTCTGCCACAGTGACATCAAAAAGTTTTATTAGGCAATTGTAATTCTTTATAGACTGTCACATTATTATTACTTAGTTTACCTGGGATTTGAATACAGGTGTTTTCTTAGAAATTTTAAAGGGGACTGAACTTTTCTCCCTCCATACTGACAACTTTGACTCTATTTTAGTAACTAATGTAAACCTAAAAGTTTCCAGAACAAAAAAGGACAGATCCATTTGCTAAAAAAGAAGTGAGACCTATCTAATACCATCAAACACCAAACAAAAATTATTTAAAATTTTAGTAAATGCAAACTTTACGAATATGAATGTTTAACAAAATCTCCGCTACCTGCAGGAAGCTTAAGCTGTCCCCTTTAAGAAAAAGCAATACCCTGAAAGGGAGGTAGAAGACCAGTATGAAGAGAAAAAAACATTCTCACAGATCTCAGATCCACTTCAGCTCTATGCTCTAGGATTTTCTACTGACATCTGTTCTATTGATGTTGGGATTCCTAGAAGGGCTGTGGCATAAACTAATGCAGGTTTACTCCCTTTGACTTTTGCTATCTGGGGCAGATGTAATTTTCTGAGAGCGCACACATCCAGGACCAGAAGAGCTTGGCACCACCAAGTACCTCATACCCTTCTCAAATCTCTGCTTTCACCCCGAATGTTTTCTCTCTGCCTCTATCCAAATTCTACTGAGTCGTTAGAGCCCAACCTAATGACCAGAACCTTCATGAAACTGTTCCATAAAATGCAGATGGAATTAGTGCTCTTTACTCTGCAGTGCAAAAGAATATTGCTTTTACTTTAATAAAACACCATATTGGTTGGCTGTCTACCTGTCTGTTCCCCTCCTAAGTTGTGCAAAGAGCTTATTGCCAGATACCACTAGCACGTGGTATCAATCAGACATGGAGTTTACTGTGGGTGATCTTAGGAACTCTCACCATCCCAAACCTTAGTCTTCATACCCATGGCAACCTGCTGGCATACAGCACCTACATGCCTCTGATGCTCCTCATATTTATGGGGTTGTTAGTAGGGGATATTGTATAGCTATTACCAATGGACACTCCCTGCTTTGATAAATGGCCTTATTAGGAAGGCAAGCAGTGGCTACTATCAGCCTGTTCTTCTATTGAACTAACTCTGGCATCCTGAGTCATTTTTCTGCTGAACTCCTAAAAGAAAAGAGAACCTAAACCTTCAGGGCCAACCAGACTTATTTCCTTGAAAGAAAAAAGGACCTGCCTTTGTTTTATATCCTCAGTTCTAGCACATAAGCCAAGCAATAAATACCCTTTATGAACTGAGTGGACATCGACACCCAAAATATAATTTATAACCTGCCACTGAGGACAGGAGGACCCTGCATGCAAAACAATAACGTTGGCTAGTGTTTGAGGTCTATAAAAATCTTTGACATAAACTTTCATTAGAATGTTTCACCAGATCCCCCCTTAGGCTTCACAAGACATAGACATGTTGTTGGAACAACAACACGACAGGTGAGTGGTGTCAGGCCGTCCACTGACAGGTGACACTCCACAGTCTGCTATCTTGGGCTGAGAACTGTTCTCCGTACTCCAGCCTTCCATGTCCTGCTGGCTTCCCTCGTGGTCTGGGCGGCCTCACTGTATCACACACTATTGCCTCCGACCTAATAGCTTCAGCAATTGCCATTGCTTTACTTTTTATGCTATATTTGTTTCCCAAAGCATCTCTGAAAATATCCAAAAGAAATGATTTTTTTCCCTTCAGTTTTACCATGTACCTCCATAAACCAAGTACACACTGTGGAGTGTGTTAAAGACAAAGAAGTCATCGGTCATCTTCCAACCATGAGACAAGTTACAGGCCCTGCCTTGACTCTGGCAGGCAGCGGTGTTTCAGTATCTTCAAGAGAAAACAGAAGACAAACGCAGGACGTGTGTGTTACTGTCACAGGGGTTATTCTAAAGTTTGAGTACTCGGTATTTCATGCCCCCATTGTGGATTGCATGCACCAAGAACAAAAGACACAAGAAATTTCATTTTAAAATGACAGGAACACTGGGCAAAGTGTACTGAAAAATCCAAATTCAAATTAGTCCAGGATGGCATCGGCCAGGCGCCAAGCCTGTATTCCCTTGTTACACAACCAGGGAAGTTTTTATTGCAGTCTCTGAGGTTCAGTAAAGACGTGATTGATAGTTAATTGAGAATAATTTTTCATGACTTTGTCTTAGTTTACCCATCTCTTCTGTACTTTTGCAGCCTCAGGTGGAAGTTCCTGTTACAGGATAAACTTCTTCATTAGTAATGTATCTTCATTAGCAAGCAGCTGTGGTAAATGAACCTTGCTATTTTAATTTTTCATGTAATTTTGTGCCTATAATCTCAGCTAAATGCCATCTACTTACTTCATTGCCACATGCATAAACTAACAACAAATCTCAGGTGTGGGATGTTAAACCCAATAAAATAAAATATCTAAGGGGGAAACTGACTTCCTATGAAGCTTCTCTTACAAGTTCTGTGGCTTTGGTGTCCAAATCATTGACCACGAAATTGCAAAAACAGCTCCAGCCGCTTGCTTCTTTGATGGCTGTCACTGAAGCCAAAATCCCTAGAAAATCTAATTGTTAATTCTCAGCACCAGAATCAGAAAACTCTGGAACACGTTGAAATCTAGAAGTCATACTGACCAAATCCCAGAAATTTCCAAATAAAGTCATAAACATGTTTTATAACTGTCACCCATGAATGATGACCTCTTTTGGGTAAATCAAACACGAGCCTCTATTAGGATCATCATCATCATCATCATCATCATCATCACATTTGACTAAGTCACTCTCAGTCAGGCACAAATCATTTTCCAAGTCCCCATGGAGGTTTTAGAAGTCGAGTCACAATGCACTAGTCAGAAAAAAAAGGTGTGATGCTGCAGTAAAAAAAAAAAAAAAAAATTCTAAAATCTTAGTGGTTTTCAGCAGTTAAGGTTTTTTTCTAGTTTACACAACATGGTAGGGCAAGAATACCCTGGCAATCACTCAACATCCTGACCCACGAAAGCTTCATCTCAGCACAAATTGCTACAGTTGCCACAGCAGGTAAAAGAGGGTGTGGCTTCAGCACATCACGCTCTGGCTCCCAAGGCTTCCAGGATGCCCTTCCACACTGACCGCCACTCACCTTTGAAAGGTCAAGTCAAGTCATGTGCCAGCCCAGGAGAGGCAGGTCAGCCCTGCCATGTGATGGGTAGAGAAAGGACAGAACACATATTTGCAAGTCTAATGACTTTGACAGAGATAACCTGTTGGGAGAGAATGCTGGTTGAGAGGGAACGTCATAGTCCCAGTTTACTCCCTTCAGCTGACAAGATGAAAAACTGTGAGTGGTGGAGGATTTGGTCCATGAGCCTCAGCCCTTGGGTGGTCTCAGGGCTTCTGGTGAAATCGTTAATGTTTCAGGGGTCTGTCACCTGTCTAGTTCTTGGCTGGGTAAATTAAAGACCATCCTGGGACAAGGGAAGGTGCTAGGACTTAATAGACATCTCATTAAGCCCAGGAAAGTCATATCTCCAAAGCTAATTGAAAACGTGGAGAGTATGTTTGAACATAACTCTCTTATTATTATTATTATTTTAATCAACTTTCCAAGCAAGTCTCAGAAGAGAAAAAGAATCTTTGGAACAACTGCCTGAAATTCAGTACCCACCTTGCTTAAAATCAGAGATTTATAAACCTGGTTGATTTGTTTTTTGTTTTTGTTTTTTTTTTTTAATATAAATGTCCAGGGCTGATCCAAGAACGAGTAATCCAAAATCTCTGAGCGTGGGAATACTTTACGCCAATATGGATTTTCTGCGTAAATTCAAGAACACTGTGTCTCTGTCATGTCTACCCAAGGACCAAAAGTACAATAGTGACAGTTAATGCTAATTGTCTCCAATGCACCCCAGGTGAGAGTGGGTGATCTCATGGCACCTGAGCCCCAGGCTCTGACTTCCAGTGGTGTCCTATCCCCGTTCCTGGCCCACAGGCATTCCTGCCCACAAGGAGATGCTAGTCATCTTCCTCAGCTGGCAAACTTCTCATAAAGCATTGCATTTAAAACTGCATTTTTTTTTCTAGAATGTTATTTAGCTTCTTGCAAACAAAAGGCCTAAGCTATCTAACTAGATGTGGTTGTCTCACAGAAGGTGGCCAATTAGGCAACAGGTCCCAACGACCGCATTGAACACAGGCAAAGGCAAAATCGAACTATTGGGTTTTTTTTCCACCTAATCAGTTCCTGCTGAGACTTTTTCTAAGCTAAATTCAATAGGGGGAAAAAAGAAAAAGACAGGATAGAACCGCTGTCCAGGCAGTGGGGCTTGCTGACCGTGTCATTGTCTCTCATGGGCGAGTGGGGTGTCCAGGTCCAGACAAGTCAGAAATGTCAGCATTTGTTTTCCTGTGGATTAAGAGACATGTCAGGCTCCATGAAACAGCTGCCTCCAGCAACGTCAGGAAGGGAAGAGCAGCTGGACGCCAGGTGTCACTGGGGGGAGGAATCTGTGGCAGGTACAGCCCAGAGGAGTGGGACCCGAGGCCTTTGCCTGGACAGGTACTTGTGGCCCTCAGGAGGCGGGGGAGGCTGCAGGTGAGCTGGGTGAATCTCCACACATAGGTGAAAGGCGTTGCCTTGCAAAAATAACAGGAACATACCTAATCCCACATTTCCCCAGTAACAGTTAAAGATCAATCCTATGAGTTCTCTCACTAATGGGCACCCTGCGAAGTTTTGTTTTGCACAATCTCTGAAAAGAGCTGGAGCTAAATGCATAGAAAAGAGGTGCAAATCTCTCTTTTTCAAAATTGTTTTTTGAGAATCTCCTTTTACAGAGTTCTTGAGTAAACAGCAGGAGAACAAACTCTCCGCCTCAGCTATATCTTGAAGACAGAGTCATGGCTCCTGTGATAATCCCTTCTCCAAGGAAAGACAGGAAACCAACTCGACTTTGGCATCCTGCTGCTGCTTTTGTTATCAACTGACAGCCATCAGCATTATCCCCCCTAAAGTCAGTGAGCCACCTGGCCTCAGGGCTGGCACCCCCTTCTCTTTGGGATATTATGCTGTTTCCCTGCTTTCCCTCTCTCTTTCAGTCTCTCTCATTCTCTCTCTCCTCTAAGAACAAAAAATAACTTTTGTTTTTTACTTTTATCTATCCCTATCTCTGCATGAAAATCTTTCTCCACCTGTGCCATGAGTACCTAGGTCCTAGACTTTCCACCCTAACAATAGCTGTGTGGTTCCTATGCCTGGGATAGGAATCATCCCAGATGCTGGGGTGATTCACATGACATTGTTCACGATATGATTCTTTAAGGTTTGCTGTAGCACTTTATTAAAATATGTGGCTTACAGCTTCAAATGAAGTCAATTTTAAATTAAGAAGTATGTTTTGGTAGTACACAGATAAGTCTATGAAATATCAAATTTAAATGTATTTCTTCTCTGAAAAACACTCAGTGAAGTGGAAAATATTGCACGATGTAGTTTTAAAATAGGTCTTGCTGTTGGATGCTTTGGTTCCTTGGCAGAATACACATGTATCTCCTGGATGGTAAATCAAATGAACACAAAAGCGTGGAGTTCAGTCCCTCAACAGCTGTGAGTCTGCAGGGCTTGCAGGATTGGTGGCTTGAATGTAAAAAAAAATGCTTGAGAATGTCAAACAGAAAATGCAGAAAACTGAATTGCAGTGTGAGCAAGCACACAGGAGATAATAAATATTTATTTAAAGCCACATTTCTGTATATTAGATGAGAAATGACTTATGAGGGTCCTTCCTCCTCCAGCTGGTATCAATACACACACACTAGATACACTTGTACATTTATTTTCTTCTGCTACAATTGAATCTGAACTCCCCAGGGGCAGAAACCAATTTTGTTTGTTTGTTTTTGTGCTACCATCAATCCCCTCGCACAGATCCCTAATCCTTCCTTCGAAGACAAAAATCGAGAATTTCTGATTTGTGCAAAGTCCTAGTAAATATTCATGAAATAAATGGGTGGGTACAACAATGAATGGATCGATGGATGAATTACTTTATTGCCTTTCTTTTGCTTGTTCGATATGTTAAAAATATTTTATATTCTATAGCTATTTTATCCTTAACATGTTTAGAATAAATTCCACACTTAATGTTTTAGATATCCTTCTAATATTAAATTCAAGGAATGATATTGGTTGAAAGACAATATCTAAAGCGAAACACAAGCATACGTTTCTCATCAGGGCTTGTTGGAGGCCTTTGGGAATAAGTAATTTATCAGTGAGAATCTATACAAGAAAAAGAAAACCATTCTGTGCGTTTTTAAACAGGCCAGTTTAAACAGAGAACATTTAAACAGCATTGTTTATACACATGATGGAAAAGTTGAGAATCTGAACTGGAGTTAGTGAGGCCACCCAGTGAGGGCCGCAGCAGGAGGCTGCTGCCACCCCAGGCTGCAGGGACCAAGGCAGTGGACAGAGGACGGCAGAGGCCAGGGGTGGGGTCACCCCATGGCAGAGGCAGGCACCGAAGTCTGTCTTCACACAGTGGAGACGTAGCACTGCCAAACTCCACCAAAGACAGAGGGAGGAGAAACGCCCAGATTTCTCCCCTCCCTTCAAACTCCCATTTCCTGCTGGAGCCTCCCCCTGGCTGGATCTGCAGGAACAAAGCTGTTCTGGGAGAATGGGAAACGCAGCTTGTGGGGACCAGTGCTGTGATGGAGAGAAGGGCAGGGAACGGGTGGAGAATGGGGTGAGGACCAAGAGATCCAGAAGCAGCCAAGGGTTCAGAAGAAGGGAGAAATTAAATTAGGTGGGTATTCCTGAGTCCAACACGGCTGTGCCCACTGACTGCATTATTACTGACAAGGATGAGGAAGCCTACTGCCAGGAAAGTTTTCCTAACCACCTAATAGTCACAAGAGACTGGGTCCCATCTTCTTTGCAACAACTGTGGACATCTGAAAACATCCCCCAGATCTCCTTAAATTTTCAGCAGGGTCTACATTTCTTCCTCTTTGCTGCTAATATATCACCTCTATAAATTTAATTATCTTTGTGTGCTTTAAGGATGTCCTTGTATCATTGCCTTGATATCATCTCAGACCCAAGAAACAATCCATTCTTTTTTATTCCCCTCCTCAGAGGCAGTGGCTAAATTAGGGTATAAGACTCTTTACTGGAGATCTGGGAGGCTCAGCTTGAATACTGCGTGAGCTAGAATTTACAATGACCTAGGTCTCCTTGCAACTGTCTTCACGTTCATAATCTCTCTTTACATCTTCTATACCAATTTATACCTCCGTTCTTTATCTTACCTGCTCTTCTCACTTCTTTCTTATTCCTGTATTGACTGTTCATTCTCTTTTTCTTGACTAGTACCTAGGCACTTGGAATTCTTATTTATTTTCAGCTTTTACTGATAAACTAAGCTCCACGCCCACCTCAAAGTGGTTCACAGATCAACAAGAGCTATTCTGTTTTGGAAACTTCTCTGTGGAAAACAAGTTCTTAGATTGGATAAAATAACATTCATATTTTTTCCTAAAGTGGATCTGTTTTCAAGTAATCTGGAGCTCTTAATAATGAGATCATCTAGAGATTCGGCACTCTTGGAAGTCATAAGATTTTTGTTATTTAATTGAGCCTTCAAAATAAATCTATTTGAAGTTACTTAATACAGCTTAGCATTATGTTATATATGTTAAACATTATCTCGTTCAGGTGATCAAAGTTAACATCAAACATCTGTAGCAGTTAGTTATGTTTCACAGTGTGCACCCTTGATATGATGTCATGAAGATGGGAGTTATCTCTGTGGTCTTCCTGCCCCAAACTCACAGCCTTAATCTAATCAGGAGAAAAACATCAGTCGAGTCCCAGTGGAGAAAGATTCTACAATGTACCTGACCAGTACTCCTTCCAACTGTGAAGGTCATTAAAAACAAGGAAAGTCTGAGAAAATGTCACAGCCAAGAAGAGGCTTAAGGACACATAACTCCTAAGTATAATGTGGTAGCCTGGATGGGATCCTGGAACAGAAAAAGGGCATTAGGTAAAAACTAAGGGAATTGTTATAAAGCATGGACTTATAATAATGTATCACCATCAGTTCATTGTTTGTTATGAATGTATCATACTGATGTAAGATGTTGAAGATGGGGTGATCTCTGTACTATCTTCCCAATTGTTTCTTAAATCTTAAATTTTGAAAAGTATATTTAAAAATTTTTTTAAATTGTCTAAGAATTTGAATTTATATAAAACCGTTAAGCTCCTCTTTAAGATGAAGGATACATGACTATCATAGTAAATGTAAGATGTGCCCTAACCCTGAGGTGAGGGTGATGTCACTCACCTGTGACTGCAGCCTGTTGGCATGATGCACTTGGGTGAACATAGAAGACCGTCCCCCTTCTTCACAGACACTGGGGCCCAGTCCCTGATGCCAATTCTGGAGTGAAAACGCGAGCCTCCATTTTTGGAGGTTCCTCTCCAACTTTCCTGAATTTTAAAATTCCTTTCAAAATGTCGAAGGCAGAACAGCTTTTCAGTTGATATTCGGAAATGTTATAAAATCATCACATCAATGTACAATATTTGCTCATGGCAAGTTTTCTTGTATTTGTATTTTATCTCTGTCATCCGCTTTTTGTGGCTCCTCTTCATGTAAACTTTAGCATAGTAATTTTCCTTTTGCTAAATCTTTGCCTTCACTTAGCAGTGCATTAGAAAACAATTGAATTCACTTGAAGTTTATGTTACATTAGAAATTTTCTGTAGGAAGTGAGTTAAAATCAGCATTTTATTTTGATCAGAAATTGCAAGATGTAAAAATAGATTTACTTTTGTAAAAAGAAAAAAAGAACATAGCCAGCATTGGTAGTATTTTGACCTGAATTTCACTGATTTCTTTAGAAACTAGGGTTGACATGAGGAAAATTTTCTCCTTCCTTATGTTAGCTGTGACAAATTATTAGAGCAACAAAAGATTGCTTGAGTTCCTAAAGATTTTGATATATTCTCTCTGTGTTCTGACAAAAACCAAAGTCATCCTATGGAGTGCAGGTTTGTTGAGAGCTTTCTTATGCTTTAGTCATTGATTTGGAATAAATATTTCTGGAGCATCGTGGATTAGCATCTGATCCTGATTTTGCAAACAACTACCACTCTGTGGGACCATATGCGAATATATTTCTTAGAAATCAACACATGGGTGGTTGGGGTGGCTATCAGGATCCCTTGGCACATGGATCTGTGAAGAAAAAAGACATAATAGTAAAGAAGGCAGGTGGAACCTTCTGGAGGTAATGGATAAGTTTATGATATAAATTGTGGTGATGGTTTCGTGGGTGCATATTTATCCCTAAACTTGTTGAGTTGTATACATTAAATATATACAGATTTTATCTGTCAACCGTAACTCCATAAAGTGGTTTAAGGAAAGAAGAAATCAACCTGGTTTGCAATTTGAAAGTCAAATACATGATTCTAGCAAATATAAACACAAAAAAAGTTAAGCCTTTAAACAAATAAAATTTATCACTATAAGTAAAATGCACGTCATCATTAGACTTTCCCCTTTTAATTTAAACCAATTGTAGAATTTGGGTTGAGAGATAAGGCACTACCTTTTGTAAGAATCCTAAGAGAGTTCACTATAATTATAGGAGAAAATGCATAGTAGAGGAGAGCCAGGTATTTTTCACATTTAGAATGCAATTATTTTCCTCCAGTGGAACTACCCTTAACAGTTTTACTAATGACTTAACTAACAAATGCTATTCATAAAAATAAATGACACCAAGAACAATGGAGCAGTAAAACAAATTAAAAATCACCAAAATTTTAAATTTAATATAGATAAAATATAGTGACCATTATTTTACACCTTTAATACGTATACACTCATATATACATATGCTACTTATAAATATATATGGTATTTATACATGATACAAATATATGAAATATGCATATGTATGGAATAAGAAACCTAAGTAAATGAAACCAACATGAGAGCTATATCCTTACCAAAGTATTTAAACAATATAACTATTACCTAACTCCCATCATTTAAAATCAAAATCCCAATATTTTATTTCAAAATAGCAGATAATTATATTGGGAGAATTGTTAAACTGTCTGCATTATTTAAAAATCTTACCAGAGTTAGAAGGAATGATAGTTCCTTAAACCTGCCCATGCCTTAATTCCCGAAACCTGTGAATTTGTTCCTTTACATGGCAAACGGAATTTACCAGATATAATTAAATTTATGGACCTTGAGATGGGGTGATTTAGCCTAGATTATCCAGGCTCAGATCACATGAGCCTTTAAAAGCAGAGAACTGTCTCCAGCTGAGGCAGAGAAATGAGGAAGACAAGAATATCAGAGAAATTCAAAACATGAGAGAAGAGATTTGACTTTGGCTTTGAAGATGAAGGGGTTCATGAGCCAGGGAATTTAGGTGTTCTTTGGAAGCTGAGAACAACTGTCACCCAAAAGCTGGGAAGGAAATGGGGACTTCCTGCTACATCCACCTGGAAATGATTTCTACCAACAACCAGGATGAGCTAAGAAGTGGATACTCCACAGCTTCTAGCAAGAAACACAGCTCCACTGACGCCTTGATTTCAGACTTATGAGACCAGGAAGAGAGAAAGCAGCCAAGCCACCTGGATTTATCCTCTGCACAATTATGAGATGGTAAATGTTTTGTTTTAAGTCTCTAAGTTTGTGGTAATCTGTCATGGAAGCAATAGTAGAACAATTATAGGACCCATATTTATTTTGTTCTTCATTCTTCCAAAGCAATTGGAATATCTAAGCAGTGAGGCTCACCTTCCACTAAGTAATCTTATATTCTTGGCTAAGAAATGCAGCTTAGGAGTAGCAAATTTTCCTCAGAGGAAATGGTCTTTCTGAGTGGAGGCAAGGATGCAATATTCGTCCACATGCTTTTTAAAATCAGCTACTCGTTTCACGGTACAGAACCAATACCAAGCTGGCCAAAACAATATGGAAACAGTGAACACAAAACTGAAATGGTTGTGTCACATGTAGGGCAATATAATAAATATTTCTATTTTCAGTTCAATTTAAACAAATATATCCCTATTTTAGATGGGGGGTTAATTTATAATTCATTGCAATTATTTAACAGTTTGCTTTGTTTTCCTACAATGTATCTCCTCTCTTGATAACTAAATTGATTTTAAATCTGAAATCTATTTTATCTAATAGAAGTCTGGCTACTCTTCTTAGGTTTTGGTTTCCATTTGCATGGAATATATTTTTCCATCCATTTTTATTCAGTCTATTAATCTTAGCTTTGCTCTTTTGAGACTATTTTCTAGATCTTGTAGGTGTGCTCTATTCTTTTTTATTTTTCTCCTCTATGTGTTTTTGTATAGCATGTCTTCAAGATCACTAATTTTTTCTTCTGCTTGATCAATTCTGCTGTTGACAGATTCTGATACATCTTGGAGTTTGTCAATTGAATTTTTCAGCTCAAAAATTTCTGCTTTTTAAAGATTATTTCTATCTTTTCACTAAATTTATCTGATAGGCTTCTGAATTGCTTCTCTGTGTTGTCTTGAGGTTCATTGAGCTTCTTCAGGACAGCCATTTTGAATTCTTTTTTTTTGTTGTTTTGTTTTGTTTTTTGAGACAGAGTCTCACTTTGTTGCCCAGGCTAGAGTGAGTGCCGTGGCGTCAGCCTAGCTCACAGCAACCTCAAACTCCTGGGCTCAAGCAATCCTTCTGCCTCAGCCTCCCGAGTAGCTGGGACTACAGGCATGCACCACCATGCCCGGCTAATTTTTTGTATATATTTTTAGTTGGCCAATCAATTTCTTTCCATGTATAGTAGAGACGGGGTTCTCGCTCTTGCTCAGGCTGGTTTCGAACTCCTGACCTCGAGCAATCCGCCCGCCTCGGCCTCCCAGAGTGCCAGGATTACAGGCATGAGCCACCGCGCCTGGCCATTTTGAATTCTTTGTCTGACAAGTCACATATCTCCATCACTCCAGGATTAGTCACTGATACCTTATTTAGTGCATTTGGTGATGTTGTGTTTTTGTGGATGTTCTTAATGCTTGTGGATGTTCATCGATGCCTGGGCTTTAAAGAGCTGGGTATTTATTCTAATCTTCACAGACTGGGCTTGTTTATAGCCATCATTCTTGAGAAGGCATTCCAGGTACTAAAGAATTTGAACATTATGATCTATATCTTTGATCACTGCAGCCATATAAGCACTAGGGATCACCGCAAGCCTCGCAATGCTGCAACTCTTGCAGACTGTGGTGATAACACCTTGGTGGACTCGGGTAAGATATGGGAGAATTTCTTGGATTACCAGGCAATTTCCCTCACTCTCTTCCTCTATTTCCCCCGAACAGAAGGAGTCTCACTCTTACTCTCAATGCTGAGATGCCTGAAGTTGGGGGAGGAGTGACATGAGCACTTCCTCTTGGTCACCACAGCTGGGACTGCATTGGGTCATATCTGAAGCCAGCACAGTCATGCCCAGAGTCTATGATGACTACTTCCTGGCTACTGCTATGTTTATTCAGGGCCCAAGGGCTCTCTAGTTAGCAAGTGGTATATCCTGCCAGGACTGGGTCTTTATCTTCAGGGCAGTGGTTTCCCTTATGGTCTAGCCTGGGTCTAAAAATGCCCTCTAGGAGCTAAATCCTGAAATCAGGGGCTTCAGGAATCTGCTTAGTGCTTTATTTTACTGTGGCTACACTGGTACCCAGGTTGCAAGACAAAGTTTTCTGAAATTTCTTTTCCCTAAGTGGAAGAAGATTCTCCCTAAGATGCACTGCCTGGAGTTGAGGGAGGGGTGCCTGGAGTTGAGGGAGGGGTGCCTGGAGTTGAGGGAGGGGTGCCAGCATAGCCACAAGGATTGCCCAAGGACCGCAGTCTTTGTGGCCTCAGAGCCTTTCAAATTTATTTTGAAAGGCCCCAGACCACTTACATTAGCCCCAGAACTCAGTTTCATACCTCTGGTATGGAGGATTCCCCTCTGGCCAGGGCTGGTCTAAGTGCTACCTCCATGGGTGCTGGCAGAATTCTGCCCTGTGTTGTGTTCCCCTGTGCCAGGGCAGCCCCGAGTGCCAATGAAAAGTCCTGTAGTCACTGCACTCTCTCTTTCCCAAGGACATGGGTTATCTTTCCACCTGGACTGGCACAGCGACATGGTGGGAATGAGGGAGGAGGGGGCATAGGCAGTGCAAGACTGCCTTTGCTGCTCTCTTCAGTGCCTCTTTCCTTGCTATAATGTGAGAACCAAGTACTGTGATCATTCACATTATTTCTGATTCTTGTGAAGGTGCTTTCTTGGGTGGATAGTTGTTCAACTTTTGTGTTCCTACAGGAACATTTGAGGGTTCTACTTTGCCATCTTGGTCTGCATCCTCCCACAAACACATTTTCAAACGGACTTTACAAACACACACACCCCCATGCCCATGTTTGCATAAAGACACACACACATTCACACACTTTTCTGCTCTGTTGACTCATAAGCCTTGGGTCTCAGCCCAGCTGAGGCAGGACCTGCCTGCTTAGATGAGAGATGCCCCGTCCACTTCCTCATTACGTGATGATTGTGTTTAGCATCTTCCATGAGTACGGAAGCCATGAGGGTTAGAGAGAACGTGCTTCAGCTCTGCACGTACAATTTCTCACTCTGAGCGCTTGAGACATGTATTTGCTGAGGCACTTGGGGATTAAATGGCTCGTGCAATTTAGTCTCATGCCAGTCTTCAGCTTTAAGTTTCAAGAGATCCTGCGCTAGCATGAAATACTGAGTACAACATAGAAAACAGCTTTTCTTCAAGAACCTCTGAAGGTCAGGGCAGCACCATTCTCTGATAAACATTCTCATTCCGGCGGATGGAGGGAAAAGGCAGGCACAGGCCACAGGGAGGCCAAAGGGATTCTCAGCTGGGGATTAGGACCCACCCCTGTCCCCACCAGCTGGGTGGCCTTAGGCACAGCCCCGGTCTTCCTGGCCCTCCTCACCTTCCCCCTCAGTTGCTAACAAGCAGTCAAGAGCCCTGCTCAACCCTCAGCCTCCAGGGCTCGAAATCACGCCAGTGCCTGCAGGCAAGTCACACGGAACCGGAGTTCTGAACCCCACCCCACCCTGCCTATTGCAGGACAGTGGTTCTCAGTCCAACCTTACGGGACACTTACGACTGCCCTTGCCTTTTGAGTCCTCTCCCAGGCTATTTGATTACAGCCCAGTGTGCGGATCTTCCCTGCAAAGTGGGACTTCTCTCTAGACCTTTACGCACAGAATCCGGTGACAGTCACCCTAGATAGGGTCACTCCACGTTCACTCTGTACAGAGGGCTGATGCCTCCTACAGTGAAAAGGCAGCAAAATAACCCAACAGAGAGCAGCTTAAAATCTAGAGGAGCAGCAAAGGAACACAGGGCAAAGCTGAGACAGTAAGGGGTCGGTGCACGAGGTTGCTGAAGTGGCTGCCGTGAGGGACGTGGCCACGTGTACCACGAGCAGCTGCTGTGCTGGGACCGACCACCAGTGGGACGTGTGGCACACACCCGGCCACAATGTGACCTGTGTGGCACCATTGGCTGAGTCAAAGCCACGTTGGTGCTGGTGTCCTTTGTTTCCATAAACGACAGCTTTCTAACCACAAGACCGGAGTTTGAAATTCCCGGTCAGCATTTACCAGCTGGGAAAACTTGGGAAGATGAACTGAACTTCCAGAACTTCAGTTGTTCTCACTGGCGCACCTCACACACTTTGTGATGATGGAATGTCACATTGCACAGGACAGTGGCATTTGTCATGCTTCTATTAAAGTCTCAGTTTTGGGGGTGTAATTTAGATATCTTAATCCATGAATTGAATATTGTAATTGCCTCAGGGATTAACAACGTGTCAAAGTGCCCCCTTCACATGGAACAGAGAGGACTTCTGTGAAAAGAGAAATGAGCCCCAGAGGCCCCAAGTGCTGGCCCTGCCTTTGGTGGCCGTCCTTGTCCTTTCTGTCAGGTAGAGCTTTGCCCACCAGCACCTGCTTCTGTTGGTTAAATTACTCCAAGGTAGTTGCAGGCAGCTGGAAACACACAATTTAAGAAGATAAACCATTTCAGCTTTCCAGGACCAGCAAAACATAAACGAAGGAAACAATGAGTGCACTCCTTAAATACATGGCACCTGCACAGTCTGATAATTCCATTAACTCCTCCTGCCTTTCCAAACTGCACTGAATCTCCTCCCCTGAAATCGGGTCGTCAGTGAGCATGTTCTCAGGTGGGTTTGTTTTCCGTGTGCATTGGTGACATTGTTCTCGCCCTAATGAATGGCTCAGGTCCACCAAGTGGCAGAGCACCTTCTCCTCCACGGCCATGGCCCCGTTGGCCGAGGGCCCGGGTGGCAGGTGGGACTTCTCCTGGCTGAGCTCACACTCTGAGCATCGAATCCTCGCCATGCTGGGGGCCTCGAATAGCTTTGACTCTTCTCCGGAGACTGTCTTCCTGTGATTCTAATCAGAGCATTTTTCTTTCCTTCCTTAATCTCTATGGCATAGAGTCACTTTGTTTTAGTCGGCAGCTGCCACACTTCTCTGAAAAGGCGGCTTCTGTTCTGCTGGAGATAAACTGATTTGTTGGGCAGCCAAGTTAAACAAGGAGATGCTTTCAGACCATTTTGGGGAATCTATCGCTTTCTCTTGACATTCAGCTTCGTAATCGTGAGACTGTTGTACCTCTGGGGTTTCGAGGACTCTGAAGTGACTCCTGTGTCCAGCTGTCACCGCAGAATGAGGCCAAAGGGGAAAACAGACTGTTCATTGTGGACAATTCGTACCAGGCAGCACATGTCACAGTATCTCAAATAGACACCTTCCTTATCTGTAGTGGAGACAAAATCACATAGGAAATAAGTGGCTAGCTCCCTTGATTGCTGGGGATATTCAACGGTCTGGTAGACTCTGAGCACTGGTCTGGCCCCTCAATTTCTAGCAATAAATGAGAGTTCCAGAAAATTTCTGTTTAATTTAACTTACAGATTTGAAAAAACATTTTAGTTATTTTATCCTTACCATAAGCAAAAAAAAAAAATAACAATTCTCAATGTCCATCCCTGCTTCTTCCCCAAATATTGAGAAATATTTAAATTTCCCTCTTTAAATAAACTGGCTTCTGATTTGGTGTCCACTCAATGAATATCACAACACAGATCTGCTGTGTAACAAACATCCCCCTTCTCCAGAGGAATAAGGACTGAAACCCCCAGACTCCTTAGTGCCATACCTTCTCGTCCCCACCACCCTCCAGCATATGAATATAATCTCTCAGTAGCTAGTCTCCCACATGGAACTGATGAACCGTGCTTCCTGGGGTCTGCTGAGAGGCTGGCCCTGTGCAACCAAGAGAATGTGGTGGTGACTTCTCAGACTAAGTCATAAAAGCCTCTATGATGCTGTGGAACTTCTGCCTGGATCTCTCAGGCCTCTTGCTCTGGAAAAATCCAGGTGGCACATGAGGAGTCTAGCTACCTTGTGACTGCCATGCTGTGAGGAATCCCAGGTTAGCCACATGAAGAAGGGGCCTGGTCTACCCCAGCTTCTCCAACCATCCCAGGCCAGAGGCCAGGCACATGCGTGAAGGCCTTCAGAGGCCTCCAGATGCCTCCAGCCTCAGCCCTGATCACCCTACAACCGATGGGGATCCCAGTAGGTAAATATCTAACTGAACTGGCCTGGAATAGTGAGGTAATAATAAATTGGGTTGTTTTTTTGTGATTGTTTATTTGACTTTATTTTTTTAGTTGTAATTTTTATGGATATATAATAGCTAGCTATACATATTTATGGAGTACATATGATACTCTGACACAAATGTACAATGTGTAATGGCCAAATTAGGGTAATTGGGATATCCATCACCTCAACCATTTATCATATCTTTGTATGGGGAACATTCCAAATCTACTCATAGTTATTTTGAAATGTACAATAAATTATTATTATTTTTTCATATTTTTTTATTGCCCATGCCCCCCATGAAGTAAGAGCTTCAAGCATGTCCATCCCCCAAATGTTGTACATCTTACTCGTTGTGGTGGTATATACCCATCCCCTCCTCCCCCCTCCCACTTTCCTGACACCCGATAAATGTTACTCCTTTATGTTCACTTAGGTGTTGATCCATTAATACCAATTTGCTGGTGAGTACATGTGGTGCTTGTTTTTCCATTTTTGAGATACTTCACTTAGTAGAATGGGTTCCAGCTCTATCCAGGAATATACAAGAGGTGCTATATCACCGTTGTTTCTTAAAGCTGAGTAGTATTCCATGGTATACATATACCACATTTTATTAATCCACTCATGAATTGATGGGTACTTAGGTTGTTTCCATGGCTTTGCAATTGTGAATTATGCTGCTATAAATATTTGAGTACAAGTGTCTTTTTCACAAAGTGACTTTTGATCTTTTGGGTAGATGCCCAGTAGTAGAATTGCTGGGTCAAATGGTAGATCTACTTGTATCGCTTTGAGGTATCTCCATATTGCTTTCCATAGAGGTTGAACTAGTTTGCAGTCCCACCAGCAGTGTAGGAGTGTTCCTCTCTCTCCGCATCCATGCCAGCGTTTGTTTGGGGACTTTTTGATAAAGGCCATTCTTTATGGTGGTTTTGATTTGCATTTCCCTGATGATTAGAGATGTTGAACATTTTTTCATATTTTTGTTGGCCATTCTTCTGTCAGCAAGAAAAAATCAAACAACCCTATCAAAAATGGGCAAAGGACATGAACAGAAATTATTGTTTTGATTCTCTTAGTTTGGGGATGGTTTGTCAATAGCAATTGATAGTCAGAATATCACTTCATAATTGATCAAATGGGGAAAGGTACATCTGAGTATTAACAAAGCACTTTTAATTTAGTCCAGGGAAAGTACTAACTTTGTTCACCCACACAACCTCCATCCTTTTAGTAAATGCCCTTTATTTAAATTATTAGTTCCAGCAAACACACACACACACACACACACACACACACACACACATACACACACAGTCACCTGGGTCATAAAGTTCCTAAATTGATCTGTGACACAATATGATCTTTGCACTCAACACATAAAATTTCTTGAAATATCACCATTCTGAAGAAAATTAAAGCCAGGATATAGATATCCTGTTGTATGCAAAATCTAATTTTGATTTGTCCTTAGTTGTCGGCCTTTTAGAATTAATGATTACCTACAAAACTCAAAAATTTTCTTCACAGTTTTGGAAAACTTAATGCCATTCGTTGAAGTGTTTTCGCAGAATGGAACTTTTGGTCAACCTTATATGACTCTTATAAAAGAAGAAAAGGCAGTTTTTGAGCCTCTCATCTTAGAATTATATCATTTAATGCCAAAGAGAAATGTGGAGATAGCCCAATCTAACACCAATATGTTCTTGTTCTTGACCCTCTAATCCATTTTCTATACTCTGTGGAGAATGGTATTTTAGATTTAAAAAAAAATTTTATCGTTTCTTTCTCCTAATAAAAAGTGCCAATGATTTTTCAGTGTTTGTAGTACATAAAGGCCGAAGTTCTTAATATATGCATGAGATCTCTGCATGATCATCTCAATGTATCTACTATTCAATAAAATTATTGGACTAATTCCATATTGTAGTGGAAAAATTATACACCTAACAGCATAGAAAAAGGTAAAGATGCAATAAATACTGGAAGACAATAGAATTGTAAACTTTGGAACAATAAATAACTGTCTAAATAAACATCCAAAACCAAAAATAAAAGTTAAAAGTAAAAATAGCTTAACAAATTTGACTTAATAAAATTATATATTTTTCTAGAATGAATAATGCAATCAAAATATATAAAATGAATTTAAAAATTGTGGAAAATACAATATATGTAGCCACCAATAGGATTCTAAATATTAATACAGAAAAAAGTAGTAAGAACAACTAATAAATACTTGATAAAGGATATGAATGAGCATTTATAAAATATATAGAATGGCCAATTATAAAAATGTTATCACCCTTTCCAATCATCAGAAATATTAAAATTAAATGAGCCACCTTCTCACACCTCCTGATGTGATAGAAAAACAAAACTAAAACCCAAAAAAAAAGAAATTTGGCTTGAAAAATTTGGCACTGATAATATTGTAGGAAGGTAGCTCTCTCCTACCCAGGTAGTACCCATATATCCTAAATATGTTTCAATGGGTGTCTTTTATGAGATATATGATTTTTTACCAAGAGACCGAGAAATACATGTGTAACTTCATACTGGGTTCCCATTGGTTTAGCCTCCACTCAGGGAAAGCTGGCCATTGCTCTGATATCGAAACTTTACCCGCATGGGTTTGGAGGATGGGGCTCGTCTGTGGGTGTCATCAATGTAGAAAAGAAATGCCAATGAATCACCTGTCCTGGAAACTAATGAGAGAGGCCTTGACAAACTCCAAAATTGTTGCATCCATGAATTAGATGAATTCACTCCTCTGACTCTCATTTGGCCTTAAGACATGAATTTTTGTTGTTCCAACTATAATGAGAGGCCAGCATTGTAAAAGTACAGGTAAAACCCACCCTTGACTGGTTGCCATTTTTGACAGTTTTAATCATCTTTAACCCTGTGTCAGTCTATTTCGAATGCAAACCTTGAGGGGCTCCCAGCAGACGTGGATTCTCTCGGCCAAGGTGTCTTACCACTTCTCACCATCGCTGGGTGGTGCTCAGAGCAGAAATCTGCTGCACTCAAGTGCAATGTGGGGGCCGGGGCGGGGGCCCAGCCCCCAGGCCCTCTGACCAGTTCTCCATGCACGTGCAGCGTTGTGCCTGGTGGACAGGATTATGTTCCACAACCCTCCCAAGGGGTAATGAGTAAAGGCGTGGCAATAGAATTGCATATCAAGCACTCGGGTTTCACAAGACTGAATTGCTATTGGGGATACATACCATCAGAACTGACCTTCATCAGAAAACAGGTGTTTAAAAAGCCTATTCCAACATATAGCATTTGGTTTGTAAAAACCATCATCTCTCTTCACCAGCGTAGCTTTTGAAGCCCTGCACTGGCATCTAGCTTTTCTCAGGGGGAGGCCTGCGCCTCCCGGTCCAGCACACACCTTATTGTCTTATTGTGGGGGAGGACATTGCACAGGTAGACCCTCCTACATGTGCATTCATTAGGCTCAGGTAAAAATTTTCCTTGTATTCATCATGCCACAGACATAACATTCATTTTCAGCTTAGATTGTCTTATAAAGATTCTCTTCATATTAATTTCTCAAGCAATTTTATTTAGCTCCTATTACAAATAGTGCTGGGAACCAAAACTGTAATTTGGGTTTACAGTAGGAGTAAGCAGCCACTTCTTAATTTCAGCCAGGAAAACAGGGTAGACTAAGCTCTCAAATAAATCTGCATGGATTTAATGGATTTAAATTTAAAGGGATATTAAATTTAATATACCTTATCTCTCTGTTTGGTACTTGGCAGCCCTTGGAAGGAAATCTGTATGTATTTGCTCTAGGTGGATGCTCTTGCATTACTGTAGAGTAATATTTACCTTGCGTTCCACGAGGGTTGCTTTTCTCCGTCCTTTTAGCCATCTCTGTGATCAACAGATCATGTCGGAAAGCATCTGGAGCCAATGGCAGGGACGCAGCTCTGATGATTTGTATGAGCCAAGGTTATCTTTGTGCCTTCATATGTGTTGGGAACATGGATATATTTTCCATATCACTTAATTTCTTCCGATCCTTGGATACTGGCTAGCCAATTTCAGATTGGTGAACCATCTCTAAACTGTGATTTCACATGAGATGTTTTACAAGCCATTTGCTAGTAGTTAGAATAGTTCAGTGGTGTGCCTTTTCTTATTATGCAAATGAAGTAGATTTGATGGTTATCTGGTTATCCTTGGAATGTGGCATTCGCTCTGTCAACTGAAGAATGACAACGTTATAGAATTTGGAAAGGAGAGCTGTATTTCTCGTAAGGGTCGCGGCCTGCAGGGTGGCCATTCTGACAGGCTGGGCAGCACAGCCTCTGGCCAGAAACAGGCGCTTTGAGGGAGGGACAGAGGGAGGAGGAATTGATACTTGCAGGGTGGCTGAATATACATATTGAATGAGCTATAGGAGGAGTCATGGATATTTATGGCAGGAGGAACATGCGCTTGCGCAATTGAGCTTCATGGGTCTCATGTATGAAAGATGGCGGCAGCATTAGCATGATATCCCAGAGCGGAGTTTTCAGCCCTCTCACATCAAAAGGTGAAGCAGAGGACAAAAAAGCCCTCACTGCCCATCCTCCATAGACTGGCCAGAACCTCTCCGTGGTTGTGGTCTCTTATCATGAAGGAATGCTGATCAGTTGTTGTGTAGAAACCACAAAAGGGGACAGGCAGTCACAAGGTTGGTTGCAACTGGCTGGCGTGGAGCAAGTCTTCCCAAAGGGCTGGCTCTGTTTAGCCCTTAGCGGAGAAGCCTGACGGTGGTGGGCTGGAGGCGGGGAGGTATAGTGGAGGCACGTCTGACCTCCTGACCTGTCATGGCTGAGATTTCCGGTTTTAAGGTTTCTCTGGGATCCTCTTGGCCAAAAGAAGGCCCATTCAGCTAGATGGGGGGCTTAAGACTTCGTTTTTATTCCTCATCTCACTCACATCCTAATACTCTTTAGTAAGTGGACAATAGCATTGGCTCCAGGACAGGTCTGAGTGTTTGTGTGTGCATGCCCCCTGACAGATGGCAGGCAGGGCTGGGCTTTAATTAATTTAATGGCTATTTCCCCAAATATCCACTGAAGACCCATTATGTCCCAGGAGTCATGTTTAAAAGGTCCTATTTGGTGCCAGGGAGATGGAAATTAAGGACTCAGCTCCTATGCTCCAGGAGTTTTGCTGCTGGGAGGGGCAGACAGAGAGGCAAGGAAGATGCAGTGTGATAATCACCATGACACTGGGGGAGCAGAGTCTCATGCAGGGGCACCCCCAACCTGCTCCAGTGAGGGTTAGCAAACGTGTCTCGCAGGAAGTAAAACCTGAACTCCATCTTGGAAAACAAATAGGGATGAGTCCTGCCAAACATGTAATTGTATTTGTGTGTGTCCTGGTGTTTGAGAGATTTTTCTAAAAGACTTTCTTACGAGCTCAAGGACCTGTTGAACCCAATGGACAAAACCAAAATTTCTATCTTGTGGCATTCATAGACTCTTCACAATTTGGCGTGCTTGGGAGGGTAACCACTTTGATGATTAATAACTTAGATGGCCTTTATGTATGTAAGCTGAACTTTAGAAGATGTTTTTAGGCAAGTTAGTGCCTTCCCACAGTTGGAACAGTTTAATAAGTAATTCTTCCTGCTTTGCACTATAGATAGAAACTAGAAATTTAAATAAAAACTAGTTATAGGAGAGAAAAATAAGCAAGAATACCCCATCAGAATGTACATGCTGTAAACCTGATCTATTTTTCTGACTTTTCTTGGTGGTTTCAAATAAATTCCCCATGTGGATTCTGGAAGGACATTCTACAGAGTGAGGTCACAATGCCATGACCTGGGCCACAGACATTTTCAATTCCAGCAGGGCCCTGCTGCTAACTCACCGAGCACATTCCACACAAAACAGAAAATGTTTCAGAAAATGAGGAGTTTGGATCAGACAGCACCTAGGGTTCTTTTGGTTTAAAAATTATGCACTCTAACTCAGTGCTTTTGGACTGGCTGCTTTTATTTTCCCTCTAAATTTTCCCTTTTAAAAAAATGTTAGAAGCTATAATTCCCATAGGAAAAAATAATGACAATAATAATTTACTCATCCTAACTACACGCTCACTATTATTGTAAGCCCTTATGTAGATTAACTCAGTTAATTCTTACAGTAACACAAGAAGGTAGATACTATTTATTGTGCCCATCTTAGAGATGGCAAAGCTACATCACAGGGAGACTCTGTTAATTGCCCAAGGTCACATCTGGAGGTGACAAGCAGAGATTTCAACCCCAGAGGAAGCTCTGGGTAGAATCCTTTTCCAGCTTCTAGAAGCTACTGGCTTTCCTTGACTTGTGACCCCCATACTCCATCCTCAGATCAGCAGCATTGTGTCTCTTTGACTCTTCTTTTGTGGTAACATAGTTCTCTGACCACATACAGAAAAGCCATCTGCTTGCGGTGTTGGCTCAGATTGGACCCACCAGGAACATCCAGGATAATCTCCCACCTCAAAGTCCTTAACTTAATCCCATCTACAAAAGTCTCTATTTTCCAAGATAAGGTATTAGTAGCATTTTCAGGAGTCAGCGATTAAGACCTGGGCATCTTTGTGGGCCATTGCTCTGCCTACACCACAGATACATAGTATAAACAAAACAATTATTACCAGCGGTGTCCTGATATTTAATTTTACACCTTAAATTTGAGGACATGGTTGTCAGTAACAGCAGACTCGATGACCTGGATTCCCCTGTGCTTGGAAGCACTGGTGGCTAATCCTCAGTGGGTAACGATGCAGTTTCATTAGTATAGTAATATTCCCAGAACGTCCATAGCCCACAGTACCAGCCTGTTATTCTGGCACTGCAGGGAAGAGAGCTCTTTGTGACTGTCTCATCCCTAGCTCAGTCGGCTGGACTCCTGCCTCATTGACATAGGGGAGGCTGGGCTGAGGTCTCAGTTATCACAACATGTATCTTCTACATTAGATGATGTCACCTATATGGTTTCCTGGGCATCAAATTTGAAATGGCTTAATATGTAGAATGCTATTCAATGGGTGCAAACGTTTAATTATGTAAGATGAGCAAGTTCTAGGGATCTGTGGTACAACATTATGCCTATATTTATCAACACTGCATTGTGAACTTAAAATTTAGTTAAGAAGACAGATCTCAAGTTAAATGTTTTTACCACAAATAAAAGATAAAAGGGAATGACTCTTGAGTTAGATCCAGTGAATTCTTCCAGAATCCATAGAAAGGACAATTTAGAGTGTGATGTGGATAAGGAAATGCCCTTATCCTTAAGAAAATTGCAAAAGTTAAAGCAAAGAAAAGGGAAGGTTAATACACTTAATATTTATAAACTCCTACTATGCTATATTTCAGGCTTAATATCCACAGTGTGAGAAAAGAGATGATAGGGTCTTAGTCCAGGATCCTAAATAGAAGTCACTTTAAATTCCTGAATCCTTGATCTCTCGCCTCTGCCTTTCTTGTCAATTGGGGACCCTGCCCAGCCCAGCTTAGAGCTGACCCTCTAAGGGGATCGTGTGGCTCATTCCAACACCACTGTCTTGTCCCTTTCTCATATGCTCTTGTCTCAAAGTGCCTTATTGCTCTTATAACACACATCACAGTTTCTAATCACCTCCCTATTTAGTTATTTACTTATTTATTTATACTAACTGCACCAATGTACCTGGCTTCTACGAGTACCAGGTGTTCCTGTTAGGTTTGACATGTCTGGGAGGTAGTACAGATCCAGCCCAGCATAAGCACAGGGTGAGTAATCAGCTGTCTGCTGCACGTAGTGAATGAAGGGGAAGAATGGAATTTGGGGAAAGCAGTAGGCTTCACCTGTCCTACCAATTTTGCAAAAGAGAAAATCAAACTACTTGCTGGTGAAGATAAACAATTTTTATCCTTTGGAAATTTTGCCTCACTTTTGAGAAGTGGCATAAATTTACCCACTTACAAAGCAAGTGAATTTGCAAAAATAAGGGGGACTTTTAAAAAAAATATGGACTATAATTTCACTGATTATAATTTTAAATGCTGTCAAAAGAGCAAATCGAGAGGTTGTGAGTAGCCATAAGTTACCTGTGATTAGGTCTTGTTTGTTTGGATAAGTTCCCCGAGACAGTGAATGCAGCAGTGGCCTGGCCCGGGCTTGTGGGGCTTTCGCCTTCATTGCTTATGGTGCTTCTGACCATTCATCTTGGGTGACAGGTGCGTGCTAGTTGCATGCCGTCGTGTTTTAGCCTTTTAGTCAGCATTTTCCAAGCTCCTACAATAATATCATCATAAATGCATTTCTTATTTCTTCTGAGCTGGTGATTAGGAAGACGCTTCTGCTTTGAGAAGCAAAGTAAAAGAGTCTACAAAGGGGGATCATATAAGAATGGTCCGGTGGTCTCATGTCAAATATGTCTGCGAGACGGAAAACTGCCCCAATTGCACATCTATTCATGACCAGAATGACCACATCTGAAATTCTAGAATATTGAAGACCATGTGGCGAGAAAGCCTGATAAGCTTGGATTGTCTTGGGTAGGTCCTTTCTTTGGGAGTCCTCAAATAATGGTGTTTGACTAACACTATGAGATCATATCAAGGAACACATGATAGGGGAACACAAGTGATCCATTTGAGTTTATATTATATTTTGTTTTATTTTACTGCTTTGTGTATGTTATTGTGAATTTCCTTAAGGCCTTTCTGAAGATAGGTATTGTATGAAGCAATTAATCAACAAGTAAACTATAAATAATGAGCAAGTCAGTGTGTCCTACTTGAATCTGAATTTTTGGTGCTACGAATCTATTTAGATTATAACTGAAGTGTGCATATTATTGTGCTAACCTTATGAGATAAAAACATATAAGTAGAAAATATTCCAACTGCATCAGCACCAGCATTTACCTCTGTAATTAATCAGGGAGGGAAAAAAATCCCACAGAAGGAATTTTATGGATTTATTCTTTTGTTATAAATGATAACTACCATAGGCCTAAATATATATTTTGGTATAATAATATATGATTTCATGCAAATGTTTCTCTTAATGAGAAAATCCTTTTATCCTAACAATTATTACTTGATGGCATGTTTCCTTTTTTTTTTTTTTTTTTTTGAGACAGAGTCTCGCTTTCTTGCCTAGACTAGAGTGAGTGCCGTGGCGTCAGCCTAGCTCACAGCAACCTCAAACTCCTGGGCTTAAGCAATCCTACTGCCTCAGCCTCCCGAGTCGCTGGGACTATAGGCACGAGCCACCATGCCCGGCTAATTTTTTATATATATATGTATTAGTTGGCCAATTAATTTCTTTCCATTTTTATAGTAGAGACGGGGTCTCGCTCAGGCTGGTTTTGAACTCCTGACCTTGAGCAATCCGCCCGCCTCGGCCTCCCAGAGTGCTAGGATTACAAGCGTGAGCCACCTCGCCCGGCCAGCATGTTTCCTTTTAAGTGATATTATTACTTGGACTTTGTTGCTTAAAACAAAATAGAAATATAACTAAATGCAGAAAATGATCTTAGATGAAAATATTGATAAATTTGAGTGAGCTAATAATCTAAATAAATTTTATATTGTGTATAAAATTACACTTACATATTTTAGTGTATTCATCAAAGAACAGTAGAAACAAAATGATCATTTTATCCTTGATATGTTTTAGAAAAATAATATTTTGTGTTATAAAATTTTGCGGTTTTAGTAAAAATAGGAAATTTCATCCCAACTTTCTATTTTGTCTATGGATTAATAAACAATGATTTTTACTCTCAATCTTAATTCCAGATAAAAAATAAACTCAATTAATTTTCAAATTTCTCAACTTTTCATATTAAAAAGTTTCTTTTTTGTTGGATGATGCAAGCATAACATTTTAAAAGTAATATTCACTACATGAAATATCAAATTGAAAGCTTCAAGTAGAAATATATTGACGATACAAGATACCTTTGCCTTGTATAGCCAATTATACGGTAATATAATTGAATTAGATTACTAATTTGACACAATATAATTACAAAAGTATTTATATTTTTATCAAAATAACTCAGTAATAATCTTACAAACCTTCTTTAACATGGCTTAATAATGTAAGATACTCTTGGTGATAAATTTTGATTATTAAATTTAGATTTTCTATTATATGTGTTCATACGTGTGTGTGTGTGTGTGTGTGTGTGTGTAAGAGAGAGAGAGAGAGAGAGAGAAAGAGAAGGAGAGAGAATACCAAGGAAAAGTGATAGTAATGAGAGATGGCTACTGAAGTTTGAGGACATATATTTGCATCTTATTTTTTAAGTGCAAAGATGTTTTGGGTAAGTCAATAAGGATACACCCACATATAGCCATCACTTTTAAAATAATCTAAGTGAAGCATTAGTCTGATATTTTTTGCATACCAAAATTTTTTCAATGTTTTATAATTTTTAAACTATTTTCTTCTTCAATACATTAACTCAAGTCAGACTGAAGCTAAATGTGATAGGAACTTTTAAAGAGATGGTGCAATGGGAAATGTCTTTTCAGAAAAGTTCCTCTGACCTGAATTAAACCCACAGCTAACAGCGGCTGGTGTGTGAAAATGATCCTTTTTCACTGGACAGCAAACTCTATGGGGCACGCCACATAAAGGCGTAACATTTCCCTAATATGGGAAATAGCCTCTTTTCCTAAACTGCTTCTTAAAATTTACATATTTTTATCGAATCATATTTCTCTTTATTGATTTGATGCCCAATGTGAAGGAAACCTACTTCTTAATGAGATGCCATGATTCACAAGGATCTTCCATTTCTCTAAAGGGCAATACTAGGTGTATGAACAGTATAAATTATATATTGCACAGACATGTAATAACATGATGCTGGCTATTATCATATAACTTACGTGTCGATGTTTGCTATAAGCATGGTAGAGTGTTCAGTGGAGGAATATATTCAATACCAGGATTGATAGATATTAAATTGTGTGGTTTGTTGTTTTATTCTTTCAAACCATATATGTCACACCAGAAAAAATAAAATAAAATAAAAACAAGCCAAGTAACCTGTACATCCATCTCATGGCCCTTTACTGACAATATTTAAAAGTACCGTGAGTACATATTTAAAAATTACATTTCCTAATTGTGTGAAGTTTAATCTATGAACTAGCACAAACATTCATACTGAATCACAGACTTCGGATTTCCATTCTGGCATGTAAGGAGCTTAGAAGTCACCAGTTCATCCTAGCAACAAGTAAAAAGCCAAACAAACTGAAAAGGGAACAACTTGTCTTTGATCTTTCTGAAAAGTGAGATCACAGGGCAAACAACTGCACCCCAAATTCAGACAGGCAGGCAGGCATGAAGTATAACAACACACTGAAGCAAAATTTCAAAATGACAACCTCTCTAGCAACCTGTGCCAGGAGATACAAAAATCTTAACTATAATTGTCAACTCAATGTGGACAGCTCAATGTGGACAATTATATGAATCTATAAACCTCCAGGGATGCCCAGTCATAGGAAGGCCCCCATGCCTCCCAGAGCTCTACCAGGTTCTCATAATGAAGATCTGAGGAAAGTTCCTTGGTCTGCTTACATATGCTCATGTAGAAGTGAAATGTATGACAGCAATGACATAAGATATGAGAGGGAGAAATTGGGACTGTTTTGTGTATAAGGCATTTGTACTCACTATGAAGTGGTATGTTATTTGAAAGTGGACTTAGCACATATGCACAAAAAAGATTTGTCAATAATCCAAGCTTTTACCTCAGGGAAACTAGAAAAAGAAGAGCTAACTAAAATTAAAGTGAGCAGAAAAAAAGATATAATAAAAATTATAAATAGAAATCAATGAAATTAAAAATAAGGAATCAATAGAGAGAAAATTAATAAAACCTGAACTGAGTCTTTGAAAAAATCAATAAAATTAATAAACCTCTATCCAAGATAACATAAAAAGAGAGATGAAACAAATTACTAATATTTGAAATAAAAGGGCATCAACACAGATCCATTAACATCAAAAGTATAATAAAGGAATATTTTGAACAGATTTATGGCCAAAAATTTTATAACCTTATGCAGTAGGACCAATTCTTTGAAAGATAATTTGTCAAAACTCAGACAAGAAAACGTAATTTGATTAAGACTATATCTATTCAATAAATTATATAAATAATTAATAACTATACAAAATGTAAAGTACCTGTTCCAGATGCGTTCACTGGGGAATTCTACCAGACATTGAAGGAAGAAATTGTACCATTTTCCTATAATCTCCACCGGAACGTAGAATCAGAGGGAATAATTCCTAGTTCATTCTATGAGGTCAGTGTTACCCCAGTACCTTCAGTACTGAAGACATTGCAAGGAAAGAAAACTATTAATACAAACCAGTATCTTCTATAAACATAGATAAATGCAATAAACCTCAACAAAATATTAGCAAACTAAATCAAACAATGTAAAAAAATATATACTCCACAACCAAGTGAGGTTTATTCCAGGTATGAAAGGCTGATTCAACATTTAAAAATAAATTATGTAATCTTTCATACCAAGAAGGTAAAGAAGAAAAATCATATCATCATATCAATAAATGTGGAAAAAGCATTTAAAAGAACCCAACACCCATTTATGATAAAAACTCTCGGCAAACTCAGAATAGAGCAGAGTTTCCTCAAATAAATAAAGAATTCTGTAGAAACCCTAGAGCTAACATCATACTTAAAGGTGAGAGACTAGAATCTTTCTTTCCCACTATTATCAGTAGTAGCAAGACAAGGATGTCCCTTCTTACTACTTGTATTCCACATCGTACTGGAGGCCTAGCTAATGCAATAAGTCAAGAATAGGGAATCAAATGTGTACAGAGTGAGAAGGAGAAAATAAAACTTTATGTTTTCAGATGACATAATTGTCTATGCAGAAAATCTGAAAGGATCCACATAATAACTTTTGAACTAATAAGTAATTATAGGAAGATTGCAGGATAAAAGGTTAATATACGCATTTCAATTGCTGTCCTGAATACCATCAATAAACAAGTGGAATCTGACATTTAAAACACATTATCACTTAAATTAGCATCCACCCCAAATGAAACATTTAGTTATAAATTAAAAAAAAATGCATAGAGATCTATATGAGAGAAACTATATGAGAGAATGCTGAAAATGGAAATCGAAGAACTAAATATAGAGAGATAATTCATGTTCATGGATAGAAAGATTCAATATGTTGCTTCTTCCCAAATTGATCAACACTTTCAATGCAAATTCCAGGAAATTGTTTTGTGGATATTGACCAATTGATCCCAATGTTTATAGGAAGAGGTGAAAAACCAAAAGCAACCAACACAATATTAAAGGAGGAGAACACAGGTGGAAGACTGACACTACCTGACTTCAAGAATTACTATAAACAGACAGAGTGTCTCTGCAGAAAAGACAAATTCTAGCAGAAATTAGAGGAAAGAAGCAAGAAGGCGAGCATACAGTGGACGAGGGACGGAAGGAGGGGTACCTGAAACCCCAGGAGACTCCACAGGAGGAGGCTGTGGAAGAGAACTGGAGGCTGAGACCACCGGAGCAGCCCGGAGACCAGTGGCAAGGGTAGGTGGATCTGCTGTTTCCCCTCCCCTGCATTTGGGACTGCTGGTGGGCTCCCCAGCGGGTGGAGAGACCTGCGGACATCAGCCCAGAGACGGCTGCTGCCAGCCAGTGGTGTGCCTGTAGCAGATGTGGCACCAGGTTCCCAATTTCCTCCGGGCACCTCCGTGTACACAGACCCGAGCCGCGCGGCAGGTGCCATATTGCCTCCTCCTCCCCTCTGCCGACCCTACCCACGGCTGCCCAGAAAGACAATACAGCCACCAGCCAGAGGCATCTCCAGGGAACGGGACCTTCCCTTTTGGGACCCTACAGCTGACTCAGGGGAACTCAGACTGTGAGCTCCCTACCCGCCTGCCCTCCCAGGTGCTGCTGGCACGGTGTTCCCAGGAGAACGGTGCCGACACAGAGGCTGAGAGACATAGACCCAGCTTGGGCTCCCTGTGGGTGAATTGGGACTGAAAATCCTCTCCCTGGTGGGGATACAGTTTGAACTCTGGGACCTTGCAGACCAGATCCCCTGCACCGAGGGCTAGCATTGCCCGGGGCACAGAAGGGTTATACGTGAACAGCCTACTGAGGTCTGTGTGCCTCCAGGGGCGGATTGGCGTCCTAGAGGGCAACCCTCCTCCCAGGAGGAGGCCGTGCACCCAACCCAGGTGGTGTTCCTGTGCAGGGAACCTCCCCGCCGGCATCACAGTCCCGGGAGGCCTGGTGGCTTGTGGTCGGGCCTGCTGGCAGAGGCCCAGGAGTACCTGCGGACTTGGGGATGGTGGAAACAAGTGAGGCCTGCTCCAGACTGCGGGTCTCAGACAGCCCCACCCCCACACCCAGACTTTCTGGCTGAGCGGGACCATTCCAGCCCCGCCCTGACAGCTTTCCCTGGAAGCATAGAACTGAACTTTGACCCCTGCTAACGGCCTGAGGGCAGGCTTACCCAACCCAGCTCCGCCCAGAACAAGAGCTGATAACAGGACACAAAATCAACAGCATAGCCTGTTCCTCCAAGCAAACGCCACCTACTGACAGGGATGGCATCTTGCACAGCCTTTCCACGGGACTCACTGACTCAATATACAGGGAGTGGTCCAATTTCACCCACAGACACCACCTAACGCCTCAGAAACTAAACAAGGTATGTGAATACCCAAACAATAACTTAAGGAAAGAAACAACAACTGATTGACATGGGAAGAAATCAGCAAAAGAACTCAGGAAATATGAAGAACCAAACGGAAAACACACCCCCAAAGAGGAGCACCAGCCCCCTAGAAATGGACACCGACCAAAATCAGGCAACCAATATGACAGAAGAGGAATTTCGTATGTGGATCATAAGAACACTCACCCAGCTGCAACAACAACTCAATAACCAACACAAAGAAACCACAAAAAGCCTCCAGGATATGGGAAAAGAAATAGACACAATGAAGAAAAGTGTAACCGAACTCCTGGAAATGAAGAATCAATTCAAGGAACTACAAAATACAGTGGAAAGTCTCAAGAACAGGGTAGATCAAACTGAAGAAAGAATCTCAGAGCTTGAAGGTGACACCCTCCAATTAAAAAAATCAGTCACAGAAATAGAGCAGAGAAACAAGAGAAAAGAGCAAAGCCTACAAGAGCTGTGGGATTATGTGAAGAAACCTAATATGAGGGTCATAGGGTTACAAGAAGGGGAAGAAGACAACACTCAAGGGTTGGACAAGCTGTTTGAAGATATAATAGAGGAAAATTTCCCAGGCCTTGCTCAAAATCTTGATATACAAGTTCAAGAAGCTCAGAGGACTCCTGGGAGATTCAACGCAAACAGGAAGACATCACGACATGCAGTCATCAGACTGACCAAAGTATCAACTAAAGAGGCCCTTCTAAGAGCTGTAAGACAAAAGAAGCAAGTAACATACAAGGGAAAGCCAATTTGAATAACATCAGACTTCTCTAATGAGACTTTACAAGCAAGGAGAGACTGGGGCCCCATTCTCACACTTTTGAAACAAAACAATGCACAGCCTAGAATATTATTCCATGCAAAACTAAGCTTCGTATATGAAGGAGAAATAAAAACATTCTCAGACAAGCAAAGGCTCAGAGAATTCACCAAGACAAGACCAGCCCTACAAGAAGTACTTAAAACAGCGTTACGCATGGAACATCATAATAAAAACCCATGAATATAAAAACAACCAAAACCCAAAGATATTAAAGGCCAGATATTACAATGGCTCAAGACAGAAATCATAGCAACAACATCCAACCCAACAGAATGATCAGTAATCTACCTTACCTATCAGTTCTCTCAATAAATGTGAATGGCTTAAACTCTCCACTCAAGAGACATAGGCTGGCTGAATGGATAAGAAAATACAGGCCAAGTATATGCTGTCTTCAGGAAACACATCTAACCTGCAAGGATGCATATAGACTAAAAATAAAAGGGTGGAGATCAATATTCCAAGCAAATAGAAGCCAAAAGAAGGCTGGTGTGGCAGTTCTAATTTCAGACGATTTAGTTTTTAAACCAACAAAAGTAGTAAAAGACAAAGAGGGTCATTATATAATGGTGAAGGGCACAGTCCAACAAGAAGAGATAACAATTTTAAATATATATGCACCCAACTTAGGTGCACCCAGATTCATAAAGCAAACCTTACTGGAGCTAAGCAAATGGATTAATAGCAACTCCATAATCGCCGGAGATTTCAACACCCCACTGACGGCACGAGACAGATCCTCCAAACAGAAAATTAATAAAGAAATAATGGACTTAAACAAAACTCTAGAACAATTGGGTCTGACTGACATTTACAGAACGTTCTACCCAAAATCCACTGAATATACGTTCTTCTCATCAGCTCACGGGACATTCTCTAAGATTGACCATATCCTAGGACACAAAGAAAATCTCAAGAAATTTAAAAAAATAGAAATCATACCATGTACCTTCTCAGATCACAGTGGAATAACACTAGAAATCAACCGTAACAGAAACTCACATTTCTACACAAAAACATGGAAATTAAACAACCTCTTACTAAATGATTACTTCATAAATGAAGAAATCAAGACAGAAATAAAAAAATTCTATGAAGAAAACGACAATGGAGAGACAAGTTATCAACTCCTCTGGGACACAGCTAAAGCAGTTCTGAGAGGAAAGTTTATCTCCATAAATGCCTATAACCAAAAGACAAGAAGATCACAAATAGACAATCTAATGAAACGACTCCAAGAGCTGGAAAAAGAAGAACAGACCAACCCCAAACCCAGCAGAAGAAGTGAAATCAACAAGATCAAATCAGAACTAAACGAAATTGAAAACAGGAAAGCTATTCAGGAGATTAATAAAACAAAAAGTTGGTTCTTTGAAAAAATAAACAAAATTGACACACCATTGGCTAAGC
This sequence comes from Microcebus murinus, assembly GCF_040939455.1. NCBI lineage: Eukaryota > Metazoa > Chordata > Mammalia > Primates > Cheirogaleidae > Microcebus > Microcebus murinus. The sequence goes on along the minus strand of NC_134114.1, from coordinate 6,394,478 downwards.
TAACGAAAAGCAGAAAAGAGAAATCTCTAATAAGCTCCATCAGGAACAAAAAAGGAGATATCACAACTGATCCCAAAGAGATACAAGATACAATTTATGAATACTACAAAAATCTTTATGCACACAAACTAGAAAATGTGGAGGAAATGGACAAATTTCTAGAAACACACAGCCTCCCTAGGCTCAACCAGGAAGAAATAGATTCCCTGAACAGACCAATCTCAACAGCTGAAATAGAAACAGCAATTAAAAATCTCCCTAAAAAGAAAAGTCCCGGTCCAGATGGCTTCACACCTGAATTTCACCATACTTACAAGGAAGAACTAGTACCTATCTTGCAGAAACTATTCCACAACATCGAGAAGAGCGGAAACCTCCCCGACACCTTTTATGAAGCGAATATTACTCTGATACCAAAACCAGGAAAGGATGCAACAAAAAAAGAAAACTACAGACCAATATCCCTAATGAATATAAATTCAAAAATTTTCAACAAAATCTTAGCTAACCGAATCCAGACACTTATCAAAAAAATAATCCACCACGACCAAGTGGGCTTCATCCCAGGGATGCAGGGATGGTTCAACATACGTAAATCTATAAATGCAATTCACCACATAAACAGAAGCAAAAACAAAAACAAAAACAAAAAAAAAAGAATTACTATAAAGGTACAGTAATCAAAAACAGTATGGAGTTGGTGAAACAGTAGACAAATAGATCAATGTAGCAGAAAAGATAACCTAGAAGTAGACCCACATAAATATAGTCAACTGATCTTTGACAAAGGAGCTAAGGTGCTGCAGTGTCAGAAAGATAGACTTTTCAACAAATGGTGCTAGAAAAGTGGACATTCACATACAAAAAAAAAAAAAAAAAACAAAAACAAAAACAAAAGCAAAGCAAAACAAAAAATAAAAAAAAAAGAAAACCCTGCCCCAAAACCCCCAAACAGAATCTAGACACAGGTCTTACAGTGTTCAAAAAATTAACTTAAAATGGTTCATAGAGCTAAAGGTTAAAATACAGAACTACAAAACTAGAAGATGGCATAGGAGATAATCTAGGTGACTTTGGGTAAGATGGTGATTTTTTGTTACAACACTAAAGGCACAAGCTAGGAAAGAAATAATTGATGAGTTGAACTTCATTAAAATTAAAAGCTCTGTGAACTACAATGTCAAGAGAATGAAAAGATAAACCACAGATTGAAAGAAAATATTTGCAAAAACATATCAGATGAAGGGCTGTTATTCAAAATATACTATAAAAAGCCCTCTCAAAATCAATAAGAAAATAACCAGGCTGATTTTAAAATTGCAAAAGTATATAAAGAGACACCACACCAAAGATCATATAAGGTGGTGAATCAGCCTATGAAAATGTGTTTGACATAATAGGACATGAGGAAATTGCAACTTCAAAGAATACCATACAACTACACACCTATTAGAATGGCTCAAATCCAGAACATTAACACTAAATGCTGTAAAGAATGTGGAGCAATAGATACTCTCATTCATTGCTGGTGGGAGTTCAAAATGGTACAGCCACTTAGGTTTTGTTTCTTATAGAACTAAATATACTCTTGCCAGAGGATACAGCAATTACTGCCGTTTGCATTTACCTAAGTAACTCAAAAACTTGCACACAGGTGTATATAGCAGCTTTATTAATAATTGCCCAAATTCGGAAGCCACAAAGATGCCCTTCAGTAGGTGAATAGGTAAATAAACTATGGTATATAGTGAAATGCTATTAAGTGCTAAAAACAAATGAACTATCAAGCCATGAAAAGATATTGAGGAACCTTAAATGCATGTTACTAAATGAAAGAAGCCAGTCTAAAAGGCAATATACTATATGGTGGCATTCTGGAAAAGGCAAAACTATGAGACAGTAAAAAGATCAGTGGCTGCCAGGGTTGAGGATGGCAGGAGGCAGGGGGATACCGAGATGGAACACAGGATTTTCAGGACAGTGAAACTATTTTCTGTGATACTACAATTGCGGATATATGTCATTATACATTTGTCAAAATCCACATAATGTAAAACAAGATTTAACCTGAATGTAAACCATGTACCTTAGGATATACTTATGTGTTAAATAGGTTAATTGATTGTAACCAAGATACCATTTTTTTTTGTTGTTTTTTTTTTTTTTTTTTTTTTTTTTTTTTTTTTTATTTTGGTATATTATGGGGGTACAGATTTTAAGGTTTCAATAAATGCCCATTCCCCCCCTCCCCCCAAAAGTCTGAGTCTCCATCATGACCATCCCCCAGATGGTGCACATCTCACTCACTATGTATGTATATACCCGCCCCCCTCCCCCCTCCCACCTGCCCAATACCCTATTACTGTAGCACCTATGTGTCTACTTAGGTGCTACTCAGTTAATACCAGTTTGCTGGAGAATATATCTGGTGCTTGTTTTTCCATTCTTGGGATACTTCACTTAGTAGTATGGGTTCCAGCTCTAACCAGGAAAATATAAGGTGTGCTATATCACCATTGTTTCTTAGAGCTGAATAGTACTCCATGGTGGACATATACCACATTTTATTAATCCATTCTTTGATTGATGGGCACTTGGGCTGTTTCCACAGCCTTGCAATTATGAATTGTGCTGCTATAAACATTCGAGTACAGGTGTCTTTTTTGTAGAGTGTCACTGGATCATTTGGGTAGATGCCCAGCAATGGGATTGCTGGATCAAATGGTAGATTCACTTGTATCGCTTTAAGGTATCTCCATATTGCTTTCCACAGAGGTTGAACTAGTTTGCAGTCCCACCAGCAGTGTAGGAGTGTTCCTCTCTCTCCGCAACCACGCCAGCATTTATTGTTTGGAGATTTTTTGATAAAGGCCATTCTCACTGGGGTTAAGTGATATCTCATTGTGGTTTTGATTTGCATTTCCCTGATGATTAGAGATGTTGAGCATTTCTTCATATGTTTGTTGGCCATTCTTCTGTCTTCTTTAGAAAAATTTCTGTTCAAGTCCTTTGCCCACTTTTTAATGGGGTTATTTGATTTTTTCTTCCTAATTTTCGTGAGTTCTAAGTATATAATATGCCAGATATCAAACTATACTACAAAGCTGTAGTAATTAAAACAATATGGTATTGGCACAAGAACAGGAATATTGACCAGTGGAACAGATGTGAGAATCCTGATATAAAACCATCCTCATATAGCCATCTCATCTTTGACAAAGCAGACAAAAACATACGCTGGGGAAAAGAATCCCTCTTCAATAAATGGTGCTGGGAAAACTGGATAGCCACCTGTAGAAGGCTGAAACAGGACCCACACCTTTCACCTCTCACAAAAACCAACTCACGCTGGATAACAGACTTAAACCTAAGATATGAAACTATTAGAACTCTAGAAGAAAAAGTTGGAAACACTCTCCTAGACATCGGCCTGGGCAAAGAGTTTATGAAGAAGTCCCCAAAGGCAATCACAGCAGCAACAAAAATAAATAAATGGGACATGATCAAACTACAAAGCTTCTGCACAGCCAAAGAAATAGTCATGAAAGTAAACAGACAGCCTACAGAATGGGAGAAAATTTTTGCATCCTATGCATCCGATAAGGGACTGATAACTAGAAGATACCATTTTTGTGTAAGATAGCGATAGTGCGAGAGGCTATGGGTGTTTGGGAGCAGGGGGTACATAGTAACTCTGCACTGTCTGCCTGAACCTAAAATTGCTCTAAAAAATAACGTCTGTAAATAAAACTGAATATACTTGTCAGAAATAAGAAAATCGGATTCTCTTGAGTCAAGCAGGCCTCATTTATTTTTCAGAGACATGGTCTCACTGTGCTGTCCAGGCTGACCTGCAACTTCTGGGCTCAAGTGATCCTCCCACCTCAGCCTCCTGAGTGGAGCCACCATGCCCAGCTCATGCCTCATTTTTGTCTAGTTATTCTATAATTTTATAATTCACAAGCTATGTTAGAATTTTTCATCATATTACATTTTAACATGGTTCTACTTCACTATATAGTATTTTATTCCACTTTATGTTTCATAATATAATGTAATCACGAATATATTACCAATGTAGTAATTAGCTTAGAGTTATGTTTTTTATTTCATTTTCAAAGGAGGAAGGATGACTAATGTTATTTCTGGCACTGCAGTGTATACTTGTAGGTCTTAAGAATAATTATAGTAGTTAGTCTATGTTAAATTTAAATTATGTGTTGGAGATAAAACACATAAACTATCTGGCAGTGTGCCTAATTTTCCTATTTGATCTGCTACGTGTCTATTAATCTCGTGCCCTTTTTACAGTTGGATATACCAAGGATTATAAAAGTTAATTCAATGTTATATCTAGCAAGAGGCAAAACATGATTCAAACACAGATCTCGTGGGTTCCTAAGTCCAAGTGCTTCACACTAATCCAACCTGCCTCTATTTTCATATTTGATTGTGATCAAACTAGAACGCGGTTAAAGAGAAATGCAGTGGAACCCTTCTGAGTAAGACTTATGTGGTCCTGTTCTTGTGCCCCATTCACGTTCTCATTTTCCCCCTGAGGTTTCTGAAAGTTCGCAGTAGCTCTTGCTTTGAAGAGCTCTGTAAGCCAGGTGGATGCTGAGGCCCACAAGTCCACAAGCCTGGCAGGAGCAACAAGCACCACCTGTGGTCCTGGCTGACGCAGGGGGGAGCTTGCCAGAGGCCCACTGCCTGCCAGCCAGGGCTTCTCTGCTGGTCCGCATCTTCACTCCTGTTGCCGTGTCAACGGAGGCTTCACTTCCAGCCAAGATGTCGTAGCAGGGATAGGATGTACCATTTCCCCTAAAACAATTTTTAAAAAGGGAGAAATTTATAGAACAAGGTTTTTCACAAAGCATGAACAAAGATTGATCCCTCATACACAGGGAAAAAATGAGGTGAAACCTAAAATTTGCTCCAATTTACTGCCATAGGGCTTCCAAGCCACAGCCTAGAGAGAGGAAATGTGGGCAGAATGAGGCAGATCTGAGAGTCTATGGAGGCCAAGGTGTCTAAAGTTGCAGAACAGAAAGGCAAGAGAACTTCAGAGAGAGGTAAATCCAGCGTACTAAGGAGCAAACACAGGCGAGGAAACTACTCAGAGCTGGAGCCTAGACCAGTGCCTGCCCTGGTCCCGCCTAACATATAATGAAAGCAAGACCAGATTCTCCCAGTGTCCAGAGAACCTGAAAAGGTAACGTTGACCCTGGGGAAGACTGCAGAAGAAACATATTTGGGTAAAAATCAGAAATTTAGTATTAAATATACTCAGTTTTCAATAGGTATATAGCTAAATGGAGTTCTCAAGAAGGCAATCTGATGCCTGATGGGGGAGTTGAGTGGAGAGGTGTGAACTCAGCTTTCATTTCAAGTGTGGGTTCTGGAGAAATTCTCCCAGGCCCTTTTAGCTAAAGCCCCTCTTCTCCACGAATTTCTGGCACAATTTTCTTTTTGTTTCCATTATGCTCGCTAGTTAATCTTGTCAGTTCTATTTTGTATTTGTTTGTTGGTTTTCTCTCTCTCCAACTGGGATGTGAACCCCATGAGGTAGGGTCTGTTTCAAAAGATCTTATGTCATGGCCTGGAACAGTGCTTGCTCCAGAGTGGGTGCACTGTTGATAGGAATGCAGATTAGTGCAGCCACATGGGCGACAGCCCGGAGCTCCCTAGATTAACGAGAGAACTACCATTGGAGAACTAAAACTGAAATCCTAAATTCCCCCGATCACTAAACAGAACCCTCTTGACCAAGGGGACCCCAGAGAAACCTTAAAAACGGATTTCCTGGCCACAATGGGGGTGGGAGTTCACCTCATTATACTTCCTTTCCATTTGTGCTTTAGATGCAACAAGTGTCTACCATTAATATTAAAATAGATATCATAAGACTGACAGAATGGGCTTTTTGTGGCAAAAAGACACCAGATTATAAACAAAAATCCAAGGCCACGCCACAGAAGGGTTAAGGCATGCACCCCTACACTTAGAGAATAAATTATGTTCTAACTGCCTTGACTGATCCCTGCTCTACAATCCGCAACTACGACTTCTGAATGGACAAGAGAATGATTTCAGAAACTTTTCCTGATAAGAGAGCATGACCATGGACTGGACCTGGCCAGTTTACAGAGGCTGCACTGTGTGCCTTCCTGTCCCTGCTTCACCTTTTGACACAGAGGGCCCAACTGTCATATATTTAAATGTTAGTGATAGGGATAAGACCACTGGAACTTAGGGACCCCATTTCTGAGGCTGTGGGAGGAGAGGGGGTGAAGGAATGCTGCTTGAGCAGGGGCCAGAGATAAGGGCAGAAGTTAACTGCCTTCTTGGGGGACAGTCCAGCTACTGGGGAGTACAGCAAAGCAGACTCCCACCTCAAAGCCGGAGGAGCCTCATGCCTAAAAAGCTGCGGAGCATCTTGACGTGAAAGCCACCCACGGCTGCAGAGCAAGATTGCAAAATGTCAGCCCGGGAGAAGAGACATCAGGCTCAAATTCTTAGAACGCCAGGCTAAGTTCCTTCCCTCCCCTTTTTCAGTAGAACACCTCAGTTAATGGGAAGCTAACCTCCCAGTAAGAAGTACTAATCTCTCTGTTCCTCAACCGGATGGGCCACAGCTGCTGAGTTCAGAGATACTATCTATACATACCTTAAGGCATAGTTGTGCTTAGTAATGAGTTATATGTTCCTACTTCTATAGAAAAAAGAGTAATTAGCTAAGAAATCTTGTGACTTTTGGGGAGCCTTGAAACTTCTACACATTGCAACCCACGAGCTTGTCATGTGAAAGCATTGTAATCCATAGCATGAAAAAGAGAATAAAAGCGGGTGCTGGACTTCAATCAGTACCACCTGGCTCACAGGAATTCTGGTGGTCCCTGACTTCCCCTCACCCTTTCATCTTACTTTTTGTGTCCAGGTCTTTGTCTCTCCCATCTCTTGCAATGCACACTGCCCCGGGGACCCAGTTATATCTGGGGCATCGTGAACCCCCAATAGTTAGGTCTCTTCCCAAAGTGAATATGGGTTATATGTAACATGCATGTTTACTTAGTATGCATACATTAGTAACCCTTCATGAATATTCACAAATCCCCCTATCACTTGTTGAATATGTATACTTTCCCAACCCTTTTAGCATAAATCTGTTTCGCCTTCCCCTTCGCCTGCCTTTCGTTTTCAGGCAGAGGTTGTACTTTCCAGCCTGGCAGGACAGCAGCCTGAAGGTTATAACCCTTTATAAGAAGTGAAATCTCCTTTCCACATGTATAGAGCTTGTGATATTTCAGTTGACATATACCGCCCAGCAATTCCTGTTCTTAGTATATACCCAAAATAAACTATTATAAATCACCACCTCATAAAGATGTCTGCATTTCCATGTTCATTGCAGCATTATTCATAATAACCAAATACAGAACCAAAGTGCCCACTGATGGCTGAATGGATTAAGAAATTGGTGTGTGTGTGTTTGTGTGTGGTGGAATATTATTCAGCCTTGAAAAATAAGGAGACCCTGCCATTTGCCACAACATGGATAAACCCAGAGGACATTATGCCAGATGAAATAAGCCAGAAGGAAAAACACTGTGTAATCTCAGATGTGGAATCTTTTAATAAAAAGATATGAAAAAAATGTAAAATATAAAGAGCAGAGAATAAAACAGTGATTATGGGGAGCAGGTACATTTCCCTCCTCTCAGAAGCTGCCCAGCTGTGTATTTCTTTTGGATACCGGCTTGGTATTTACCTTTCTTTTCTTTCTACTTGGGGGATTTATTTCCCAGTTCCAGTAAGTATAGATGTTCTCCTATTTTGTTTTTAATTATTATCAATTTTGTGGGCTGAGTTGCCATGGTAACAACAGGAGACTTTATCAGGGGGAAGGAACGATAGATTTGTTTCTGTGCTGTTGTCAATACACTGAGCGCGGAATGTGCCCTGGAATAACGAAGCAGCTGTTCAACAGGTGATGGCCCCGGGCCTATTCTGCCTGGTGCATTTCACCCTAGCAAGATGTAGAGAGTGATTAGGAACAGCCTTCCCTGCATTGCGAGACACCCTCAGAATGGTGCCTACCACACCTCAAAGCAGAGACAGTCCTTTGATAAACAATCTCCCATGTTTGCCTGCGGTCGCCGACCCAGGTGCCCGGACGGGGAGTTTCCGCATCACCGGCCGCAAGCACAGGCCGCGCCGCACCCTCGTCCGGGTCCCCTGCGCAGCGCTGCGGGCGCCCAGGCACCTGTGGGGTGGCGAGCATCGCTTACCATTCTTGCTTCGCTCACTTACTCTCTGGTTCAACACACCTCTAGCGAGTGCCGGCATGTGACTGACACGGCCCTGTGTTCGGGGAACAGGCGCTCAGGCCCAGGCCCCGCCTGGAAGCTGCGGTCCCCGGAGTCCCCAGGAGTCAGACGCGGGAGTGGCGGCGGGTTTGCTCCTCCGTCTGGGGGTCTCAGCGCTCCGGGGCTACACGTGACAGTCGCGTGGGCAGGAAGGAGACCGGCGCCCCGGAGCGCGGCCCCACCCCGAGTGCAGAGACGGGGACCACCGCACACAGCCCGCAGGGCCCGGGGACCAGCCTGCCTCGGCCTTCCTGTCGCTGAACCTCACTCAGGTCTCCAACTTTGATAATTGTCGCCAAGCTGTGGGCTCTGCAGGGTCAGTCCGTCCCTCCGGCCCCGGTCTGCCAGGCTCCCCGGCACCTGCGGGCCCTGCCCCACAGGGCCGCTCTGCAGGGCTGTGCTGGGGTCTGCTTTGCTTCTCTATCGGTGCCTGTCTTGTTTTTCTCGTTTCCACATTTTCCCAGTGCTGACAGAGAGTCATTGCATTTTATTTTCCATAATTAGTCCCCCTGAGGCATTTCTTCCTATTCCCTTTTCCCAGTTTATTTCTCTGCTGCTCTGCCGTTACACAGCAATGTCACCCAGGCAGGCAGAGCTGGGTGTGGTCGGCACAAAGACAGAAGCAGGCTCGGGACCACACGACGTGGGAGAAGCACTCACCCCAGGCTGGGGCCGTGGCCGGGCGGGACCAGGAAGGGCGCAGTTGTAGCTGCTGGAAGTTTGGGGGAGCATGCCAGCTGCCTGCACGCGGTATGAAGCCGAGGGCCTGGCCCTGTGGTCCCGGGGGGCTGGCGGACCACACCAGGCCGCGTCAGATGGCCCAGAGCCTGCGTGTCAGGCTAAAGAGCCATCCCTCTGAGGTTTGGTGCAAAGTTGCTCTCTGACTTCTAATACAAAAAAATAGACTTTTTCTGTTGAAGGAAATTTTATACCAATAGGGCTAAATCCATTAGAAAATTGTACCAGTGTTTACTCTTTCAGATTGGTTGAATACTTTTCGATAATTTTCAATTGCAACAGGTGTTGCTCTCTTATAAGTTTGTGTGCTCATTGGAGAAAGCAGTGGAAGCCATGTGACAGACAAAACCCAAGTCTCAGTGGTTTAGCAACGTTTCCTGCCCATGTCCCGGTTCTCTGCAGATGAGCAGATTTTCTCTGACCTGTAGCTCTGACGTCTGGAACTGGTGGCCTTGGACGTCAGCAGGAAAGGTGAAGAGGACCCCAAGGAAGATCAAAAGGGCCACCCCCTCACCTAACAGCATAAGAAACTAAGGCAGGAGCTGTATGATGTGCTCTATGCTTCCAAAGACTGTATTCTGAGATAAGGTTACTTCTAAATATTAACTCTAATTATTATTTACTAATTTAACAAAACTAAAGTAGCATAACTCCTTCACTGTTTAGAAATTAAGTCCTTGGTTACAAGTCATTTGTCCTCAAATCTTATTAACCAATTTATGATGTTTTGAAATCCTCTATTCCAGACCATGAATGTCTTTCCAGAATATTCTGGCTGCTTCATGGAGGGACAGATGACCTACCTGCACAACACTGATGGAGAGAAAGTGCTTCCTGTGCCCCATAAAGGGCGCTAACAGATTTTCTTCCTAATATCTAATATGTGTCTGCTTCCTGGCCTACGCCTTCCTCTCCCGTAGTTGAATGATGCCTTGCGGGTCTCAGATGAGAACCCTCCCCTGGGCTTTGCCCATTACATCAACCTCCCTGCAAACAGGTGCCCCTCATAGCCAGTGAGTGCTGTAAATAACATCCTAAAAGTCCCACAAATCAATTTATCTTACCTGAGTCACCATCTCTCCAGCCACACAGTCTACCTATCTGAATTGAGAATGCCCTGCCCCCCTCCCTCTTCCTCATTCCTACTTCTAAAGCACTGCTTCTAGGTCACCATACGTTTTTTCTTTATTCTTTTTTGAGACAGAGTCTCACTTTGTTGCCCAGGCTAGAGTGAGTGCCATGGTGTCAGCCTAGCTCACAGCAACCTCAAACTCCTGGGCTCAAGCGATCCTCCTGCCTCAGCCTCCGGAGTAGCTGGGACTACAGGCATGCACCACCATGCCCAGCTAATTTTTTCTATATATTTTAGTTGGCCAATTAATTTCTTTCTACTTATAGTAGAGATGGGGTCTTGCTCTTGCTCAGACTGGTTTCAAACTCCTGCCCTCGAGCAATCTGCCTGCCTCGGCCTCCCAGAGTGCTAGGATTACAGGTGTGAGCCACCGCGCCTGGCCTGTTTTTTCAATTAGTTCCATTTTCTCCATTTCCACTGACATTGTCAAATATATATATATTTGTATATATATATGTGTGTGTGTGTGTGTGTGTGTATGTATACACACAGAGTATACACATAGCAATTAGAGTTCTTGCTAATTGCTGCTAGACACTAATCTGAAGGTAAATCATGGTGCTCCCCTGCCTTAATCTCATTCATGCCTGTGCATTGGCAACTTCCAGAGTTCTTATGAAGGCCTTTCATATTCTTGTGTGTACCAATACTTGTTGTGTGTGTGTGTGTTTACCATTTCTCTGGCAGGTCTATGGAAGACGAAATGTGGAATGTATGTTTCTGAACAATAAAATGTTGAAAATTAAGAAAATATATCACAATAGAATTGAGTCCCAACAAAGAATTTCTATGAGTAAATTGAGAAGTGATGAGAATGAATTTATAAAGGTTGATTGCCTATCTACCCATCTACCTGACCCTAACTCACAAGCTGTGTTAACATCTAGAGAACACTCTCAACCTGGTAGGAATGCCCATCCGTGTGGCTTTGTTTTCCTTGGTTGCTGCCACAGGTGTTGTGTAAAACATCCCTTCACAATTTTGTAGCAGTTCCTTTAATGACATCATGTGTGTGTTTACCATTTCTCTGGCAGGTCCATGGAAGACGAAATGTGGAATGTATGTTTCTGAACAATAAAATGTTGAAAATTAAGAAAATATGTCACAATAGAATTGAATCCCAACAAAGAATCTCTATGAGTAAGTTATTATTAGTTAGCTTTATTGTTAGTTAGCTTTATTGTTAGTTAGCTTTATTGTTAGTTAGCTTTAAAAAACCCATTCAGTTGAAAACCCTAATCTTAGGTTGTGCCCAGAGTTTCCAGCAAGGCTGGCCAGGCTGGGGCGTCCAGGGACCTAAAGTGAAGAAGGGGCTGCTCCGCTCAGTCATTCCTTTCCTCATTCCAGCAAACATGAGTGAGTGGAGAGAAGGCACGTAGGTCCTTTAGGGAACACATCCGTGCCACACTCCTTTGCAGAGCTTAACTCCTCTGGTGTTTCTAGGAAGAAATGGCAGAGAAAGTGTAAATGCTTCCTAGCTTTATTGCCGTGCACTGTGCTCTGTCTGTGGTTGTGCTGGCTGTCTAGCCTATCTTGTCTGCGCATGCACACACTCTGCTTGGCAGGGTCCAAGTTCTGTGTTGCTCTCATGGGGTGCTCAAGTGAGCTCTTTTATGGGCCTTCCCATTGCATGCTTCGTTAGTGCGGTGTATCTGGCACGGCCAGACCTCTTCCTCCCAACCCAGCACTGAACCGTGGATAGGACAGCCCACAGCCTTTGTAACTGGGGTCCTCTCCAAGGGGCCAAGCCACTTAGGGGAGCCATGCAAGATTCTCCATGCCCAGGTACCTTCTTCAGTGCTGTCTGGCTCACAGGAAACTCCAGCATCCTTGCCACTGAGGCCTCTTTCTCTTGCTGCCCAAACATCCCTCCTCCATTTGGGTATCTCAGGGCAGATTAGGAAATCTATTTAAGTTTCTAACTGGCTAGGATAAAAGACACCAGACTCCCTATTTTGCAAGTACCTCAATCTTTACTAGGGAGAGCGTAGGTGAGGGGATATGAAACAACAGCAGCGACCTTTTTGTCAGGGTTGCCATATAGGCAGGCCTTAGATGTATCTTTTGCATTAAGCATTTGGGTCTTTTTTTTTTTTTTTTTTTTTTTTTTTGAGACAGAGTCTCACTTTGTTGTCCAGGCTAGAGTGAGTGCCGTGGCGTCAGCCTAGCTCACAGCAACCTCAAACTCCTGGGCTCAAGCGATCCTCCTGCCTCAGCCTCCCGAGTAGCTGGGACTACAGGCATGCGCCACCATGCCCGGCTAATTTTTATATATATATATCAGTTGGCCAATTAATTTCTTTTCTATTTATAGTAGAGACGGGGTCTCGCTCTTGCTCAGGCTGGTTTTGAACTCCTGACCTTGAGCAATCCGCCCGACTCGGCCTCCCAAGAGCTAGGATTACAGGCGTGAGCCACAGCGCCCGGCCGCATTTGGGTCTTTTAAAGTGCAATTTGATAATCTCTGTCTTCTATAGGTGAATTATTTGGTATATGTTTATTGTCAGTAGTAATATTTGGACTCATTCCTCCTACTACCTTTTTATACCAATTAATTTATACTTTTAAAATTCTTTTTTGACTAATTTTAATTCTTCCATTTTTACATGTTTATTTTCAAATTTCATTTTTTCCACTTTACTGGTATATACATTTTATGCTTGATTTTAATTATTTTTTATTATTTATTTTAAGTTTTTTAAACTACACGTAGATATGTCTAGAATTAATAGATATCTGAACCTCCCATCTCAACAATAAGATGGGCTTAAGAAATATCAACGGCTCATTTTTCTTCACACATCTCAACTTACATGCTGTTTTAGTCTAGTATTTTAATTCTATCTTTTTTAGTTATAAAAACAAGATATTTTATTTTTTCATTATTTTATGCAGACAATTCTAGTTTATATTTACCAATACATTTACTGACATTTTGCTCTACTTTTCTTCTAGGGTCATTTTCCTTCTTTTTAAAATATAGCCTTAAGAAACAATGGTGAGAGTAAAGACCGATTCTAGCAGAAACTAGAGGAAAGAAGCAAGAAGACGAGCATACAGCGGACAAGGGCCGGAAGGAGGGGTACCTGAGACCCCGGGAGACTCCACGGGAGGAGGCTGCGGAGGAGAACTGGAGGCTGAGACCACTGGAGCAGCCCGGAGACCAGCGGCAAGGGTAGGTGGATTCGCTGTTTCCCCTCCCCTGCATTCGGGACTGCTGGTGGGCTCCCCAGCAGGTGGAGAGACCTGCGGACACCAGCCCAGAGACTGCCGCCGCCTGCCAACGGTGAGCCTGTAGCAGACGTGGCACCAGGTTCCCAACTTCCTCCGGGCACCTCCGTGTGCACGGACCCGAGCCGCGCGGCAGGCGCCATATTGCCTCCTCCCCCCCTCCGCCGACCCTACCCGCGGCTGCCCAGAGAGACAATACAGCCACCAGCCGGAGGCACCTCCAGGGAACCGGACCTTCCCGTTTGGGACCCCGCCCGCCCTCCCAGGTGCTGCTGGCACCTTGTTCCCAGGAAAACGGTGCCGACTCAGAGGCTGAGAGACATAGACCCAGGTTGGGCTCCCTGTGGGTGAATTAGGACCGGAAATCCTCTCCCTGGTGGGAATACAGTTTGAACTCTGGGACCCAGAGGTCGGACCTGCAGACCAGATCCCCTGCACCCAGGGCTAGCATTGCCCGGGGCACAGAAGGGTTATACGTGAACAGCCTACTGAGGTATGTGTGCCTCCAGGGGCGGATTGGCATCCTAGAGGGCAACCCTCCTCCCAGGAGGAGGCCGTGCGCCCAACCCAGGTGGTGTTCCTGTGCAGGGAACCTCCCCGCCGGCACCACAGTCCGGGGAGGCCTGGTGGCATGTGGTCTGGCCTGCTGGCAGAGGCCCAGGAGTAGCTGCAGAGTTGGGGAGGGTGGAAAGAAGCGAGGCCTGCTGCAGACTGCGGGTCTCAGACAGCCCCACCCCCACACCCAGACTTTCTGGCTGAGCGGGACCATTCCAGCCCCGCCCTGACAGCTTTCCCTGGAAGCTGAGTACAGAACTTTGACCCCTGCTAATGGCCTGAGGGCAGGCTTATCCAACCCAGCTCCGCCCAGAACGAGAGCTGATAACAGGACTCAAAATCAACACCATAGCCTGTTCCTCCAAGCAAACGCCACCTACTGACAGGGACAGCATCTTGCACAGCCTTGCCACGGCATCCACTGACTCAATATACAGGGAGTGGTCCAATTTCACCCACAGGCACCACCTAACGCCTCAGAAACTAAACAAGGTGTGTGAATACTCAAACAATAACCTAAGGAAAGAAACAACAACTGATCGACATGGGAAGAAATCAGCGAAAGAACTCAGGAAATATGAAGAACCAAACGGAAAACACACCCCCAAGGAGGAGCACCAGCCCCCTAGAAACGGACACCGACCAAAATCAGGCAACCAATATGACAGAAAAGGAATTTCTTATGTGGATCATAAGAACACTCACCCAGCTGCAACAACAACTCAATAACCAACACCAAGAAAACACAAAAAACCTCCAAGAAATGGAACAAAGGTTCAACAAAGAGATTGACACAGTGAAGAAAACTTTAACCGAAGTCCTGGAGATGAAGAATCAACTCAGAGAACTACAAAATACTGTGGAAAGTCTCAAGAACAGGGTAGATCAAGCAGAAGAAAGAATCTCAGAGCTTGAAGATAACACATTCCAATTAAATAAATCAGTCACAGAAATACAGCAGAGAAACAAGAGAAAAGACCAAAGCCTACAAGAGCTGTGGGATTATGTGAAAAAACCTAACGTGAGGGTCATAGGTTTAGCCGAAGGGGAGGAAGACAACACTCAAGGGCTGGACAAGCTTTTTGAAGATATAATAGAGGAAAATTTCCCAGGCCTTGCTCAAAATCTCGATATACAAGTTCAAGAAGCCCAGAGGACCCCAGGGAGATTCAATGCAAACAGGAAGACGTCACATCATGCAGTCATCAGACTGACCAAAGTATCAACTAAAGAGGCCCTTCTAAGAGCTGTAAGACAAAAGAAGCAAGTGACATACAAGGGAAAGCCAATTCGAATAACATCAGACTTCTCTAATGAGACTTTACAAGCAAGGAGAGACTGGGGCCCCATTCTCACTCTTTTGAAACAAAACAATGCCCAGCCTAGAATATTATTCCCTGCAAAACTAAGCTTCATATATGAAGGAGAAATAAAAACATTCTCAGACAAGCAAAGGCTCAGAGAATTCACCAAGACAAGACCAGCCCTACAAGAAATACTTAAAACAGCGTTATGCACGGAACATCATAATAATAATCCCCGGATATAAAAACAACCAAAACCCAAAGATATTAAAGGCCAGATATTACAATGGCTCAAGACAGAAATCATAGCAACAACATCCAACCCAACAGAATGATCAGTAATCTACCTTACCTATCAGTTCTCTCAATAAATGTGAATGGCTCAAACTCTCCACTCAAGAGACATAGGCTGGCTGAATGGATAAGAAAATACAGGCCAAGTATATGCTGTCTTCAGGAAACACATTTAACCTGCAAGGATGCACATAGACTAAAAATAAAAGGGTGGAGATCAATATTCCAAGCAAATAGAAGCCAAAAGAAGGCTGGTGTGGCAGTTCTAATTTCAGACGATTTAGTTTTTAAACCAACAAAAGTAGTAAAAGACAAAGAGGGTCATTATATAATGGTGAAGGGCACAGTCCAACAAGAAGAGATAACAATTTTAAATATATATGCACCCAACTTAGGTGCACCCAGATTCATAAAGCAAACCTTACTGGAGCTAAGCAAATGGATTAATAGCAACTCCATAATCGCCGGGGATTTCAACACCCCACTGACGGCACGAGACAGATCCTCCAAACAGAAAATTAATAAAGAAATAATGGACTTAAACAAAACTCTAGAACAATTGGGTCTGACAGACATCTACAGAACATTCTACCCAAAATCCACTGAATATACGTTCTTCTCATCAGCTCACGGGACATTCTCTAAGATTGACCATATCCTAGGACACAAAGAAAATCTCAAGAAATTTAAAAAAATAGAAATCATACCATGTACCTTCTCAGATCACAGTGGAATAAAACTAGAAATCAATCCTAACAGAAACTCACATTTCTACACAAAAACGTGGAAATTAAACAACCTCCTACTAAATTATTACTTCGTAAATGAAGAAATCAAGACGGAAATAAAAAACTTCTATGAAGAAAACGACAATGGAGAGACAAGTTATCAACTCCTCTGGGACACAGCTAAAGCAGTTCTGAGAGGAAAGTTTATCTCCATAAATGCCTATAACCAAAAGGCAAGAAGATCACAAATAGACAATCTAATGAAACGACTCAAAGAGCTGGAAAAAGAAGAACAGACCAACCCCAAACCCAGCAGAAGAAGTGAAATCAACAAGATCAAATCAGAACTAAACGAAATTGAAAACAGGAAGGCTATTCAGGAGATTAATAAAACAAAAAGTTGGTTCTTTGAAAAAATAAACAAGATTGACACACCATTGGCTAAGCTAACGAAAAGCAGAAAAGAGAAATCTCTAATAAGCTCCATCAGGAATAAAAAAGGAGATATCACAACTGATCCCAAAGAGATACAAGATACAATTTATGAATACTATAAAAATCTTTATGCACACAAACTGGAAAATGTGGAGGAAATGGACAAATTTCTAGAAACACACAGCCTCCCTAGGCTCAACCAGGAAGAAATAGATTCCCTGAACAGACCAATCTCAACAGCTGAAATAGAAACAGCAATTAAAAATCTCCCTAAAAAGAAAAGTCCCAGTCCAGATGGCTTCACACCTGAATTTTACCATACTTACAAAGAAGAACTAGTACCTATCTTGCAGAAACTATTCCACAACATCGAGAAGAACGGAAACCTCCCCGACACCTTTTATGAAGCGAATATTACTCTGATACCAAAACCAGGAAAGGATGCAACAAAAAAAGAAAACTACAGACCAATATCCCTAATGAATATAGATGCAAAAATTTTCAACAAAATCTTAGCTAACCGAATCCAGACACTTATCAAAAAAATAATCCACCACGACCAAGTGGGCTTCATCCCAGGGATGCAGGGATGGTTCAACATACGTAAATCTATAAATTCAATTCACCACATAAACAGAAGCAAAAACAAAGACCACATGATTCTTTCAATAGATGCAGAAAAAGCTTTTGACAAAATTCAACACCCTTTCATGATACGAACACTTAAGAAAATAGGCATAGAAGGGACATACCTAAAAATGATACAAGCCATATATGACAGACCCGTAGCCAACATCATACTGAATGGGGAAAGATTAAAATCATTCCCACTTAGAACTGGAACCAGACAAGGCTGCCCACTATCTCCACTTCTGTGCAACATAGTGCTGGAAGTCTTGGCTACAGCAATCAGACAGGAAAATGGAATCAAAGGTATCCAAATAGGGGCAGAAGAGATCAAACTTTCACTGTTTGCTGATGATATGATATTGTATCTAGAAAACCCCAAGGATTCAACCAAGAAACTCCTGGAACTGATCAATGAATTTAGTAAAGTCTCAGGATACAAAATTAATACACAGAAATCAGAGGCATTCATATACGCCAACAACAATCTAATTGAGAACCAAATCAAAGACTCAATTCCCTTCACAATAGCAACAAAGAAATTAAAGTACCTAGGAATATATTTAACCAAAGAGGTAAAAGACCTCTACAGGGAGAACTATGAAACACTGAGGAAGGAAATAGCAGAGGATGTAAACAGATGGAAATCCATACCATGCTCGTGGATCGGCAGACTCAATATCATCAAAATGTCTATACTACCCAAACTGATCTACAGATTCAATGCAATACCTATTAAAATCCCATCAGCATTCTTCACAGATATAGAAAAAATAATTTTACGCTTCGTATGGAACCAAAGAAGACCCCGAATATCAAGAGCAATTCTAGGCAACAAAAACAAAATGGGAGGCATTAATATGCCAGATATCAAACTATACTACAAAGCTGTAGTAATTAAAACAATATGGTATTGGCACAAAAACAGGAATATTGACCAGTGGAACAGATGTGAGAATCCTGATATAAAACCATCCTCATATAGCCATCTCATCTTTGACAAAGCAGACAAAAACATACGCTGGGGAAAAGAATCCCTCTTCAATAAATGGTGCTGGGAAAACTGGATAGCCACCTGTAGAACGCTAAAACAGGACCCACACCTTTCACCTCTCACAAAAACCAACTCACGCTGGATAACAGACTTAAACCTAAGATATGAAACTATTAGAACTCTAGAGGAAGAAGTTGGAAACACTCTCCTAGACATCGGCCTGGGCAAAGAGTTTATGAAGAAGTCCCCAAAGGCAATCACAGCAGCAACAAAAATAAATAAATGGGACATGATCAAACTACAAAGCTTCTGCACAGCCAAAGAAATAGTCATGAAAGTAAACAGACAACCTACAGAATGGGAGAAAATTTTTGCATCCTATGCATCCGATAAGGGACTGATAACTAGAATATACTTAGAACTCACGAAAATTAGGAAGAAAAAATCAAATAACCCCATTAAAAAGTGGGCAAAGGACTTGAACAGAAATTTTTCTAAAGAAGACAGAAGAATGGCCAACAAACATATGAAGAAATGCTCAACATCTCTAATCATCAGGGAAATGCAAATCAAAACCACAATGAGATATCACTTAACCCCAGTGAGAATGGCCTTTATCAAAAAATCTCCAAACAATAAATGCTGGCGTGGTTGCGGAGAGAGAGGAACACTCCTACACTGCTGGTGGGACTGCAAACTAGTTCAACCTCTGTGGAAAGCAATATGGAGATACCTTAAAGCGATACAAGTGAATCTACCATTTGATCCAGCAATCCCATTGCTGGGCATCTACCCAAATGATCCAGTGACACTCTACAAAAAAGCACCTGCACTCGAATGTTTATAGCAGCACAATTCATAATTGCAAGGCTGTGGAAACAGCCCAAGTGCCCATCAATCAAAGAATGGATTAATAAAATGTGGTATATGTACACCATGGAGTACTATTCAGCTCTAAGAAACAATGGTGATATAGCACACCTTATATTTTCCTGGTTAGAGCTGGAACCCATACTACTAAGTGAAGTATCCCAAGAATGGAAAAACAAGCACCAGATATATTCTCCAGCAAACTGGTATTAACTGAGTAGCACCTAAGTGGACACATAGGTGCTACAGTAATAGGGTATTGTGCAGGGGGGAGGGGGGAGGGGGTGGGTATATACATACATAGTGAGTGAGATGTGCACCATCTGGGGGATGGTCATGATGGAGACTCAGACTTTTGGGGGGAGGGGGGAAATGGGCATTTATTGAAACCTTAAAATCTGTACCCCCATAATATGCCAAAATAAAAAAAATAATTAAAAAAAAAAAAGAAAAAAAAAAAGAAACAATGGTGATATAGCACCTCTTGTATTTTCCTTGATAGCACTGGAACCCATTCTACTAAGGGAAGTATCTCAAGAATGGAAAAGCAAGCACCACATGTACTCACCAGCAAATTGATATTAACGGATCAACACCTAACTGGACATATAGGAATAACATTTATCGGGTGTCGGGCAGGTGGGAGGGGGAGGAGGGGATGGGTATATACAAACATGATAAGTGAGATATGCAACATCTGGGGGATGATCACGCTTGAAGCTCAGACTTAAGGGGGGGCTTACAATATATGTAAGCTCTGACTTATATATATTGCATGGGCAATATATGTAACCTTAACATTTGTACCCCCATAATATGCTGAAACAAAAAAATTGAAAAAAAAATATATAGCCTTAAAATTCTTTAGCAAAATTTGACCCATGATGATTTGTTTCAGACGATGAATTTTTTTTGGTTTTTGATAACCTGGAATATATTTTACCTCCATTAATGAGAAGCAGTGTTTCTGCATACCCAGTTCAAAGAGGAGATTTAGTTTCTCTCAGCAGTTTGGGGACATAGTTCCCTGCTTTTTTGGCTTTGATTTTTGTGCCTGAGGAGCCATTCTACATATGACTCTACGCTTTTTATCCTAAGACTTTTTGTCTGTCTTTTTGTTATTGTCGTTGTTCTGGTTTGTGTGCTTTGTTGTGATGTGAAAAAGTATATTTCTTTCTATTTATCCTGATTGTTATAGGTTGTAATTCTGTGTTGGCAGATTCATGTCTTCATCCTTGTGGAAAATTCTCAGCTGCATTCTTTTCAAAAATCGTTTCTCTGATGTTGTCTCCCTGCTCTCTGCGGTTCTGGTTATCACATGTTGGACCTGCTCAACCTCTTTCATGGATTTTAATCTCTTACTGCAGAGGGTGTTTTCCAAAGATAGAGTAACATGGTTTTCTTATGACATCAACTCAAGTAGTAGATGCACCTGTGCTCTCTGCCTTTGAAACTGGAGGGATCCTTGAGACTGTCTCAAGCAACAGGGTGTAGCAGATGATTCTGTCTGGATTCCAAGGCTGGCTCATAATAATGTCACATTCTTCCGGAACACCTGCTCTTGGAGCCCAGCCCCACAGTATAAGGAACCCCAAATAAGCTCTCTCATGGGGTGCACAGGTAACCCCTCATGTGTAGAGGCCATAAGCAGTTGTTGTGGTTGACAGCCCAACTTAGGTCCAAGCTGATAACCAGGTGACCCACAGGACACGTGAGTGCAGATGCCACCCACTCAGCCAACAGCAGGAGCCACCCCCAGCTTTTGAAGCCCCTAACATCATTGATCAGAGAGAGACTTGCTTGTAGCTGTGCACTGAATGAAACACAGATCTCCAAAATCTGTGGGTATGATGAAATAATTATTGTTTTCAGCTGCTAAATTTTGGGGTGGGTTATTAATGATTCAATAAAATCTGGTATATTTTTGTTACATCTGTTACTGCGACTTTGCCTCACTATATTCTGCATAAGTTCCTCAATTCTATCCCCAAAGACACCAATTACTTCTTTAGCCTAAGCCTAATTGACATTAAATGTACCAATTGAGGTTTTATTACTAGTGATTGCATTTTTCATCTTCGAATGTTTTAGTTAGCTATCTTCCACATCTGCCTTTCCAGTTCCGATAGTATATTGCTGCATAATATTTAATTCTATCTTTTGTGTTTTTGATATTTTATACATAACACTTACCATTATGTTTATAATTTTAACATAGCTAAAGCCTTTGAGGTGTCATTTACCTTGAATTATTTCTATTGGCTGTCACTCATTGGTGACATGCTGTGTTTTGCCATTGGGGGTATAAATTTCCCCCTATTGATTAAACTTAATTATGGAAATGCTCAGGGCCTACACATTTAGGTCTCCAACTTTCACAGGTACTAAGCTTGGTTTCCTAATATCAGCCCTGGGGTTGGCATGTTTTCATGGAAATCCCAGGTTTTATAATATACATTTTCCCAACAGTGTTTTATTTTTCATTTGCTCTTTAGATATTTGCCTTACATCTTAAGCCCCACAGTATAATTAAAGTGCATGTATTTCAATTCTGCCATGTCACTAGAAATAGAAATGCAAGGAAATCATTACAGAAGTTGATATAGGTATAGTCATATATATATCTACTTAATACAAATCCTTTAAAAATAAGAGTTACTTATCTCGACTTATATCATTGCAACAAAGAACACATAGAAAGATTTCAAATGTGTTTGGCAATGGCAAATTAGAGTTCAGTTGTTTGTTCATTTGGATTAGTAAAGAATAGAAGTT
This sequence comes from Microcebus murinus, assembly GCF_040939455.1. Taxonomy (NCBI): domain Eukaryota; kingdom Metazoa; phylum Chordata; class Mammalia; order Primates; family Cheirogaleidae; genus Microcebus; species Microcebus murinus. The sequence goes on along the minus strand of NC_134114.1, from coordinate 6,372,429 downwards.
GTAATCAATAAAAAAGGTAGAAGGCTAAAAGTTTGAAAGGCCATAAATTAGAATTTGATATCAACTTTAATGATTTCTGATTCCTTCCTCATAAATTTCTAATTGTACCTTTAGGGGAAGTTAAATTGGATAATAAAAAATGGATTACAAAACTCACTTCAAATGTTCTTCTAGTTCATGGTTAAAACATAAATAGCTCAGAGCTGGGAAGTTACCGATAATTGTCCTCCTCACACAGAGGCATGAGATAATTCTCTTTTAACTTGATTTGTATATTTTATAGGTTGGCTTTTAACAGTGCATTTTAATATGTAAGAGAGTAAATGATTCTTTAATTTAACATTTTCTGTAACAGGAACTTAAATAAATTAATACTGCTGTTTTGGGATATGTTTAGTTTGCTATGATATAAAATGCTAGTTTGCCCATTCCATGCGGCTCTGAAGAATCTAGGCTTTTTTCCTAACACAGTAAGGAATAAACTGTGGCAGTCGTGGCTAGATTTTCTTTGCCCATTTCGCCTTCCAGAGCTTCTCTTCTTTCAAAGGAGAATTATTCTGCACTCACAGTCAATGATTTCAAAGTTTCTAGCATAAGTTGGACAATGTAATTCAAATTATAAGAACAAAATATGCTGCCTCTAGAAATTACCACTAGAACTAGTTTTAAGAAGACACAAAACACAATTATTGTGAGAACAAGGAAAGCAACGACAGCAATGGTGTTTTGGATGCTGGACAAAGATGTTAATACCAGACCTGAGGACTTCAGGCCAGATTTTATTGTGATTTGGGGAGGGATGAACATGCCTAAAGGTGATGGTGGGCTTGAATCCAGAAATCCACTCAGTTTACATGGCAGCTTCTTCAATGGCTCAAAACTGGCACCAGCAGGTATCTCCGAACATGGGTGAAATGGACAAAATGAGAAAGTTGAAGGAAAGTATTTGATAAATACTATGCTATAAAAATAGGCTCATGCCAAAGATGATTATGGTAAAATGAATTGTGAATACTATTGAGGGTCAAAAAGCAGATACTCTAAATTGAGAGGGAGAGAGACAGAGAGAAGGAGAGAAGGAGGGAAAGAGGGAGGGAGAAGAGACATAATGTAAAAATATCATATTGGTTTGTTGCCAATACGAAAACAAATGAATGTAAAAAATAAGTCCCTTGCATAAGGAAAGACTTACATTGTGGTCTAGTTCCATGAAGAAGAGACTTGTTTATCTGTGTGGGTTGCCGTGGAAATTGCTGTATGCCCAGAGAGTCCACACAGGCAATAGTGATTCCGTCACTGTGGCGTCCTTTTACTTACGCAGGTATGGACAGAGAACACAGGGTTTGTTTGTGCTTTTGTATTTTCATTTCAACTGCAACCATGCCAACTTGAGGACATTTTAATGGAAATCGTTTCACGCTACCCATAAACAAGAAGTGTTTGAATGTTATTTTTCTTTTCCTCCATCAGTGCATTAAGAACCACATTGGTTTAAAAACTAATAACTGAAAGGAACTAGGTACCTACCACCCAGCTTTCCAAATAGAATTTACTGTTGGATTGAAAACAGATAAATTTTAGGCCAAAGGCTATTTGTTTTTCCAGAAGTTATAAGTAGCTGAAACCAAGAATTAGCATAAAAGTTATTCCTCAAACATAGCTAATTGTATTCCACAGATCTTTCTTGCACTTTAGAAGCATAATGCAGGCAAAAAATTAAACTAGAAACCAGTCCGAGGAGGAAAATAAACCATTTTTATTACAGGATAAAAAATTTCTAATTCTAACCTAGAAGTTGAGATTGTTTTAGTGATATATGTAAACTTCTACCTGCTTCTATATTCCAAAAATAAAGTATACATTTTCTGATAATGAGTGTTAAAATTCCAATGAACACAGAGAAAGTGAGACTCCCTAGTAAGCAACGTTCTGAGAGCTCATACTCTTTAAGAATATGATTTCTGCCTTACTGTTACTGCATCTGGATCCAGCAGGTGCCTAGTATCTTATCTTATTGTGTAGATATACAAAACATTTCTTAATCGATCTCTTATGGAAACATATTTGAGTTATTTCCAGTTTATGCTGTAATAGAAAATGTTGCTTCGTAATGTTATTTATGATAAATAATCATGGTACATACTATATTTATGGGGCACAATGTAAAGTTTTGTTAAATATTCACACTGTTGCAATGATCATCTGAGAGCACCTTTGAGCACTTTTTTCATTAAATTGCTAAAAGTATAATTTTTTTAGTGAAAAGGTAAGTGTATGCTTATATTGGATTGATACTCGTCTTGTGGTTTCTCTTATGTGCTGTCCCAACCTTACCAGAACCTTCTGGACACAGATATTGTGGTGCTCTCAGTGGGGGTCAAATGAAAAGACAATAAGGGAATCCAGGCAGAAGCCTCAAATCCTTGTTTCCAAAGAGAAAAATGGGATATATTTGGATAAGTGAGACAATCTCAGTGTGGGTGAAGCCCAGGAGAGCACAGGTGAGAGCAAGGCAAGACAGTAGCGGGTAAGGATGTAAAGGCAGCAGGGTGAACACATTGGAGGTTCTTTCATGCTATGCTGTATTGCTGGTATTTGCTCTGAAGTCTGAGGGTAGCCTTTGAAGGACTCTACATTGCGAGGCCATGGTCAAATGTGAGCTTCAGAAATATCACCATGGCAACAGTGTGCACAGCCTTGGCGTGGGATAGGGCGAATGGCAGCAAGCTGAGGAAGGCGGCTGCCATGAGGATTTATGAGGGATGGAAGGCAGTGAGAGGAGATGAGGACTGGAGTGAACAGAGCTGAGGAACGTCCCAGCACTAAACCACTCACAGGTGAAAGGTCAGAATAGGAGATGGCTCCTGGGGAGCTGGTGTAGAAAACTGGGTGGAAGGAGGTGCCCTGAGAAGACATGGGGATGGCAAAAAGAGAAATGATTTGCATGGGGTCACGATGTCTCAGTAGAGGCAGGCTTTAGATGTGTTGAATTAAAGGTTCCAAAGGGACAATGAGGTAGATATACCTAGTAAGTAATTGTATATCCATCTATCTATCATCTATCTAAACTCGGGAAGTAGAAACAAGCTGGAGATAAAGAAGTGAGAGCTTTAAAAATTCAGACCATAGGTGAAGCTATAGAACTGGACAGGAATGATCAGAACTGTTTCATTTGCAAGTGTGAAAAAGAGAACTCAAATTACAATGGCCAAGTGGAAAGAAATGTAAGGATTCACTCATCTGTAAGAACAAGACTGGATCTGGCCTCAGCCATCAACGGATCACAGGGACCTACCACAGCATGAGAGCTACCATCTGCACCTGCTACCTCGCTTTCCTCCCAGGGCCTCCCTCTGAGTCTCTGATTAGTTTCTCTGCTTAGTTTTTGCATATTGACCACATTCTCTGCCTTTCGGAGGAGACAGGGTATCAGCAGCTCTCATGTGTGTGGTATGCAATCCAGACATACTGGCCTCTTGCCTGCCTGGCTGGGGTGCTGTGCTCTCTCCTCTTGTACCGACTGCTGTGGCTGTGGTGGGTGATGGGTGAGCTCCAGAGACGAGTACCAACACTTTGTCCCCCTGTCATGTGTGAACATTTCTTCTCTCATCAAGAGATGATCTATTTCTTCTCTCCTTGAATCTTGGCCAGTCTCATGACTTGCTTTGACCAAGAGGAGGTGGTACATATGCTGTTGTGCCAGTCCCAGGACTAGTCACTAAGAGACCTAAGAGGTTCCAGTTTGTTCTCTGAGATCCTAACTGTCATGCCACAAAAAAGCCTGGGCTACCCTGCTGGAAACAGGCCTATGTATTTCTTCTGGAGCTTAAGTTACCATGTAGAGAGGGCTGGTGTAGTGTAGAAGCAAGTAGAACCACATGACACTCACACCAAACCCCAAGACTTAAAAAAGAGCCCTCCCGACCTTCCATTCCAGCCAAGTTCAGCTGCCAATTAAACACCACCTCATGAGTCATCTCAACCAATGTTACTTGGAGGAGAAGACCTGCCCTATGAACCAAAAGAACATAGGACATATATTGAGGTTGTTTTAAGGCTCTAAGCTTTGGAATATTTTACTGCACAGAGAAGTGCTACCTGAAATGATGGCCACAGCACTGCTGTATGATGGGTCAGGCTGGCTCACTCATCCTCTTCTGCTGTCACAGACAGTAGAGAACCCATGATGCTGAGAGTCCCCTCATGACCCGTGGGAAGGGAAGATGAAGTTCCCCCAGAAGTTTCCCAATATTATTATCAAAGATGGAGCAAAGTAAAACTGGCTGCATAGAACAACTGCTGTTCGGCAGTAAGAGGAGACTGAAAAATAAAGAGACATGCGAATCAAGTCTTATACCACACCAGTGCTTAGATGGCTGAAATAAGGAAAACACTAGAAGAAAATAGTAAATATAAAACAGGTGAGCTCGGAGAATCTAAACCATGGAACAAAAGGGAGAAAAGAACATCCGATCCTTAAAGAACATACGTCCCTCATCAGGACATGGACTTTGACTCATTCCTTTTTCCATTACTCCACAACAAGAATATATTAGCAGGAGAAGTGGGAAGATAGGGATGGTATCTATACATGAAGATTACAAAATTTTCACAAGTACTTTCAGTGTCTTGGTGAACTGCATTGAATCCAAACCTACTATATCCCTCACACATCCTAAAGACAAGTGTGTTTATAAAGTCTGGAAACAAAGACTACTATGCAAACCATCATCTGGGGCAACTTCAACCTAAAAAAATTATCAATATTTCCAGATTTTATAGATGCCCTGAGATGCACTAAATAATCTTTAAAAAATTACTTAGCTCAAAACAAAAGTAAACAGTGGTTAAGAAGTGTTCTAGTTCATTGTGGCTGCTATAAGAGAATGCCATGGACTGGATGGCTTATGAACAACTGTGTTTCTCACAGTCCTGGAGACTTGGAAGTCCCAGATCAAGACATCAACAGTCTCTGTGTCTGGAGAGGGTCAGCTTTCTGGTTTATAGATGACACCTTCTCTCTGTGTCCACAGGGCAGAGGGGAAAGAGATCTATCTAGGATCACTTTTATAAGGGTATTAATTCCATTCATTGGGGCTCCACGTTTATAACCAAAGGACCTAACAAAGGCCCCACTTCCTAATACCATCACATTGGGGGTTAGGATTGCAACATATGGATTTTTGGAAAACACAAACATTCAGTCTATAGCAAGTAGTGTTGGGGAGCTCAAGCTGTGTCCCCAGCAGCCCAAGGCATACAGGACCTGGACACAGGAGCAAGGGTGCTAGGATTCTAAATACTAGTAGAGGGCAGGTTTCACCATCTTGAGTCTAACCAAGAAGGGGGCATATGTCTGACCCACTGGCATTGAGCCAGGATTCTCTCAGTGCTCTCAGTCTAAGCAGACAAAAAACAAAACAAACAAAAAAAAAAAACCAGCACCCAGAGGTGGGCCAAGAGCTTCCCATCATCTTGTGCCCCAGGACAATAGACTCACTTCCCTCTGAAAATGTATAAGCTTCATGAGGACAGGGTTTTGACTGTTTGTTTCACTGTGGCACTCAGCACTGAGAGCAGTGCCTCACACATCATAGGAGACCCGGAAATCTTTGTTGAATGAAATATAACCTATGTATTGGGTCCCTCCCACAAAGGGATTTGGTGTCTGAATTACCTGCATGCAGCAGAAATCCCATCCTGAGACTAAACCAAAAATAAAAAAGAATGACCCTGGATTGATGAAACCAGAGACTTTATTGTAATCAAAGGTAAAACCCCTCTTACTTGTTCCCCTCTATGGAACACACCTTAGCAAAAATGACCACCATTAAAACCACATAAAGAATGTGATGATATGGGAGGGGGTATGGTTTGCAACAGAAGAACTAATAGAGGTTTTCCTTTGGGGAAAATTGTTGGGTTGTGTGTTATATGAATTGATCTAAAACCTGCTTAGTAGGGGCCAATAGACAGTGGAAGATAAAGATGCGAGAAAGATGAGGTTGGATGGAGGAAGCTTAGTCACTGGAAGTCAGGTGACCAGGAATTTTACCTTAACAAAGAGCAGGCACAAGCTGTCACAGAAGAGAAGGGATAAAAAATTAATAATTAGTAACTGGTTATGCAGAAAGTTGAGGAAGGTCTTCCTTGATGGTTCCTGTTTTCTCTCTAGGTGAGATGCCAGGTCATCTTCTAGAGTGGAGGAGGAGAGGGCTTTAGGAATATTAGTACTTATTGCCATTTACATTCACTGCGTGAATGGCACTTTCTATGTCTTATGTCTAATCCTTATGACAACAATGAAGGGTATATGTTATAATCTGCATTTTACAAATGAGGCACTTAACCTCTTAGGAACTCTGGGATTTGACAAACCTACCTAAATAGTGGAGACAAGACTAAAGTGCTTGCTCTTGTCAATGGTCTTCTTAGAATTCGCTCTGGACAGGAGCAATGGATTAAATTAGTTGTGGTAGATATTGGAGAAAACAGCCTCATGGGGTGTGCTGTGAAGCACTGAGGTGCCATTCAATTATGGTGGACTGATGTGGGGTCACCCCAATCTATGTGATTCTGAATTCCTCCAACCTTACCCCAACTCCTGACTTGCACTGCTCAGCTTCCAGGTACAGGAAGCAAACAGGATATGGTTGTGTTATTCACAGTCAAGGTCTTGGATAGAAGTCAAAGTGGAAAGAAAAGGAGAAAGTGAAGTCTGAGTAAGAGTGTTGCAGCAGGAGTACTGTACTACAAAGTCCAGTGGATCTACCCCTAATATTGCAGGACCCATGACAAAGGTACAAATGAAAAAGGATACTCAAAAACCATGTCATAGGTAATATTTAAAAATAAAGCTAAACATTTATTTGATAAAATATGTTCTATCACCTTACTTTTCCAACCACATTGTTTAAATGACAAAATTGAAAATACATTTAAAATGTTACATGGTATGGCCTGAATGTTTTTGCCCTCCTCAAATTCATATGTTGAAATCCTAACCACCAAGTACTGATATTAAGGGATAAGGCCTTTGGGAAGTCATTAAGTTGAGAGAAGAACACACCTGAATGGGATTGATACCCTCATAAAAGAGACCCCAGAGAACTAGCTCTCTTCTTCCACCATGCAAGGAAACAATGAAAAGTACCATCTATGAACCAGAAAATGGGCCCTCACCAGACACTGAATTTCCCATGCCTTTGTGAACCAAAATAAAATCTTAAATGCCTCAGCCAACTGAATGGGTACCCTCTTGGCCAGGAGACCCTAGAAAAACCTTAAAGCTGAATTTTGCTATCCATAAGGACAAGGAAGTTCAGACATGCCTCATTACACCCTCTCCCTTTTGGAGTTTCTATTTGTAACAATATGATACTAAATCATTAACAGGACTAAGGCCATGCAAGACAAAGCTCAAACCATACCTGCAGGCTATCAATTTACTTAACAGATCACTTAAGTTTTGGTAAATGTCTGGTGGCTTGTCTATGATGAACACATATACTTATCTTAGTTTAAAACATTCCTGGTCTTTAGACAAAGCTTCTCTTCTTTAATCAATTACAAATCCAAGAATCTTTAATCAACCTATAAACTATAAGCCCCTGATTCCAGACATTCTGCCTTTTCTTGCCAAGCCAATGTATGCTTTCTGTGTAATGATTTGATTTTATATGCAATTCTCATCTCCCTAAAATGTTTAAAAGCAAACTATCACTCAACCATGGTGGGGCCACTTGCTAGAGCTTCTTAAGCATTGCTCTTCTGGTCATGGTCACACACATTTGGTTCACAATAACTTCTTTAAATTATTCTACAAAGTTTAAGTTCTTTTCTGTTGACACCTTAATCTTGGACTGAGTAGCCTTGAGAACAATGAGAAATAATGTTGCCACCATTGCAAAATACCCTTCAACCACCACGTGCAAATCACTATAACTTTCTGATTTATGAGCATCCCTATAAAAACTCTCAAGGTTTCACTCAGCACTTTTTGTAAATCCAAATCAATTTTTTACCTTGTCTTATGGGGCTCTGCATGATCTGGCCTTTGCCTACCTCTCCAGCCCCATCTCTTATCACTCACTGTCCCCCTCACTCCCAACCCTCTAGTTTTACCTCTTGTTGCTCATGTGACTCTCTTGTCCACCATTCTGTCATCACGCTCAGCATAATTATCCAAGATGGGAAGTAAGTCCATGAATTCTTCAGGTATTTATTGAGCCCAGATAGTCCCAGGAATGGGGAGTGCAGATATGCAGACAGCTGTCCAAGGGGAGGAGCTCGTAGCTTGGTGGAGGAGCAGACACTGAAGGACAGTGGCATGGGTGAGTCTCAGATGCTCATGCACCAGGAGGTGAGCATCTTCCTTGGGTTCATTCTGGAAAATTTTATTGAGGAAGTGTCCATGAGAGGGTCATAGGAGAGCCAGTTAGTTTCACAAGAAGGAAAGCACGGCTGGGAGGTGGTTGTGTGTGTGGGGTTTGGCATGTAGGCAGTAGGAAGGTGGCCTTATTCATTGTTGAACTTCTTGAATTTTTCTGCTGAAATTCCTAATGGCAATGGGGACACCCCAGAGGCTCTGATTATGCAATCTAGGCTGTCTTCCTGGGATCTCTCTTTGCATTTCCATCTGTTAGCACATGTGCTCATGTGAAAGTTTATTCTGCCCCTTAGAATTCCTGGCATTGTTTTAATTTAAGAAAAAAAAAAAAAAGATGCTTATTGACACTTTTAAGTTGAATTGTCTAACATTTTTTCTCCAAAGTTTTGAGATAAATTAGTGTTCCGGTTCAATAGGCCCTGCTTACCCCAGGGCTGTTGGCCACCTTGCTGCCCCTGTGGCTCTGAGGCCTCAGCTGGGAAATGCTGTGTTCAGTACTGTCTGTTTCTTCTCTCCTCCTCCATCATGCTCCAGGCTCAGGCAACATGTTCAAGTCAAGCTGATTGTATGTGGATCAATTGGACATGACTGCAGCACAGTCAATTTGATAAATGGATGGTTTAGCAAAACTTAATTCTGTTTATTATTCAGAACAAATTAAATTTTTTCTTCTCTTGGGAAAGTATAGGAATGCTGGCTACCTGATTTCCATATTTATTCTGAAATGAATGGATATTGCAGCCCCTCTGCAAATGTGTTGCTGTCCTTCTACGTAGACCCTACCTTTGAGAGTAAGTGTTCCCCAGTAGAGGAGGCAATGCCCCCCAGTTGAAGAGGAGGAGTCTAAGATTTTGGTAATGGCAGGTGTACTAACCTCAACCTGAGGCAAACGGGACAAACGGTCTTGATTCAGGGGGGAAGATATTCCTAGTGATTGTTTTTAATGACACGTGCCAATTTGGGTTTGGAAATCCTGAGATAATACTTCTCAATCCAAAGAAAATGGAAAATATTTGGTATATCAAAGTACTTAGCAGATGGTTGTCACAGTAGTATTTTGATTGAAGGTGCAGAAAAATTACTTGTTAGTGCTATTTGAGTAATGTAATGAAGAGAAATGAGACACTTGGAAGACTCTTGAGTGTCACTTGGGATCTTTCTTCCTGTGCACACTTATTTAAAAAAAAAATCCAACACCATCAAAACCTTCACTAAGCATCTGCTATATGCCAAAGACAGCTGTGATGTGTTAGGGGAATAACAATTCACTCATTCAGGTAATATTTTCATTTCTAGGTATCAGGCACTGTCCAACTTGAATAAAGAGAATAGGGCCCTAGTTCATGTACCTTAATCTCACTTGCAGGAAGACAACCTATAGCACAACAAACTAGCAAATTAACAGGAACAATCCCGGTCATGATAGCAATAATGAAAATTTCAATGGAGTTGCAGGATAGAGAGGGGCTGGGTGGCCACTTTAGACTATGTGAGCAGAAAAAAATGTCTCCAAAGTGTGGCATTTACATTGAGGTTTGAGTGACAAAAAATAGACCAGCTGTGCAGAGATCATGCACAGGTAAGTTATTCCCAAGGCCCTAAGAGTGGCTGGAGTTTGGGGATGCAGAGGAACAAGGGGGCTCCGTGGAGGGTTGCTGTAGGGTTGGGAGCGTGGTGTGACTGTAGGGCGGATGGCAGACCCTGACACACAGGTCCTTGACAAGCCCGGCTTTGACCTTTATCCTGGACCTGACAGGTGTCCCTTGAAGGACTTTAGGCAGCAAGGTGGGAGGGTCAGATCTGCACTTCCAAAGACTTCTGCATGAAAAATGGGATGCAGAATAGTGGAGAGCAAGAGGGATACAAGGGAGGATGATGGTTGTGTGGGAAGTGGCCACAGACGGGGACTGAGGAAGGATCCAGGATCTGGGATCTGTCTTGGGAGTAGTGTCCACTGCCCCCCCCCCCTCATGGATGAATTGGGGAGGTGGGAAATCGGGGAAGGTGAGATCAAGGATAACGCTTTACTCCTGCTAAGTACCGCACTATGGATTTCCTTCCCTGCCCCACACTGGACTCCTGCGCACGCACAAATCTGCCTCTCTCAAAGCTTTTCTTATTGCATTAGTTGCTAATGCCAAAAATCCAGTTGCTCTGGCCTGGCCCCCAGTGACCCTTGATTCCCTCTTTGCTGCGCACCTAATATTTGCCCTGGCAGCACCCCCAGCCAGCTCTGCCTTCGGCATGTGTCTGTCAGCCATCCCCCTCTCACATTGCCAGTGCGGATCACATGGGCCTAACCGGTCTCGCGTGCCACTCGGACCCTTTCACAGCTCCTAGGGCCTCCCCGCTGCTCCGTTCCTGCTCCTTACAGCCACTGCCAATCTAAGAAGCAGCTTTACCTAGCTAACATGTAAATCAAAACTGATAATTTCTACTGTAATTTAACATTACAGGTTGTACAGAAGCCAAACTCCTGTGCATGGCATAAAAGGGCCCACACAGTCCTGACTCTGTCTGCCTTTGTGACAGTTTGACGCCACCCTTCTGCTTGTCATTGCCTGACAGCTGCAGGTTTCCTTCCAAACTTCCTCCTGCCTAAAGGCTCTGGCATTTGCAATTCCTTCCAAGAAGTGTCCTTCCCCAAATGCCGCAGGGATGCCTTCTCTCATCCATCATACTACCGCTGAAATGTCCCACTCCAACACGGGTCTCTCCGTAGTGACCTGTCTGGAGCATTCCTGGTGCCACTGCGTGTTCGGGTTGCTGACGTGAATGTAACTCTTGGTCTTGCAATTCTTTGATACTCTATCATGGAGCTGGCCTCAAATATTTCCTATAGTCACTTTCTCTTGAATAACCCTTTGCATGCTATTTTAATATCTAGATATTAGGTCTTAAATAACCATAAGGGATTTTTTTTTAATTATTTTTTTTATTTTGGTATATTATGGGGGTACAGATTTTAAGGTTTCAATAAATGCCCATTTCCCCCCTCCCCCCAAAAGTCTGAGTCTCCATCATGACCATCCCCCAGATGGTGCACATCTCACTCACTATGTATGTATATACCCGCCCCCTCCCCCCTCCCACCTGCCCAATACCCTATTACTGTAGCACCTATGTGTCCACTTAGGTGCTACTCAGTTAATACCAGTTTGCTGGAGAATATATCTGGTGCTTGTTTTTCCATTCTTGGGATACTTCACTTAGTAGTATGGGTTCCAGCTCTAACCAGGAAAATATAAGGTGTGCTATATCACCATTGTTTCTTAGAGCTGAATAGTACTCCATGGTGTACATATACCACATTTTATTAATCCATTCTTTGATTGATGGGCACTTGGGCTGTTTCCACAGCCTTGCAATTATGAATTGTGCTGCTATAAACATTCGAGTGCAGGTGTCTTTTTTGTAGAGTGTCACTGGATCATTTGGGTAGACGCCCAGCAATGGGATTGCTGGATCAAACGGTAGATTCACTTGTATCGCTTTAAGGTATCTCCATATTGCTTTCCACAGAGGTTGAACTAGTTTGCAGTCCCACCAGCAGTGTAGGAGTGTTCCTCTCTCTCCGCAACCACGCCAGCATTTATTGTTTGGAGATTTTTTGATAAAGGCCATTCTCACTGGGGTTAAGTGATATCTCATTGTGGTTTTGATTTGCATTTCCCTGATGATTAGAGATGTTGAGCATTTCTTCATATGTTTGTTGGCCATTCTTCTGTCTTCTTTAGAAAAATTTCTGTTCAAGTCCTTTGCCCACTTTTTAATGGGGTTATTTGATTTTTTCTTCCTAATTTTCGTGAGTTCTAAGTATATTCTAGTTATCAGTCCCTTATCGGATGCATAGGATGCAAAAATTTTCTCCCATTCTGTAGGTTGTCTGTTTACTTTCATGACTATTTCTTTGGCTGTGCAGAAGCTTTGTAGTTTGATCATGTCCCATTTATTTATTTTTGTTGCTGCTGTGATTGCCTTTGGGGACTTCTTCATAAACTCTTTGCCCAGGCCGATGTCTAGGAGAGTGTTTCCAACTTTTTCCTCTAGAGTTCTAATAGTTTCATATCTTAGGTTTAAGTCTGTTATCCAGCGTGAGTTGGTTTTTGTGAGAGGTGAAAGGTGTGGGTCCTGTTTTAGCCTTCTACAGGTGGCTATCCAGTTTTCCCAGCACCATTTATTGAAGAGGGATTCTTTTCCCCAGCGTATGTTTTTGTCTGCTTTGTCAAAGATGAGATGGCTATATGAGGATGGTTTTATATCAGGATTCTCACATCTGTTCCACTGGTCAATATTCCTGTTTTTGTGCCAATACCATATTGTTTTAATTACTACAGCTTTGTAGTATACTTTGATATCTGGCATATTAATGCCTCCCATTTTGTTTTTGTTGCCTAGAATTGCTCTTGATATTCGGGGTCTTCTTTGGTTCCATACGAAGCGTAAAATTATTTTTTCTATATCTGTGAAGAATGCTGATGGGATTTTAATAGGTATTGCATTGAATCTGTAGATCAGTTTGGGTAGTATAGACATTTTGATGATATTGAGTCTGCCGATCCACGAGCATGGTATGGATTTCCATCTGTTTACATCCTCTGCTATTTCCTTCCTCAGTGTTTCATAGTTCTCCCTGTAGAGGTCTTTTACCTCTTTGGTTAAATATATTCCTAGGTACTTTAATTTCTTTGTTGCTATTGTGAAGGGAATTGAGTCTTTGATTTGGTTCTCAATTAGATTGTTGTTGGCGTATATGAATGCCTCTGATTTCTGTGTATTGATTTTATATCCTGAGACTTTACTAAATTCATTGATCAGTTCCAGGAGTTTCTTGGTTGAATCCTTGGGGTTTTCTAGATACAATATCATATCATCAGCAAACAGTGAAAGTTTGATCTCTTCTGCCCCTATTTGGATACCTTTGATTCCATTTTCCTGTCTGATTGCTGTAGCCAAGACTTTCAGCACTATGTTGAACAGAAGTGGAGATAGTGGGCAGCCTTGTCTGGTTCCAGTTCTAAGTGGGAATGATTTCAATCTTTCCCCATTCAGTATGATGTTGGCTATGGGTCTGTCATAGATGGCTTGTATCATTTTTAGGTATGTCCCTTCTATGCCTATTTTCTTAAGTGTTCGTATCATGAAAGGGTGTTGAATTTTGTCAAAAGCTTTTTCTGCATCTATTGAAAGGATCATGTGGTCTTTGTTTTTGCTTCTGTTTATGTGGTGAATTGCATTTATAGATTTACGTATGTTGAACCATCCCTGCATCCCTGGGATGAAGCCCACTTGATCGTGGTGGATTATTTTTTTGATAAGTGTCTGGATTCGGTTAGCTAAGATTTTGTTGAAAATTTTTGCATCTATATTCATTAGGGATATTGGTCTGTAGTTTTCTTTTTTTGTTGCATCCTTTCCTGGTTTTGGTATCAGAGTAATATTCGCTTCATAAAAGGTGTCGGGGAGGTTTCCATTCTTCTCAATGTTGTGGAATAGTTTCTGCAAGATAGGTACTAGTTCTTCTTTGTAAGTATGGTAAAATTCAGGTGTGAAGCCATCTGGACTGGGACTTTTCTTTTTAGGGAGATTTTTAATTGCTGTTTCTATTTCAGCTGTTGAGATTGGTCTGTTCAGGGAATCTATTTCTTCCTGGTTGAGCCTAGGGAGGCTGTGTGTTTCTAGAAATTTGTCCATTTCCTCCACATTTTCCAGTTTGTGTGCATAAAGATTTTTATAGTATTCATAAATTGTATCTTGTATCTCTTTGGGATCAGTTGTGATATCTCCTTTTTTATTCCTGATGGAGCTTATTAGAGATTTCTCTTTTCTGCTTTTTGTTAGCTTAGCCAACGGCGTGTCAATCTTTTTTATTTTTTCAAAGAACCAACTTTTTGTTTTATTAATCTCCTGAATAGCTTTCTTGTTTTCAATTTCGTTTAGTTCTGATTTGATCTTGTTGATTTCACTTCTTCTGCTGGGTTTGGGGTTGGTCTGTTCTTCTTTTTCCAGCTCTTTGAGTCGTTTCATTAGATTGTCTATTTGTGATCTTCTTGCCTTTTGGTTATAGGCATTTATGGAGATAAACTTTCCTCTCAGAACTGCTTTAGCTGTGTCCCAGAGGAGTTGATAACTTGTCTCTCCATTGTCGTTTTCTTCATAGAAGTTTTTTATTTCCGTCTTGATTTCTTCATTTACGAAGTAATCATTTAGTAGGAGGTTGTTTAATTTCCACGTTTTTGTGTAGAAATGTGAGTTTCTATTAGGGTTGATTTCTAGTTTTATTCCACTGTGATCTGAGAAGGTACATGGTATGATTTCTATTTTTTTAAATTTCTTGAGGTTTTCTTTGTGTCCTAGGATATGGTCAATCTTAGAGAATGTCCCGTGAGCTGATGAGAAGAACGTATATTCAGTGGATTTTGGGTAGAATGTTCTGTAGATGTCTGTCAGACCCAATTGTTCTAGAGTTTTGTTTAAGTCCATTATTTCTTTATTAATTTTCTGTTTGGAGGATCTGTCTCGTGCCGTCAGTGGGGTGTTGAAATCCCCGGCGATTATGGAGTTGCTATTAATCCATTTGCTTAGCTCCAGTAAGGTTTGCTTTATGAATCTGGGTGCACCTAAGTTGGGTGCATATATATTTAAAATTGTTATCTCTTCTTGTTGGACTGTGCCCTTCACCATTATATAATGACCCTCTTTGTCTTTTACTACTTTTGTTGGTTTAAAAACTAAATCGTCTGAAATTAGAACTGCCACACCAGCCTTCTTTTGGCTTCTATTTGCTTGGAATATTGATCTCCACCCTTTTATTTTTAGTCTATGTGCATCCTTGCAGGTTAAGTGTGTTTCCTGAAGACAGCATATACTTGGCCTGTATTTTCTTATCCATTCAGCCAGCCTATGTCTCTTGAGTGGAGAGTTTAAGCCATTCACATTTATTGAGAGAACTGATAGGTAAGGTAGATTACTGATCATTCTGTTGGGTTGGATGTTGTTGCTATGATTTCTGTCTTGAGCCATTGTAATATCTGGCCTTTAATATCTTTGGGTTTTGGTTGTTTTTATATCCGTGGATTATTATTATGATGTTCCGTGCATAACGCTGTTTTAAGTACTTCTTGTAGGACTGGTCTTGTCTTGGTGAATTCTCTGAGCCTTTGCTTGTCTGAGAATGTTTTTATTTCTCCTTCATATATGAAGCTTAGTTTTGCAGGGAATAATATTCTAGGCTGGGCATTGTTTTGTTTCAAAAGAGTGAGGATGGGGCCCCAGTCTCTCCTTGCTTGTAAAGTCTCATTAGAGAAGTCTGATGTTATTCGGATTGGCTTTCCCTTGTATGTCACTTGCTTCTTTTGTCTTACAGCTCTTAGAAGGGCCTCTTTAGTTGATACTTTGGTCAGTCTGATGACTGCATGACGTGACGTCTTCCTGTTTGCATTGAATCTCCCAGGGGTCCTCTGGGCTTCTTGAACTTGTATATCGAGATTTTGAGCAAGGCCTGGGAAATTTTCCTCTATTATATCTTCAAAAAGCTTGTCCAGCCCTTGAGTGTTGTCTTCCTCCCCTTCGGCTAAACCTATGACCCTCACGTTAGGTTTTTTCACATAATCCCACAGCTCTTGTAGACTTTGCTCTTTTCTCTTGTTTCTCTGCTCTATTTCTGTGACTGATTTATTTAATTGGAGGGTGTTATCTTCAAGCTCTGAGATTCTTTCTTCTGCTTCATCTACCCTGTTCTTGAGACTTTCCACTGTATTTTGTAGTTCCTTGAATTGATTCTTCATTTCCAGGAGTTCGGTTACACTTTTCTTCAATGTGTCTATTTCTTTTCTCATATCCTGGAGACTTTTTGTGGTTTCTTGGTGTTGGTTGTTGAGTTGTTGTTGCAGCTGGGTGAGTGTTCTTATGTTCCACATACGAAATTCCTCTTCTGTCATATTGGTTGCCTGATTTTGGTCGGTGTCCGTTTCTAGGGGGCTGGTGCTCCTCTTTGGGGGTGTGTTTTCCGTTTGGTTCTTCATATTTCCTGAGTTCTTTCGCTGATTTCTTCCCATGTCGATCAGTTGTTGTTTCTTTCCTTAGGTTATTGTTTGGGTATTCACACACCTTGTTTAGTTTCTGAGGCGTTAGGTGGTGCCTGTGGGTGAAATTGGACCACTCCCTGTATATTGAGTCAGTGGGTGCCGTGGAAAGGCTGTGCAAGATGCCGTCCCTGTCAGTAGGTGGCGTTTGCTTGGAGGAACAGGCTATGGTGTTGATTTTGAGTCCTGTTATCAGCTCTCGTTCTGGGCGGAGCTGGGTTGGGTAAGCCTGCCCTCAGGCCGTTAGCAGGGGTCAAAGTTCTGTTCTCTGCTGTCAGGGCGGGGCTGGAATGGTCCCGCTCAGCCAGAGAGTCTGGGTGTGGGGGTGGGGCTGTCTGAGACCCACAGTCTGCAGCAGGCCTCGCTTCTTTCCACCCTCCCCAACTCCACAGCTACTCCTGGGCCTCTGCCATCAGGCCAGACCACAAGCCACCAGGCCTCCCCGGACTGTGATGCCGGCGGGGAGGTTCCCTGCACAGGAACGCCACCTGGGTTGGGCGCACGGCCTCCTCCTGGGAGGAGGGTTGCCCTCTAGGACGCCGATCCGCCCCTGGAGGCACACAGACCTCAGTAGGCTGTTCACGTATAATCCTTCTGTGCCCCGGGCAATGCTAGCCCTGGGTGCAGGGGATCTGGTCTGCAGGTCCGACCTCTGGGTCCCAGAGTTCAAACTGTATTCCCACCAGGGAGAGGATTTCCGGTCCTAATTCACCCACAGGGAGCCCAAGCTGGGTCTATGTCTCTCAGCCTCTGAGTCGGCACCGTTTTCCTGGGAACACGGTGCCAGCAGCACCTGGGAGGGCGGGCGGGGTCCCAAATGGGAAGGTCCCGTTCCCTGGAGGTGCCTCCGGCTGGTGGCTGTATTGTCTCTCTGGGCAGCCGCGGGTAGGGTCGACAGAGGGGAGGAGGAGGCAATATGGCGCCTGCCGCGCGGCTCTCCGTGCACACGGAGGTGCCCGGAGGAAGTTGGGAACCTGGTGCCACGTCTGCTACAGGCTCACCGTTGGCAGGCGGCGGCAGTCTCTGGGCTGATGTCCGCAGGTCTCTCCACTCGCTGGGGAGCCCACCAGCAGTCCCGAATGCAGGGGAGGGGAAACAGCAAATCCACCTACCCTTGCCGCTGGTCTCCGGGCTGCTCCGGTGGTCTCAGCCTCCAGTTCTCCTCCGCAGCCTCCTCCCGAGGAGTCTCCCGGGGTCTCAGGTACCCCTCCTTCCGGCCCTTGTCTGCTGTATGCTCGTCTTCTTGCTTCTTTCCTCTAGTTTCTGCTAGAATCGGTCTTTTCTGCAGAGACCCTCTGTCTGGCGGTGTTATTCGTCCGCCATCTTGCTCCGCCCCTGACCATAAGGGATTTAATCACAACAATCCGAGATGCCTCTGATACACAGAGACGGTGCAGTACTTTGTCTTTTCTTCTTGAGTGGTAATCCAGGAAAAGATTCCTGAGAAGACAAATAGTCCACAGCAGCCAGAGTAGAGGCCTGGCGCCAACTTGCAAATGTGGCTTCCTGGGAGTCTTCAACCGTGGACTGATTAACTAAGTACTTTAATGTGGTAGTGTTTGTCCTTCCATAGACATTGCCGTCACTCCGTTTTCTTCTTGGTTAGTTGACTACCTTGTGTATTGAACATGAATGAAATGATTGAGGTTCTGCAGGTGGAGAAAGGTCTCAGCTCCATCACTGGGAAAGACTCCGGGGAGACACCACCTTTGCCAAGATTTCCCAGATTTCCCAGAGGGAGGTACGAGGTGGTGGATGGGGCTGGGGAACCTTGGGCCTTAAGGCCACATGCGGCCTTCTAGGTCCTTAAATGCGGCCTTTTGATTGAATCTGAATTTTATAGAACAAATCCTTTTATTAAAAGGGGTGCAACAAAGAAGGATGAAGCTTTTCTTGCCTCTTTTGGTGCTTTAAGGGCATTTATTGAAACCTTAAAATCTGTACCCCCATCATATGCCGAAATAAAAAAAAAAAGAACAATTTTGAAATCAGAAGGCTGCAGGTTCCCCACCCCTGCCAGTTAAGACATTGCACAGTCTCAGAGAATCCGTTTCCTCTGTGGCTACGGGCAGATGATAAAGTCCACGTGTCAGGACTGCAGTGAGGGTTAAATGAGAAATTGGAGTGTCTTTCACGTCTGGAACGTGGTGGGAACTAATTTAATTCCAGTTTCCTCTCCCCACATGGGTTAAGCCCATGCCCCAGTTACTCCAGGTCATGAATTGCCCGGGGCTTCTTACCTCTTGGCACAGTCTTCATAATGCAGCAAAAAGAGCCAGCACCCCTCTTTGGAAGGCAGGCCCTGGACTTTTATTGGTAGCTTTGAGGAGGGTGCAAACACCATGCCAGTCATCTCTGACCTTGCGATCTGACCAGTGTGCCTTTGGGAGATCCCCTGGAGGAGGCTGATCTATGTCCTGTGAGCAAGGAGGCCACACCTAGCTATTACACAATTTCCTATTGAATAGTCGTAGCACAGATGCAACTGCAAAGAGTGCATCCATGCACCTGTTACATTCTGTATGAGGGACTCTCTACTGCTGCAGGCCTCAACCCCCGAGCTACGGTCCAGGACCGGTCTGTGGCCTATTAGGAAATGGGCTGTGCATCACTGCCTGCACTCCCTCCTGCAGCCCCTCCCTCCAACCCATAATCTCCCAGCCCCACCACCCTCGGTCCAGGGAAAAACTGTCTTCCGTGAAACCAGTCCCTGGTGCCAAAAAGGTTGGGGACCGTTGCTATACTGGGCATAAGCACCTTTGCAGTGTGTGATGCTCTGCAGTTGGAAGAGAGGAGGGTGTTGCCTTCCTATCACGGCCACTCTGAGAGGACTGGGCATGTGCCTGGCCTGTCCCTTTGGGAGAAGCCCCAGCACTGGAGGGTGTAGCAGGTATGTCCTTGCTCCCTCGGTGCACAGGGCTTTCCTGGTGGCCCTGGTCAGCCCTGTGCTATTAGTCGCAGTTTGTTCTTCATTCTGTCTGAATCCAGGCTTGTTTCTAAGAATCTTCCTTCTAATCAGGATGCAATAATTGGTCCCCCCTTTGTTGAATAAGGATAAAGTAGAATTTTAGTGCTTTAGCGCACTTAAGGTATTCATTGTGGGGGGGGTGGTTGTCCTTTGACAACTTTCAGTGATCAGGAGTGGCAGTTTGCAGACAGATTATTTGGATATTTTTAAAAGGTTTTCAGCACCTGTAATTTTTCATGCTGGTGTGAAACCTCTGTTTATGCAACTTCTGCAAATTAGCCTAGCTAACACATAAGTCCCATAAAAAAGAAAAATCATGGACTTCAGTATCAATCACAACAATGACTAATTAACTTCCCATTAATGTTCTCAACAGAAGTTGTGAAATTATGAGTCTTAGGAGACTTGGCAAGCGGGGATGGCTTGTGGCATTATCCCTTTGTCTTTTTTCTCTCTATTTCTAAATTTTCAAGCTAATGATAGCACAGGCAGCACCTGCTAAAACAGAAACTGCTCAGGGTTTCTTTTGGGCTGGTGCAGAGGAGGCCGGACGCTCTCCCACGGGAGATACCCCCCGCAGGGTGATGTGGGGACCACCAGCTCCTGAACAGATGTTCTTTGTCAGAGAATGATTGAAGTGAAAACCAATGATAAATTAGAGAGAGGAATTCACACTTCACAGCCCTCTGATTTTTTTTTCTATTGTTGTACATTTTTTAAAATGTTCTGCAGGGAACCACTGCAGCGTATAGCATTTCCACATTAGACAAAAAGAGAACCTCCCTCATGCAAACAAATGCAACATAGTTTTTGGAGCAGTGTCTGTTCTGCAGATAGTTTCTGAGCAAGGCACAGAAGACATGAGAACATAACTTCATGAAAGAAGGAATATATCTTAAAGACACTATTACAGGCCTTCCTTTCCTTCCACCTAAACCCTGACACTCACAAACTGGATGAATTGGAGTCATTTCATTATCTTTTTTTTTCTTAAGTGAACATATTTCCTTTCTATTGCTCCACAAAGCAGATTATTATAACAAGAATTGGTACTGATGAATAATAGGGAAGCTTTACTTATATTTAATATAGCCCCTAAGCATTATCAATACAGATAATTATTTCACAGGAGAAAAGGAATATGATTGTGGGAAAGGGATCTATAGACAGTGCAGGAAACTAACTCTTGTTACCTCCCAAAAGCAATAGCATGGGAAAGTGATTTAATAGCAACCTGGACTGAAGCCTCAAGGATAATAATTCCATTTCCCCTTGCTGTATAGGATCGTCATCTGCAGGGCTCCTAGACAAAGTAAGAGCCCCCATTGAATCACTAGCAGAACTTTGCTTACAGATCAGAAAAAACATGACATTTACAACCTACTCACAGAAACCTCTTCCAGTAATACTTTACCCAAATCTGTCCAAAACAGCTTAATATGACATGGACAGCAGTAGCGTGACTTCCCATCGATCTAATGTGCAGAAGCAAAACTCTGGCTGAACTCCGTGCTGTGCTACTTTGTCCCCTCCTGCTGCTCCCCATCCACATATTGCCCCCAGGAGAGATGAGGTGCAGCCGCTGTCTGCAGGACAGCACCAAGGTGTTCTGAACTTGGGGGGACGAGAGCTCCTCTCTTCGTCGCCTTCTTCCTCTTCAAAACCCTCCTGACCCCCAGCCCTGGAAGAATCTCAGACAGCTCGGACCTCATTCAGCAGCAGGCGCCAGGTGAGGACATTCAGAGTCTCAAATAGTGCTTTGCTTTCTTCACTTCAAATGGACAGCTCCAGTGGTTGATATAACATTTGATTTAATTTAAGTAATAGAAAGTGGCATTTCCACACCCCATTTGTAGGATACTATGGTTAACAGAGGGAGGAGCTCTTATTGCTTTCCAAGGGGGTTATGGAATCTATCCAGCGTAGCAGTGAGATTCAGAATCAATTCCAACAGAGCTCACAGAAGCTGAGGCTGGTGTGACAAACCGCCCATTGTTGAGAAAGTGAACTTATGAGACACACAGACCTGGGTTCAAACCTCAGTCCTGCCTACTAACTAGTTAAATGACCATGCACAAAATAGATTAATTTTATTTCTCTGTAAAAAGGCACATTTAATATATAGTATTGAACTCTTGAAATTGTTGGAAGGATTAAGTGCAATAACACATGTGAGACATTTTGCACAGTACTAAATACTAAGACTTGTTAATATCAATAATTTTATAATTAATTTTTACAGCGATTCTTGGAAGTAAAGAACACTTGTTATTATTCCAGAATCAAATAAATACAATGAAGTTCTATAAACACCCAGGGATGATATTTAAATTCAGTAGGTGACCCCATTCCTTGTAAAGCCAATTTCATAATTACTTGGAAATTGAAATTCTTTTCAGTCCAAGGTGAATATGGTGTCATCCTCTCTCAAAATGAAGAAAATATCTTACATAATTAGGACCTTACCTAAAACAAGCTTTCAGAGGCACTCTGTTAAAATGTTGAGAATAATTTCTGAAAAGTGAAAATATCCCTTTCAATAATAATTAATAGAACTAAAATAAGCTTTAGTTAGAAATCAGGCTTAAATTTTTTTTGTTGTTTTTATTAACATCAAGAAAAATTTACTTTTCAGAAGTATATTTCTGAGTTTTAAAAATTTCATAGAATTGTGTAACCACCACCAAAATTTGTACCACTGTAATTTTTAAAGGTAAATCCAAGGTAAGTGTCATAGGACACATTTTATTGATGAGCTACCTTCCTCTCAATATGAATGTCTTCTATTATTTATTCAGAAGAGAAGGAAACACATATGATGAATGATGGTTTTCCAAAAGGTGATAAGACAGAAAAACAGGCACACCGTTGCATCCTTGGCACTATAAATCCTTGAAATACTTTCAGTGACTGCAAGTGCTTTAACATGGAATGTGCAGTGCAAATTAGTCTGAATGCTGAGCCACCAGTCCCCCAAATTTCCTATAGCCTGGCCCTCCAGCCACAGAATGAAGGAGTATAACGAGGCTACCTGGAGATCATTTAGCCAATGCCGCCTGAGGCACAGAACCTGTCCCTTCACATCATCATGCTGCCTCTGCTTGAAGAGCTAGAAATACATTTCCTTTAAGAAGGAGCCAGTTCAGTGTCAGTCAACTCAGAATATCTGAAAACTTGACCTGAAATTTTGCCTTCCTGAAAACCTCTGAAGTTGTTTCCAGACTTTTTTTTTGGAATTACAGAATATGTCTGCATTCAACTTTCATTAACTGAATGCCACAGCTGTATTTCCATGCTCTGTTTCTGTAACCTTAATTTTTTTTTCATATTAAATGATCTTAAGCATATAGTTTGCACTTTCCACAGGAAGATGGGAGGAGACTAAGTGATACCTGTGCACCCAGTAGGCTGATTAAAGAAGAGAAATTCTGAGGTTAGGGAACCTTAATCTTTTATACTAGGCAGTAAGCATGCCTGCACTTTCTTTGCTGGAGGGAAATGTTCTCTTTATTTTACTAGGCAGTAAGTTGATCTGCCTTCTGTCATTGTGTTCCTTGCAAATATTCTGGAAGGGACGATCTAGAATAAATCAATTATTATCTTTGTTCATAAAACTTACAGAAACTCTTGGAGAATTGCCTCCCAATGCTTTGGTTTGATCCCAATGCTGAAATGGATTTCCAACTAGTCTATGTATCTGTCTGTCTATTTATCTATGTAAAATATTTTTTTACTTAGCCTCCAAGCAGATTTATTCTCCTTTATTCATATCCTCTTTCCTCTGTATACACCAATGATACTGATAGTGAAAATATGAATTTTTGCATTACCAGCACAAAGATTGGTATTTGTCAACTGCACATAACTTTTATGGTTAAATTTTAGTATTAACAAAGAGAAATTCTATAGAATAGGTAAACCAAAGACAGCTATGTGGAACTCCCAGAAATAGGCAAGTTGCTTAGTATTTACTGAGTCATATCCCAAAGTTCTGGGAACAAGGCATGTGACATGGATGTATTTTGAGCATAATTCCCCAATCTTGACTAATAAAATTTTTTCTTTAAAATTAATGCAAAATTATTTTTTCATAACATGTATCACACTTTGTAAAAGACCATCTGAAGAATCTAAAGGCTTATTCTATGGAAAGATCATTCAACACTGTTTTAAATGACATTCTATCAACTGAGCTGGTAACTAGTAGCTGAGAGGCCTGAACAAAAGAACACCAGCAGGGGATCTGCCTGCATTGGTCCTTTTGGGGTGGCCTCACTGTCACCATCAGGGGTACAATTGTGGATAATGGCATAATTTCCATGACACAACCGCAATGTGAGCATTTAAGAGTTTTCAGTACTCACAGTCCCTGGAGGGAACACAGCAGGCCAGAAGGCCACGCAACACCTGCAGGACCAGGAGCACACGCAGAGAGAGAGAAAGGGGCCCATGGATCAATGCTTTTATTAAATCCTGGACATTCTCCAAACTGGTTTTTCAAGGAAAACTTTAATTGGTGGGTTGAAAGCAAACAGACACTAGTTCCAGGAGGTCACGCTGTGACTGAAAGGTGGTTACTTTAAGTTTGTGGGCAAGTATCTGAATGGCATATTTGAAGGAAGTGGCAGGAAAGTGGGGAGCCCCTGGCTGCCAAGTGGGAGAGATGCCTCCAAGGTTTATCTCTGGCCACCAGTGGCAGCCAGGTGGGATACGGTATTAGAAACTGTCAAGGGTGACTGAGCCCTGTTTCTGGTATAAAAAAGTTAAACTCATATTTAACAATGGATGCTGAGACAACATGAAATTATAAGCACTCACTACCAACACAGATTATCGATGTAAAAAGAAAGGTTTTCCTTAAATACAAAAATAACTTAAGATAAATGAGATAAAAACACAACATGATCAAGAAAACATTCACAGGGTTTTTACACTTGAAAAGATGCTTTGCACCCACAGAAAGGTATAAGCTGCAGCTTGCGGAGGTCTAAAAAGGAATTCAAACATGTTTTTGAAGTTTGGTGGAATGTGAAGTAACCCCTGCTACACCTAAAACGAGTTTGTGTAGCCTTTAATGGAGAGTTTGCCACTTTAAACGTGATAGAAGAGCAACATTTCAAATCACTGTCTGAGGCAGGAGTTTATGCTATATATTCCAGTTGTGATAGATTCACAATTGCACAAGTCCAAATATAATTTTTTTGTGTGCTGCCTTTTTTTTTTTTTAAAGAAATGCTACTCAAAAATAAGAATCAAAGAACTATTAAAGAGGAAGCTTCAGCCCCCTGACACAGAGATCCTTTTGTTACTAAAAACACAGCATTGGTGGATGATTAAAGCTATCAGAGGTGTTATTCCATGACAGCAAATAATACACATCATATGCAAAATGGGAGCTCTCTGAAATTGTTTTCTTTTCAAATATCTCCATGCCAATCCCCAATTTTTGCTTTTTGCAGCGGTTGACAAGGAGCATGATCAGTGCTGTTTTACGGAGTGAAAATGAGAGGGTGCCAAGCGTCAGGTGGCAAGGGTAGGAATAGATGCTGTTGAAGGAGGGTCTCCACCGGGCCTGACTGTGACCCTGGGCCCGCCCAGCTGTCTCCAGAAGTCTGTCCATCCTCAGGAGTGTCACACATGGAGCTGGTGCATGCATTACCCACTTAGACCTCTAGGCTCCATATTCTGAGTTCAGAGGAGGGAGACCTGGAGTAATCCAGTCACCCGTGGCAGTGATGGTCAGTCCCAGCCCTGAGCTGGGGCTCCTGGGGCCATTCAGACATACACTATTCATACAATATTCTGCTCTGCTGTCCCCAGCTGCTTCACTTTGGACAAAGCAATAACTTATTTCCTGACTGACACCCTGAAAACCTATTTATGATTTTCTCTCCCACAACTCATCTTCCGAGAGAGCCTGTCATTACTGACAGGGTGGCATTTGCCTTGTGTCCTTCAAACACCTTGCTCTGCCCCGTCGTCGTCCCATGAGACCCCCTGGGGCCCAGGCCATCACTTGCTATTTTTCTTTGAGGGCCTTTTAACCCACACTATATTGGAAATGTAAATAATTCTCTCTAGAACATTGAAATCTCCCCGGAGCTTCCTCGCGATTCAGGAACTGCGGCGTTAAGGAATCCTCCAGCAGAAAGAAAATATTACCCGTGGAATGTGATTTTAAGTCCACGTCTCATCTCAGTCCACAGATGCTGCCAATTACTCCTCTCTGCGTTTACGGAGCTCTTGCCACGTGAATAAAGTAATCGAGAGGTCTGTGATCATTCAGAATTTTTCAAGCGTCATTAAGTGCCGGATATATATGATTCCTGCTGGCATTTTTATCCTGTATATATATATGAGTCTGCTGGCATTTTATTCAAGCTAAATGCATAAATAAATAGTTCTTTGAGGTCATTATGGGAAAGAGAATTAAATAACACATTTTCCCTATTTTAAACAAAATAACATTTTACATGATTTATGTTTATCATTAAGACTTAATCATTTAAAAGAAACGGTATTTATTGAAATAAAGATTTTTATTTTATTTTATCCAAATAACTGGTAGAACAAATGAAACCACTGGATGGCTGCATGAGTAGCTGCCTTAGCCGCAAGACTAAAAAGGTCAGCACCCTCCCCTGACACCCCAAATCTACATCTCCCCTCACTCATGCTTTGGCCGTTTAGTTCACTTAATTCCACAGTAAAAGCTCTCGCCACCCCCTCCCCCTCAAAAAAACCCAACTCATTGGGTGTCAGTTAGGAGGACGCCTTTCTTTGGAGGAATGTAAAAGTCTAAATCATTACATAGACTGTGGCAACTCGTAATACCTTTAGAACATTTTTAGACAATTGCAGCTTAGGCTCTTGTTTGGATAAAGAATCGCTGGCTTACATGGTGAGCTTATCTTAACAACGGTGGCATTGATCCTGCCAAGCAAAGGTAAAGCCATCTCTCCTCCTGTCCTCCCTGGGCAGGATGCAGTAACTGCACAAAGATAAAGGCTTGGCATTATCAGTGAAGAATGCCTGGATACCAGTCGTGATCTTAAAAGACCAGAATGCTGATATTCAGTATATTTGGCACAACTAGCTTCATGATCGCCTCATTTTATGAAAGTAGAGTGTTACAATTTTGAATTTATAAGAATAATTTAAGACCTGATTCATATTATGAAAACTTTCTGATAGAGACAGAGCAAAAAGGAGATGTTTACCTTACAATAATAGCTCTTCAGTGCAAAAATGCATTCATTGTGATCATAACCAAGTTCTTATGTGTCAATGTATTGATTTTTCATGATTGTTTCTTGTTCTTATAAAGTGTGCACTTTAATGTAAGATTCCTTGTGTGTGAAATAAAATGCTCAGATGCTCAATTTGTTTTTTTCCTGACAGTCTGATACATATTAAACACTCAAGTGTTTACTGAGCAAGTGAGTCATTACAACCAAGTTCTGCTCACTCACAGGTGCATACTGTATCTCCACTTCCTTCCTAGGAGGTCAATACACCTGCCATGCTGTTGCAAGTGGCTTTTTGGTGAATTAATGTTTGGTCTTTTAGTGCTGAAGTGCACCACCACTGGTCGGGTTTAAGACAGAAAATGCAAAGTGAAAGTGTGTGAGTTAAGAAAACGGACCGCAGACAACTCCGTGAAATCAGCGGTGCCACTTGTCAATTTATCATCCGTCCTCTCCTCTCCAAATACACCCTCTTAGTCTCATTCCATAACCTGGCCCGGCCCCTGAGCAGTTGCCCTTCTCCAGCGGGGGGATGTTGAACTGTGTCAGGAGAGGGCGCTGCAGCGACACCGCACGTGGGAAGGGCCGTCCTTCTAGACCTGCTCCAGGGTTGCCAAGCGCGGGTCTGCGCATGTGCAGCCGCACTCTCCCTCTGGCAAGGCGGTGGCCAGTCCTGGCCCATGGAATCCTGCCCACCGGGCTCAGCCGGTCGGCTGTGGCCAGCTCTGACCAGGGGCCGCCTGGCCACTTTCAGGGCAGCCAGATGCTCCCCAACAGGGTCCCAAACAGAGGGGCGTGGGGCTGGGGGGGCTCCCTTCAACCCAGGTGTGCTCACACCCAGGTTTTCTTTACACTTCTCCTTCATCTTCTCTCATAAACCTACACACACACACACACACACACACACACACACACACACACACACACACACACAGACACACACAAATATATAGCCTTCCTTGTTCAAATTACTGAGTGGTTTCTGTCGCCTACATTCTAATTGACACAAAAACCTGCAGACCCTCAGTTCTCCCACTGGGACTTTAAATCCACCCTACAAAGGGTGCTTATTTGCATTTATTACAGAGAGTAGAAAGCCTAGACTTAAAGAGAATATTTTGCATATTTATGAGGTTGAGGGTTGATGTTAAATTGGGACTATTTCAAACAATACACCTCCTAATCAGGTATCTCAGCTTTGTAGAAGTGTGAGACTACATAATTTAATGTTAATAAATTAACTTCAATTAAAAAACAAACATATGAAAAACACAAAAAAACTTCTGTTGCAATCATATTTTACCTTAAAATAGTTTTCCTTAATCTAAACAGGACCAAAGAATAGACTTTTTTCTAATTAAGTTTTATATAAGCTGAAGAATGTATATTTATTTTTTATTATTGAATTTTATTTTATTTTTTATTATTGAATGTTTTATTTATTATTATTAAGTGTTTTTGTAACACATTGCCAATAATAGCATTTGGCATTAATTTAACCTTTTAATGCCACATATTATGCATTAGGTGCAAGGCCTCTTTTATCTCAGCTGTTTTGCGAGAGAAGAACTGTTTTTATTCTTTGCACTGATGATGAAGTTGAGACTATAGGAGTTAAGAACCTTGTCCCAGGTCACAAATTCAGGAAATGGTGGAGCCAGGCCCAGACCAAAGTCTGTCTGACTCTAGGGACAATATTTCCCTGTTAATCAGATCCTAATATGGACAACAGGGACAATGCATTTCTTACCTACCACAGGTGTGTTTTAGGGGACCACACCCAACACGAGTAAAATTCTAAAATTCTTCTTCCATCTGCCAAGATATGACAAAGGGCATAATGTTGTAATTGTTTTAGAAAAGTAAGGAAATAGAGGAAGAGGAGAGCGTAAGAAAGGTAGCCCTTTAGGAATGAATTATAGGAGAGTAGGAAGAAACAGAGACAAAGGAAGGTATGGAAGGATGTGAGCAGGTACCTGAGAGGTGTTCAGTAGGAAATGGATGGTCGACAGGAGGTTGATCTGGGAGCTGGTTTGGCTGCAACGGTGTGAGTTCAGGTTTGCATGCATTGCTGATGTGACAACGTCATAGTCAGCTCAGGCTGCTGTAATAAAATAACATAGCCTAGGTTTCTTAAACAGCAGGCATTCATTTCTCACCTTTCTGGACAGTGGGAAGTCCAAGATCAAGGTGCCTGCAGATACAGTTCTGGTGTAGGATCACTTCCCGGGCTGCAGATGAACACCTGTTCTTGCTGTGTCCTCATATAGCATAGAGAGGAAGCTCCGGTATCTCTTTCTCTTCTTATATAGCTACTGGTCCTATCATGAGGGCTCTATCCTCATGACCTCATCTAAACTTAATCACCAGACCTCTGAAGGGGCAACCTGAATAGCTATCCTCACTACTCATGTCTGTTGAAGCACTCAGATGAGCTGGAGGAAGTTACCTTGTTGCTTAGGAACCATTAATGAGTGAACAGTTCACAGCGCTGTAGTTGGCAGAAGGCTGTCAATATTTGGTATACACTCCTGGAGCCTCAATTCAAGATCAAGGTCACACTTTAATACACACAAAAGAATGAAACAAAAACACTTGGTTTGCAACTAATAAGTGCGTAAGTTGATGGATTTGTTAAATAAACTGATTTGATCGTTCTATATTAAAAACACATCAAAACATAACACTATACTTCAAGGTATATATAACTACTTGTCAATTAAAAGTAAAATTAAAATTATGAAAATAAATAAAAATTAACAATTATAATAAATGAAGAATATAAAAGTGAAATCATTTCAGCACTCTCTTCTGAAAACATTTCCACAAATGTAAATTTCCTGCCTTTATAAAGTTCTATTTTCATTTCTCTTATCCTAGCCTTCTTCCCAACCAATCCCTCTCTCCAATTTACTTTATTTTCCATCATTTAGAGGTTTTTTTTCTACATAAACTATTAGCAACTTAAAATTTGTCTTATTATACCTTAATATCCCCCATAGAGTTTTACTTTCTCTTCTGTTGTCTTTCATGTGGCTTGTGATGAGTGTACCTCTGAGGCCATTTATGCAGCCAGCCCTGTTCATTTCCTTCTTACCATCTGTAGTCAAGACCTTCCTTGCATTTTAATATGGCAACACAAGTAATACCCATTGATGAAATAGCTTATTCCTTCAACATATGCTCTGTTCCTCTTTCTTGTCCAGGGATACCTCCTAATTCTTCTTAGTACAAATTTTCTCCATGTTTTCTATACAGATAAACTAGATGGTATAATATTATAATTCCCTTCCCAAGTAAACCATATACCACTGCAATAATATTGCCAAACACTATGGTGTATTTTTCCTGACGTTTCCCATTTTACATAGTGCCCACCTATATTATAGCATCATTAAAAGTTCTCATTTCATCCTGTGGAGACTGGCCTCTTCAGCAACATATTCCTGGTCATTTTTTTAGGATTTGAGACTTGGATCTGCATGCCCACACATGCTTACACCTACCTACATACCAACCTTCACGGAACAGCTACCATTGAAAGAAACACCACCCAGGGTGATCCACTCCTATGTGCACAAATGCCCACGACTCAGACACACCTTTGAGGATACTCTAGCAGAAACCTCCAGCAAAATAGAGAAAAACATCAACAGCTAGAAAGTACACAGTGAATGCCCACATTCTTTATGGCTATATTAAGAAGAATATTATTTCAGAGAGAAAAATCCACTGAGTCCTGTATTCTGGGCCCTCTGGTTCTACACCCACGGGTCAAAAATATTAGAAAAAGAAAAATGGATGGTTCTGTCTGTTCTGAATATGTACAGACTATTTTCTTTTCATTGTTCCCTAAACAATATGATATGGCAACTATTTACATGACATTTACCTTGTATTGGTATTATAAGTAATCTAGAAATGATTTAAAGTATATGGGAGAATATGTGTAGGTTATATGCAAATATGTATAAGGGAATAAAGCTTTTGTGGAGTTTGGTATTCTTTCGGGGGTCTTGGAACCAATTCTCCACAAACACTGAGCAGCGACCGTACTTAACAACTTAAGGGAAAACCAATAAAAGGTCAAGACAAGCTGCATTACATCAACCCATGAAGTTATTCCAATATTAAACTACTTAGTGGGCATATTGATTTTAGAAGAGCAGTTCTTTACAGAAGCATTTTATCAGGCATAGGAGTTACCCTTGGTTTGCTGGACAGACCTCTGTTATTTTTCCAACAACATAAACTTTTCCATCAACCACCCTCCCATCCCCACCCCAGCCCCCGTCCTCCCAGGCACTGACAGCGCTTGCTTCTAGAGGCTGCCTCTCACCTCTGCTCCGTGTATGTTCACGGTGGGCACTATACTCAGACTCACTGAACTCTCTAGCCCGGTGACTCTGGGCAAGTTATTAATCATCACTGAGTCTCTTTCATCATTTATAAAGTAGAAATTACAATGCCAACTCACAAGGATTGTTGTAGGAACTCAGTAAGACAAAATATTGCAAATACTTATCCCAGCGGATACTCATAAACTCAATGACTTTTCATTCCCGGTTTTCTTTTCTCTGCCTTCTTCCTCTTCCCCCTTCCTCTACTCTCATTTTTTAAACTTGCCTTTCCCTCCATTAGGCTTCCTGCATCATCCTTTCCTGCTTCTCTGCTTCTGTCTCTCAGGTCTCTATACCGTCAGCCATTTGAAATTTGCATGCAGCTCAGTGTAATTTGTTGCTCTGTCATATAAATTTGAATTTCTTGACCCCAAACTTTGAGATGATCATTATCACTTCTGGATATAAACCAGGAAGCTGCATGTTTAACAAGCATCTCTAGAGATACTGATACAACTGGTCAGCTATTCACATTTTGAGGAGCGTGGGGAACACTGCTAAAATCTGCAATGTATTAGAATATTTTGAAAAAGGACTTCACAACCTTTGCTGTACATTGAAATCTCTAGAGTGTGTTTAAAAATCCTATTGCCCAAGCACACGCAATAGCAAATAAATTAGTGATAGAGTCTGTCAGTGTGGGATGCGTGTATATGTAGTTTTATGAGGAAATCCAACATATTGCAATGTCCTCAACTATTCACAAGGTTTTTTTTTTTTTTTCCAATTTTGAAATGCTTTATTCCATTCACTTAGGGAGTATTATAAATGACACTATAAAATAAGTATTTGTTCTCCAAATATTTTAAATATATGTTATCCTATTCTTCTGTCTATTTGAAATGCAGTGGCATACTCAGTATGTCTGAAAGAAAGTTGAATGCGATTATTTTATTAATGGTATTATGGGAAAGTATTTCAGTTCATTAATAAAAGAAGCTAGGTACTAAAATGCCTTCTTCTGTGTAAGGGGTTAATTTATCATACTTAAAATAATATGAGTTCACGAGGTTTTAAAAAGGATTTCAGAGAATCTCAAGCAGGTAAGAGTTGGAGGACCAATGATTAAAGCAACAGATTACATAACACCCCTAACAAATAATATGGGCATTTAACACACTTAAATACCATGGAAGAGGCTGTTGCTTCTTTACAATACACTTTTTATGTTGGGATAGTTTTAGACTTAGATAAAAGTTGCAAAGGTAGTATAGAGGGTTCTTGTACAACCCAACTCAGTTTTGCGTATCAGTAATGACAATTTGTATTAGTATGTTACGACTAATGAATGAGAAGTAATAGAACATACTTAACTAAAGTTACTTCATACAATTGTTACAATTTTTTTTAATGTTCCCTAATTTTTATCTAATGTCTTTTTCTGTCCCAGGATCCCATCCAGAACACATTACATTTAGTCTTCATTTCTCCCTAGGCTCCTCTTGACTGTGGCAGGTCTCAGACTTTGTTTTTTGGTGAGCTTGATGGCTTGGGAGTACTGGTCATGCACTTTGCAAAATAGCTCTCAGTTTGGGTTGACTGACATTTTTCTAAAGGTCAGACAGGGGTCACGGACTTTTGGGAAGAAGACTACAGGGATAAAGTGCCTTTCTCATCGCACCTCATCAAAGGGCGTGTTAACACCAACATGACTCCTCACTGCGGATGCT
The DNA here is from genome assembly GCF_040939455.1 of Microcebus murinus. NCBI lineage: Eukaryota > Metazoa > Chordata > Mammalia > Primates > Cheirogaleidae > Microcebus > Microcebus murinus. Next base: position 6,339,671 of record NC_134114.1, on the reverse strand, counting down.
GATCTTGCTCGACTGGCTCAGGTAGAGCTTGTCATGTTTCTCTGATGTAAAGTTGCTCTGTTTTCCCTTTCTCCGCTGTACTCTTCAGAAGGCAACGATATGCACAGCCTGTACCTAAGGAATGGGGAGTTGTGCTGCAGCACTTCCTTGAGAGCAAAGCAGCAACATGAACATGAATTATTTGGATTTTTTTCTACATGGGGGATTTGTCTCTTTCCTCCATTTATGTATTTATTTAATCATTTAATTATATCAGTGCACATCTATATATATTTATTTTATATCTTGGGTTATAGCATAATGCTTTTTCATTTTGTTGCTCAAATTATTCCAGCTTTGGTCATTGGGAACTCCTGTTCTCTTTGACAATGTCATAGTAGTTGTCTTCTTCCTCCTCTTCTTCCCCTTCCTCCTCCTCCTTCTTCTCCTTCTTTTCTGTCACTACAAGATGCTCCTGGCTCTAAAATCCCCTCTAGAAGAGTCAATCTTCAGTTGCTTTCTTCTTGCACTTTTTGGTTTGGTCATATAGCTTCCTAGATCAGAAAAGTTTCTTCAATGGGAGAACACACTTGGCATCAAGAAACGACAGTGGATAGCAGGAGAAAAAACAAAAGCAAACACATAAAGAGCAAATGTAGTAACTGAAAGAGCATTCCAGTATGGTGCTTCAGTTTGGGGCCAGAAGTCTTTTGCAACAGCCCTTGAGACTGCCTTTGCATCATGGGGCTGTTAAACACTTGCCGTCTGTCTTGACATTCCTGAGCCTTCAAAGGCTTCAAATCAAAGTTATTCGATTGCTTCTCTTAAAAAATATATTCATCCATGCATGGGTTCATGTACAGAAAAAGGAAAACTATTTAAAATTTTTCAAAAATATCCATTAGAAATTTGTAAAGAGAAATTTACTTTTTTGGAATGATATTCCTTATATCAACCTGCCTATACTGAATAAATGCTAGAGTTAAAGACAACTGTTACCAGATAATATGTAAATGCCCACGGCTTGTGACAGTCTGTACATACACTCTGGTTTTGGATGGAAGTATGCCACAGATTTGAGTGTTTACTTATGTTAAACCTTAATACATATTGTTTCAAAATTTTACCATAAGCTGATGATGACATCAGATAAGAGAACCCAGTGTATTTAAGCCAAGCTCAAAGTCCTTTAGTTGAGAATGGAAACTATTCACAGATCTCATGGCCTCTCTAGATGAGCTAAACACACTGCTTAAAGCAAAATTCTGAGAGCGCTGTATAAGAGAGATGCTTTTGCAAAAAGCAGATATTGTGAGAATATATATATATATATATATATATATATATATATCAGGGTTCATACTATGTAGTCTTTAAAAACTTATGCAAATGTGTCACATAAACTAAAATATTTCTTAAGTTTTATTTTTAATGAATTTCATTAATGACTCTTATTCAAACTTAAAACTCATAAGCATGTAAGCTTGTAAACTGATTATACTACTTTGTGTATATTCTATGAGACTTTCATACTGTGAACATTAAGAATATTAGATTAACAACATATTACTAGTGCATAATAATCAAGAAAAAGTAGTGCAAATATCTAAACACTTTTATATCAATAAAAGATTGCTTTTGACTCTTCTTGTTCTTGAGTAAATTGACTTATTTCCATTCCTCTGTTTTATCTATTTTTCAACCTCTGAGAAGTTAAAGAGTTGTGCTTTATCTTATGGGGATCTTATCAGCTGAAGACAGTGTGAGGTGACCCCTTTTGGTTCAAGTCTTCTTGTATCCCTGTGTCCATCATTCTGCAGAAAGATAATTACCTGCCAATATCCCCATAGGCTGATGGCAAGGGGGCCCTTATTTTCTTTGTTAAATTACTTGACTCACTCTCTTCTCTGTCCTGTTAGAGTAGCTTCTTCTTTTACAGCTCCTGTCCATTGAAGTGGAAAGATCTATTTCCTTAGCCCCAGCCCAGGAATATTTAGTGTCCAAGGGCACAGTGTTACAGTTGGCTGGATGAAGAAGGCATTTGGAAGGTCAGAGCAAGTAGAGAAAGAAGAGTAGAGAACGGGGCAGAGACAGGAAGAGAGAGAGATTAGATATACACTTAATATAATATATGATTCATGAAACAAAGAGATTGATGTACTAGTGAATAACAAAGCTCATATTTCCCATAAAAAATACCAAAAGTTTTTCAATAAGAATCGATCATTTAAGGCATACAAAATGTAAACTCTGCCGTTAATAACGATCTTTACAGCTAGAAGTCAATGACAATACTCATAGTAATAATGAGACAAATTATGCTTCTGTTATTAGTATCATGAGTGTACTCTGCCTTGCTGAAGTGTGCTGTCCAGAGGCAGAGAAGGATGAGAAGGAGAGGCAAGAGAAGGATGATTTTTAGTGTTTCTGTTCATGTGGGCCATTCTCTTTGATACCCTTGCCCCGGGAAACCAGTCAAAGGGCAAAGCACTCCAAACTCACAAATATAACTTGCATTTTGTTTCCAAGATGAGAAGGAAGGAAGGAGACACAGTGTCCTTAAAAAGCAGGGCCCATGTGACTATGAATTAGAAGGAAGATACTGCAAATTGTGGGGTAGTGTGGCACCTCACAGAAGTGACATGTTGTAGCATGCATTTATCATCATGTAGACCCTTGACCATGGCAGAAGCAAGCTGCCGAAGGGCCCACGTTGGTGTTTGTGTGGGTATAATATGTGCCCCTTAACTAAAGCATAAGCCATTATTTAGAAAAAGTAAATCTGACAGAAATATTTAATAGATAATTAGAAAACATCATTGCAGGATGATTGAATATGTCCCTGTGAATGTGATAATATCCTCTCAGATTTGTTTAAGTTTGCACATGTATATATGAGCATATGTATTTATGCTGTGTTAGTAGGCACAAAATGCAACTGAATTTAACAGCAGGAAACAGTAATTTTTCTCAGGGAGAGGGGATTGAATGTGATGCTACTTTTTTCTTAGTATTTTTCTCTGTTTTTACCATATGCATATGACTCTTCTGTAATTAAAAATTGAAGTAGGCACTGTTTGTCTTTTACATTTTGTCTTTTCTTTATTATTTTTTTTTCAAATTCCAGGCACATAGAAAAGAAACTAAAATAGTAAGAGGTAGAGGATACGGGAACTGAAACATAGTACAGGGAAAAGAGGAGGCGAAGGAGAAAGTACCTTCTCATCAGTATTTAATACGTTTATAAGAGATTATGAGCAAGATTAGTAAATAGCAAGAGAAATGCATTTCACTTATTGATCTAAAAGCATGCCGATGTTTAGTTACTATTAAGATAACTTGGAAATGTATGTGTTGTTGGTGGTGTGGAATGTTTATGGAAGGATGACTGAATGCCCTCCTAGGCTTTTTACAGAAATGTCCATGGTAATCCCCATGAGATGATTACCATGAGATCCATGAGATGGATATAATTGTCCCCGTTTTACAGGAGAGAAATCTGAGGATGAGAGAAGTCAAGCTGCTTGGCTAATGTCATACAGCTCATTTGAGATGAAGTGGAATTAGAACATGGACCCTATGACTAAAGATTACTCTATTACAACACCATAGGGCCTGGGCCCCCAGCCTGCTGTCAGAATGAGTGATTGACTGACTGGCACCTAGTCCCATCTCGTCCAGTATGGCATTGTACCCTCTGCGTCTGCCTCAATGATTTTTGTTGCTCTTGTTGTTTAACATTGGTTGGCTATGCACCAACACCAACACATTTTACACAAAGCCAGTTAGCATTGAAGGTGTTTAAACAACAACAAATGCTTTTCAAACTTGGCTTTTAGTCTCTGAAATATACCAGAAAGGTTTTAAGCTAAGATTTTATAAATATACCCATGAGGAATAGGTTAAAGATTACATAAATTTATTAAAAGAAGTGTCCTAAATGTTATAATCTATTTGTAGATATTTTCATTATGTACAAGTACAATTGGTTTCCCCAAACACCAATTCCTTACAGGAGAATGGTCTTAAATTGTCTCAGCCTAAAGCCCCTTTCAGTCCTGCCCAAAAGGACCACCTGTGGGGCTGAGGAGACCCCAAAAGGGAGAGCTCTGTGGAGTGGGAGGGAGAACACAGGACCAGTGGGAGCAGTTGGCAAAGGAGGCTTGTTACGTGCATTACAGGAGCTGAAGCTGGAGGGCCTTGCGGGAGCCAGTGGAGAACCCAGGAGAGCTCCTGGAGGATGTCAAGTTGGGTTAGGAAAGTACTGGCCACTGTCTGAATAAGACCCATGAAAGTGAAAAAAAAACAACAACACTATCCTATTCCCCAAGTGTCAGAAAGAGTGATTCTACCTGGAGCAGAGCAGAGGACCATGAGCATCTATAATGGATCTGTGGACATGTGTCCTATGCATAAGGCAACATACGGATAACAGGAAAGGGAAGTGGGCAGCAAAGGTGTAATACATGCAAAATACCTTCGTTCTAACTCCTTACATCGTTGCTTTTCCCCTGGCCAGAGTGAGCACTGGTGGCTTTAGCTCCTGTCTTCCACTCCAGCTCTCCCCCAATCATCCGAACCCTATTCCTGGCAACTCTGACATCCAAGTAGGTCTGGTCACTGGTGTGCTGAGGTCTCCTGGGGGTGTCACAGTGAGCCTTTCCTGGTGCAGGGACAGTGACCTCTGCAGCTCTCAGAGAAACTGGGCAGGTTTGGAGAACTTGAGCACCCCAGTGTGCTGTACAGATCTCTTATTTCCAGGTGTGCCACAGTGGGGGAAAGTGTGGGGAACCTAGAACCCATAGCTAGAACCCTGCTAGCTCACTTCCTTTCTCTCCTCAACTCCAAGTCTCCTTCCACTGTTCCCATCTCAGGACATTATTTTAGCTATTGTCATCATTAGGGATTGTCTTAAGTTGACATTTTGACACCCACTTCTGTCTTGTCCTTCCAGCTTACCTATTCTAGCAACACCACATCAAAATCTGTAGCATTACTACATCTGTCACAGCCCCTTACTCTCCGTATCCTAAATTCCTCCTTGGCCAGTTGGATGCTTTGTTTTGGCACCACAATGAGCTTTCCACAAATATATGTAACCGCTCATTTTGCTCTTATTCTCTGTTAAAGTCACCTAACATAATCCCAACAATCACCGATATGGATTAAACCCAACCGTCTACCTTCTTAGCAAAAGCAAGAGATAATTTAAAAAACAAAATCCTGTGAGTGATTTCACTTTCAGTTTATGACCACAAAAAAATCTCAAACATCAGCCCACAGTCCTATAACACCTCACTGATGAAGTCACTTTCCTGTCCCTTGTAGTGGCGATTCCACACCTTCTTTTCTCAAACTTTCAACTTTGTCTCCCTCCAGTCTCAGCAGTTGTCCCTGCCTCCAACTTTATGCATATAGACAAGCAGCTGGGTAGAAACTACCTCATTTTCTTACTCTTGCACGTACAAAGCTACCAGCATCTATTCTCGCGCAGTTCCCTGAAATCTGTTACAATGGAAATTTTCATGCTGTTATTTAAGTCTAGATATTTCTACTACCCTGTACAGAACTGATTCCTTCTCTTCTGCTCAGGCTTATATTCTGCAATTTTTTTCTTATTCACTGCATTTTCAATATTTCCCACTCTGGTGCATAATTTCAATTGAAAAAAATATATGTAATATTTTCAATTGAAAATATTATATATATTTTCAATTTTCAATAAAAATATTATATATAATATTTTCAATTTTCAATTTCAATATATATAATATTTTCAGTTGAAATTATCTATCTATATATCTATATCTATCTATCTATATATCTCTATATATATCTCATATATATCCCACCTTGAAAATAAGCAAACATTCCTCACCACAATCACACCCCACTACTGCCACTCACAGCCATGACCCATGGAGTGAACTTGTCTTTGCTTGCTGTTCCTAACTCTCCACTTCTCATTCTCTCCTCATCCAGCCCCAAGTGAACTTTTATCCCCTCTTTCAAGGTCTCCATTGATCACCATCTTATCAAATCCAACAGTGAGTCTTCTTCCTGCTCTTCATCAACTTTTCAACATTTGGCACATTTGACATCTCCTTCCTTCGTGGAATGATTCTTGTTTAAGTTCCCCTGAGACCTTCTGTCCTGGTTTTCCTTTGTTCTCAATGGCCAGTCCTTGAGGGGCTCCTCTGCTGGTGCCAGCCCCTTAGTAAAATCTCTATAGAGTTGAGTTGCCTGAGGTTCACACTTTGGTGCCCATGCCTCCAGGGGGGACCACATGTATCCAATGGCATTAAACGTGCATTGGCTTCAAATACTACCTCCAGGTTAGTGACCCCAAAATGTGAATCTCCAGCCTCAACATCCCCCATGAGCCCTGGACTAAAGCATCAAGCTGCCCCACTGTATCCACTGCAAGGCCTGTGGACAGGTCAGGGTATGAAGGGCCATGGACGACAGTCACTCAAGATCAGAATGCAGCAAACACACAGATGAACAGGGCTGATTAAATCAATTTGCGTTTGATAAAGACATGCTCAATAAGATGATTTGGGAAGCAAAATGTCACCAGGAATTTATTGTGGGGTTATGGGTGGGTGGAGATTCTAGTCCAGGAGAGTCTGGCAAGAGCAGAGACAAATACAAACTGATAAGGGTGCTGCACTTTAAAGGCTAACGGCTCTTAGAACATTACACAGCTTAAATTATAGCAACAACCTCAAGTCATTAGGAAAAAGGTAAATTATGTTTGCTGCATTTGATTTAAGCAATTAACCTGGTAATGCTTTTAACCTTTTAGTCTCAAATAGTGTATGTTTTCTCTATATTTAAAATTATTTACAATACCTGAGTATATGTTAATAAAAATCAGGATTAAAAAAAAAATTTCTGTTTTTGACCAACTTTAATTTAGGAAAATTTAACCATGCAAAATTTATTGGTAATTATATCAATATAATATCTTCTCTGTCCTTTGAATGAATATAGACATTTTTTGAGAGATGTTTCTTACTAGATTCTTTTAGGGCTTATGTCTGGGTTTTAACACCTTTCCTTTCCCACTATCTTCCCCTTTTCTGTTTATTTTTATTTATTTATTTATTTAATCATATTATGGGGGTACAAATGTTGTTAAGGTTACATTTATTGCCCTTGCCTCTCCTCCCTCCTAAAGTCAGAGCTTCAAGCGCATCCATCTTCCAGTTGGAGCACATCAAACTCATTATGTAAGTGTATACCCATTCCCCCCACCTGCCTGCCACCCGATAAATGTTTTTTTTTTTTTGTTTTTTTTTTTTACAATTTGGTTATATTTTATATCTTTGTCTCTCCCTAGCAATGGTTAGAGCTATGCCCTTCCCCTCCACAATGCTCACCACTTCCCTAAGATGTGGGTCTACCCACACTATCCACCAATCCCTGGTGAACACCACCACCATTTGAGCACCATAGTGTTAATTAGTCAGTACCAATTTGATGGCAAGTACATGTGGAGCCCATTTTCCTGATCTGGTGTCTTCTCTCTTTGGATGATGGGATTAGGCTTAATCCAAGATGATATAAGCGGTGCTAGCTCGCTATCATTTCTTAGAGTTGAGTAATATTCCATTGTGAAAAGATACCAAATTTTAATTACCCATTCATAGATTGACGGGCACTTGGGTTGTTTCCATGTTCTTGTAATGGTGAATTGTGCTGCCATAAACATTCAGGTGTAGATGCCTTTATAATAGAATGTCTTATGCTCTTTTGGGTAGATGCCTAATAATGCCATTGCTGGGTCGAATGGTATTTCTACTTTTAGCTGTTTTCTGTGGTGCATATAGCGATATAAAATTACTGGCAAATTAATGCAATTCTTTTATCTGCACAAATAAATTTTTTAAATTAAGTATTTAGGTAACAAGAGCAGAAAAATTCACAATAAACTATTTGAGTGTAAGTTTTACTATGATCAGTTAATTCATATTTGTTTGGAAAACATTCTGTGCATGGGTGACATAAACATCTTAACTTGAGCTTTGAAATGTTCTCCAACCACTTCGATGGAGTGACCTGGAAGAATATGAAACAGTGACAGTATTTGAGTATACATTAGCCACCATGAAATCTATAAGATATTCATATGACTTCTGTGCATAAACACCCACTGCCCATTCCACACTGTTCAGAAACCCAACAGGTGACCTAAAGTGCTGTGAGCCTGAGAACACAGGGCACTAGCTCTTCCAGGGAGGAGGGACTTAGACTGAGTAAGTGGGATACTGACCCACAGGGATTCCAGTCAATGACATCGCACAAAGGGGCATGATGGGAGATGGCCACCTGGTTATAAAATGCCTCTGCAATCTGGTTGGTAAGCTACTGGAAAGAACTCAGTGAATTGAAATTCATGGATGGCCCAGGGTGGGTGGCTCTAATGACAAAAAAAATCCATCATTATTACTTATTACTGTCAGTGAAAAACCAAACTGCTGCTCCCATATGCCACTCAGAATGTCTCTGTACTTGTCCTATCCTTCTATGTAGAGCATGTCAGCACAGCAGGCATTATTCTCCCTTTTATTATAGAATCCAAGACATTTTACACCAGGAGTAAATGAGGGTTGTACACAACCCAGGAATCTCAGACAGTAGTATGATTTTGTAAATCAGATTGTGAAGTGACGATTACATGTGGACATTCAATTATTGTATTAGAGTAAAAAAAAGTCAAGATTTTTATTGGAAGTATAAATGGAGCAAAATTGACTAATGTATATATTGATATTTTAATATCATGATTGGTATTTTTATGCTACTAACGAAAACTATGTGTAGTGAAATTGACACTGAAAAACATATAATTAATATTTTATTTCAAAAACAATTAACATTGTCTCAGTTTCTCAAATGTACTGGATAATTTTATGGAACATAAACAATTTTTTGTGATATTTTATGATTAAGTCAAGATCAAAACAAGGAACATAAACAATTTAAAGAAACTACATTTCTCAGGAAACGTTTCTATCTTGAAACTTTCTATCTATGAATTACCACTGCGACAGGAGTTAAGTTCATTTCAACGGGGATATCTGAAAATATGTGTATTAGTAAACAGAGTATTCTTAAAGTGGCAATTCTACATTCTTTAATAATGAATGGCAACTCTTTTAACTCCTATAACTTCAACAGAAAGTAGGTCTTCAATATGTATTTTGTTTTCATAATTGGTTTTAATATCATAAGTGGCTTGCTTAGAATATTACACTAAAAATCTAAGGAAAAAATTCAGAAACCCCTCACTTCTAAGTCCTAACGCTTTGTTGGTTTACTATTAATGTTATTACCTTTAAATATATACATTTCCTAAGAAAATATGCTTTTAAAAGTAGTCTTATTAATTTACTAAACAAATTTACCAATAGGGAACTAGAATATAACTATTATATTAAACACACAAATATTTTTGACACATAATTTTCAGCTAGTGACTCATGAAGATTTATGAAAGGAAGTTAGAGGAAATATTAAGGCATATTTGGTTTTTTTGCGAGCTGGCACAGATTGGATATGTGCACTAACAGTAGATACATGTGGTTACCTTATCCAGTTTTTGTTTATCACTGTGTTTAATAAGTTACTATCTGGAAGAATTCAATGATTATTTGCCTATTTAAGTAAAGAAAATATTTTGTATTTAGAAAGCATTTAAGACTACTTCATACATCAGTAGAGAAAAATATGGAATAAGATCAGAAACCACGTAAAAATCTAAAATATTTACAAGATAAACTTTTTAGGTTTCAAGAACACTTCACAGTTTCCCAGCTACTGATTCAAATATTTGAAATTGCACTTGAAAAATGTTTCTTCCTCTCAGTGTTTGGAATTTCTTATCTTATCTATTATCTGCCTTAAGAAAGAGAAATACAAACAAAAAGTGTTAGGATATCACAGACGAACAAAGTAGAAGAAATCTTGAGTGGAAAAAAAGATGAAAATATACAAAAGTACAATTCAAAAGAATTTGGAGAATATGGCAGGCAGCCTTATATTCACTTTTATATTCATGATTATCCTTGAAAGGGAGTCATTTCATTAGATCACATTGTAATTTTGTCAAAAGCAAATTCTACTTAAATCTTCTCACCTCCTCCTTAAAAGCCAAGGCTTACCATCTTAGACCTCCTCCCTAGGGCTCCTTCTTTGTGCTTGAGTTCCTTCAGAATTTTATGGGACAATAAAGATAACATTGGTTTAGAATCCCTCTTTTATTCTTTGAAGCATTTATACACACACACGTGTATGTATATATGCACACACAGATATATATATGTATATATATATAATTTAGACTTTATTTCTATCTACCTAATATATTAGCTCAAGAATTACCTGAAGATTCTTGATAATAATATTTAAGGCATTTTTATGTGTTTATTTTTTGGTGTGTGAAATTGCATGTATATAACTTGAATAGTTTGCCCTTTCCAGGACAGTGCTAGGGAAATATTAGCCAGTTGATAAATACACCTGTATGTGAGTCCTAGCTGGCTGAACAAGACTTTTTCCCATGCCCTATGGTCTCACTGGTCCAATTGTTGTTTCTTAGAGGCAAATGCTCTTTGCAAGAACGCCGGCTGGACAAACAGCAGCAGCAGCCCTCTGCCTCTCAGGGAGCTGGCGGGAGTGGCCGGGGCTTGTTCTCTAGGACCCTGTGACTACTCAGAAGTGGACGGACAGGTGGGAGAAGCTGCTGTGACTGTGATTGCACATGACTGTAACTTTTTGTTAGTTGGTTGCTAGACCACATCCTCTCTATTTTCTAAGAATATATGCAATTTCTTTCTATTGAATACAGGCAATTTCTGTTAAAAGTGATAAAAGCAGTTATAAAACAAAGCTTGACCAGCTCACTTTACCTTCTAGTCTGACATAACCAAATATAATTATTTAGACTTTGAAAATGCTGAAAGTCAGCTCAATTTTTTCAATGTAAATATAATAAAATGTTTTACCTCTAGTAATATAAAGTCAAATTCACCTGCCTGAAATCAGCTCACACTGGAAAGAACAGTGTTATGATTTTTTTTCCCCACTTTCAATAGTTTATGTGCCCTCAATAATAAAACAGCACAGGGGCTTGATACTGAGTTGCATCATTTGATTAGAAACACTAACTCTCACCTCTCTAAGCATACAGAGATTATATTAAACAAAATAAGATCATCCTGGTATTATTCAAACTGAGAATTATCCAGGGTTTGTTACTATTTTTTTTCTCCTTCCTACTGCCTCCTACCTATTATTTATAGTGTACAATATGGGGAGGGAGGAGAGAAAGAGAGAGAAAAGAACGAGAGAACACGCAGTCAATTTTATTTTAGTTGTCTGCTCTAGATACCCTTTAGGTGGTGAGGATATTGGAGCTGACAATTATGTGTTCTCTAGATAGGTTTTGTGATTCACATTTCTCCTTTTATTTTAAAACATACTTAAGAGTTGCCTGTGTTCATATTTAAGTATGTTTATTGAATGAGAGAAAACAAGATTACTGAAATTAGGTGCTATTCTGGGGGAGGGACTTCATGAACTATTTCTTGGCATCCTTGCAACACCCATGCAAGGCTGGTACCATCTCTCTTTTAACAGAAGAGGAAATGGTAACTGAGAGGTCATGTGATAATCCCTCACTGTAATGCTCCTGCACCATCAGACATGTCACACGGACCAGTGTGCAATAAAACAGCCACAGGGCAGGTATTGTGGAGGACTCGAAGTGTGCAGAAACCTAGGTGTGGTACACAGCTTCCCTAACTAATTGGAATACACTTTGAATACTCCACCAGCTCAGTCCATCCAGAACATCTCTAATCAGATGTAGCTGTGGTTCCTACAGATGAAAGGTGGTTGGGAGATCACTAATGCCTCACCCAATGTCTGATGCTTAAATTTGTTCCACTCCTACTGAACGCTGATGGCATATATCTTCTATAACCTGTAGAAGCCATTCTATTTCTGAAAGTTTCTCTGGACTATTCCTTCATACATTGAGGTAAAATTTGTTTCTGTGTTCATTCTACACGTTAACTAGTCATTTTTCTTATTTGTGGGTTTCAGGTGGAATTTCATTTTTTCTGCCTTTCTATAGACTGAACTGTGTTCCCCCAAATTTCATATGTTGAAGGTTTAACACTCCATGTGACTGTATTGAAGAGATAAGACATTTAAGAAGGTGATTAAGGTTAAGTAAAGTCATAAAAGTGAATCCCTGATCCAAGAAAACTGGTATCTTCATAAGAAGAGAGAGAGACACCAGAGATATCTCTCTCTCTGTCTCTGTCTCTGTCTCTGTCTCTCTCTCTCTCTCTCTCTGCTATGTGAGGACACAGCAAGCAGCTCTAGTCTGCAAGCCAGGAAGAAGGTCTTTACCAGAAACTGAATCCTAGAAGAATCTTAACCTTGGGCTTTCCAGCCGCCAGAACTGTAAGAAAATAAATTTCTGTTGCTTACATCATGCACTCTGTAGTATTTTGTTGTGGCAGCTTGAGCAAATGAAGACATCCTTTAAGCTCTTCAAATATTTTATAATATCCCCTTCCACAAAGCCACACACCCCACCTCAAAGATTTCTTTTAAAAACCATCCTTATCCATTGGCCATTCTACAAAGTGAAGTATCACAAGAAGGGAAAATCAAGCACCATATGGACTCACCATCAAATTGGTATGAACTGATCAACACTTAAGTGCACATATAGTAGTAACATTCATTGGGTGTGGAGCAGGTGGGAGGGGGAGGAGGGGATGGATATATACACACCTAACAGGTGTGGTGCACACTGTCTCGGGAATGGACATGTTTGAAGCTCTGACTCACATGGGGCAAAGGCAATATATGTAACCTAAACATTTATACCCACATAATATGCTGAAATATAATAAATAGATAAAATTAAATTTAAAATAAACTATCCTTCAAATGTGTGAGAAGTTACTTATACAGTATTTCCTCATGAGCTAGTCCTTCTTTCAAAAAATAATGCTAGACTTTATTTGGTTTCTAATAAATTTGGGAAGGGTGAGAGATCTAGAGCAATGAGAATCAAAGTATTTGAATATTGTAATTTAGCAGAAATTAGAATTACCTTTCTTTACAAACTCCCTCTTCCTTACTTGAATGATCACATCTCCCTAGAACATGAGCCCCACCTTTCTCAAACATTATTCAAATAAATTACAGCAGATCAATTAATTTATGAATACAAGGTTATACCTAATGCTGGTATTCTTATTTCTAAGCATTGCTTATGATCTGGGTGACACCAAAGCTTTCCAGGTTTTGTTTTATGGATGTTCAGGTGAAGAGAAATGTTTGTTAGTACTACCCTGATGATTTTTCTTCATTTGCCATTCTAGATCCATTTTTTGACCTTCTCTGTGCTACTCTGTGTCCAGAAAGCTGACCTTTTTGATTGCATAACCTAGAACTCTTTCCTCTTTACTTATATTTATTTGGGTTTGGAATTTGGAGAGCAGAAAGAGAAAGCCATCTCTGGAAATTTCTTCTGCACTTGCATCCACCCTCCTTTCCTTTCCATCCATTCCCCTTTTGTGCTGTGGCTGCATTCTTCCACCTTCAATCCCAGCTACTGCCTTGGGAGCCTAAGAATGCTGATGCCTTCACTCAGTGTCTAGTCCCTGGTTTCCTCCCCATTCCTTGTGGGTTCTCATAACTTCCACTCACACTTTCCCAGAGATTCAGAGTCCTTTCCTTAACCACACCTCAGGTGAGACATTTGAGAGTGGCTGCTCCTTCCTGATGAGCAAGTACAGGACCACTACTCATCAACAAAAACAAAACAAACAACATAAAGCAAAACAAACACACATGATGATGTGTGGAAGGCTGTGTGAAAGAGTTTACTCTATTTGTGTGAAGAATAAGAACATTTGCTAAATGAATTCGAGTGGTGAGGTGGAGAGGAGGGTGCAAGGATAGAAGACCCATGTGAGGAAGAGCCCTGGTCCACAGCCACAGTGTGAGGACTGTTTGACTTTGGGAAGCTGCAGCAATGCTGTCTCATGCCTGTGTCTCAGAACAAGATCTGAAGGTGACCTATGACAGTTAGGCTATTTTGCACTAACCTTTCTTTGGTGGCTTTTGATTTGAGGTATTTCAGAATGAAGTTAATTTGGAAATAGTTCAATGCTTTCAAAGCTACATTACCTTAGACTTCAGCTGGGGTGTCTGGATTATTTTGTTAAAACTTTGACTCTTTTATTTATTTATTTTTTAAATTTCAGAATATTATGGGAGTACAAACATTTTGGTTACATATAATGCCTTTGCACCAAAAACACTGTAAGAAAAATGATGAAAAACTATCAACGAATTTCAGGTTAGTTAAAATAGATTTCTCTCAAATATTAAAGACAGTTCTTATTTTAACAGCCTTTGAATGTGCTGGTGATTTGAAGATAATCCGGTAAAGTAAAAGTCAAAGCTCCGTTAATTCCATTGAACCTATGTCAATGTCAAATAATATGTCAAACAATGAGAATGAATTAATGGAGCTAATGTTTGTTTTTGAGTACTAGAAAGTTTTTAACTCTCACAATATCTCATGCAATCATCACAAAAAGGTCTTTTAAATTTAAGTGCTTGCGCAAATAAAACAATAACAATTTTTTGATCAGTTATATGTGGATAATGCCAGATTTGAAACTTTGTCTTTTCCAAGGGCCTCATCCCTCAACTGTACCCTAATAGGAGGTATAAACCATTATGAGGTTTGTGTTATATAATTGGGAAGGTAAAGCAGTGGCAAAGAAAGGCATCATAAAGCCAAATGATACACGATTCACATGTGGATTTCTATAAACACCAATGGATTTATATTAACATACAAAATTTCCTGTTTTGTTTTATATTTTTTATTTTATTTTAAGCCATGGCTTTTCTCAAAAAGACTTAAATGACCTATGATAGGCTGCAAAACCAGCCACAGTGTTTCACTTTTTCATGTGTCCATATACTTTGTAATGTATCTTTCCAAATCCTTCTTAAAGGGGTAAAGGTATGATTCTCCACCCTTTAAGTCTTCCCCACTTACATGCTTTGCTTAATTAAATATGGTAGGATCAAGGTGAGTTGATTCTAAACCAAGGCCTCAAGAGGTCTTGTGCACTCTGCTCACGCTCTTAGAAACTGTCACTTCAATGTAAAAACCTCCATGTGCACTGCCGGATGATAACACGTGATCCGGTCACCCACTGTTGCCCCAACCAACACCCAGACAATTGCTGAGCACACGAATGGGATCATCTGGACCAGCCCATGCCCCACCGCCTCTCCAGCTGACCACAGATGTGATCCAGCCAAAGATTGTGGGGACCACCAAACTGAGGCTAGCCGCAATTTTCTACCCACAGAATCATGAGCTAAATCAATGTTTTTTGTTTCAAGCGGTTTGTCATACAGAGTTAGCCAACCAATTCATCAGTTCACATAGATACATATAATGCAAACAGATGAAAAACTCTAACAATAAGTAATAAAAATGAGGAATATAGAAAATTAGTGTATTGAATCTGTAACATAAATCCTTGTACAAAGTAGTTTCTAATTAGGGGAGATTATCAGATTTACTTAAAAGTGTGAACCACCCATACAGTAGCCAAAATTACTCATCATCTGAATCAAAAACAAATCTTGCCTCTTATCATTAAGTTTTATTTTGTAGTTTTGTAGGTACAGTGATCCTAAACTTATTTTGTGCATATCGTAGAATCGAGCAGTTGAGTAAATGTGATAATGTTATTAGAGGTCAGGGTTCTCACGGCAAAAGTTGTAAGGGGAAAAAATATAATTATACAGTGGAGAAAACAGACACATCTCAACCAGATGGTCAAAATTCATATCACCAGTGGGGCAAAAGCTGTCCTCTTGTGGGCATGGCATCATGTCTAATCCAGCTGGTCACGTATGAACTGAATCTATCAGGCCATGAGAAAATATCAGACAAACTCAAACTCAGGAAAATTTTATAAAATACCTGACTTGTATTAAAAATATTTGTCAAGAGACAATGACAGTCTGAAGAACTAAAGGAGACCAAAGATATATGACAAAATAAATATATAATCCTAGACTAGACCTGTACCAGAAAAAAATAAAATTATAAAAATGATACTATTGGGGCAAATAAATGAATTAGAATATGCAATGTTGGTTAGATGAAAATATACCAATGTTACATTTTTTTAAGTTGACAATCCTACTATGGTTATGTATAAGAACATTTTGTTCTTAGGAGTTATAGGCTTAAGAAGTAAGGGGAAAGAAAATGATATTCAAAACATATTCTCAAACTTTTCAAAACAGAAACAAAATATACATAATATAAATGAATGAATGTATGAATGAATAAAAGAAGAGGCAAAAGGAAAAATGAATGAAATATTCTTTATTTATCTATACCAATTATCCATTAGTGCTGATGCACTTACTATTCATACTAAAACATAAATGAATAAACTTTATATACTAAAGTGTATACATTGTGCATAGCAGAAATTTATGAAAGAAAGTGTATTTACTCACAAAATATAACATATTTCATGCATTTAGACAGGTAACCCTCAGTTTCTCGGGAAATGCATTAAGATAATATTCTTGGTAACATTTTTTTCCACAGCATATAGCTTTGCCCTTAACAGGGAAAACTCAAACCCAGGAAGATTCAAATAATAATTTTGTATAGATGTGCACCATGATATTTCTTAACTTACAGTGGAAAAATACTTTCCAATATCACCATAGTTGTACCTGGTTAGCAAAGGAGTAAATAGTGACCCAGTTGTTTAGGCAGAAACAATCATCCCCCTGCATTGTTGATATAGTTATTTGCAAGGGATTTTCCTTGAAGGCCTGCCATGGTTTTGCCTTAATTCTGCAGCATGCCTATAGTTTGGGAGAATTTTTATCCCTTAGGACATTAAGTTGTTGAGAATTTTGGAGACTTTTTAATCTGAAAAAATGAAGTCAAGGTCCTTTAAAATCATGACTGTCACAAGAATATTAAATGCCATAATTTAAAATTTGAAGGAGTGACATTTTGATTAATAGTTTCATCAATACTTTGGGCTCCATTGCCCTGTAAAACGTGTGCTTAGAGAGAACATTTGTGAGGATTCGCCTGAAGCTCTGCAGGTATATTTAACACCCCAGGGCTGACAGAGCCAAGAGGAGTTTATCATGGTACAAGGAAAATCTTGACTGAGAGAGATGAGTGAAGTAGTTGTAGTAGAGTTGTTGTAGAGTGTATACCCTAAGTCCTCTCCCCTAGTTTGTGGGAGCCACAGTTTGTTCTCAGGTTAATACATATCAATATTTCATACACTTCTACAGCAGAAATTATGAAAGATTTCCAGAATTTGTTAGGTCATAGTTATAATAGTATAAAAACAGTAATTCCTACTTATTTGGATATTAGTTGGACTAGCAAGAAAATATTTTGAAATTATGAAATATAAAAAAATTGAGAAATTGCATTATATAACTCTCTATAATCAGTATTGACTTCTGATGCTCAGTGTAGGCTTCTTCATGTCTTGAATGCATAATTAAGTTTTGATCAGCAGAAGAGGAACCTATTTGCCACTCATTAAAGATATTTCAAAAAAAAAAAAGATATTTCAGAGAAAAGGCAATTCTTAGGATGGCATAATTTAGATCAAAGACTTTGCTGATGTTGCTAAGTACATATACTTCAGGAAACATTCATTCAACAGGCTTTTATTAAGTACCCACAGCTGTTTCATGTAAATAGTAATAAATAGAGCCTCAAACCTCAGATCATTTATAGGCTATTAAAGCACATAAACAATTATCTATACCTTGATGGAAAAATATACACAAAACAGCGACAAGCATAAAACAAAGGCTTATCTCTTCTCATACCCGGTTTGCTATGGGCAAAATGCTAAATTCTCTGCAATATTACTTGCTATACTGTCTAATGCTAAATTTATAATGATCTCTATATGTTGATTGGAATTCATCAAAGAAAAGCCATTAGTTTATCTTCTCTTAATAAGCTAAAAAGAATTCTCAGCCACCTCATTTTCTTTCCTGTTTATAGAAGAATTTTCTGGTAGACAAAATCATTCCTTCAATTTTGGACATGTTCATTTATTGCCTGTAACTGCTGCAAGAGACTATAGAAGATAATCACTTTACAAGTAAATATACTTTCTACTTCATACCTTGGAAAGAGAGTAAATTGATACAATCTCTGTGAAGGACGATTTAACAACATGTGTCAGAAGTTTTATGAATGTGAAGACGTTTCACTCAAAGATGCCTTTTCTAGGATTTTATGCTAATGGCATAAGTAGAACCAAAATGGCAGGCGATTTGTGCTTGAGAGGCCCAAATTCCACAGAAAGTAGAAATGCTGATTAGTGGGCTTGTGCTCTGTTTTATGACCCTTTTACACATTTTCAAAATTCTTAAACTGCACAGGCCAAGTGTGTGAGGAACTAAGCAGACAGCAACTGAACATCAGAGTGTGGTTTTCAGTAGACGTCCAATGTAGAGGAGGCAGAAATTGGACCTGAGCACTTCCATGTATTTGCAACCCTGGCAATACCACAGGCTCTAACTTTAATATTTGGAGAGCTATGCAGAGGCTGCAGGGGAGAATCAAAAGTAGACAGACATCTCTAAATTTCAACCCAAATTTGATCAGCCCAGACCCAGACTGAAATAAAGTGATTTGCTCTGCTATAGCTCTCTACCAAAGATATGGTGACCCTTTCTGGAGTAAGTTAATATGAGGAGCTTCAAAATTGGAGGCCTAGTCAAAAGGTCTGACTTACCTATACTTAGAATCCCAGAAGAAAAGGAGAGAGAGACTGAAACAGAAACCTGTAATATCCCCAAACCAATAAAGAAATCAACCCGCAGATTCTAGAAGCTTAATGACTACAGGCAACTTTGCAAATATAACCACACATACAAACATATAAAATGACCACACCTAAACAAATTATAGTAAAAATGCTGAAAATGAAAGGCAAAGAGGGTAATTTGAAAAGTCACCATAAATAAAAAATACACATAAACTTTAAAGGAATAGGGAAAAGACCAACAGCAGGTTTTGTCAGCAGACACAAGGGCGGTCAGAAGGCATGGGAAGGATGTTATTAAATGGCTAAGAGAAAATAATTTCTAATCTACAATTCCATGCCAAACAAAGGTCTCCTACAAAGATGCAAGTACCATAAATAATAAGAGAACAAATAAAACAGATAAAATCATCACATATAGACCCATGCTAAAAGAAATATTAAAAGCAATTTTCTTGCAAAAGTAAAATAATCAAAGATAGAAACACAAATTTAGAACAGTCAAGAACACCAGAAAGAATAAATACAATATATTGGTAAGTATAAAAAAGTAATATTAACAACAATAAGGTGCCATGTGTTATATAAAACATATGTAAATATAAAATAGACAACCAAAATAACATAAAATATTAAAAAGGTAAAAATGGGAATGGAGTTCAAGTGCCCTCAAGTACTAGCACTGCATGGGAAGTTGTGGACAAAGCAATGTATTTGTAGGTAAAATAGCACATAGAGCTGTGTTATCATCTGTAAAAGTAACTCCTGAATGTATAGCAAAAGAATGTACAACTAAAAAGCAAATACTGATAATACATGAACTAAGCCAAAAGAAACTAAAAGAAGAAACAATAGCAACAATAACAACAGAAACCATTAAACTCGTGAGACAAAATTAAACAGTTAGTAAAATGATAGACACAGATGTATTCTAAAAGCAAACGGTGTTGGAACAGTTGGCCATCCCTATATTTGGTGATGGGTAGAAGGACAACCCACCTCACAACATTTGCTTTAAATGGATCAGGGACCAAAGTATAAAACCTAAAATTTTTAGGAGACAATATAGAAGACAATTTTTGTGACCTTGGTACACACACAAGTTTCATGGAATACATAAATCACAGTATAGTTAAAGAAATGCAAATGTGTGTGCTTTAAAAGATACAAAAAGTAAAATGAGAAGACAAGCACCAAACTAATACAAAAAAATTTGTAATATCCAAAATACAGTATAAATGATGTATATAAAACTTTTACTATTCAATAATGGTAAATAAAAATGACTAAAAAATTTGAAAAGGCACAAAAGATATATGAATGGCCAATAAGGACCTGAAAAAATACCATACATTATTAGCCATTCATAAAATACAGATCAAACAATTAGGAAAAAGAAAATGTAACTCTAAATGCATTCATCGAGAAAAAAACAAAACAAAACAAAAGACTTATTCACTAATTGCTTGACCAAAGGACCTTGACAAAAGCAATAAAAATTGTCAAAGAAAGTATAAGGAATGGATTATGAGACATAACAGCCAGGACCTGAAAACAACCAATCAGGTTCAAGATAGAGACATTTTTGATGTTTGATGAAGAGAACAAGGGGGCTGAAGATGCCACTTGGGTAATGGCAGAGAATGCTAACAGAGCAATTGTTCTAGGCCCGCTCTGTTGTAAGTACCTTAAGTATTTAACTTAGTTAATCTTTAAAACACTTCTATAAGGCCATACTATTATGAGTCACACCTTACAGGTAAGGACTATGAGAAAACTCAGAAGGGATAGAGGCAGAAACAAAGCCCAGAGAACTTGGTTCCAGTGCCTAAGGTTTTAACCACTTCAGAGGAAATGAGAACAGTTGTGTGGGCATATGAAAAAAGTGCTACCATAGTGGAATGAATCATTTGACACTTTTTCTCCAACTAAATCAGAGTAGAAAAGATAGTGTTTTACTAAATGTCTAAGGCAATTATGAATAGACCAAAGATAAAATTAAAAATGGAATATGAAACCTACATGCTAAAAAGTTGAAGTTCTACGTCCATGCCTATATGTGTGAATTCTGCTGAGTAATGAGGAAACTGGAACAACTACCGAGACTGCCATCCCCACAGCTATTGGTGTTGCTGCTACTGCTACTATTACTAGTTCTGCAACTGTTCCTTCTACTAGAGCTGCTGCTATACCTGCTACTACCATGCTGCCGCAATTTCTACTGCTATCACTACTGCTGCCTCTGCTATTACCAGTATCAATGCTACCTTGCTACTGCAAATGTAACTATTACCACTGTCTATACCACTATCACTACCACTGCCACCTTTATTAAAGTTGTGGCCTGTTACTCACAGGTTTGCTTTCTGTGGTTTCAGTTTCCCATGATCAACCATGATCCAAAATATTAAATGAAAATTCCAGAAATAAACAAGTCCTAAGTTTTAAATTGTGTGCTGTTCTGAGTAGCATGATACAAACTGCTTCATCCAGCATGGGACTCAAATAATTCCTTTGCTAAGCAGATCCACCCTGTGTTTATGGCACACTTATTAGTCACTTAGTAACCCCTTTGGTTAACAGATCTATTGCCACAGCATCTCAATGCTTGCATCCCGGTCTCCCTTATTTTACTTAATAGTGGCCCCAAAGCACAGTAGTAATGATACAAGCAATTTGGATATATTACGGAGAAACTATAAAGTGCTTCCTTTGAGTGAAAAGATGAAATATTGTTAACTTAATGAGGAAAGAAAGAAAAATTATATGCTATGGTTGCTAAGATTTTCAAGTAAGAATGGATCTCTTATCCCATGAATTGTGAACTATATATTGTTATAATTGTGATATTTTATTATCGTTGTTATTCTCTTATATTGTGCACAATTTATAAATTAAACTTTATAATATGTATGTGTAGGAAAAAGCATAGTGTATAGAGGGTTTAGTACTATCTGTGGTATGAAGCATCCACTGGGAGTCTTGAAACATATTCCCTGTGGATGGGGGGAACATTGTGCTACTAATTAATATAATAATTATAAAAGCAGACAGATTTTAGTGCTTAATATGTACCAGACCTTATTTGTATTACACATATTAACCTATCTAATCCTTACAAAAATCTTAGGAAGTAAACATTGTAAGTTATTACAATTCTTCTAGAGCATATCAAATATAGAAATACGTTCAAGGTTGCTATGAGGTACCAAAATGCAATTCCCCATTCAGGCACAAGAAAAACTATGTAGTCCAGCTGCTTGATGAGTCACAAATCTAGTTTCAACCAATGGGCTGCAAGATGTGACATTTGGCTGGCATGGCCTTGGCCAATGGGAAATCTCCACTTCTGCCTCAGTGACTGTGAAGTTCTCACGTTCCAGATGATGTTGAAAGAAGACGGGTGTTTCTTTGTCTAGAATTCCCTGAGTGATTTTGCAGAGCAGAGCCCCTAGCTCAACTACTCTGTATCTATGTCATCATCTAAAAGTAGACTTTTCTTGGTTAAACAACTGAGATTTAGGGGTTTATTCATTACTTCAGCACAGTCTAGCTTATCCAGATTAATAGAAGCTACCATTTGTCTCTGGATTTGCATCATAGGGAAGAAAACTATACAGAAAATTATTAATATGAATATAAGAATCCTTAAACAGATCTAAAGTTGAGTCTAGTAGGTTATTTAAAGGACACTGTGTAAGGACAAAGTAGTGTTAGTCCCAGAATCACAAGTGGTTCAATACTAATAAATCTGTTAATGTGAGGCAATATTTAATAGTTTATATGAAAAAGCATTTCCTAGAATTCCATATCCATTCTTGTATTTAGCAAGCAATAAAAAACAAACAATCCTTCTCACTAAGCATCAAGAATATTAAGAAAATAATAATGCTGCACTAAAATATATATAGTTTGCATCTCCTTTTTGAAGACCTTTTGCTATAGAATGGAAACCCAAGTATGTGGGCTTTTGAGCTGCTGTACTGCATATGAGCAGAAAAGAAAAGTGTCCATTTTCATCTACATTAATTAAACTGCACACAAAATATCAATATACATCACAAATTTCTACTAACCTTAATAAGAAATAATAACTTTACCAAATTAATTAGAAACAATGCCTAACAAATTGATTAAAACCAGTTATATAAATACACTATGTAGTAGTAACTTTATAATTTTTTTATTTATAATACATGTGTTAATCACCTTTTATACATGAGTTATTATGCTAAATATGGAGAGGTTTAAGAAGGCCAATACGCTAGTCTCTCTAAAAAGCTATAGACTTGGGACATTGATACCAAACCAAAAAAAAAAAACCACAGTAGGATATTCCTTTGGTGACATGTTGAATGTACCACAGAAGAATAGACGTAGGACTGACTTTCTCTAGAAGGAAATGCTAAACATGATTTGAACAAAGCCTACAAGCTCATTTCCTCTGAAATGAGAGAAGCCTTTCAGCATCCTCATCCTAGGATGATAATGAGGGCCCTTTTAACTATTTCCCAAAGGACTTGGCCATAAGTTAACAGCACTAAAAAGGCAGCTGATCTCATGGTTTTTTTTTTTTTTTTTTCAGTATAATTTTATTCTCTAAGTGGTTGGCTTTTCCAACAAGAGTAGTCAATGATCACAAAAACGTAACTCGGCAAATATCTTCATTTGATATGGAAAGTGCCCAAGATAAAGTTGGGTAAGAAGTCAAGAAAAGTGACAAATTACTGTCTGGCACTTAAAATTGGGGTTTTTTGGTTTGTTTTTTGTTTTCAGTTTTTTTGTGGGGGGGGGAGGATTTCACAAGTGCACATGGATTTAGTCTGAAAATTATTAGCTTTTGGTTAGTAGAAACATGTAAAATAAAAAAAAAATAAGCATTGACTTCCACATAATGTTATGCTATGTGAAGACTCTGAGAAGACTAGGAATTAAGTAATACGATGTACTTTATAAATTATTACTATAATATTAAAAAAAATCATTAGGATCTTGGTTCTAAATCCTATAATAAAATCCTATTTTTTACCTTCACAGATGACTCTTATAGGTAATTGGTTCAAACTTTATATATTTATAAATCTATTTCCTTGTAATGGAAAATGTAATGCATAGTTAGGCAAAAGTCATGCATTTGCACGACTTTTGTTTTTTCTTAGTTTTTAAAAAATCTTATAAAAGTAAAAAAATATATATAAAATGCTTATAGAATTAGGATATAAAGGAAGAAAATATTTTTGTACAGCTGTATAATGTGTTTGTGCTTTAAGCTAAGTGTTATCAAAAAAGAGTCAAAAATTTTTAAATTACAAGTATAAAAATTTTAAAAAGTGACAGTAAGCTAAGGTCAATTTATTATTGAAGAAAGAAAAAGGTTTTGTCTAAATTTAGTGTAGCCTAAATATACAGTATTTACAAAGTCTACAGTAGAGTACAGCAGTATTCTAGCCTTCATGTTCACTCACCACTCACTCTGACTCACCCAGAGCCACTTGCAGTCCTACAAATTCCATTCATGGTAAGTGCCCTATACAGGGGTACCATTTTTAATCTTTTATACCATATTGTTACTGTAGCTTTTCTATTTTTGAATCCACAAATGCTTCCCATTATGTTACAATTGCCAACAGTATTCAGTAACATACTGTAAGGTTTGTAGCCTGGGAGCATTAGGCTATATCATCTACATTTATGTATATAAAATCTATGATGTTCAATGAACAACATGGCCTAATTATGCATTTCCCTGAATGTATCCTTGTTGTTAATCAACAGGTGACTGTAACATAAGAAACACTTGAGGCATGCTGAAAGTTTCTGTATAAGTACCGCGCGCTAACCGATTGCGCCACTGGAGCTCCTATGCTGAAAGTTTCTGGACTGAGAGACTGTGAGTATTCCAGGGGTTTGGGAGCAGGGGAATAACAAGCCTCATCCTGGAGACATGTGAAAAGTCATTAGGAGGTAAAGTTCTGAATGTGGAAGGACCTCCTGAATGTGGAAGTTATTATACTGATTCAATCCAATCGAGGAGAAGACTCATACAAGGGTAAGATGTCCTAAGAGACATCTAGGTTAGGAACGCCATGCCTGGCATATAGTGGACACTAAGTCAGTACTTGTTAAGTGACCAACCAAATGTGATGCAAGTCAAACAAACACCATTTTAAAACACACCTAGTGAAACAGAATATGCTGACACAGGTAGGACAATTCAAGAATAGGATTCTTCTGATTTGATAACTTTAATAACAGATACATTATCAAAGTACTGAAGTATCAAACTCACTTCACCTGAAAAGGCAATTCTCAGATTTCTTTCAGTTAATTTTTGAAGAAGATATCGAAAAAATCTGTGGATATCATTTGGCTCAAGTGAGCCGTAGGCACCTCAAAGTCTTCAAAGGATCAAGGCTTACATAATAAACAAGACACAGACAGAATATCATGGTATTTTTAGCACAAACGAATGAAAAATCATTGTGAGTATTGGTTTCATGAGTTTTATAATGTTAATTTAACTTTTCCCTTTGGCACAAAATATTTGAATGGGATGAATAATGTAAGTGGATAGTGTCATTTCGGGTATTTTCCTCACTTTATTTTAATAGCAGATATGATGCATCAATAATGTATTTAAGGCAGAAGCGTGTGGGGAAAAACATGGCAGCAAATTATGAGTCATCTACAATGTTTTTAATGAAGCACATTGTTACCTCCACTGCAAGAACATCCATTTTAAGTGCTTCATATTTCATTAAGATGATGAAGTGCATCATTAGCCATTTATTGGGAAATCATCAGCTATTAAAGAAAATTAAGTTCTATGAGTTGTTGACAACTTCTAACTATTTAATAGTCCAATCACTATAAACTTTATGTCCTGCATAAAAATATGTATGGATATTTTCATAAATCTTATGAATAGATAATGCAACTTTAGGAATAAATCAGTCTGCTAGAGTTATGGTAAATTATTAATGGTACAAATATATTGTAAGTCACTTCTGATGTACTTTCACATTGCTGAATGATCAATAGATTGTTAACAAAAGAGTGCACAAGTAAAACTCATTGATACTGCAGACCATCTTTAGCTCATTAACATTTTTTGCAACTTTGGCTTGTGAAGTCTGACATACCTTAAAAACAAAAAGGTTAAAACAAAATATTTATTTGTTAAATTACAGTTTTGTGTAACCAGTTGTGCAGACCAGGTTTGCAAATATAGATCTGAAAAATTCTTGATCTATAATAAAATAATTTTTCAGGAACTTTGACATTCTCCAAACATATCTTTTAATGTAATCACTCTTTTAAGAATCTTAGTGAATAAAATTCATGTCGTCAATATTGTTTTAATTTTTATTTAAAAATTTGTCTTTATGTCATTAACTCTGGTGTCCACATAGAGGAATATAATAACAGCAGGGCTTCTTCTGCTATAAATATTGATGTGAGAGGGGTAATTGCCATCCTATCTGTCTTCCTCTTACAAGAGATGTTCTTACGTTTGGAAGCTTCATGCTGAAGGTGACAGAATGGATAGAAGATACAAGTACATCAGAACCCTTTTGACTTTGTGGATTTGCTTTCTGAACTCTGGTAGTTGGCTACATCCATACCTATTTTAGGTAAGACAATAAATCTTTATGAGGATAGACCTCTGAAGTCAGATTTTTGTTACTAGGATCTGAAAGTAAGTTTTAACTGATATAGAAAGGTCAGAAGGCTGTACACATAAATTCATATAAAATATGATCATGACTTAGATGAATTTAAGATTTTTTTTTCAATTTGAAAAGAAAAGGGAGAGAAAAATTGGAAGTTAATCAAATAGGACTTTGTAAATCACTGGCATAATGTGGCCGTAAGTCACTGAAATCGTTGAACTAAAATATTACCTTGTTGGACATAAAATGTCATGACAAGTAAACCTTGAATAAGTGTCCCTAAAAATCACCTTTCCTCTGAATTTATGGAGTACAATGGCTATATAATCCATTTGGCAGTTAAATAGTTTCCCTACATCATACAGGGAAACTATATCTGTTCAAAGACGCATTACACATTCATTAGTAATAACTTAGAAATGTTACTACATGAGAAAAATATACAGAAAGAGACTTTGGTATTAACAATCCCTTTAAACATTTAATATTTTATAAGATGATGTTATGGATGCTTTTTTTCTTACCAAAATGTATAGTCTAATTATTACTCCTAGAAAGACCCTCTACCACTGAACAACAGTCAAAAGTGTGGAAGGGCAATTATTTCAGCTTGTTTTTGGAAGAGGAACAAATAAGAAAGGAAGATGGTGGTTTGACATTGCCCCATGTGGTATATGTATACCATGGTGTTCTACTCAGCCACAAAAAACAATGGTGATCTAGCAACTCTTGTATTATCCTGGATAGAGCTGGAGCCCATTCTACTGTGAAGTGAAGTATCACAAGAATGGAAAAACAAGCACCACATGTACTCACCATCAAATTGGTATTAATTCATCAACACTTATGTGCACATACAGTAGTAGCATTCACTGGGTGTTGGGCAGGTGGGAGGGGGAGGAAGGGATAGGTATATTCACCCCTAATGAGTGCAGTGTGTACCATCTTGGGGAGGGGCATGCTTGAAGCTCTGACTTGTGTGGGGCCAAGGCAATATATGTAACCTAAACATTTCTACTCCTATAATATGCTGAAATTAAAAAATTTAAAAAAAGAGTATGGGGAGTAAAGAAAGGTTTTCCTTGAGATACTAGAGAGACAAATCATTTCTGTCCATTCTAGAGCCTCTCTCATTTCATCACTAAGGAAGAGTAATGGAAAGATCAAAACTCTATGACATTAATCTAGATTTTTCACAAGGTGTGAGAAATTTTCCTCTATTATATCCTCAAATAGCTTATCCAACCCTTGTGTATTTTATTCTTCACCCAAAGGGATGCCTATGATTATCACATTAGGCCTCTTCACATAATCTCACACTTCATAACATTCATCAGGTGTTGGGCAGAAGGCAGGGAGGAGGGGATGGATGCATTCACACCTAATGGGTGTGTTGCACACCATCTGGGGGATGGACATACTTGAAGATTTGACTTGGCAACATACATAACCTAAACATTTGTACCCCTGTAATATGCTGAAATAAAAATTAAAAAAAGAACAACTTCCATGACAGCAGGTGGAATGAGAAATGCCATAGGTTATAACCTATAACCTCATTTGGGCATGGAAAGATAAATTACAAAATACCACTAATGAGATACTAAATTGAAAAATTTATAATCCAACCAATATATTCAAATTTTTGTATATTTATATCATTCTTACTTAATTTGAAGCACCTTAGAGTAGGCTGCCATAAAGTAAATAACATTGACAAACAATTTTTTAAAAGAGTCATAATAAAATGAGGAAAGGAGAAAATTAAAGTATATGAAAGGACATATCTGCATCTGAACACAGCACCTAGGCCTGTCATCAGGACAGTAAGAAATTTAGTTAATTTTATTCCTCTTGATTGATCCCTCAAAATCAACTACTTGTTTAATTCCATTTTAAATTATTTAAAAATAAAGCTTATTTAAGAAGATACATGAAAAATGTACAATTCAAAAAATTGAATTGAATGAACGAAACATATCGAACATGTCAACATATTTTTGATGAGAAAAGATATGAAATAATGGACTGATTCATTGATGTATTTTCTTTTCAATCTAATCATCCTCATGGTGATTCAGGGCATACATTTATTTTGCTACTATGATGTTATGGCAAGTTCAATCTTTGAAAAGATGATATTGCCAATGAACTAAATTTTAGATCTCTTGGCAAATAGGACAGAATAGAAATTCCTTTAAATAAGAACCATTTGTGAGAAATTGTTTCAAACAATCTGTAATAGGCAAAACTGCAAAAGTTGGCCTGCAAAAATAATACATTCTAATGACTTAGAATAATCATCGAATTAGATATTACAAGAAAAAAGTCAATTTGGTTTTACAAAACTCTATTATTTAATACAGGTGTTGGATGAGAAAATTCCTGTTCCTAGTTTTCTTAAAAGATAACAATATTTGGGAGGACAATAGCCCACCTAACACTTGTCGGTTCTGTTTTTGTGACTCTTTTATTTGTTTTCATAGAATTTACCACTGCTGGTCAGGGGTGGTGGCTCCCACCTGTAATCCTAGCACTCTGGGAGGCCAAGACAGGAAAATCCTTTGAGGTCAGGAGTTCAAGACCAGCCTGAGCAAGAGCGAGATCCCGTCTCTACTAAAAATAAAAAAGAAATTAGCCAGACAACTAAAAATAGAAAAAGTTAACCAAGCATGTTGTTGCACACCGGTAGTGTCAGCTACTCAGGAAGCTGAAGCAGAAGGATCACTTGAGGCCAGGAGTTTGATTTGCTGTAAGCCAGAGTGATGCCATGGCACTCTAGCTCAGCCAACAGAGAAAGACTCTGTCTAAGAAAAATAAATAAATAACCACTGCTGATAACTTACCCCTTGAAGATATTTCATTTCCTTTTATTGTTGATATTGTACATGCATATGTATGCTTCCTGTTAACGATTCTTTGGGGTAACCTGCCTTTTCCATGAAGATTCATGCCTCGTGCAGTTCTAGTACGCATCATTTTGGTGACTACCTCTGGCTCTAGGGGCTGGGCATGTAACCTAGACTAAGCCAACAAAAGCATTGAATCCCTGTGTTTGGTGTTGGATTCAAGGATGATCCAATTGGAATGAAGCCTAGAAAATCTTGGAGCTACTATGAAAACAGCCCTTCCAGTAGGATGTGAAGCTTAACTAATGTGCCTAAAGCTGCCATTGGTCATTTCAAGGAAGGAGTCTGCCTGAGATTTAAGCCAATACTGAGGAAAGCAATACTGAGAAAGCCAATACTGAGGAAAGCAGCTAATGTACATTAAGAACACAGAAAATATTAACAGCCCTCTTTAAACTTATTAAGGCATCTGGCTTAAGCAAGCCTTATTCTTAGATGTTCCTATTACTTAAATGAATTAATTTTCTCCTATGACCTAAAAATAATCAAATGCATTTTATTGTTAGGGAACTAAAGACATCTGACTAATAAATCTTGCGTACCCCTACTCTTCCCTGGCTTGTCTCCATTAATTCCAGTTTTCCCATGTCATTTTCTTCCATTGATCTCTCCTATCCATCTCATTACACATTGGTAATTTCCAGAATTATATTTTTATTCTGTTGTTATTCTTTCTACCTATCATCCCTGGGAAACCATGCTTATGTTAACAGTTTTATCTAACAGTTTATTGATTATTCGCAAATTTATAACTTCAGCCCGTATTACTGCCTTGAGTTTCAGGGTCACATTTTCCATCTCCTCCTGGGACATGGTCATGTGGATGTTTTATAAGCACTACAAACTCGATACATATGAAACAATTATTCCATCTAGCCCTGTTAAACTCTTCAAAGTATGTTTTCTGAAATCATAACTGATTTATTCATTAACCCAAATCAGAAATGTTGGAATCTTCAATCATTGGATCTCACTATGTTCTCAGGTAATGTCGAGTAGATTACCCTGTATCTTAATAACTGGGAGGGCATGTTAAATCGAGTTAGCCCCACTCAGAGAGGGGAAATTGAATTTTTCACACATATATCTAGTCTCTTCCCCATAGACATTGGCAAGTTGCATAAGTGTGTCGGACCAACAGTTAAACTGGTAATTTATGAAGGATAAAACTGATTTTCATATCATCTTTTAGAGCTAAGGAAATGACACCCTCTCCTCAGGCTCACAATCAAAATCCTGGAAAGACAAATCTGAGTAACAGAGAAAAAAACAGAATAAAAGCTGAGTGTTACTAAAACTCAGCTTACCTCTACGTACTCATTGGGTTGAAGTTATCAGCCCTTCCATATCTTTACCTAGAAACCTTTTCTGTTGAAAGATGACAGCATCTAGATTCCTCATAATCATTCTCTACACAATGTACAACACAAAACAAAATTTTAAAAATGTATGACATGAGAATAGGAAGAATTATGTACCAAATAAACAAGGAAAAAGAAACAAGCCCAGCGAACCACATTTGGGGTTGGTCCAGACATTGTTGTTAGTGCACAATGACCTATAAAACCATTATTTATGTGTTCAAGGAAATAAAAGAAAATATGTACATATTAGATTAAAAAATGGACAATAGAAAATTTATAAAAGAATCAAAAGAACATTTAAAAGGTGGAAAATACAGTATCTGCAATTATAAACTCAGTGGCTAGGTTTAAGAGCAGATTAGACTAGCTGAAACTGCAACAGAAATGGGGATAATTGGAAGTTAGGTAAATGTAACAGTCAAATATAATACAGACTGATGAAACAATGTAAAGATGTAACAAAACAAATGATACATTCAGGATATGGTAAAAAAATGCCAACTGTCTATTAATAACTTAAAACAATGAAGATGAATGATGGGTCCAAAGTAAAATTCAAAGTCATGATGATGAATATTATAAACTTACACATTCAGAAATATCAAAGAATTACAAGGAGGATAAACACAATGAAAACAAAGCCTGGGAATATTGTATTAATAATAAAACTGTTGAAAATCAAAGGCAAATATAAAAGTCTTTAAAGTAACCAGAGAATAAAAGATATGTGATCTCCAAAGGAAGAGCCATAAGACTAGCAGCTGACCTCTTAGCAGAAGTGACAGAAGCCAGAAAAAATGTATGGACATTTTTATAGTGCTAAAATTAAGTGTTAAAGTTGTCCCTACCTCACAAACATTCCTAGATCTATTCCAAGAGTGGGAAGCAAGTGAATTAGCTACCTGGGCTCCTCCAAGGCCATGAAGGTGCTTGAGAGATTAGCTATGCTCAGTCAGGGACCTATTAGGAGAGAGTACTCACCAGAAAAGATGATTATTATGTAAATTATTAAAAACCAAACACAATACCCATGTCTCTTATCTTCTTTGACCTCTCTGTCTTCTCTCCCTGTTTTATCATCTTATGTTCACCTTTTTTCTTCACATGCCTTTTGTCTTTACCAGTGGTATAACTTAGAAAAATGTGTCTCAGTTCAAAGTCAATGTGAGTCCTTCCTTTTTATATGAAAAAGTAAATTTTACCGTACATAAATGCATGAATTTGTTACTAACCAAAAGATATATTGTAAACTAAATAATATGGAAAATACAAAAATCTGAAATTTAAAACAACAAAAATATTTTCAAAAGTTAATCTTTATTACTATAAATTTAAAAATTTTAAGCAAAATTCTACTAATTATGTTGAGTTCTTCACTATTTCTGCAGGTTGAACTCACGCTGAAATGCACTACACCTGCACAGTGTCCTTAAGGAGTTTGACATTTGATTTTAATTCATGAAGAAAGGAAATGTTGCTATATATTAATAAATACCTGAGGAATGGACAAAAACATACATCAAAAAATATAGTGTACATATAGGGAGGTATTGAACAGTAGCTCGCCCATTTGCAAACCATTTTTTTTTTTCAGTTTTAGTTCAGACCATAGATTAACATGGTGTTGATTTGATAGGGTACTTAAAATCTGTCCTGCACATCTGTCTATATTGTTATGTAGACTTTCAATCATTTGAGTTGATTGCCTTGAAGTAAGCAACTTTAATAGTTTCTGTTATTACTATAGGAAATATAAAACTATGATCAATGCTAAGCTATTATTTCATCAATCCAAAAGTCTGTCAAAGAAAAGGAAGTTGGTTTAGTATAATAACAGTGAAACAAAATTTTCATTGATATTTTCAATATCATCAAATGTAGGTAAAATATAAGCCAATAATTTGGGGTATAATAACATCAGTTTTCACTTAGTCATTAAGACAATGTTTTTATTTTCCATATTATTTTACCTAATTGCATAAATGCAAGCTCCATTATTTGGCAGAGATATCTGAAATTACTATTGAGATACTATGCTTACATACAGGTACAGTAATGTTGTAATATTCCTTTCAATTATATTTATATTTTCTTTCTTAATATGCAATTTAGTCTTTAAAATTTAGTCCTCTATAAAAATATATGACAATTATTACTGTGCATCTTCCATAATAATTTATTTTTCTGTAGTTAATTGGGTAAAAGCATAAGATAACTCGGATAATAAGGAATTTTAGCTTTTCTATTGTTGTGTAGGGCCAGTGCCAAATTAATATATGTGTCAGTGAGAAAACATTTGATTTTAGATTAAAATAACCACATTGACCCCCCCCATTACATTCTTAAGCTTACTTAATATGTCATACTAATTTTAAAAGCCAGCATTTTTTTAATGGTAAAACTAACACTGCTATAATAAAACTGTAAAAGCTGATTAGGCCCAGTTGTAGTAATGCCAAGAATGTTAGCCTCTCCAAAAAACTGCCTCTGAGGCTTTCTGTCACAATGGAATGTGCACGAGGGGAACTACTCTACCTGAGGGGGCTTGTAGGATATACCAGCTCTTAAGATGTGTACACACACAGAAACACACACACATTTCCTCTTTGGGGAAGTCAACTTCATTTGTATTACTGCCTTGCTTTTCAGGTTTCCTTTACAAAAAACATAAAGTAGCAAGAATCCAGTGCCTCCTAATTCCCTATAAGCTATTCTTGTCCCTGACATGACAATTTACAAATTCTATATGTGCCACTTTCATTTGGTATTGTACATTTTATTGTACAATTACCCACTTCAGAAACCCATGTATGAAGAAGTGCTTTTCAGAAATTAAATTATAACACTACTCTAAATCTTAGATTATATGGGGATATGCATTTTATTATCTTGAGGTTTAATTCACTTTTGAATCCACTTTGCCTAAGATTTTTAGATAATGCATCTGCAAGGTGCGATCTTTTGTGCTAAGCTTGTTTTAGAACAAGAAAGTTGTTTGGAAATATATGATCTATAAAATATCATTGTCAGGGCTATAATTACTGTCTAGCATTACACAGTGTTTCTATTAATGGATCTCAAATTTCAAACAAATTGAAGATAATCACTGAAAAAGCTATAATTCAGCACTTACTAATGGTTACATCTATTTACATATTAGTTTATGTGACCTGAAGACACACAGTAAAACCTTTTCGATGCCTTTAAACTGTAATGTCTCTTTGGGGGAACAGTGTACCTATCTCTGTAACTTCTTGTTTTCCTGCAGTAAAAATATATGTAACATTGCAAACTAGATAAAGGGTAGGTGACTGGATATTATTAATGGCTTGAATTTCATTAGAATTTCAATAGCATAAAAAAGGAAGGAAAATAAATTGGTGTGATGTGAATGCATAGTTAAGATCCCTTCATACAGAGAAATATTAGCATTTTCAGTTGAGAAGAAAAGGGCTGATTAGGCACATTTGATAGTAATTTCCACTTTTATTCATTCACAAAATTTAATGTGGCAGATATTGTTAAGTGCAAACAATAAAGATATCTGATTCTGAGAGCCTGGTATAGAGACAGAGGAATACGCCTATGACATAAGTCAGTCATTCATTTGCTTCATTCATTTATTTAGAGACTTTTCAATGAGACTTGTTTATATGAAAAAAAGTATAAATTGTTCCTAGCTTAAGCAATTCCCTCAAATCTCCTTCCAGACTGAACTTAATAGAAGACGTTTCAGGAAAAAAGAAAAATTAGTTTACTTTGTCATGGCGTACTAAAAGTCCATGGTAAAACTTTTAATTTATTTCACAATGAATTAATTTTTTTCATTTTTTTCACAATGAATGCAAAACAGGACTATTTTCTAGCTGAGACAAGGTTATATTATATAAGGTTATAGAATGCACATATTAATAAAACTTGAAGTAAGTATATCATGTGTGATTGCTATGATTGTTTTTAAAAAATTGTGTTTTACCAGCCAACTTTAGGGGTGAAAAAAGATCCTTTGTCAATTTTTAGATAAGGTAGCTTCTCTGCAGC
Organism: Microcebus murinus; assembly: GCF_040939455.1. NCBI lineage: Eukaryota > Metazoa > Chordata > Mammalia > Primates > Cheirogaleidae > Microcebus > Microcebus murinus. The sequence continues at coordinate 6,304,797 of NC_134114.1, read as the reverse complement.
TGTCCAGCAATGCAACCGTTCCCTTCATGACGAGGCTTGGTGTGACTGTCAGTGGAAAGTGAGCGGAAGTTTTGCAGGCCTCTTCCAGCCCAAGGTGGTTGGGAAGTGAGTGAGCCATCTCCAGCCTTCCAACCACCATTTCCTAAATGTAGGCCTGGGGCGGGGGTGGCCTGGAGGAGTTGCATGCTGGGTAAATCCTAGACTCTGAATTTCTAGGTGCAGGAAAGCCATGCACCACCCAGGATCAATCCCCTCACACAGTTTGGTGAGTTTGCATCTTCGACTTTTGTCAGATCCCCTCCACTGCCTTCCCTTTAAAAAGTCCTCTGTGTTGTTAAAGCCGAGAATCCCTTTCCCTGTCTGGTTGTCGGTTAGAGTTTGCCAAAGGGAGAATATGCTCACGATTTGGAAGATGGTAGAGGAAGAGAAGGACATTATCCTCAGAGCCTGCAGCAGGCAGACAAATGGGATAAATATTTACAACATTTATGCCAAATGAAGGATGAGTTCTGTACCCATATTTTTGTTCCATCCATTAGAATTCAGAGGAAAGAATGTGCTATTCAGATGTCAGCTGTGCAACTTCAGGATCCAACAGGATCTTCTCTCAAATGTGAGAAGACTTGGTTGATTTAGATAAGACTAAAAGAAAGCAGCAAGTACCTTGGCCAAGCTGGTCAGACTGAACAGAGTTGAGGATGGTTCCCAGACATATACAGTGTTTATATATAAAGAGTTTTTGCAAGTGAGGAAATCTACTTAGTGGTAGGAGAAGGAGAGTCACAGCCTGTTTGTTTAGAGCCTGTAGAAACCACGGAATGACAAGTGGAGGCCTCTGCTCACTGGCCAGTGTCTACTGGTCATAAGCGCTTCTTTGGAACTTTGCCCTGGACTACAGAGCACTCACCAAGCAGGTGGACTGGTGGGCCTGTTCCCTCTGCCATCTTCAGACCTCTGCCAACATCACTCATGGATAAGATGTCAGGGCTACTTTGCGTCGGGGAGATTTTTCCAAGAATGTCCAGGTGGTTTTTGTCTTAGCATGCCTATATTTTACTATCTATTAGCCTTATGTCTAAACAAATAACAAATAAAGTGAGAGTTTCCTATGCTCAGTTATTCAGTTTAAAAGAAAATGTTACGAGTCCTTGATAATATCAGGAAAAGCACTTAAGACTATAATATTTAAGTTTTTCTATAAAATATAAAATACCATAGCTATTAATAAAAGAAAATAAAGTATGGAGTTACAGAAAATTATAGTATAGGAAAAATCAACTGTTCAACATCACGCATCAGTGAAAAAAGTTAAACAGAAGATCGTAGCCGAATTCCCTGTATTCCAAAGAAAGACATGGCCACATCAGCTGGAGGAACTTCTAACCCATGTGTGAAAACTGCACAGATATGGACAGATGAAAGGGCAGGGCCTGAAGGCTTACAGTGTTGCAAGAACCCCAGCAATTGCAGATTCTCTATTCTAGGTGGTAATAGTATAATTTAGGAAAATGATATAATTTAGCCTAACTACTAAATATATTAGTTATGAAGGTCATTAGTTATTAAACTTATTCCCACTAGCATTTTACTTTTATAATATAAATATCTTCAATAAGATGGCAGTATGTCATCCTTCATTCTAGTATAACAGCTACTATGTTAATACTAGTTAATTCCATCTTCCTGTATGGATAATGACTAAATAGTAATCTGAGAGACATATGATGGAACAAATCACTTGCTTCTGTGCAGAACTATTGTTGTTAGAAAACCTGGTAGCGTGGTTCCATGGCTTACAATGGCTTTTGCCTTATATATGGGTCTCCCTGTCCTTCCTTTGGCCACATGACTAACCCCTGTGTCTCCTGAGTTTAAAGCTTCAGGTAGAAGAAAGGGTATTGAAAGAGCTTCATGCAATACAATCTATACTACTAGCCAAATTTCAGAAAGAATACAAATGCAAACATATTTTGATATTTTGTTTAAAGTGGCAATACACTCGGCTCTGTGAACATGGGCAGTCACTGTGCCAGCTCTGGCTGGCAAGGAATACAAGGAGAGATGGGAACATTCAGGAAAAAATTACTTTCTCAAAAGTAGAGTCTCTATCCAATCAAGAGGGGAGAATTCAATAAGTCTTAATGCTGTGACTGTCTAAAATTGGTAATACAGAAGATTATGTAGGAATTTAAAAAGTCTATGGGTTAATACACATTGTAAAGAGAAGGCAAAATTGTCTCTTCATTGGGATAATATATACAGTATATGAACATAACAAAATGGAGGGAAATATGCAAAAATGAAATTTATTACAGTTGAGGTTGATAACAGTATAATGTCCACTTTTCTCCTTCTGTAATGATAAAATGTATTCTATGTAGTAAAATCCTTGTACTAAATATCACATTTTTCTATTTTCGAAAAGTAAGATTAAGTGTAAGATATTGTAAAAGCCATTAAGTATAATATTCAGGTTCATAGTTATATATGGAAAGAAAACAATGATTATAATTATGTGATTTTAAAGGCTGGAACTGTGTCAGGAATACAGCCAAATATATTCCCCAAGGTCCTCTCACCAATCCACTGAAAATTATACAACCAACAGTCAGCATTGCAAGCCAACTGCCCAGCCTAAACATTGCCTCCAGCTCCTATAAGGGCTGGTACACGTCTTGCTAATTCTTAGGGTGTTGTGAATGTTGAACAAGATTTATGGAAATCCCTCCACAGAGTGGCAGAAAAATTACCAAAGAACTTTGGACAGCCACATTATTTTGCTTTTAGAAATTGCTTATATCTGGATATACTGTCTATCCGAGATTTTTCAAAGGTAGTTAATTTCTTTATGGCCTATTTCAGCAGCTGTCTGACAGCATTCTTGGCATACATATATTCAGTAAATAATAGGAAACATTTTGTAAACTTGGAAACATTTCTGTATTTTTGAGTTTTCTTAATGGCCGACTTCCACTGAATTAGTAGGAATAAAACATGGCAAGAAGATGAGATTCTAACAGACAGAAAAATGTTACGAGAAGTGACATAGTACACGGGCCATCTATAATCGAATATGATTCGGCACATCTCACATACCTATAGAAATGCAATTCTGATTAGCTGTCAATCACAGAAGTGGTTATACTAAGGTTTATACTACTGATCTTTCTCAAACTTTAACCTGATATTAATGTCTAGGCATGAATTATTTATTACAGCATATTCCATCTTGTCTCTTAAGCAACATTCACCTATGAGACCAAGAGAGCTTCTGATGTCGGCTGCAGATAGATTTTTAATAAGGAAAGAAAGTTGGACGTGTTCTCATCCGTGGCATGGAGAGCGGTGAAGCAACAAGGAGACGACTAAGGGAGCCGCTGCAAGCCCAGCACCTATTCAGTCTGATGAAAACCACCGCCATGGAGTTTCCCTGGGCCTACGGCCATCCCCAGAGAAGGCTGAGGAAATTAGAGACTTCATCCTGGGACTGGGTTTTGGAAGAAAGACAGAGAAAAAGAGATGGAACATGAACTTGAAGGATGAAGAAGTTCAGTGTTCCCAGAAAAGGTCAAAGCAAAATGTGGTGAGGTGAAGGTGGGGGAAACTTAAGCCAACTAAGTAGAAATAATAAGTTAAATCCTTTGCATACACTGACTTATTTCATCTTCTCAGCGGGGTTATAAGGCAGGAACTGTCACCCCCTCAGACAACTGAGAGTTTGGTTAATTACCTTTCCCTTAGCAACGCCCTGGTGACTGGTCCAGACCTTGCATCTGTAGGAAAAGTCACCCATGATTACCCTCCATTGTTTTCAAGGTTGGAAAAAGTTAAGGGCATGGTGAGGATGAGGGAGATGGGGGGGTGTCCTGTCAGGGCTGAAATAGATGCTGCCCATCAAGCTTGACGAGGCCAGAGGACAGAAAATGGCAAGCGAATGACCCACGAGCTGGACAATAAATACTAAAGTCCCATTCCAACTTAATGAGCTGCCTATGTTTAATGCCCTCCTACTCCATTACCAATCATGTTCACAAACAAGGTGAGAACTCAGCAGCATGAATGACAATGTCAGTCAAGAATAATGTTGGAAAATGAGAAGATAAAGCAACAGGATGGAGTAAAATCATGCAGGACCTGGGGCAGGCAATTGAGGATTAATCATGAGGTAAAATTGGGATAATACGCCTGGTTAACTTCCTTCCTCTTAGCTCATTCAAGAAAATTAATATTACCGAGATGAGCTGAGTATCCCATTAACTCTATTTTCTATTAGAAAATTTCTCTCCCAGCAGTGAAACAGAATCACTAGTGAGAAGTGTTTCAAACCATTATTCTGCATGCATAGTTTATTTATTTACCCCAGATGACTCTATGTTGGGGTAGAACTCCAAATTAATAGGGCATTCTAAGCAAAATCTTTCTAGCAAAGTCAAAAGTGTAAAAGAGACTTCACACATTAAGCCTCAGTCCAAGTTCAATTAGGAATCAGTGCTCTTGGTTTCTCACAGATAATTACTCCCTAGACTGTATCATTCGATTTCACTCAGTGGGTTTATGTGTCTCCAGTTGCATGGATAGGAATTTGGTCTTATAATGTAAAGAAGGTGGCGTTTATAACTGCATTTTTCTTCTTGCATTGTATTGCATTCCATACTTATTTGCTTTCCAAGATTATACCCAGTTGGAGCGTGATCTTCCTGAGTCTACAGTGATGAAATGTAGATTTTTCTAGACACAAGGGCTTTGGGAATAGAGTCAACAGAGGTCGTTTCATCGGGAAGGGCAGGCACGTGCTCCTCAGTTCTTATGCTGGCTTAGTGATCACCGTGCACCTTTCCTGCAACTGGCGAGCTCTCTTACTCAGGGGCCAGGCTACCAGGGAGAGATGTGAAGGAAGCCGCTCAGCTTGCCCTGGGCTGGCTCCATCCCGGGCACCTACACTATCCACAAAGTCCAGTCCAGTTTCCCAGGGGATGGCCCTGGGGCTTGGAGGGTTGGCCTAATGATATAGTGAGTGTTCCCTTCAGGGTCTCTTTCTCATCTGTGGGTTCACAAGTCTCTGGACAGTCTCCAGGTTGCCATGAGCAGAAGAGGAATGGATTCAGAAATTGAAGATCTTCGTGACCCTCAGAGTCCTGCACTTCTCATTTCCACCCCTTTCATTTGCTCAGTGAACGAGCACATCTACTCGCCAAAGCAGGTAAACAAGGACAACGATGAACTCAGGTGTCTCCTTCCTAGGCATCCCTTCCAGGACAGGGAAGCCCATAAATCTGACAATAAAGTCAGAAAGCTAAAACAAATCCTTATGTATATGGTTAGTCTAATCCTCTGGTTCCTTGATGTCAGGTAGCCTAGGAGATTGCATAGTTTTGCCTTTGTTTTTACTGTAGACATTTAAGCCTTTAATTTGTCTCATTAGTATAGAATTAAAAAGAGGGAAATGAAGAAATAAAATGCCAAATAAAGTTCCTACAGATCTTCCAGAGAAAAATTGAAACTCTACATGTTGGTAATTTTGGTTGAAAACAGAGTTTGAAAGAACTAGTCCCTCTTTTTCATAGAAAAGTAATGAAATTGAAAGGCTGATAGCTTAGCCGAACTTTATCTTGCTGTCTCAGCCCATTTTTATCTCATGTATAATGTCCACATATTTCTTATCTTTTCAGAGTTGCTTTGTAGCAATGTGTTGTAGAAGAATATCTGATAAGGAAAGTTTAAATTTAGAATACGACTCCAGAAAGGCCATGGTGAATCTGACTTGCGTTAACCTTGCCAAGAGTCATCAGCCAAGACCCATCTGTGAGCCCTAATGCAACAGTTTAAAATTAGTCCATTGAATTACTTTTTAATCATTTGTTATAACAGCTTTAGTAGAATAAGCTTTGAGAAATGGTGGTATATTATAACATTTTTAATATCTCTAGGCACCTTATCTAAAAGGCATCCATATTTAGATGTAACTAATTATGTGAATAACCTAAATGCGAAAATAATTTCTTTTTCTTGATATGTTAGGCACAGGAGAAAATAAAACAGTGGGAGAAATGGAGTGAAGTTTGGTATACATTTCTGTTTTTTAAAATCTGATTTATTTTGACCCTTTTTTGTTCAATTGCTGAGATTGAACTGACATTTGTTGTGTTTGCATGGCTTTATTCGAAGTAGTCCAAGGAGGGGGAAATATTTTTGTGTTGGATACACAGATGATGCCATTGAATGTTAGTTGCTGCAATAATAAGTAATATATATATTGCATAATATAGATGAGTAATACATGCATATGAAGTTGTAATTTGTTTTCAAAAATTAATCATTATTTTTCCTTTGAGTAGATGCCCAGTAGTAATGTTACTTCTACAGATAACTTTATCAATAAGTAGTTCTATAGTTTAAAGTGGTTACAAGTAAAATAAATTAACTCGAATGAACTTGGATCTCTCTTTAGTCCCAGAAGAAGTTACTACTGATAGTGGATGCTAATTCTCATCTCAGAAGGATACAAGTATATTCGAACCTCAAACAGGCCAGTCTGCATATGTTGTCTTCTAGCAGGAAAATTATGAAAAAATCACTGAGATCATATTATTACATTTTTATTAAGATAATTTCAAGAGGTTCATGCATGGATTCCAATGACTTGAGCAGAAAAAGTTTAAATGCCCATCACTGCACTGATAAAAAGAAAAGAATGAATCAGCTTAGTCAAATGTCTAAGCAAAGGGTCATAATTTTTGGTCATGGAAAGGAAAGCAGAACTTAGAAATTGCCTTTCCCAGTGAGAGGAAAGAGAAGAGTTAGGTTGCAGAAAAGTGCGAGCATGAGGACTTATTTGTAGAGTTGAAAAAAAACAAGTAAATATAGCTGAGCAATGATAATATTCATAATGTACTTCTACACATCCACATATAATAGGGTAATATGTATAGAATCCTAAAAGATAAATATAAAAATAAAAATAAATGAGAGTTTATAATTTCTTCTAGACTAATTACAGATCGTTGATGTTGTTTAAGGCCTTGATCATCAGTATGACAATTATATGTACCTAAATGTAAATATCATATGGATTTTCAGCATATAATTGAGTATGTAAAACATAACAAATTATCAAAGTTCAAACTCACGGGGCCATAGGTCCTGAGAGAAAGTTCATAGTCATTGCAGAAATCAATGAATAATAGCTTCTGCTTTTACTCTATTCTTAATATATTAACTTATTAATCCTTCCAGTGCCAGCTTCACTGTGCCTCTGCCAGCCTGGCCCTCCAACTGAAGGAGAAACTCCGCTAGCATCTTTCTTCTGCTTTGCATTTGTCATCGACCCACAAGCACAGAGAGACTTCAGACGTGCTCGTTGCAGGCTAGTCTGACTCCAAGGAGGCTAGGCTCCGATAATATTTGGTAAACAAGAAAAACTCCCTCCAAGGACTAACCATCCTTTCTTCAATTCTTACTAAGTTATCTAAGTTCTTCCAGAACATTAACGATATCATTACATTTTCAAAGAAGCCTTCAGAAATCATGTCAATGGGGATCGTATCTGTTTTTGTTTTACCACATTTGATTACAGGATATATGAAATTATTATCTATACGTCATCCAGTTTTGTACTGTTGCTTTAGACCAGGGGGAGGCAAACTCTGGCCAGTGGGACACATCCAGCCACACCCCTGCCTTAATGCATGGTCTATATCTGCGTTTGTGCTATGATAACGGAGTTGAGTAGTTGCAAAAGAGACTGTGCTGCCTCCAAATCCTAAAATATTTACTCTCTGGCCCTTTGAAGAAAAAGTTTGGCAACCCCTGCCCTTGACTAAAATGGAATTATAACATTGCATCTATTACTACCACCACCATTTTAAAGTGAATGAGGGCCAGGGAGAGCTCTTATTCTTCTTTGTGGTGTTTATAATAATTTGCACACGTTGGAAAGTCGACAAATATTTTTTTCTGATTTATTAACACACACATTCATATAATTTGGACTTAGTTGATCACCAAGGCATAAAAATGAGCTGCCGGGACCCAAGCTTCATAGAATATGGCTAGGAAACCAAGACAGACAGACAGGAGTGCATAGATACAACCAGGGCTGACATGGAATTTCAGTTAAAGCAAAAATACAGGAAAGCAGAATGTGCCAATTATTTCAACCTTTAATTTTTATAGGTCAAACTACTTTGTGGAGTTCTAAATTTGTACTTAGACTTTTTAGAACAATAAACATCTGAATTTTTTCACCCTGAAGTTAGCCACAGCATATGAGTTAATAGCAGAAAAATCACTGTAGATTATAATTAATGATTACTTTCAACATTTCTACCCTCTGTGCAACCACATTAATTACCCAACTCTTTTATATTTATACTCTATTTGAAATTTGTGTTATAAGTTTATTTTCTTTAAGAATCTTAATGTCGTTTCCATGGGATAATATTAACAGTAATTTAATGCTGAAAGATCAACCAAGTTCTATGTTGAAGGGAGCGAGTTAATTAATTTTAAAACTTTAGAGATACTGGAGAAGAAAAATATCAATGCAAGGAATGTCACCTTGCTTGCTAAAAAAAGTAAAAAGTAATTTCCTAAAATAAAATTAAAAACTAAGAGTTTTTTTTTAAAAAATTATAATTTGTTTTTTGAGGCAATAAGGACTTTAGAGAGAAACTAATTCGGCCATAAAATGATTAGCATAAAATGTTAAAATCTACAGATCTACCTCTGTTACTCTTATGTTCATCCCCTGATTCCACAATGAAGAGTGCCTCGCTTTGGGGTAGGGAAGGCTAGTTTTTCTCCAGCTGTATCTCAGGGTCAAATCCTACCATCACTCATCTATTCATCACAGTCTAATTGTTAAGATTTTTGCCTCTGATTGGTTCTAACCAATTCATCATTTTACTAAATGACCACTGCAGTTTGTTTTACTCTAATTATCATACCAACGGTTATACTACCTTAGGGAAAGCAATTTATTATATCTATCCTAGAAAGTACACAAAAATTACAGGAAACAAAAATCAGCTTTGAAGATAGATGTGCCAGTCGGGTAAGTCTCTTATGTGGACTTTGTCTTAATTCTCCAGTGGAAAGAAGAGTAATGTATATATAGGCTCAAATAAATCTTGTGTCTGTGTATTGCCACATATGTTAATTTCTCCTACCACCTACGGAAGCTTAAAATTTCCTTTGTAAAGCTTGGAATGAACACAGGCTATAAAAGATAATACCACATGTTTCTACTCTCTTTGAGCATTTCTTTCAGTGATTCTCTTTTTATTCCACAACTCTGCATTTTTTTTCTGTACCTGAATTAAAAAAAAGTCATTTTATTTTCCTTTAACAAAGCAAAACTTCTAGTCAGCAAGTGTACATGATGATAATTTTTAAGCTTAACTCTTCATTTCTTTTTTTATAAAATTTCCAATCTCTTTGAATTGCTTCTGTAGGCAGATGTGTACTCATATACCTTCTCCTGGTTTGCGTTTTATTTTAATGTTGCAACTTTAATGAGAATCCAAGTTTATTTTGATGTATTCCTTCAATAGTGTCCAAAATAATTTTTTTAAAAAAGCTTGTGCATGTTATTCTGATTTGAGGCCCACTGTGGCTTTTCTTCCAAGGTTTTGAAATGACAACATATTTCATTCTGCTAAGAGAATAGAAGCAACTTGCTTATAAGGTATGCTAGATCTGTGCTTGATTTCAATGGGAAAGGATGGATGGATCAAATAAACCACATCTCTGCATAAGGCACTGATCTTGTCACCTTCAGATCAAAAGCTCTATCATCCTTCAATGGCCACCCACAGGCAGGGATCCTTCTGGCTCCATGTGTCCAGGCCCGAGACTATCAGATAAAAGCTACAGTTTCTCAGCTGGTTATTCATGATTCTGGAGTATTTTGCCCCAGCATCTCCATGATGGGGGAGTGGAGTGTTGCTTATGGACTCCTTTCTTCTGCTGAGTCACCTGATCCCCAAGCGCATCAGCAACTAAAGTAGGTGTGGAAAAGAGGACAATATATCCTAGGAATATTGCATAAATCGAGATTCAAGAAATGTGGTCCTTTCATGAGAGGTCCTTTCATGAGAGGAATCCATTCCTTGGATAAAAACCCACTGCGATTCTGGAGGCCTGACCATGGGCAATGACAAAAGCTCTAACTGGAGAGATCATGGGGGACTCTGCCCTCCCACGCCACACCTGGTGCACAGCCAAAGCGCGTACCCTATGGAGGGAGCTCCAGGCCAGCCAGCACTCAGGCCCTCTGGCCAGTTGCGCTCTTCCGTCTTTGCGTTCTGAGCCGCAGCCCTTCCTTCCTAGGTGTCTTCACCTGAGGCCGTGTGCAGAGGTGGTCTTCAGTGGCCTCCTCTGAGTCCTCCTTGCTGGGGGAATGAGGGCATGCTTGGGGATGTTTCTTCCTTCCTGACTCAATATGCACAGCTTTCTCACACCTAACCCTCCTCCCTCACTTCTTCCTGGCCTCAGGAACCATAAAACTGCTGGAACCTTTTGTTCAAGCCTCCCTCAAAAGTAAAATGACCCCACATCCCTGCTAAGCCGCCTGCCCCAGACTGCTGTGCTTCTCTGTAGGAGGAATGGAACGTGGGGAGTTAGCACTGCTTCCAGTTTTAGGCTCTGGCTTTACTGTCACAGTGAGTGATGAGGGCTTAACTCTTCCTTTTGGGCTTATTGCTTTTATTTGCTTCTCTGAAGTGAAGTCACTCAGGAATGGAAAATCAAATACTGCTCTTCTCACTTATAAGTGGGAGATAAGTTGTGTGTACGTATAGCCTTGCAGAGTGGAATAACAGTCACTGAAGACTCCAAAGGTGGGAGGATGAGAGGGGGGATGAAGGATGAAAACTCACCTAATGGGTACAATGTGAGCTATTGAGGTGACGGGTACACTACAAGCCCAGACCTCACCACCATACAATATATCCATGTAACAAAACTGTGCTTGTACCCTGTAAATATATTGAAATTAAAAAAAAATAAAGAAATGTAAAAGACAAAAACAAAAAATTAAGAGGTTCCTGCACTAATATAACGAGGTAAGTCAATGCCTAAGGCAAAGATAGTTTTCTCCCCAGAGCAATAAGTCAAGTCCTGATTGTGCCTTTTGCTTATATTTTCTCAGGACATGAAGCCATTTTCTAGATGCTTACATTGAATGCTTCTGGAGAGCTTAGGTATCAATGAAATGCGTTTTGTTTATATAGTGGTTTATAAACTTATTTATGGAAATCACTGAGATATATATCCCTAAAATGTAGCATGCAATATAGCCAGCATGAAACAGGTTCTAAACGCACTTTCTTTGGTAAGGAAATCTGCTCATAATATGAGCAAACATTTATTGAACATTTACTATGTGTAGCGAATAGTTCTGAGTTTTTACACGTATATTATGTCATTTACTCTCACAACAACCCTATTGGGTAGATTGCTGTATCACCTCTGTCTTTCACCTGGAGAATCAATGCTCAGAGAAGTTAAAGCATATGTGACATATAAAGGTCACTCAGTGAGGTCATGCTGCAGCAAGATATGAAGCCAATATTTTGATTATTCTTCTTAGCCACCTCCCAGCATAATTGTGAATGTTTGTCTGCGTTGTTTGTTTTTAGTTCAGCATATTACGGGGGTACAAATGTTAAGGTTACATATATTGCCTTTGCCCCACGCAAGTCAGAGCTTCAAGTGTGTCCATCCCCCAGATAGTGTGCGCTGTACACCACTAGGTGTGAAAATACCCATCCCTTCCTTCCCCCGTCCCACCTGCCCGACACCTGATGAGTGTTACTGCTGTATGGGCACACCATTTTAAAACTTCATTGTAAATTTCAATTATAGCAAAGTTTTGTACTCCAGAACCAGCCCCAATTCCACAGGTGGAACTGGGCATGGGTTTTGAATTTTAGAACTTTTCAAGATTCCTCTAAAAAAAACTTATTAGTAGCTCTTACTTTTCATCCTTTATTCTGAGGATCTTCCATGGAGGGGGTTGCTACTGGCCACACGCCCATGCCGTTTGCCCGTTGCAGCGTCTGCACAGGCTACAGGGAGAGGCACCAATGTCTGCGGCTCAGTGGTGCTGCCGACTTTTTAACAAGAGTGTCCATTGTTCCATGAAATGTAAACACAAAATCCCTTGGTTCATTTCTCAACTTGGATATTTAAAACTAGGTGACATTGGATTTCGCTTCTCACATGCAAAATAATGTTAATAATTTTTTTCTAAAACAAAACAAAAAATTAAAACAGATAGCATACTTTAAATCATACTCAGTATCCTCAATATTGCTTGTTTTCATTTTAATTATCTGTAGACATTTCTGGGTACAGGATCTTTAAGCTTAAACAAATTTGAGTGATTACAAATGCATTTTTACCTGTGTGATGGATTGCTAAAGTCTGGGCGTATGGAAAGTTGTGAACAAAACTCAAACCATGTAAGTAGAGACTCTAAGGACTTCTTCAGCTAAATGTAGAATAAATTTCCTGCAGATGACCCTGTGACTCATTATATGGATGTGCATGGAATCTTTGTCAGTAATATATAAACATATATGTTTTGGTTCTCAAAATTATAGCCAGATTCACATAGACAAGTGACCATGGGAAAATGAAGATTATTCAAGTTTGTTAATGGTATGCCTCAGTACTGGGATATCCTTATAGTAAGTACAAGCAGAGTATATTTTCCAGGATTTAGGGCCTCTATATTCACTTCTGGAAATGTAAGTTCAGTGTATTTAATAACAAAACTCCCTTCTTTTGCTGAAATTTTGTCTTCCAGCTGGAAAGAATAGAATATATCTGGCCCTAAATTTCATAGCTTGGGAAAGTCCAAAACTTTCTAAGTTCCCTCAAACTCTCAGAAATCCCCATTCTGATAGCCAAAATTGACTGAGTGCTCTTACACTTTTTCTGTCTATGCGCCTTACCAATGTGACTCAGACTTGCAACTCATAATTTTTCCAGATTGTGCAAAAGAAGATTCCCCATAATATTCTGAGAAAATAAATAAATAAAATAAAACAAAATGGAGATCAAAAGCTCTAAAATTTTTTTTTTAAAAAGATTCTACTTGAACATAGAGCATTAGTATAGCAGCAGACTTTAATGAAGATACCATGGGTTATTTACAGAAAGTATTTATGCCATGTACCCCACAGAACACACCAGTCCCATCTCAGACATTTCAGCTCTGTAGGGTACCTGCCACTGGGTGTCCTCTTAGTCCTCTTTCAGTGAACCCCTTTTTCCATGTGCTGACTCCTTCATCTTCCCTCTGGGCTCTCCTCCAGGAACTTAAATTGTCTCTCCATATTTCAAACTCTAAATCACCAACTTGCTGACATGATCTTTTCAAGGTCTTAAACAGAAAGAAACTTTCCTTTGAATACACTCATCTTCATTCTAGGACAATTGCAATAATACATTTTTGTTCACTTTCCCTGATTACTCTCAGATGTCAAATCAACAAGATCATACATTAATTTAAACATTTATGCACCTAATTACAGAGCTTTAGAAAGGAAAAATAGACAAATCCACAATTAGAGTCAGAGACTTCAACACCCATCTCTCACTAATTGATAGAACAGGTAGACAGAAAATCAGTAAAGACAGAAAAGACTTAAACAAATCAAAAACTACCAACAAGATTGACCTAAGTGACATTTCTAGAACACTCTATACAACATTAAAAGACACAATTTTAGTGAAAAAAGAACTTTTGCCAATATAGACAATGTTGTAAACCATATACCAGCCCTCAATAAATATGTAAAGATTTCAATGATGCAAAGTATGTTTTATGACCCAAATAAAAGTAAATTGCAAAGCCTTAAAAGCTTTGGAAGATATTTTAAAAATATCCACAAATATTTCCAAATCAAACAACACATTTCTTAATAACCCATTGGGCAAAAAAGGAATCAACATGGATATCAGAAATTATTTGTACTGAAGGATAATGGACATATAAAATATCATAATGTGTGAGCTAAATCTAAAGCATTATGAACATGAAATTATATAGGAATATACTATTAGCAAAAGAAAGGTCTAAGAATATATGACTTCAGCTTCTCTCTTATAAAATTAGAAAAAAGATATCAAATTAAACCCAGTGAAGCAGAAAACATGATAAAAATAAAACCAGAAATCAATAAAATTGATAACTGAAAAAAAATTAAAGAAATTAAGGTATTTTCCTTTAAGATCAAGAAAATTGATAAACTTCTAACTAGACAAATTAAGGAAAAAGGAAAAGATGAAAATTATCAATATATGTGATAAAAAAGAATAAAACAAAAGAATAGTTAGATATAAAAAGAACAATAAAGGGACAGTATGACTTTTGTGAGGATAAATTTGATAACAGATAAAATTGAAAAATTACTTGAAATAAATAATCCATCTAACCCATTCAAGAAGAAATAAAACATTATATGAACAACATCTACCAAAGAAATTGAATTTGTGGTTAAAATTCTGCCCATAAAGTAAACTCTAGGTCCGGATGGCTCCACTGAGAATTAATTCTAAGAAATACCTATTGAAGGAATAATACCAAATATATACTAACTATTCTAGAAAATTGAAAAAGAGGAAATACTTCTTAACTCATTATATAATGCCTAGTACCCTGACACCAAAACCAGAAAACATCATTACAGAAAACAATCTCTTATGAACACAGAGGCAAATATTGTAAACAAATTTTTACAGATATATCAAATATATATACACATATATGTGTGCATATGTATAAAGTATTAATGTGTTTGTATATATGTGTGTGTGTATGTGTGTATACACGAAGGACACTACATTCAAATGATGTTTAGGAAGGAGGAGGCAAAGCAGAATTTCTGTCTGTCCTGTTCACTCTCCTCCTACTTGTCTGTCCTGTGCCATTGCCATGCAATTTTATATTGAGATGGAAACATCAAAGATATTAAATCAAGCCCTGGTATTCTGGTGATATATATATATATGAGGAAGCTGAAACACAGGGTTGAGTGACTTGCTGACTCTCATAAGCTCTTCTAACAATGACGTTTTCTAAGGGCAAGTAAGCCTCGCCTGTCTCACGTCTGAGGACTGACTGACTGGCCACCTTCACCCTCACTGGCCTTAGCTCTTACTTCCCAAGTAACAACCACGAGCCTCCTTATCATGATTTTCTATCTTGCCTTAGATCATGTGCATCTACTTGGACTCTTGAGTTTCTGATACTACCTCATCCTTTCATTTGAGTTCCTTTCTTGCCACATAGTTTTATGCATTTTGTTTTATTCCTTATTGAACATGTGTGTGTTTGGCGTGGGGTGGAGGTGGACGGGGGAGGGGGGAGGGCAAAAGGCAACTGCTGACAGGCAAATACTGATAGCAAGAGTGGTACCCCCACAAAGTTCCCATAGTTAGAAATTTTGGTATGGTCCAAGAGCTAGGTCTTCAACAGACTTCTATCGCCGAAACTCAAAACAATGTTAAGAAATAAACTGCAATACTGTCAAAGTCAATCAGGAAAAGAGATACTCAAGTTATT
Organism: Microcebus murinus; assembly: GCF_040939455.1. NCBI lineage: Eukaryota > Metazoa > Chordata > Mammalia > Primates > Cheirogaleidae > Microcebus > Microcebus murinus. The sequence goes on along the minus strand of NC_134114.1, from coordinate 6,289,223 downwards.
AACTTTATGCCTGAAAAATAATGATAAAGACTCCCTAGCTAAAGAGTTGTCCAAATGATATTTGGTGAGGATTGGGAACTATTTCTAGGACATAATGAAAATGGATGGAATTGAAGAACATTTCCAAATTAGCATCTCATAAGTATTTAGTATTTACTCTCAATTTGGCTTTTATGTTGGGGATGGCAGTTTTATTCAAGTAACACAATAACTATACACACAGCAAAGACAGAAAGAAGATGTTATTGAAACTCATATATTCCCTGATATTCTTGAGATGAGGCAAATCTCTTCGGAGAATAAATTACTGTACCACTGTGGAAACACTCAAGAGTAGTAGAGACTACACAAAAAGTCACTATATTATTGTACTTCTTTACTCTCCATAGCTTTTCCCTGGGAGTTTAAACTAGCTCCTTAGCTTCAGTTGTCAGAGTAATTGAACATTCATGAAAATGTTATATGTATAATTTATATTATTTTTATTTATAGATTTATGTGTATATTCACAGAATATGTTTTGTAGCTATTAAATAGATGATACGACATGTAAAATTAATGTCAATTTCTTATATATGCCCTGACAGAAAAGATATTTGAAAATATTATTTTCAATTATTCAAAAATTATTGAAAATATTACCATGTTAAGAACATTCATCTACATTATGTCAAAAATAGAAGTTATCAAAAAGATAAGAATAATTCCTGAAATTGGGGGATTTAAATTATTTTTTAAAGGTATAAAAATAATTACTTTATGTCTTTTAGAAGGAGAGAGGGAGGAGGATATCTCATGTACATTTCTTTCAGAGAGCCTCCTGGTTAGCTACAGAGATGTCCTCTTCAAAGGTTAGCGGTTCATTAGTCTCTGCTTGGAAGAGTTGGAAATGGAAGCCTTTCCTCATCCTTTCTTTTAACAGAACTTATATTTGTTTGCATCCTAGTACAAGTCCTTCCGTAAAGCAAACTTTTCCTAGATTACCCTATAACTTCTTTTATAATATTATGTTAAGACTTTAGGATTCATATTTTTGGCAGATTAAGTTTAATATTCTATTTAGCATTTAATATAATAATTTTATCTCATAACAAAAGAGGTATCCTTTCTTTTGTCCCTAAGCAAATTGTTTCTCATAAACGCAGTAGGATGTTCCCCTTTCTATTTTTACCATATCTGGAATGATTAGCTTCTTTCTCTATTGGGCTATTCTATAAAGAATTTAAATATGCTTAAGTATTTGTCATCTTAAGTAGAACAAAATGAACAATCAATACCTTCTATTGGCTCCATATTTGTTTCAAACTGCAGTTAAATGTCACCTCAACTTCACCACTGATATCTTGAGTTGTCTGTTCTCCCTGTCGTTATTTTCTCTACCTCATTAATCTTTGAACCTACTGGTTTTCATTCTTCTGAAATTCCATTGAGATGTCTCTCACCAAGTTTACCACTAGCCTCATTGCGGTGGCTTTTTTTCCCTCTTATTCCTCATATTTGCAAATATCCCAATGTGGTTGATAATCATTGCTGAACAATTTCACCTAGCTGGATAATGAATAAAGGATAAAATGAGAAGTTAATAACAAACTAAAGGATAATTATTTTAGTTTTAATGAATATAATTTAGTTAGATATTTTATAAAATAAATTATATTTTGGGAATCCAAATAATCCCATGCATATATTCACTTGGTCTACAAGTTCTGAGTGGAAATTTTCCTAAACGGTAGGAATTTTCATTTAGTGAAAGGAAAGTTCACAGCATGGTAGGATTTTATGTTTCCATAAATTTCATGTATAATATACATTTTATTTAAAAATCCTATGTAGTAAACTAAAAAAAATGCGGACTAAACAAAGCAAATTGCTCTCAGCAGAGATGCTCACCGAAAAAAAAAAATCTTCATGTTTGTAGACATATAAATGGAAAGAAATGCATTCTGTAGAAGTCTATTGTTTAATATTTTTCTTGAAATAGATTGCTTTCTGATGTAGCATCAGTTCATAGTATATATGGAGGACAATATTACAAACATTTCTTATACTTGCATCAGTTTCATTTTAATACTTAAGAAAACTTATTCTAGCATAAGAGTAAAAGTCTCTTAATATGGTTCCATTTCATTTTAAAAGCTGTCTCATCACTTTGTGTCTGGAGAAAAGATATTTGCTTCTGAATTTCATTTTCAATACTATAAATTTGCTATACATTTGATAACATGATGAAAAAAGCTGTTGTAATATAAATAAATATAGATTTTTCTTATAAATAATTCATAGAGAATATTATAAGTATAAGCTGAGTTCCAGGTAGCACCACCAGAGGGTTCAAGGCAGATTTTAGTATGTTTGTGTTATCTGCATGAGTGTTATTTTATATGTGGTGTTTGGATAGACTATGTATACAGGTAACCATACATAGATACAAAATGGTAATAATATTCAAATGTTGTGAATTGTGTTTTCCAAAGGTGGCAGTGGCATTATTACCCTTCCCATCTTCTTGTACAGTGTGACCTCATCACTTCTTCCAGCAAAAGGTGAGTCATGTCACTGCCCCTTCAGACCGGATAGGCTTTCGTCTCCTGAGACCAAGAGAGTATGGAATCCACAGCGTGACTTTTGAGGCTAGGTCATAGAGCCTCCACTTGATAATATTGGGAAGCTTTCTTTCTGTAGATCCCCTCTCAACATGTTCTTTCTCAGAATCCAGTTTTTATGCTGTGAAAAGCCCAAGCCATGCACAGAGGCTACATTTAGATACTTGGATGAAAATCTGTAGTCGCACTAACCTTCAGACTGTCTCAGTCCAAGAGTCAGACCTGTGAGTGCAGAAGCTACCTTGAAAGTGAGTTTCCTAGCAAGGTGGTCCATTTCCCAGTCATGGAAGCCCCAGATCATAGGACAGAGAAGTGCCGTCATAATGTAGACTTCCCAAGTTTCTGAGTCACAGAATGCCTGAGAATAACAAACTAGTATTTTTATGTAAGTAAATTTGGGGTCACACAAGAAAGCTAATTAGAAGATCAAATAAAGCTTAGAGGGCCTAATTTTCACTATTGTATTTACTGTGGTACATTCATCTAGAAGTACACTACCACATCATTGTAATGCAGATATATATGTGTCTTTATTTACTTATTTTGGTAGACATGAGGGATTATATTAACCTATGCAACTTTACTTTGAATAGTACATATTATTTTGTTTCATTTTAATTTATGTGGCATTGACTTGAATTTATGAAGATTAAACCTTTGATCTCAACGTTTTTAGCATCATGCTTAAAGCATTCAGGTCATTTGTTATGCTTAATCTTCACTTCAAATAGCCGTGCTCAGGAGATTCAGAGCCACTGAGGTAAAATTTCAGAACCTAAGAGCCATAAATTAGAATAATAAAAAGAAGTTCAAAGCAAAGGCCAAGAAAGAAGGAAATAATAATACCAATGACTAAAAAATCCATGAAACCAAAAAGGTTAAAGTCCACCATAATCCTGATGTTCACTCAGAATTTGGAACGTTTAAATTGTTGAAGTTAAAGCTTTTAAAATAATTTAGAATTTTATGTAAGAGACCATTTGAATGTGTGTGCAGACTCCTTTTCTATATTAATCATGATGAGATTAAAGATCATTCCCATCCACTTTAAGTTTCTAGTTATAACTCCAATATATTCATTGTGTTTGATAATAATGTGCCAATTGAGCATTCATCAATCCCAAAATTTAAAAATATTGGATTAAACCTTGAACTAGGAGGCACTTACGTAAATCTCAAAATCCTGTTTGCCTTTCCATAATGACCCTGCCAAAAAACATCCCTCAATTTACTGCAGAATTATGTTACACAATGAACAACTGTGCATGCTGTGGCCAGTTGCCATATGATCAAAAGATGTTCAAAAGACTCGGGTAGAAACAATTATTGTCATTATATTATTCAACTTGCTATTTTGGAAACAGGAACAAAAATTATAATAAATATTTTCATTCAAGGCAACAAGATTGAAAAGAATGATTCGTAGGTTGAAAAATAAAAGTGGCGTTTAATATAATAAAAAATAGTATTCAATGTTTGGGAAGGGATGGTAAATGAGCACATGTTTAATCACTGAATGTAAGAATAAAAGAGTCCTTGAGAGAAAGCAGCAGTAGCGTGTTTTGCCAAGTGCATTATCTCTGGCCAAGGGCTAAAACGCTGGCCCATGGAGAAGCAATCTGTGGTCAGCAGGCATAGATGGCAGAGGATGGTACCAACTTAAAGGTTTGGTATTATAAGTCTAATTACAGGCAAATGATATCATAGAATTTTTGTAAAGAGCATCTGATTATCAACAGAATGACAACAAAAAAGTTTAAATCTCACTGCTGTAACACAAAAAGCTTTATGATCATATATCAATTAACTAAGCACTAACCACCCTTAGTTGCAGTTTTTTTTTTATTTTAATCTCTGGAAATGAAGATGGTAATTCTAAAACAAAACCAAAAGCCACCTATTAACAGATATTAAATTATTATACTACTATCATTAACATACATGAAAAAATTTGGGAATACAATGGGAGTTACAGCACCCACCTGTCTGTCCAGCTGTGGATTGGAGAAGGGTCTAGTGATCCACTGTGTACCACAGACAAATGCAGGGACCTTCTGAAAACACATACCAAGGTTGTCCAGACATGTCATGCCTTGCTTTAGAATAATTGAAGGAAATGAGGAAAAATGGTTTCTGAGAAAGTATTAAAGACCAACAAAATGATGTCTTTGAAAATAAACTCTTAGGACAGAAATTTCTAAGAGCTGTTTGGCATTTTTCAAAGAACAGATGCTACTCTGAAAAAACCAAATGATGTAAAAGTAAAGAAGTGAAAAATAAAAGATGAAATTAAAAATACAATTATGAACCAAGACGGTATTATTATATTCTTGCCATGTCATACATCTTTGAAAGCTTGCCTCTCTCTTGCTTCACTTTATGCTTTCTGAGCAACTTTCTGCCTGTTGGGCATTGCACCTGTGCAAGTGACCAGGGCTGGATGAAAATGCAGCAACACCTGGCTGGCGTCACATCTAACTCATGATCATCAACATCACTCAGGCCCTCAATGCTACCTGGCTATCATACCACACATCTTTTTCCAATTACTTTCTGCTCTCCATTGTGACCATTTCAAACCTATATTCTCCCCTCGCACACTCTATTTCTTTTTTCTCATACTAACTCTCAGAAGCTAACCCTGCTTCCTTCTTAAGAGAGATAAAGATGAAGAGAGAAATTTCACAGACACACACCAGCTATTATGCCCATCAACCAGCACCTGCACCCACACACTCTGACTTTCTGTAAGCAAATAAAGCTATGCAGCTCAATCTAAGGCAGATACCTCCACTGGTACATTTGTCCTCCTGCCCTCTTCCCTACTCAGAGCAAAATTTAAGCAATTCCCTTCCCTTTCCTTTCTTATATCATCAAAGTTTCTATTTCTACTGGATCATTCATGGTATTACACAAACATAGTTTTGTTATCTCCCATCTTTAAAAATATCTTCTCTTCACTCCATTTCCTCACCAACTAGTGTCCCATTGCTTCATTCCCACCTGTAATAAAATTTCTCCCAACAATTTTACATACCTGCTGTCTTGGATTCCCATGTTCCTATTACCTTGTAAGCTCCCTCTCAGCAGGTTTGTACCACCACTTCATCAGAACTGCCCTCCAAGATTAGCGATATCCTCCAGGTTGTGAAATCTGAAGATCAATTCTCCATCTTTACACTATGGGGAAAGATTTGACTTAGATGATCATTCCTTCATCTTCAATATTCTTTCCTCACTTCCTCTAAAGACACCTCACTCTTATTTTCCTTGTTCAGTCTCTTTGGATGGTTTCCTCCTTTCGTTTTGATGTTTAATGTCGGAATAACTCAGGGCTCAGCCCTTAGTTCTCTTTGCTTCTCTATCCATAGCTCTTCCCTTGGTTTCTTCTATTCTCCTGACTTTAAATGCTGTTGATATACAGATGATGCCCAAATTTATATTACTAAATCTCATCTCTCCCTCAAACTCCCACGATTATATCAGTGACTCCCCACTGAGCATCTCCACTGGAACATTTCGTACGTATCCCAACTTCAGTGTGGGAAACAAGACTCCATCGTTTCTAGTGACTGCCCTCTCTCCCCATGTCTCTCAGTGGTAACTCCATTTCCCTATTTGCTCGCTTGGGTAAGGAGTCTGGTATTGGCCTTTGACTGTCCAGCCCCTTTCTTCAGCATGGCACATCTGATCTCTTAGGATATGTATTTGACAGCTCTACCTTCAAAAGGTACCTTTGATCTGGCCACCTCTTAGCATCTTCCCTACTATCATTTAGGTTCAAGCCAGTAACATTTCAAATGTGAATGCCTGAAACAGTTTCTATAACACTTGATGGTCTTTCTGCCTCCAGTCTTGCCTGCCAAGATTCTCCTTTCATCTCAGTAGCCAGAATGATCCCCTAATGACATAAATGACTCATGAAAATCCTCAGCTCAAAACCCTCCAGTGTCTGCATTTTGCTCACATTGAAAGCAACATTCCTGGCTACAAAACACTATTTAATTTGCTCGTCCTCAGTATTCTCTAACTGAATATCTTTTTCCTGTCTTTTAAGTCTGCTCTATGTATAAAATACTATTATTATATAACAGATGCAATATCATATAATAGATTTTAATAAGTATACATTTCACTTTAAAAATAAAAGAGTGATTCTGAATATCTCATAGGATAGCATCAGATTTTGCTCTATTAGCAGCATGTGAAATCTCTTTCCGATGCTTACTTTATGAACCCAAGGATTTTTTTTCAGCCCTTCATTATTTACCTACATTTACCAACATTTAATTCAGTGAGGAAAACTCATATGCTACTTATTAACATTCATAAAATCCAATGTTCACCACCAGTCTTAGGAGTAATGGAAAAAAACATAGCTGACTGCTGCCTAGCCCCAGCATGGTTGATGGACATAGCTAAGAATTCCCTCTGCATAATCCTTTTATTTATTTATTTATTTCAGGATATTATGGGGGTACAAATATTTTGGTTACATGTTATGACTTTGGCATGCCCAAACCATGACTTGGAGTGTGATTTTTCCTCCCTGCAATGCTCTCACCATGTCCATTAGTCGTGAGTTTACCCACCCCCGATCCCCCAATCCCTGAAGAATATTACTCCCATGTGAGCACCATGGAGTAGATCAGTTAGTGCCAATTTGATGGCGAGCACATGTGGAGCCTATTCTTCCATTCTCTTTTTAACTTCAGCTTTGCACTGAACTGCTGTTGTCGCCAGAGCTGTTTGGAAATACCCAGTAGGAAGTAATCCTGCAGGATCAGGATGCTGGTCTCAGATGACTCTTAAGTAGGAAAAGCCTTCTCCTCCGTGCATGGCCGCTGCTGCTACATGAGACCTTGGGTGGAGGGCTGCTGTCTGCCCCTCTCCGGTTGCCCTGCCTGGCTGGAGGATCTATAATGGAAACACTTAAACTTCCACCTTGTGGTCATGTCGTTGAAGCTGTGCCAGCAATGGGACCCCTGAAGGTCAGGTGTCCCAAAGAGACCCCCGCAGATGGATCCCCTGCTGTGCTCTTCTGATTGGACCTCTCGGGTCAGTAGTTTACCAGCTCACTTAATAAAGAAACTTGAAGAGTTTATACAAAAAAGCTCATAGCCACCTAGTTTTCTTTCACCAGGAGGTTGCTGAATAAAAAATTCAGCCTTTTATCATGTTTACTTAATAAAATTCAGAATTTGTGTGATTCTTTATTACTCCCATTTTTCACATCCGTATGGCTAAAAATCCCTTTTTGTCATTTCTGGTGTATTTTTATATATTGGTCGAAAATTGTACCTCCTTGTTTTCTTTAAATTAAAAAATATTATTTTTCCTTATGAAATGTGTATGAGATCACACAGTGAAAATGTCAGAATCACTCATGCGCTTATTTTTTTTTTATTACTCTGAATAGCAGTATGTTGTAGATCTACTCCAACTCGGCCACAGAAATAAATTATATATGTGTTTTGCCATCCTGCTTTGAACAATGAAAGGTAATGGAGAAACATTATCATAAACAGTTTCATCTGAACCAAACATGAATCATTTACCTTTCTTACTTACCTGACTATTGAAAATTACTTCATAAGATTTGGCTGCATATATCTATATCAAAAAGAAATGAAAACAAAACCTTGTCTACACTACATTGCGTATATTTTATTTCAAAGCTTTATTTTTATTTTGAATTTATGCTGGAAATTGATGACTTACAGTTGCTTTTTCCTAGGTAACAATAGATCTGTACAATAAAGGGAGTTGGCACAGTCATTCAGTTAACAGTAACTGTGCTGGCATCAGTAGCCCTGAGGGTGCATGATGTGGGACACCTGTTCTAATTGTGAGAAAGGCTACATGTGCATGTAGGCACGTGCACACAAACACACACAAACACACACGCATCGCATAACTGAAGTATGCAATGGCTGGCAGTGGAGAAAAATGAGAATCCAAGAAGGCTTCATGCTGCTAGAGGAGGAAACTTGAATTGAGTCTTGAAGATTTGGCAGCTGCTGGACAGACAAGGTATTCCTGTAAGAGAGGACATTTTTCACAAAGACCTGCAGCACTAAACTCTCTGGTGTGTTCAGGAATAAAGGATCAGATGCCTGTGCGTAGGTCATAGAGCCAAGGTCAAATTCAGTAAGCTGAGAGATGGGGCCTCCTGTGACATTTCAGGGTTTCTCAGGCAGAGAGCTTTTGCAGGGCTCTGAGTAGGGGAAGTCACAGTCATATTTGGGCCTTACAAGAATTACTTTAGCAAAATGTGGAAGATCGATTAGGTGCAACACTGGAGCCAGATGATTGCAAGTAGAGATTTGGAAAATGACCCCAGTGAGAAAATTAGTGACCAAGCTGAGACAATAGAAACAGAGTAGTGAAGAGAGATGTGAACTGTATTAAATCATTAGAATAATCTGTAGAGTAATTTTGTGGGTAGAATGACAAGAGCCAGGGAAGCAAGCTAGGACTTTGGTTTCAAATATAGAAACATATGAGATAAAAGAAAGATCTAAAAATTGGAAATAGTTGGAAATAGCAGCTAAAATGACTAGAGGGTGAATTTGTAGATGGTCTACAAGATGCTCCTAGGCTTATGGATTTGCTAGGAAGATTTCCAGGATTCAGCACATAACTAGTTGCATTAACAGCTAAGATTTAGTTCAGCAAAAGGAAACAGCGAAATCAGCAAAGGGAAGAAGCCAGGGAGAAAGCAACACCTAGAGAAAATCAACCTCACGCTTCCAAGAATCTCCTACCAGTGAGGTCACTCAAGATGTGCTTAATTCCTCCAACAATGAGCTGGGCAATATGCCTGAAGTGCTGTCTGCCAGGGAAGCTCTTTAGAGATTCAGGTCTCCAAGTGGTCACTGAGGTTGGTAACGTAGACATCCTCTGCCTAACAGGTACAGAAATTCCAGACTCCCAGAAGGAAAACAATTGTTCAGCATAGAGCATATTATTTGCACCAACAGTCCAAGCACAATGGTCCACTCTTAATCGTTTAGGGAAAGTTTTACATGAATATAGGAAAAGGTTTATTAGCCGAGTTCCCAAATGCCAGCCAAAAGCCAACCTTGCAAACAGGTCTTTTAAGAACAGCAATCTTGGGTCTGCTGTGTTGATTGCTGCACAGTGGAAGGCAAGATAAAAATAAATAAATAAATAAAAGATTTGGTGACTGCCTGACATCTTCATGCAGAGCAGAAAAAAATGAAGAGAGAAGGACAGATTTGATACACAGAAGGAGACAATCTGGATGAGCCACAACACATGATATACTTAGCAAAAATACTCCAGGAAAAGTGTTTAACCTGGTGCATCAGAGATTCACTATGCTCTTTGGATAGCCATGAGTTCACCCACATTTCCTGCTTCATTGCTTTTAGAAGGAGCCATGTGACCAATTCTGGCCAATGTGAGACAAGCAGCAATGGTCTCTGCCTCTTCTGAGCCTGAGTATTTAAGAACTGCTGAGACGGGCTCTTCCTCCTTCTCTGTTTCTCCTCTTCTCCGTCTTCCCACTCACAAAGGTCTAGGAGCCACATTATACTATGGAAGGATGACAAAATGGAGGACACCTGAATCATTATGTCAGCAGATGCCCTGGAGGGTTGACTGACCAATGGTGAGAGTTTGCTGTGTAATATCTTAAGGTTCTGGGTTACTCATCATAGCAAAGCCTGGCTGGGTTTGTCCTAAGCACCTCCTCTCTCAGTGTCTGCCTGCCACTTCCTGCCACTTGTCCTAATACTCCCAGCCCCTCACATTGACCTCTGGGGCCCCATGGGAGATCCTCCTTGAGTCTTTGGAACTTACCTTCTTTCCACATGTTCCCAGAGGATGTCTGTACAGAATGTGAACATTACTTATAATTCTACCAATTGTGAGTTCTTCCTAAGTATAATAAGGATTCAACAAAAGCAGACTTAATGAAAAAAATGCAAAGGAGTAGCTAATAATATCCTCCCTTTAGTAAAAGAGGAGAACGGGGGCCAATGATTTACATCCCTCCTATGCTTAAAACCAGCCTGACCATTCAGTTGACTATAAGAATACTTATATGTTTAGTACTAATAAATACAAATATTTGGCTTGAAGAAGAACATCCAGATGTTAGAAAAAGTCATGTGAATGAATACATCCCTCAACTAAGAAACATTCTGGAAGAATAATGTGTTTTTGAGGAATCATGCTTAATATACTTTAGGAGGCTTCCATATATCACATGAATTTGCTGAATTAATTTAAGAAAAAAGAAAATTCAAAGTTTGCACACACACAGACAGAAGCATGCATTTATACTCCATTGTTCTGTCCCTCAAAGTGAATAGATTTTTATTTATAATATCAAAAAGTTCTAATATAGAAAATAAAAAATATTTTATATTCAATGTTATAGGGAGATACAATTTTATAATCCCTTGGTGATTGGAAGCAACTATTATGGAGAGTAGAGCCATGAACTGACTCCATGAAGTGAAGGGGATTAAAAAAGAAGGTCTCCTTAATGAAAAGCAAAGTTTCATAATAACAATGCTGACATTTCACTGAGTTGGGGAGTAAAATTACAAAAAAAAAATCATTAAAAATGTTAGAATGCAAAATGTATCAAGATGAGAAATGTTCCCAGTAATTAGACGCTAACAAAAGCATCATTTTATCTGCTAATTATTTATAATTAGCCTTCCCATACATTATCATTAAATACTCTGTCATTCTTTCCAACTTGGCCAATTAATGTGTGAAACAGAAAATTTATGGGCAATTCAGGAGAAAAGAGAACACAATGGATGTGGTTCTACCAAATACAAATAATTTACTGAGCAACTCTATGTCTCTGAAGGCTTGAAAGGATGCTTGGATTTCATATTAATGAGTGTTTTCCAGAGACACAGAAGCAATAGGATGGATAGAAAGGTAGGTAGATAGAGAGATTGATAAGAGGGGATTTATTAGGGCAATTGGCTCATGTGATGATGGAGATTGAGAAGTCCCATTATACACTGTCTGGAAGCTGGAGATGCTGGGATACCAACAGCATGGCGCAGTCCAAGTCTGAAGACCTGAGAACCTAGAGGGCAATGGGAGCAAATCCTGGGGTGCAGAGATCAGAGAGCCTGAAGTTCTGGTGTACAAGTAGAAGAGTGTATCATAGTTCTGGCAGAGAGACCAGTTTGCCTTTCCTCTGTTTTTGTTTTATCCAGGCCCACAGCCAATTGGACAGTGCCTGCCCACAGTGAGGGTGGATCTTTCCCATTTAGTTTATTCAGACTCACACACCAGTTTCCTCTGGAAACACCCTATGAGAACACCCAAAAATAATGCCTTATCATTTACTATAGTTTAAATGCTTGTCCCCCCCCAAACTTCATGTTGAAATTTCATCCCTAATGTTGGAGGTAGGGCTAATGAGAATCAGAAGGATAGATAGATGATAGATTGATAGATATATGATTGATAGATGATAGATAGATAGATGAGAGGGGATTTATTAGGGGAATTGGCTAATGAGATGATGGAAACTGTGTTGGGTCATGAAGCAGATCCCTCATGGATAGCTTGGTGCCACCATTGTATTAATGAGTTCTTGCTCTATTAGTTCTCATGAAAGCTGCTTTTTACAAAGAGCCTGGCATCTCCCCGTTACATGTCTTTTGCTTCATCTCTCACCATGTGTGAGATATAAAGTGAATTCCTGGGTCAAAAACAATGCTGTGTAGAACATCATAACAGTGAATAAATTTTTCTGTGAGTCTATATATGGTAATTTTGAAAGAAACATTGCATGCGGGGAAGGCAAGTCCATATCCAGAGTTAAGTGCCTATTTCAATAAAGACAAAATGTTGCCCTTACATGATGGAAACAGTCCAGTGTAATCTATCTATCACCAAGTATCTGGCTGATTACCCCAGGAAATGGTGCCATATTGGGGGCTAGGTGTTAGTCTCTTCTGCTGAGTAACCACTTAGTGGTGGCTAAGGCCAGGTTGGCCTTAGTGAGCGGAAGTCAGTGTTTCTGAGCCAATATATAACCTCTTTCCCAGCCGCCATGGCCAGTTTGCTCATGAGCCCATTGGGTGACGACAGGGGTTGTTGGAGAAGGAGGCTGACTCGTATCCACAGAATGGGTCATCCTATTCACCTGATTGTCAAAGTCCTCCTTTGCTATGATCACCCTTGCTGAGACTTCACATGGGACACACGTATCTTCACAGCCTTTTCTCACTCAGAGGGGTATATCCACATACCTCTGCCCCAAATTTCCTTATCAATTTTCCAATACAAATTCCATAAACCCCCAAACCAATTCATTCTTAAAATTCTGTTCCTCTAGAATCACTACTGGTACAAAAATCTGTATTAGCTAAGGTCTTCCACAGCTACAGAACGAATAGGATATAGATACAAATACAGATAAATGTAGACAAAGATATGGATATATCAATAGATACACAAGAGTTTGATTTTTAAAGGACATTGGCTCATATAATTATAGAAGCTGAAAAATTCCATGTCTGGCTGTTTCAAGTTGGAAAAAGTGGGTGCCAGTAGCATAGTTCAGTCCAAGGCCACAGGCCTGAGAATACATGGGCTACTACTGTAAGTCCTGAAGTCCAAAAGCCAAAGACCAGAGATCCTGGATTTCTGATGTCCAAGGAGAAGAAGAGTGTATCACAACTTTAGGAAAAAGACCAAGTTGCTTTTCCTCTGTTTTTGTTCTATCAGGCCCCCAGTAATTTGGATGGCCCTCATTCACACTTAGAGTAGATCTTCACCACTTTGTTCACTCATACCCACCCACAAATCTCCTGTGGAAATATCCTCACAGATGCATCCCAATCTAGGTATTCCTTAATCCAGTCAAGTTGACACCAAAAATTAACCATCACAGATTCTGTTGTTTCATCTCTCATAAACCAAGGTGTTCTGTAAGAGCCTTTAACATCAGCTGAAGAAATTTTGCATCTCAAGAGAAATTAGTGAACTTACATTAATGAAGAGAAGAACTTTACAACCTGATTGTTACGTGGGAGGATGCTGGCATGTCAGTGTGACAGGTGGTGCTCCAGGAACTAAATTGCCAAACACAGACAGGGTGGATGCTTCCCAGCTAATGGACCATCAAGTGGTTGTACCAACACATGGACATTGCAAATGGACTTCACAGAAGACCCTGAATTCTCTGGGTTGATCCAATACAGCAGCTTTGTTGTGAATAATGAAGGAAGGCATCAGTTTGACAGAGAAAAAACTATTACAAAATCTTCAAGAGGAAGAACATGTCTTAACAACAAAATATATAATGTGATAATATTTAGTTATATGAAATTATTGCTTTAGGACACGTGATGGGTAATGAATTAGATAAAGTTTGTCTAATTCTATTATAAAAATTTCATATTATTTCAACAGAACCACCCTCCGGTCACTTAAAATTATTATTCTCAAAGGTATTGTATCCATTTTTTCATGGAGCTATTTGTAAAGTTTCCTCAACTACCTTTGCTTGGAAACTATGTTTTCTGTGTATAATTTCTGGAGAAGAGGAATAAAATATTTATAATCTTCCTTATTTTTAATGCTTGTCAGCACTCAAACTGTATATCCCAATCACAAAATTATTTGATTATATTTATAACTCATGTTCACCCTTTCATAAAATGATATCAGAACAGGAAAATTTTTAATAAAGAATTTAAATAAGGCCGGGCGCGGTGGCTCACGCCTGTAATCCTAGCTCTCTGGGAGGCCGAGGCGGGCGGATTGCTCAAGGTCAGGAGTTCAAAACCAGCTTGAGCAAGAGCGAGACCCCGTCTCTACTATAAATAGAAAGAAATTAATTGGCCAACTGATATATATATAAAAAATTAGCCGGGCATGGTGGCGCATGCCTGTAGTCCCAGCTACTCGGAAGGCTGAGGCAGAAGGATCGCTCGAGCCCAGGAGTTTGAGGTTGCTGTGAGCTAGGCTGACGCCACGGCACTCACTGTAGCCTGGACAACAAAAGCGAGACTCTGTCTCAAAAAAAAAAAAAAAAAAAAAGAATTTAAATAATTTAAAACCTGTAATAGTGTGCAAAAGCAATACAGACAGTTCCTGTGTACAGTTCATTCAACTCCTTATAGTGATAGTCTCTTACCTGAACACAGTACATTGTCAAAAATGTATAATCAATGTTGGCATAATACTATCAACACCAATGTAGACCTTAGTTTTTACATGTCCTCATTTTTGTGGGTATGTGTGTGGAAGGTGTATATATTGGCTTTCTGAGATTTTATTACTTGTATGTATTTGAGTATTCACCACCGTAATCAAGATATAAACCAGTAGATAACCTCAAAAAACTTTCTCCAACTCTAACCTTTGGCAGCTACTGTTCTGTTATCCATCTCTATAATTTTGTCACTTTAAGGATGATATGTAACTAGAATCTCAGAGTAAAATCATTGAAATTGGCATTTTTCCTCCTCCCAGCTAACACCTTTGAGATCCATTCAAGTTGTTGTGTGTAGGTGGTTTAACTGTCCTGTTTGTCTAAAATGTTGATAGCTGTTTTTAAGCTGTTATAAAATTACAGCTAGAAGGAACCAGATAGTGGTTTCACAGAACAGAATTATATACAGGTGATCACGTCATCAGCCAATGAGAATAATATATACACTATAGTTTTGGGGTACAATGTTCTATAAATATCTGTTTGGTCTATTAGGTCTAAAGTCAAATTTATGTCCAAATTTCTTTGTTGATTTTTCTGTACTAATAATCTGACTAATGTGTGACTAGAGTGTTGAATTCTCCGCTATTACTTTTTTTTGCTTTCTATTCCTTTCTGTAGGTCTGGTATTATCTGTTTTATGAACATGGGTGCTCCTATGTTGGATACATACACACTTAAAATTGTTATATCCTATACTAAATTTAACATTTTATTATTATAAAACAACCTTCTTTGTATTTTTTACTGTTTTTGATTTAAAGTCTATTTTATCTAAGTATAGCCACTCCTGCTCACTTTTGGATTCTGTTTGCATGGAATATCTTTTTCCTTGCTTTTACTTTAAATCTATACGCATCTTTACATGTAAGAAGAAATTCTTACAAGCAGCATACAGTTAGATCATGTATTTTTATCCATTTAGCCAATCTATATTTTTAAGTAGAGCATTTAATTCATTCATATTCAAGACTAATATTGATATTATATGTGAGATTTTATTTTTGTCACATTGTTAATTGTCTTCTAAATTTTTTTTTCCTTCTTTTTTTGTCTGTTTTTCTCTGTGGTTAAGTGGAATTCTGTCACGTTGTTATTTGATTTCTTTTACTTCCTCTGTGAAATTGTTTTATAAGACCTATGAGTTTTGTATTTTCATATATTTTCATAGTTTCATATTTTTTCATTATGAATATTGATCTTTTGTTTCCATGTTTAGTACTCCTTTAAGTATGTCTTGTAGGGCCAGTGTAGTGATGACAAATTCCTTTAGCATTGGATTCTCTGGGAAAAACTTTATTTCTCCTTCATTTATGAAGCTTAATTTTGCTTAAAATAAAATTGTTGGGTTTCAGTTTTTTCCTTTCAGCACTTTGAAAATGCCATCTCATTCTCTTCTGGCCTGTAAGGTTTCTGCTGAGAGGTCTGCTGTTAGTCTGATAGGGTTTCTTTTATAGATGACTACATACATGCTTCTCTGTTGCTGATTTTAAAACTCTTCATGTTGATTTTAGATAGACTGATGATAATAACCTGTGGTGAAGTCCTTTTAGCAATGTATTTTTTAGGGATCACTGGGCCTCCTATATCTGGATGTCCAAATCTTTTTCTGGACTTGGGCAGTTTTCATCATTATTTCCTTAAATAGTTTTCTAAATGTTTTGAATTTTCTTCCCAGTCAGGAATATCAATAATTTGTAAATTTAGTTGACTTATGTAATTCCAAATGTCTTAAATGTGTTGTTCATTCTTCTTTATTCTTTTTCCTTTATTTTTTTCTGACTGATACATTTTATAAGACCTGTCTTAAAGTTCTAAGATTCCTTTTTCTGCTTAGTCTAGTTTACTGTTAAAGCTTTTAAATGTATTTTGTAATTCTGTCAATGAAATTTTCCGTTCCAGAATTTCTTTTGTGCTTTTTCTTTTAAGACATCTTTCTCCTTGGTAAATTTTGCATTCGGATACCAAATTAATTATGTGATTTCTTTGTACTGGGTTTTAGATTTCTCTTACATCTCATTGAATTTCCTTAAAATCAATATCTGGCATTTCAAATATTTCTCTTTGGCTAGGATTTATTACTGGAGAATTATTGTGTTATAGTACTTTGCTTTGTCATACTCCCTGTATCTTTACATTGACTTCAGGACATTTGGAGCAATAGCTGCTTTTTCTTATTTTTGAATTTACTTTCATTGCTGAGTGACTTTTTTCTTGAAGATGTGACTATAGTGAGTAGAGCTGTTTGGCATTGCTTCTGAGTGCATGCAATAGCAAAGACTCTGTATCATTTCCTTTGCTATAAATAGCCTTAGCCTTATCTGTGGATTCCTCTGTGTGTGGTTATTGGAGGCTAAGGTGAAGTTTTACTGGGGACTGGACTGCCTGATGGATCCTTTTTCAGATGTCAGTGGCAGCAGTGGTGGGGTAAGCATGTTTAGCCTTGTGACTTAAAGGAGCATATGCTGGCACCTGTGTTGGAAGTCCCAGGCAGGCCAGTTCTCAGGGTGACAGGTGAATTTCCTCAATGCCAGTTTTAATAGCAGTGTACTGGGTGGGTTAGCAGGCTCATGACCTCTTGGGTAGCAGTGATTGTATGAAGCTCTTCTCATTCTCAAGTGCTGTGTTTTTCTGTTAGGATTTGTCACAATGTGTGGGCTGGGCTTGAAGCCAATCTGTGGAGCTTGCAGGGAAGAGCCAGCTGCAGTGGTGGTGATAGGGTTTGTGCCCAACCTCTGTTCCCCATGAGAAGTTATTCTTTAGTACTAATTATTCATTACAGCAATTAGGAACAGTCTCTATTAATGACTTATGCATATGGAAAAGATAGAAGGAAAAAATATAACACTCAATGATAAATTTAGTGGCTAAGCTCAGATTAGTATTTAACTCAGGTTTCACCTGTTTTGGGTTTATTTTGCTGTATTTTCTTTTTAATTTCCACCATACTCTCCTTGGAGAATCTGATCAAAACCAATAATGACTCCACTTGAAAGTGCTCAAATACCAATATGTTGAGCTAAAAAAAAAATGCATGTTAACCAATGGTCATGGACTTGAGAATAGAAATGTAAAAAGAATGATAGTATTTAAGATTAAGCTAAACATTTTTTTTTTTTGCTTTAAACACTACCTAAAACGGTGATTTTCACAGGGTCCCACAATGCTAGTAACATCTACTGGGTAGAAGTTGGGAATATGCACTGTGCTACAAAGCATGAGCCAGCCCTGCACAATAAAGAATTATCTGAAACAATATGTCAATAGGATCAAAATTGAGAAACCCCAAACTAGGGCTTTTAACTATAACATATCTCCATAGTCTAACTTAGTATTCAGAATATCTACATTGTAAATTGCAAATAATTATATTAGTCTGCTAGGGCTGATGTAACATATTAATAGAATCAGAGACTAGGTGGATTAAACAAGAGAAATTTACTTTCTCTAGTTCTGAAGGTTGAAAGTTCTAGATCAGGGTGCTAGCGAGGTTGTTCTTAGGTAAAGGCTCTCTTCCTTGCCTACAGATGGCTACTGTTTCACTGTGTCAAACATAGGAGAGAGAGAGAGAGACAGAGAGAGAGCGGGGAGGGACAGAGAGAGCAAGTTCTCTGCTCTCTGCTCTTACAAGGGCACTAATTCAGCCATGCAGGCCCCACTTTCATGACCTTGTCTAAACTTTGTCACTTCCCATAGGACTCATCTCCAAATAACATCACATTGTGAGTTAGAGCTTCAACATGCCAATTTTGAGGGGGTACAATTTGGCTAATTGCAGTAATTAAAGAAAAAAATTCTAAAATCAGAAACAAATATGATAAATTCAAGTAAACTGGTAGGTTAATCATAAAATACATTGCAAATATCATTGGTCATAATGAATGCCTGATAAATATAAGCAATTTAGTTCATGTATAAATATGATACATATATCCCATTAAAACTACATTTGTAGACCTTGATATAATTAATTATTTATCACAACAGAAAGTTTAATTCATGTGTGAAGAATATCCTGAAAGTTTGTTCAAACGAAAATGCTTAAAAATATAGGCTATTTATAAGTCCAAGATTTTATAAGTAATTAAAAATATTTTTAAGTAAGCTATGAACTTGGATTTTCTATACATAATATTTTCATCTTGTACTGCTGGTTGCCAGAATGCAGATGAGGAGGATCCTTTTTCCAAGAATCCATCTACTTCTTCTAAATATGGCTTGAAGATTTCCATAACTCACTTGGGATGAGATTTGTGTTCTTTTCCTTCACGTATGTGTCACTATTGGAGTTTCCTGTACCACTAGCAATGAAATTTTATAAGCCACCGAACAGGTAAATTGAAAAGGGAAAGAGAATTTCTCCAGAAAGTGATAAAATAGTAATTGCATTAGAAAACATATGAATTTTAAAGATGGTTCCTGGAAAATTTCTTCTCTGAATGTCTTTCTGTACTAGTAGTGTATGCTATTTTGATTTGAGCTAGTTCAAGTGAAACAAAAATGTATATGTGATAACACTCTCTTAATACAATGACTGGTATGCACCTACTTCTACTGAAAGCTAATTACTTCAACTTTGCTTGTTTAATCTTCTAAAAAACATCACCCTCTTTTGTATTTTTACTATCTCTTTTTGCTCTAACTTTTCCTCTGCTACTGTCCTTCTCAGCCTAATGTCCCCAACTAAACTGAATGAAAGAGCTGTCTATACCCCATGTCTTTATTTCTGCAATTGCAACTCTATTCTGAAATTATCACAGTCTGGCTTCTGCCCCTTCTCACAATGGAACACACTCTAATCCAGCCACTCCTGTGTCATTTTGCCCTGTGGACACTTTGCCTTTTTCGACATCAGCTACTTTCTTCCTCACCTTTTCCCTGGATCCTGTGTCTCCACCATTCCCTGGTCTCCCAGTTACTTCCCCCACCTCTCCATCCTTTGCTTTTCCTTCATCAATAAATGTGAACCTTCCAAAGGTTTTGAAATTCCAACATTTCTTCAGTTCCTAGACACTGTCATTGTCTAATCTCAGGCAACCCCCTTGCTTTAATTACCTACACAGTGAGATTTCTCAAGCATGCACTGTCAGACAAATATCCTGACAAACACAGGATACTCCCTTCTTTCTTGCCTGTCTCTATTCAAACCCAAACCACGTGGCACTCACCTCATCATTTCCCCTCCTTACTACTACTGTCCTCCCTTCCCTTTCACGAACCCTGATTTTCCTCCTACCGTATAATAAATAAAATCACCATTTTCCCATTTGCTCTGGATAGGAGACTGATGGTACTCTTTCATCGCTGGGCTCCCAGATGCTGCCAATATTGTACAACTTTATCAAGAGACGTTCATGTAGATGTGATGGCTATTTCCCTCCTGGCTTGATCAGTGCACAACCTGCATGGCTACATGGGGTGCACAGGTATTCCCCCTCTCCTTCATGACCAGCATTCAATCAACAAACATATTTAGTTCTACTTCTCAAATATCTCTTGCATATATCTCTTTTTTCCATTCAATTTCTAGTAGAGCCTATGGTCATATTTTTCCTGGACTGTAGACCCAGCTCTCTGACTTGTCTCCTGCCTCCCATGCTACTCGTCCAGTTTCCATGGTCAGAGTGCTATTTATAAACACAGTTCTTGCTTAAACTCTCGAATAGCCTCCCAATGCCCCCTAGATGATGGACGAAGCACCTGTCTCTCAAGTCCTCCAGATCTGGCTCCTCCCTCATTCTCACCACTCTTCCTCTAGGGTAAGGACTTGCTCCTTCCTTTGTCCCAAAGGCACCGTGCTGTCTCTCACCCACAGGCTAGTGCCACGTCCTCAACCTGGAACATTCTCTCCACCGTCATGCTTCACTCCCAGTTTGCTCTCAGCATAAACATCCCTTTATTAGGACTCCTTCTCTGACCCCCAGACCCGGCATTGTGTCCTGCTTGCATGCCTCAGTGCCCAGAGCTTTGTCACTATAACAATCGAGCTTGGCCGTGATCACAGGTTTCATTGTCTGCCAGAAAGAGGAAGGTAGAGTCTCCTGCCCACTAGAGTATCCTCAGCTCCCAACAGGACACTCGGCACAGAGTAGGTTCTCAACAAATTGCTGCTCTCCATTGACTATGTTCCATCATTTCCTTAGAATCTCCAACATGTGATTTAAATAACCCACAGAAATAAAATCTTCAAAGATTTTAGCAAGTTCTAATTTCCAAAACAGTATTCAGATGGCTTAAACCTTCTTGTCTTAAGAAAGAATGAATTCTGGAGGAATAGCTTTAAAATATAAAAATGCCTTATTTTCAGAAAGCTAACTTTTACAACTTCCAAACTAAAGTCTGCACTAATATAAGTATTAATATTTTTGCTCTATCAGAGAATTACATGACAGCTTTTCTGAGGAAGATAAAAGATGTGCTTTTTTATTTCACAATGTGTTTCCAATTGAAATCTACAAGATTAAATTTCCCTGAGGGGAAAAAAAATCTGGATTGATAAGAGAAAAGTCTCATCATTTACAAACTGTGAATTTTAAAATATTTTTGCTATAGATGGTAGAAACCTAACATTAAGGAGACACATAAGCCATAGCACCCCAGGCTTATTTGTCGTGTTTTTCCCTGTCCAGGGGGAATTGTTTATATTTTCTGATGCTTCCTCTTTCTTATTTCTTTCATAAACCATGCCCAGGATCTATAAATGACCAAATAAAAAATTACATCCTTGCCGAATACCAGATTTTAACAGGGAAATCATGTGCCTGCTTTAAAATGTAATAAAACATTTCTTGAATCAGAATGCTTTATTTGAAACTCTTGAGTAATTGTTTTGAGTTGCAGATTTGTGAACCAAGACTGGAATCAATAATGTTATTTAAAACAAGTGTATATATTTGGATGCTTTATTTGCGTTCTGACATTATTTTATCTCATAAATTTTGATGAGAGCCTTTTTAGGTTCTCATGCTAGTTGGAAGATTTAGCTCACAATTCTCCTGGCCATGGTATTGTGTAGTGAAGACAGGCTAGTACACGGAGGGTCCTTAAGTAACACATACCTGACATTGTATATATACTGCTCCCAGACAATATTGAAATCTAGACAATGGGAACAACCTAATTTTCTTCCTTAATTTCTTTGGAGTTTTTTTCTGTGAACTTTTACCATGTAACTCAAATATGTTTTTCTATTTTTTTTTATTTCAGCATAATATGGGGGTACAAATCTTAAGGTTACATACATTGCTATTGCCTTCCCTCCTCCCTCAAGTCAGAGCTTCAAGCATGTACATCACTCTACAATGCACAACGCACTTATAATGTATATATATAACCATCCTCTCCCCCCCAACCTGCCCAACACCTGATAAATGTTTTTTTATATATATATATAACATTTTGGTTAGACTTTATAACTTTGCCTTTACTTAGCAAATGTTAGAGGTATGCCCTTCCCCTCCACACTGTTCGGTCTAACTCAAATATGTATCGGTATTAGCATTTTGCATCAAAATACCATGAATTATAACGCTATCAATTGATTTGTTGATCCAGTAGTTAATAATTTCTGGAGAACATTTTAACCTGTTTTCAAATGTATCTCTATGTTATCTTCTGAAATCTATAATTTAGGAATAAAAATTACCTTATGTCTTCCATATCTTTCCTATTTTCCTAATTTATTTTTAGTTTTCATATGAAGTATGCTACTTTCCTAAATCTTACCTCTATTTTAGTGATTTTATATGTTTTTCACTGTTATAATGTATATAGTTTATTTACATAACACATAAATATATAATTTATCATTTTATTGTTGATGAACAGTTGGATTATTTCCATTTTGGGGTCAATATGAATAATGTTATGATGTACATTCTTGTACATGTATGGTTTTATATTTAATAATACTATTCTGTTTTCTGATCTAATTCATTATTTTGACTTATAACAATGGTGTTTTAATTATAATTTTATTTTCCTAGTGGGAACTTTCCCTTTACATTTCATTTTCTTATTATCTTATATATTTTTATATGCTTATCATTCATATCCTTTTATTATGAATATTTTATTGTCCTTCCTTATTATCTATGTCCTTTTAATATAAATATATTTTACCGAATTTCACATCAGGAAACATTTCTGAAGGTTTTCCTTCCATTCTTAGTTTTCTTCTTGTTGGTTCTGTTGTCTCCTTTCACTGGTGATGCCTATTTTTCCCCTGTTCTATGTTTGCATATTCAGGATTGCATCTTGTTCATGATGGGGAAGTTCGGGCAGTTCTCCTACTTGCTCTCTTGAGGCAGGCTGGCTTCATGTCTCTTTTCCCACACAGCTGGGTGGCGGTTGATTTTCTCTCCAGAACTGCAGTGCACTTGTATGTGGGCTGAGAAGATATCTCGAGTGCTGGAGACCAGGGATCCCCAGTGGGATGGTAACTTCTTTACTTAAGTGACTTGACCTCTATCCTCTTTTTTTAGTGTGTTTAATATCTTAAATCAGGGTCATTACTATATATTGTGCTATGTTTTTGAGTGAGTGTGGTGTCTGCATGTGTGTGTGAGTGTGTGTATCCCAGTGGGTAGCTCCCTAATATTTCAGATCATTTCTCAATTCATAATGTATCTGTGGAGTCTCAAATCGTGCAGAGGAGAGCAGCCTTCTTGTCCACTCTCCTTAATTTCATATATTTGTCCCCATTCGTAAAAGGAAAAGGTTAAGTATGAATCTTCAGGTTGACTATTGACAAGCCTGATGGATTAGTGATCATTGTTGGTATTTAATCAGATCAAAGCATACCTCTGTGACAGGAATGAGGCTTAGGTTAGAAGAAAGCCAGGTTGCATTCATCTGCTCCCTCTAGAATTTCTATTTTCTTCCCCTGGGTCAAAGATATAGATATAGATATGTATATGTATTTATGTGTATATAACATATATACACATATAAAATATACACATATATGTGTATATGTGTAATTATTGACAAGAAGTTATTTCCCTTCCCTGTTTCAGCTGCTGTAAGTGATATTTTTTTCTCCTTAGCCTTCTCTGAGTTTAGAGACGTCCTTCATGAATAGTTCATCACAGGAAAGGAAACATAGACTCTGTCATAAGGATTAACACAGACTCTGAAATAAGGCAAGGCTCTGTAAAAGCCCACAAATGTGTAGAGATAGATTTATTCCTATTAGAATCCTTTTTCCATGCAAGCATATGAAACCTTTTTTACAATGAGTTTTCATACGTCAACATTCCCAGTGAAGGTAAAGACTAAAGGTGAAGTTTTACGCTTCAACTCATCTAGGGTCCATAAATCTCGGGTGTCCTACATGGATGATCTATGCTATAAACTAGCTACTTACTAATCAGTGGCCCTGCAAATATTTACCACAATCCAGTGCTTAGCAGGCGTGCTGTTTTGTCTGACTTTCCTGCTATCATGCACATGTGCAAGCATAGTTATTAAATGAAGGAAAATCTGTATGAGTGAGTCTCATAGTATACGTTTAAATATAAAAGGCATAAATCATGATAATAAGCTACAGGTTTATAAGCTACAGGATAATAAGCTACAGGTTTATATTCACAGATTCTCCTATTGGTATTGCTCACTAATGACTATGAATAGCAATGGCAGGTGGGACAGTGGTCATAGTAAACACATCTGACACTGTGGACACTGGACTGATGATGTGAAATAAGAACAGCTACAGCTTGGCTAGCACCCAGCCGGGCACAGCAGCCCACTGAAGCTTGGAAGAGGATCATGGAACATTTATCTTCACAAGAGACAGAATAACTACATGTAAGAAAAATCTATGGTCAAGACAATATTTCTAAAAGAAGAAGGACCAGGAAGGGTATCTCTGGCTTCTCAGATCTTAGCTGATAAGTTCTGAGGCGGTAGTAACAAAGCATTGCTCTCAAGTTTCCAGTTGTTCTTGGAGAAATTACTGCACATTGTACTTCACTGATGAATGCTGTGGTTTGAGTTGCTTTGTTTCTATCATTTTACCTGTTCCTACTCCAGTTATTGGATAGCTTCCAACATTCGTCATTAAGAATATTGGTAATCTGAGATAAGCCTTAGAATTAAACCTAGCATAATATATGACAATACGAATAAAAGTTTTCTATTCTTTCAACATAGGTCACAGTGCTGAAATACAGCAATAATATGTTATTTTTAGTGTGGGCTCTGGACATGGATGTGCTGGGCTCAAATCCCACCTCTGCCCCTTATTAGCAATACATCCTCGGCAAGCCAGTTGACTGGTCTGTCCTCAGCTCCTTCTTCTATAAAGCAGAAAAATCATCACATCTACGCACAGAGTAGAGCGAAGTAGTAAATCATTTAACATAACTGTCTTTGAGACATGTGTGGTCCCTAGTAAATATTCAAAAATATCAACTCTTCCATTTACCTATGTACCAGGGCCCCTTCTAGCCAACAGGAATGTATGAACAAAGAAGACAGAGATCTTGCCTCCATGAAATGTAACTCTAGTGGATAAAAGAGATGACAAATAATATTTTGTAAAAAACAAGATAATTACTGCAAAAGAAAAAGAAAATAAGAAGAAACGCATAACACGAAAAATACATCTAGGCCATGTGGTAGCAACCTGGATGTGTAAAAGGGGCATTGAGGGCCCTACCTTAGGTCAGATTTTTTGAAAAGACCTCTTCAGGGGCAGTATTTGCCCAGAGAACTGAACGGCAGTAAAGGATCAACCGTGTACAGCTCCAAGGGAAAATAAATGCAGGCAGAGGGAACAGGAGCAGTAAATAATACCAGACAGCAGTGCATTAGGAGGTATGAAGAATGCTCTTGTACCTGGAACACAATGACAGCAGAGACCAAGGTGAAAGAGGTGAGAACATCAGACAGTGGCCAACTGAGATAGACTCATAATTGCCAAGGGGAAGACTTTATAGTCAATTCCAAGCATGGCCAGAACCCAATGGAGGCTTTTAAACTGGAGACTAATGTAATTTGATTTTCTTTCCAAAGGTCATTCTGGCTACCATGTGGAGAAGGGACTGCACAGGACACAAGGATCAAAGCTGGGACCACTCCCAGCTGGAGGTCTGGGTAAGAGACCACAAGTAGAGACAGACAGACAGAGAAAGAGAAAGAGAAACAAAGAGAGCACAGTGAGGATGCAGAGAAATGAGTCATTCAGGACCTAAGCAATGGGGCATGCTGAGGGGTTAGAAATGGGTGGGTTAGGAAAGAGAAATCAAGTTGGGGTATAAGAAACTCAGCAGATCCTAGGACTGTTTCTTAAGGTGGGGAAGTCAGAGGGATAAGTTTGGCGACTACTTCAAGAGCTATCTATGGGATATACTCAATACGATATACTTACCTGATATCCAAGGGGCAGCCATTGGTTATGCAGTTGTTTGTAAGACTGGGGCCCCAGAGAAAGTTAGGACTATGGATCCCAACCTGTGAGTCACTGGCATATCGTGGATTTAAATGATGGCATGGAAGACATCACCTGCAGAAAGCATGCAGATGGAGAAGAGAAGAAAGAACAGAGAACAGAGGCCCTAGGTTGGTTTGGAAGAGGGAAGAAAAGTCAGCAAGTGAGACTGAGAAGAAACAGGTAAAGGGAGAGAAACAAACCAGGAGGTTGTTATGTAACAGGCCTAAGAGAGGAAATTAGTTCAAGAAAGAGATCTGAGGTGTCAAAAATGAATGCGATGAGGGCAAGGAAGTAACCATTGGATTTGGCAACATGGAGATCATTTCAAATAATGACAAGAGTTGTCCTAAAGAAAGCATGTGCCTCTGGTGATCTTGAAAGTTAAAATGTCATTTCATCATACATAAATGGCCTTAGACATACCACATCTAACTGGAGTCTTTCATTTTACCTAACAACATTTCATCTATTTATTAATTGCTAGAAATGTCACAAATGATGCTGGATTTGCCCTCATCTAAATGGGTCAAAATCTTGCAAGTGCCCTAGCCTCAAAGTAGTTAATTCTATCACTTAACATCTGAACTATGATCTTAATTTTGTTCAGTGAATTTTAAATTCTCATGAAATTGAATATTGCTAGATTATTTATAGTGGCCTCATTTTGTCTTTATCCTCATTTATGTTTCTCTCCACACATATTCATACACTGGATTCATTTTGCAAACTAAGATTTTTCCTTTATTTAGTGTGATCTGGCTGCCCTCATTGGTACAGAATTGAATTTATACCATGAATTACTCATTCAGTATGGATGGACTGTCACCCCTCAGTCCGTGGACAGACTTGTGTTTTGTCCCTTCCATCTGCATCTTGATTTTATCATCTTCTGCATGTGGATGCAACTCAAGTATATTTAATCCTCATCCTGCTCCCAATTTCTGTATGCATATATGTAAACAACTAGCATTTATATAAATAAACAAATGTTTACCTAAAAACTTTTTTAAAAGAAACTTATAATAAATAGATGTAAATCTATCAGTTTACTCTGTGCTGAACTGAACTGTGGACTGAACTGTGTCCCCTTACAATTGATATATTGACACCCTAACCCCCAATGTGACCTTCTTTGGAGACAGGGCTTTTAGGAGATAATTAATGTTAAATGAGGTCATAAACATGGGGCTGTAATCTGGTAGGATTGGTGGCATCATAAGAAAAGGAAGAGACAGAGACTCTTCCATGCACACATACTGTGGAAAGGCCATGTGATGTCACAGTAAGAAGGTGACCATCCACAAGATGAGAAGGGGGGTCTCACCGGGACCCACCGTGCCAGCCCATGATCTTGGAATTTCATCCTCTAGACCCTGAGAAATAAATTTCTGTTGTTTAAACTTCCTAGTCCACAGTATTTTGCTATGGCCACTCAAGAAGACCAAGATGCTATGTATATAAAAATCATGAGCAAATAGTGTTATTTTATATAAATGTATACATCCATATATTAAATATTATTGCTCTTTTCATTTGAAATTTACTTTTGAGATAAGTCCGTATTGATATGTAGACAATATGTACCACCTTAGATTATTCTGTATCTCATTTTATTGATAGATCTAGGCTTTTTCATTTCTCACTATTACAAACAATGATGGAATGATTCTTTAGCTGTATTCTTGCATGAGGTTTTCATGTTATGGTGAGCAGACAGCCAGGTTTGAGTGGGGGCAGTTGTGGTTTATGCCTCCTGTAGACCAGATATGATATTTAGCCTCCCCTTACATTCTATTGTGCACAATGAACTATTCGCTGAGACCATTTTGGGTATATGCCATGGGGAAGAAATCACTGGGTTTTAAGTTAAACATATGCCCCTGTTTATTAAAGAGTTGAATTTCTCTTCAAAATTGCTACATTAGTTCATGCTCCCACTAAAACTTACTATTTTTACGTTGCCTTGACAATGACTACCTTATCTAACTTTTTAAAACTTTAGCAATAGAGAGACATAAAGTGACATTTTGATTTTAAATATACTATCTTTACATTATTAATAAGCATATGAAGAGATGCTCAAATTTATTATTTATATTTTTTGACTATGAACTACCTTTTGAGAGTCACTGACAATTTATATATGGGATCATGTTTCTTTATCCATATTGATTTTAGGATTTACTAGGACATTTTAGATAACAGTCACTAGTCAAATATATAAAAACAAATATAAATTTTTGGTTGATCACTTGCCTCTTGTTCCTGGTATTTCTTCAATTATAATGTAGCTGAATCTATGAAGATTTCCATTTTGGATATTTTCCTCAATATCATTGCAAAAAAAATAATTAAGCAGCATAAAGATTATGAGAAAAAGGCAAACATTGTCTTTTTCTGTCGGGTATATTTAAATATTCATATAAAACTCAGAAGAATCAACAGAAAGACTGTTGATAAAACCTGAGTACAAAGTGGCCGTAAAGATGAAAACACAAATCTACAGCAATTCAGAAAATATAATTACAAAATGGAATAAAGATACCGTTTGCATAAACATTAGACTATCACACAGTCAGGAATTACCTTAGGTATATTAGCTCTTTAGAGAGTAAATTTTAAAAGCCAATTAAGTGAGATAAAAGAGTAAATAAATGCTGCATCAAGTAAATAGTGTTAATATGACCATCCTGCCCAAATCAAACAAAATATTTAATGTGATTCCAATAGAAAACTGAAAGATTTTGGGGGTATTGGACAACCTGCAAAATTTATAGGACAGTATAAAATTCTTTAGATTTATAAACCAATTCTGAAAAAGAATAAGAGGAGATTTATCCTACTATGTATAAGACGATATTACAAAGCCAAAGTCTGATACTCTTGAAGAGATAAATGCAACAAGATAAATGGACCAAAATGAAAGAATAGAAAGAGTCTAGATCACAATCCACAGTTGAACAGAGACTGGACACCATGAATCTAGACCACCGGGTTAAGAAAACTTGCTCACTTTGTACAGGAAATAAAATTAGATCAGTACCTTAATTTAAACTTGGTGAAAAAACTTCTAGATAGGTTATGTTGCATGAACATGAAAGGCAAAACTATGAAACACTAGTGGAATTAGGGCAGTATTTTAAAGAAATCTTCTCCATCCTAAATCCAAAATATCAAAACATAATAATTGGTTGATAATGGAAATGTTATTTAATTTGTTCCCTTCACTGAGAATACTGCTTTAGAGGAATCTCATTTCCTATCAGACAAAGTAAAAAATGTGACCCTATTTCTAGTGAATTCACTAAAGTCAAAACAAGCCATCCTGGCCTCTCTGCCTCTCTTGGTCCTGACACGGAGTTGTTCTACTCACAGCTTTCCTTAGACACCCTGATCATCCAGCACTGATTACATCTCATTGAGTTCAATAATCTTTCTATCCTAACAGGATGGGGCTTCCCAAACAAGGGGACCTTTGGCAAACTCTGAAGACATGTTTGGTTGTCTCAACAAGGAGAGGAAATTCCAGTGGGTGGAGGCCAGTGGAGGCCAGGGATGTAGGTGACCATTCCACAGTGCACAGACAACTCTCCATCATAACAAAGAATGTTCTGGCCCCAAATATCAATAGGGCTGAGATGAAGTAACTCTGCGCTGGACTAAGAGCTCTTTGTGGGCACAGATTGTGGCCTCCAAAATTTTAACCCACAGCAGTGATCACAAGAGCTAAGCCAGAGTTCAAACCCAAGGATTAATCTATTTTATTATATAAATTACTAATTTTATTTATGGAATGTAATCATTTTTCCTTGATGCCCATACTTCCTTCACAGGACCTGCCACTATAATCATTTATATAAACTTCAACTTTAGTTGGGTTGCATTGAAGTTCATTTCTACTTCTCAATTAGCAGTTTCTAAAAGATTTTCATTTTAAGACCCTATCGATGTTGCCAGTCTGATAAATGACAAGAGAACCATTCTGAAATGAAGTTAATTTAAGAACACAACTTTGAGACAATAATCTTACAATCAAATAAAAATATTAATACACTATGCAGACTCAAAAACATGCAACAAAATAGCTGAAATCAAGACAATTCCCTAAAGAAAAGCAATTTAGTTATTCTATATTCTATCAATTGATAGAATATTCTATCAATTCTATCAATTTAGTTATTCTATATATTCTATCCTAAATTGGCACACAGATGCCACAATAATTTCATCAGAATTTATTTTTCAGGATCTCACCTATATTAAACATAAGAAATACAGTAGATAGTAAAAGTTTCTTTTATACCTCAGTTAACACATAGCAAGGCAAGAATATATTTGAAACACAGAATGTGAAGAAGTTCATTTTTTACATGCAGAATTTCCAGTCATTTTTACAAACAAAATGTTTCCCTACGAGCTGTGCACTTGCTGTATTGTAAGATGTGACAGCTTTTCTAGTGGCTTAAAAGCAATCCTTGTGGCTCAATTACACATGATTGGTTTCACTGGGACTATAATAAGAGCTCCAGGGCTGCTGGTTAACCATCAACTCTTGTTATTTTCAAATGCACAGGTTCTTTGTAGCAGTAGATCATTTAGATACCAACAAGCGTTTACAGTCTCATGGTCCTCTGAGCACTTCACCACTATGGGGACCAGTCTCCTGTCCAGGAAACTAAGGTGACAGATCACAAGAGCCGGTTCTATTGGTGGGGACGGGATGAGAAACACAGCTCTGCATCTAATTCCCTTTAATTACCAATTTCTCGTAGGGATTTTCTTTCTCTCCCATTCTTCAGACAGTGCACCTTGAGAATTGTGTTAGAGTCTCCCAGGGAGCTTGTCCAGGCCTTTTAACTGGGGTGATCTGTAAAGGCCAGGTGGATTAGACTGGAAGGTCATCCTAGCGAATTTGGTTTATGAGGACTTTACATGGAAAATTGTAATAAATAATTCAGCTGTACTATGCAAAGTAGATTTATAGCAAAGGTGGGGAGGGAAGTGAAAGCAGTCTGGGCAGACAGAAGAAAAGACTTGCACACTGGAGAGGAGGGGGCTGGGGTGGGAGAGCTCCTCAAGGAGAACCTGCTTCAGTGCACAGCCTGGGGTCCGCTGCAGAGCATGGACTGCTGCAGGTCTGCTTGTGGTTGAGAGTGAGGAGAAAATAATGGTCCAAACACCAGGAGGCAGATTCTATGCTGAACTTTATGCAAGAAAATGTATTTATAGAATGCTACACAGGTAAAATTGCATATTCAATATATTTAGGAAATTTAGTCACAGTATTAGTTAAAACAATTATTGACGCATCCCACTGTGAGTTTTTAAATCAAAGGCATGAGGAGGAAGGAAGTCTTTTCCGACTACTTTGTGGGGCTGGGGGATGTGGAGAGAGAGTTAGGTAAAGCTCGAGCTTGGGGAAGTAGATGGTTTATATTGCTTTACAATGGGGTCCCCAACCTGTCCCAAGCATGGCAGGTATCCTATGTGTGCAGCACCTGAGCCGATGCGCACCCCGTCTCCCCCAGGGACAGGCACCCACACACCTGCACACTCAAACCCAAACTCCAAGACGGCAGATATCCTGTGCAGCGTCAGGAATGAACCCTGTCTGCAAAGTCTGCTAGTTGACAACTGTTCGCTTGAAGGACTGCAAACTTAATTGAATATCAAGCACCTTTTTAGGCACCAATCTCTCTATGAAGTGACCCCGTCGCTCACCCTGTTCAAATGGTTATTCAAGGAGATGTGCCATAGTGGATGATGTGAATGAAGTTTACCTCATCTGTATTATTGTCATACAGGTGTCTTCAAAGCACATGGTCCACATGTGACACACCCGGGGGGCAGATCCAGACTCAGTCCTTGGCAGAAGCCACCGCCCTTTGGCCTTGTCTTTGTCTTTCCTCCCACCTGCTACACATCCGTGACTAGGACCACTTTGAACCCCAAAATGTGCTGAACTGACTCAGCTGAGAGTCCATGCAACAGGCTGGGCAGAGTGAGCCTCGCATGTGGCAGAGCCCCAGTGTCTGCTGGTCTAGTCTGCACCAAGCTTGAGAAATTACCCACCGTGTCTGCTTCTTCTCCCTGTGAGCACCTCAGCACAGGTGCGAGTCAGGACTGCCTCCCGCCCCAGGCTTGGGTGTGCTCAGCTCCAGTTCGTGTCTATCCAGGTGGACAGCAGGCTCTGAGAGGGACCCAGGCAGACAGAAAGGGACTTCTCCTGCCAGATCAGAATTGCATGTTTAAAGAATCTGGAGAAGATACGACTTAGACCTAAGTGAGCCTGTGGGGATCTGTCTGCTGTGCTTTAGCACCCTGGAGAAGACACCATGGAAGCTCCTTCAGGATCCAGTAGAGAACCCTGGTCCACATCCCCCAAATGGTCCAGGGAGGAAGGCAAGCCTCAGACCAGGGTCTTCTTGCAGCTGCAGACGGGACATGTAACCTCCATAAAATTCCCAGGGATCTAAGAAGGGCCAGGGCGTCAGCAGAGAGAGACAGTAGAGTGTGCCTGGCCCTCACTGTGGGATGATGGGAAGCAGCCTTGGAAGGAAGCTGGTTTGAGGGGAAAAAAATTAAAAGTGGCTGCATCTTAACTAACTGAGATCCAGGGAGCCTGGCCGGTGCTGAGGCAGCACCTCAATGACCAGCCGTACCAACACGGTGGGTCACCCAGCAAGAGGCCAGCTGGGGCCAAACCAGAACATGAAGGGAGTAGACGTCCCCACGCCCTCTGAAGAGTAGCCTAGGAGGTCTCAGCTCCAGCGCTTTCCTCCCAGCTGAGCTCCCCTGCAGGAAATGATGTTGTCAGCTCCTGGGGCTGGTACTGTGAGACTCCACCCCATGCCCCGGGGGTTCTCAAACTTTAATATAGATAGGAACCACCTAAGGACATTATAAAACACAGAAACTGTCTCAGCCATTAAAGAAGCCTTTAAAAAATATTGTGACTTTAAAATTTTATCATTTATTTTATTTTTTACTTCAGTATATTATTGGGGTACAAACATTTAGGTTACATATATTGCCTTTGCCCCACCCACGTGAGAGCTATAAGCATGCCCCTCCTCCAGACAGTGCAGACTGCACTCATTAGGAATGTGTATACCCATCCCTTTTACCCCCTTCCCACCTGCCCAACACAGATGAATGTTACTACTATGTGTGCACAGAAGTGTTGATCAGTTAATACCAATTTGATGTTGAGTTGAGTATATGTTGTGCTAGTTTTTCCATTCTTGTGATGCCTCACTTAGGAGAATGGGCTCCAGCTCCATCCAGGATAATATAGGAAGTGTTAGTTCATCAATTTTGGGGGGACTGAGAAATTGCAATGCAAAGCCAAGCTTTATCCTAATGAAACAACAAGAATGTGTGCCCAGGCTAATGAATAATAATAAACAATATAACACATGTGCAAATAAATGAAATAAATGGCCCATAGCCTGATCAGAGTAGCACAATTATGGCTGTCAAAGAAGCCGAGCATCGTGGTGGCCCAACTCCTTCTCTACACTGAGCCCGCACGTCTTATCTGCACGGTTAGCGGCAGTCAACACCCTCTCCCCTCACAGCCCACATTCACTGCAGCACATCAGACCACCTGATCACAGCCAGGTGGGGGCGGCTCTGAAGAGACCTAATGCTCTCCTTGAGAGACTCACCACACAGGAAGTGAGTTGTAAAGTGATGAGGGAGCCCATTCTATCCTTGCAGCACTCCCCTCCTGGGGTAAGCAGCATACTCTGCTGATTCCTGGGAAACCCGCAGGAAAAGGTCAGGACTTGACCCTGATCACAGAAGGAGTGTGCTCAGCGAGGCCACGAAACTCTAAGCATACAGACGTCGATTACTAACCAAGTCAGGCACGTCTTAATTCTCTGAGCTGCATGCACATTTCTTCGCCGAAATACCTTGCGCATAGTTGTCAAGAACTAAGATTTGCTGAAATTGTGTATTTTTGCTTTTTTTCTTAGCTCAAAATTTGAAATGTGTGTTAGTGACCTTTGCATATGAGTGGTTCAGCATGAACTGTTTTCTTCATTTTATGCAAAGATCAGTCAAAACAATTATCATTTCAAAATTGACCTGCCCCAAAATAAGACATGTACAAGGCATACATGTTTCCTTAAAAGCTAGCAAGTGACTCAATTAACTGAAATATGGCCTGGCATCACAACGCTGTCACGAGTGATACCTGAGCTCATGGCGTCAGAGAGCTGTGGAAACAGTGTGCGGCATCTTACCAGGGACCAGAGTTCACGTCTGAAGGAGAAACTGCTAAGGGGATCTGGGGCTTCTCATCTCTGGGTTCTGTCTTTAACGTGGCCCCGGCTGTAAAATCACTGCCCAGGCAGTGGGTCTTGAGTGTGGTACCAGGTACTTTCCTGCGGGGAAAGGAGGAGATTATGAGTGACAAAGATTATCCAGAAGCTTAGCTGTCATTTAGAGGCATTTAGGAATGCAGGTGGCCACATCCTGGTCCAGAATTGCCACTGTAGGTCGGCAGTGGTCTTTAAAGGAAACTGGCGCTCGGATGGCAAAAGAAATAATCATGTCCATGAGCTGGGAAGAAAAGGAAGAAGAGAATCAAATATAAGTATCATAAATGAAGTGCTTTCTCTCTCTCTCTCTCTCTCTCTCTCTCCCTCTCTCTCTCTCCCCTGCATTGCTCACAAACTCCCTTTGATTTTATATCTTATTTTATACACAAATTGAGGCCAATATCATTAGAATGATAGTATTATTTCCACAGGAGCACACAATTGTCAACAGAGCCAGAATTTGTAAACCAGCAGCAAGCAGACATCAGAGAGCTAGGAAAAGCAAGGCCGAGCTTTGCGCAGTGGCAGTGTCTTAGCCAATGGGGTGTATCTGAGGCGCGATTACCGCTCGTTGAAAACTTTTCCCAATCCTGTGCCTTGATGACTTGCAATACAGTCGGCAGTGGCATTTCTTGATGGTCTCTATGGGGACGGAATAAATAAAAATAAATAAGCAAATCAGGCAAGGCTGAATGTGTCTTTCTCACTATTATCTATCTTGTTTTTAGAATCTAAAGCAAAGTCTGGCACATACTAGGCACTCAACGCACTGAGCCACTCTTAGACAACAAGGTCCTTATTCTTTCCACTGCACCGTGTGCCTCACCAGGGATGTTCATTTTCACTGTTTCAGCCTCAGGTTATGTATTGTGACAAAGGAACTTTCTTCTACTGTTAGGGTGCCATTTGTATGCCACAAAGATCAACTATCTGCTTACACAGATCCTACTACAGGCCTAATCCTGTTCTTAGAGGAGCAGAGGAGAGCAGGGGAGGTGCACTGCAGGCTTGCATGGCATAGACCCCTGTTGATTCGCTCCTCCAACTGATGCACACTGAGCTCCCACCGTGTGCAGAGGTTCATGCACGGTGCTGGAGACAGAAGCAGGAAAAGCACCCTCCTTGCCTTCCCTCAGGAAGCTCCCATTCCCTGTGCCTGTGCCTGTGTCAGACCAGCTCTCTTGGGGCCCACATTTGGTTGATACGTACATTTCAGTGTTTTCTGGTATGTTCAGGATCTGCTGCTCCCTGCCGACTCCCTGTCTGTGGTTTTTCACCCCAATAATACTAATATCAATGATTGCAATCATTGCAGCTTTCTGTGAATGAAATGAGGTTCAAAACTATAATTGCTACAATACAGTCAGTAAAAGAGTGATATTTGGAGTTAAACTCATTCAAATGCAGCTCTAATATGAAATAGTGATGGGAGCCGGGCAAATTACTTACACTTCAGCTCCTGAGACCCCTTGTTTGTAAGACAGTGATGATAACAGTGCGTTCTGCTGATTGGCTCCACAGTTTGAATTAGCTCATCTTCACAGATGCAAGGGGCATTGTCTTCAACGTCGCATGCCAGAGCCAGTGATTTCTAGTCCTGGGGTCTGAATATCGGTCTTCTGACTTAAAATACTTAAAAATAATATGCTGTTTTGCTTCTCTGGTGGAAGAATACAAGAATCTAGAAGCCCAATAGTGAGTTCAAAAAGTAAATCTCCATGGGAAAAATGGAATGGAATCCATGCTCCTGATAAATTTCAGAGATGGATATTTACATGCAAAATAAAAGAAAAAGAAAGTAGAAAAAAAAATGAGCAGAATAGACTGGATGATATTAGTGATATAGTAAATAAGACAAATACTACTACTTTTTCATAAGAATAAAATGCATATAGAAGTGCAAGGGAAGACTTCCCCCTCCACACACACACAGAGTACGAGAGAGCCATAATCCAGACATTTTACAAAGCAAAACCAAATATTGTTAATTCCTTCTAAATATTATAACATTCATTATATTAGAACTAAAAAGAAGGCTAGTCAGTAAAGACTACTTATTTCATCATGATAATAGGTATGAGGTAGCTTTCTTTTTAATTTTAGGGCTAACCTATAAAAAAAGTTGAGCACTAATTACGGTTGCAAACCACATTTCAGTCTTAGCAATCTTGAGCAAGGCACGCGTGAACAAATTTGGATGTGGCTTGAGTGGAAAGGCGGTGGGAAAGGTAAGGGTGTTGATATTCTCATCCAAAATCCTGGTGCACTTAAAACTCAAACTGCACAAAAGCAAATCATGTAACCAAAACACTTGTACCACCAAAATATTCTGTAATTAAAAAAAAAATAGAGTTATTGTATATGATGAATAAAGCAAGTAACAGAGTTAATTAGATAAATTATTAAATATTGTTACTAGGAAATAAAAAAGCCAAAATTTAAGTTTCAAAGATGGATAGGAAGAGTACAGGGCAGAAATGGCTAGGGTAGACTATTGTCCCGCTGTCCTTCCATGCGTGAATGTTAAACAATACGTGTAGTACAACTGCACCACGGGACACTATTCAGCAATAAAGAATAATGTGCTATTGATACTTGCATGAGTCTTTAAAGAATTATGCTGAGGTTAGAAAAACAGCTAATCTCCTAACATTGCCTAGTGTATGATTCCACTTCTATAATATTCTTAAAAAGATAAAGTTATATTATAGAAAGTTAAATTATAGAAATGAAGGAAGGTTAACCGTGTCCCAGGATTGAAGAGGGGGTGGATGAGGGCGTGAAAGGGCAACATGGAAGATCCCTGTGATGATGAAAATGTTCTGGCTCTTTTCTGTGTAGATGTCAATCTCCTGGTTAGGACATATTGCACTATGATATGAAAATCTTATTAAAGAGTCACAAAAATACTAATTAAAAAATAAGCTTAACTGAAAATCACATGAGGCATCTTGGCAAAGCATGGAGGAGAAAGCAACATTATTACTGCTGGAACAATATTCTGTTTACAAGTCTTACTTGCCTATTTTATGTCATATTTTAGGTACTTATTGTCAATGTTTATCTTTTAGTTAAATTAATAAATGAATGGATTAAATTGAGTATATAATTGTGGTTTTTTTTCAGTTTAGGTTTATACCTTATCTTTACTAGAATAACAACGTTAGTTCTTTGCAAGGAGAAAACAAAATCTCCAATAAAATACTTAGCATTTTAAAATCTATGCATATGAATATAAGTATCTTGAGTCCATTTTCCACTCTTCATATTAGCTTGGGTAAATTAATTAAGCCAGCAACCCTCATGGGCAAAGTCTTCTCCTCATTACTCTGCTTATGCTTCCTCTGTTCCTATTGTCACTGAAAGACCTTGAGACCCAAAATAGATACTCATTATTTTTCACCTTTACCCCTCACTGTTCAAAGCAGTGCATTATGTTTTAACTGCAAGACCCTATTAACACACAGCTTATTAAAGCCACACAGAATGAATGAATTCACAAGGACAAAGAATTTGTGCTCAGTGTTAAAGATGAATAAAAAACAATATAACCACAAAATAAGGGTTCCAAGGCCAATATCACTATTATTATTAATGGTGCGGGGAGACCCACATCTTAAGGACGTGGTGAGCATTGTAGGTGGGAAGGGATTACCTCTATCCCTTTTTAGGGAGAGGCAAAGATACACACTGTAACCAAAATGTCTAAAAAAAAAAAAAATCTGTTATTGGGAGGTGGACAGGTGGAAGGGGGGAGGAGGGGAAGGGTAGGCACTTACATGGTGGGTGCAGTGCACACCACTTGGAGGCTGGGCATGCTTGAAGCTCTGGCATAGTGGGGTAGGGAGGGGGTGCATGGGCAAGATATGTAACCCTAACAATATTTGTACCCACAGAATATGAGATAATAAAAAAAATTTTTAAATAATAAAATACGATAAAAAGTGTATCAATATTATTTTGCAAATAAGCAACATGATCAACTAAGCATATCAATTGTTCAGAAAATATAAGACTATTATATTTTATTTATAATATTTTAAAGACTGACTTTAAAATATTGCTGCTGCTGCCATAAAAATTTGCCAATTTTATATTATAATTATGGCAAGGATTTTTGCTCTCTTGCGTCTGCCCAAATGGGAAGACAACATATCTCCCCATGTACTCAGGGTGCAGATGGTTTTTTTTACAGAGTTTAATACTTTTTTGATGAAATTTTTTCAAAATACACTTATAGGATTTCTTGTACATATTTATAGTCTTTTTTTGG
This sequence comes from Microcebus murinus, assembly GCF_040939455.1. Taxonomy (NCBI): domain Eukaryota; kingdom Metazoa; phylum Chordata; class Mammalia; order Primates; family Cheirogaleidae; genus Microcebus; species Microcebus murinus. Next base: position 6,250,351 of record NC_134114.1, on the reverse strand, counting down.
TCGCTATTATTTGCAGGGCTCTTTTCTTCTTTTTACAAGGCTGTGTGGCCATGCTTCCTCTTCCACTCTCAACCCTGCTGACTACCATCTTTGGAAGTCTAGTGGGTGGATTGCCAAAGTCACTGCTGTGGGTCACGGGAACTTGGTGTCACAAGGACCTACTCAGAAGCATGCGGAAAGTCCACTGTCATTGCTCCTATTGCGGGAATCTGAGTTCACGTGGAAGTAGCTTAAGCCAAACTGGACTGAGGAATAAGGGCATCTTATTTGGACACCAAAGGCATTTCACTTCCTGCAGCAGAAAACTGCAAACCCTCTGTGTACTTTTTGGCCACCTATATGTGTATGCCTCCAAGAATATAACTTAGTTTTATTATCATTTAATTTAATCTATTTATAAAACTAATGTATGTAATCTTCAATGCTTTCTTTTTTTTCTTTTTTTCCTCCACATTGGTACAACATTTGATCTACACTATTGCTTGTAGCTTTAGAAAATTTCTTTTCAGGATTTTTTAATATGCTACAGTATGAATGTTATTTTTCTACAAAATGAATTGATATCTGGATTGTTCCAAGTATTATAAATAGCCACTTGAATATTCTTACCTCCCAGCGAGATGAGTTAAAGTTTATCTCAGAATATATATAATGGCTGGGTTATAAAGTGTATGAATTTTTAACTTTATAAAAAATTGTCAAAGTAAATTTAAAACACATTTTAAACATATTTGTGACAAATTATATTCATATCAGCTATCCATAACAGATCACATTAATGAAAATTATCCCCAGCATTAGAGATTTTTACACTTCATAATTTAATATAATATTTAATAGAATCCGTTTAAAAATATTAGATACTGAATATGTTCAATATTTTATATAGGCAGTCTAAGTTTCAAAATATTTTATTCTCTACTGTTTTATTACTTCCATAGAAACTTCATGTTTCAATTTTATCACTATTTAATATCAAATTTTAGACATGATATAGAGATTTTGAATTTGTCCCACTGATTACAGTTACCCTTTGAAAGTATCAACAAGAATTCCACAAACTATTATATTTGATTAAAAAATTATGTGATGGGATTTTTTAAAAGTTATAATATTTGTGCTCACAGTCCCAATAGATCCAATAGAATTTAATATAAAACACTTGTAACATGCTGCCATGTTATTACTTATATATTTAAAGACTACAAAAAAGTCAAGCTCTTATAAAGTTATTGGCTTATATGGTATTGTCCACCACTCTTTGAAAGATACCATTTGAACACACTTTAATTTTCAAAACTTTAATATGAAATACCATTCCTGAATTAATCACTGCTATTATTTTCACAGCTACATAAAATATTCTTTATTTTTGCCAAAATATTATATTCAATGATGTATTAAAATAAGGAAACACTTAAGCATCTGTCCTGCTATTGTATTTGTGTCAAATGTTTTTATAAAAGTAATTAATGCTGCTTAAATTTAACGTCACGAGACTATTGTACCAAAACAAGCAAGAGAGGGACAATTGAGTTGTGACATTTCTATATAATCTCAGCTTTCATCTGACTCATAATTTTTTTGCATGAACAGTCTCAGATTCTTTTCTAAAGGGTCACAGCAATGACATCAGCCCATTTACCTAGTACCTTTGTTATGAAAGCAACAGCAAAACATTTAATAGGATTTATTTTTGAGTTGATAATATTTTCCCTCATTTGTGTTGTGTAAGCTTACCGTGAGGAGAACTAAAGGCATGTTTTAATTTTTAAATTTTGGACAATGCTTTCCTTGATTTTATCAAGTGTCTTAGCCATTTCTCCTCCTGCTGCTTCCTGACATTCAGTGGCCCTTCAATTTTCAAATTTATTGCTCAGCTATTCTCACTCTATGTCTTCTGCTCTTACCAACTTGCCAAATCCTCTGTGTTTATATTTTGGCTCAATCTCTCTACTGATGTTCAGATCCTAGGTCAAAATTTCTGAAGTCCATCGACCATGCGGGTCATTTCTGCTCCCCCACAAATATGCTGACTTTCCATCTGCACTCAGATGTTCGGAGCCACTGTCTGGAGAAATTGCAAAAGTGGAACCCCTGCTGCCACTATGAAGCCACTGAGGACTGAGTGTACAAACAAGGAAGGCCACCTGAGAAAGGTGTGCTGATTCACTAAAACTGAATTCTACTGGACCCAATTCTGCTGCTGTTTTCAGCATTTAGCCCAGGGCTTGGCAAGGGGGTGGGAGGGTCAGTAACGTCTTATGGATGGTTTAATGGAATAATTAGATGAAGCAGAAATTGTAATGAATCCAAAGACAAACAAATTGGTAGTTACCCATATGGTCCTAACATTCACCAAGGACAGAAGCTAATCACAAAATTCCTATTTTTTCTGTTGCTATATAAATTTCAGTTGATAAACTCAGGCTGAATTAATTCCAGACTTTGTGCTTTGGGGGCTAAACATGTAAAGTTGTCTCATCTTGATCAGAAGTATCAACATTCCTATGGAATGTTGTGTTCCCCACCGTCTGTCCATCACTGGTGCCTGTCCCTTTCAGAGGTCTTTCTGTGCCATCCTCTGCTCAAGTAACCCCCCCTGTGTGGTCCCTTGTACCTCTTATTTCAAAGACACTTGCGCCTTTCCTTTCCACATGCATCAGCTTAATTACCAGGGAAGCTCAACTTAACCTGTAGAAGGTGGGAGAGGAATGGGAAGTGACATTCCTTCTCCCACAGAGCCTGAATTATAATCCATAATCCATGACCATTTTATGGTCCCACATATAGAAATTATGGTCATCCTCTTTTCATTGGATTCTGAATTTCTGCATCCTTAGGTCTCATGAATGTTTGTGTTTATGCGTAAGCAAAGAAAATTGAGAAAAATTAAGGATCGCATGTTATGATGTTTCTTCTATGGGGTAAAGACAGGGTTTAGGATCAGGAGGTCTGAGGACATCTGAGAAGCTCCAGCCTCACTGAAGCACAAGTGCTTTGTACTCAGGGCCTCCCTCTCCACTGAAGAAGAGCTTGCACAAGCCACCCATGCACTTCAGGTGTGCAAACACTGGGACCTCCTGGGGTCACAAAAGCATATGCTCATTAAGAGGAGCAAACAGACTCCCCATGTAGATGTGCTTGAACACAACACTATTGCCTTCCAGCTTATTCTTTAATTTATAATATGAACAAATTATTTTTACCCTTTTGTATGCCCTTGTCAGTCAAAAATTTAAATAGCTTTGGAAGAAAATGGAAGAATTATTATCAGTCTCCAAAACTGATATTTATTGTAAGGGCATAATAGGAGTCAAGGGGATGGACTTCTAAATGAGAAAAGTCGTCCTTGTGGTAATAAACAAACCGGTGTCAAATCTGCATATATGGATGTCTTCTCACTCTACCTGAGAAGACATGTGCTTTTTAAATCTGAGAAATTAAGAAAATATGAGCAACAACAAGAAAAACACATGTAGATAAGAAAAAAAAACCTAAAGTTAGAACCATGTTCTTCGAATGAGAAAAATCAGAATGGATTTCTGAGGATTCTGAGAATTCTCAGGATTACTGAGAATCCAACTCATTCACTAAAAACACAAAGACAAAAAAAAAAAAGCAGAACAATTAACTGAGTTACAAGGTGTGGTAGGTTGAATAATGGTCTCCCAAAACGATATATACACTAAATTTTTTTAGCATTAACCATATCTTAAGCATTATTCCAAGATATTTTATATATATGTGCGTGTATATGCATATATGTTAATATATGTTTATATATGTATACGTGTGTGCATATGTATATATGTAAATATATATGTGTGTGTGTGTGTTTATATGTATATATGTAATGAGAGAGAGATCGATTTAAAGGAATTGGCTCATACAACTGTGGGGGCTGGCAAGTCTGAAATTTGTAGGCAGGTAGGCAGCCTGAAAATTCAGGGAAGAACTGATGTCATAGTCTTGAGTGAAATCTTCAGACTGGAGGATCAGGCAGAGTGTCTACATTGCAGTCTTGAGGCAGAATTTCTTTTTTCGGTAACCTGTCTTTGTTCCCAAGGCCTTCAACTGTTTGGATGAGGCCCACCCCCATTGCAAAGGTTAATCTGCTTTCTCAGAGTCTTGCAATCACATCTGAAAAATACCTTCATAGCAATATCTAGATTGGTGTTTGACCAAACAACAGTGCACCACAGCCTAGCCAAGTTGACACATACAATTAACCATCCCAGAGAGGTTAAGGATTTTTCCAAGGTTGTACCGGTAAGAAGTATCTGAGTCAGACCCAGACTTTGCAGCCAGACAATCCTCCAAGGATCCCACCCATTCAGCCACTGCACTAAACTAATCTGTGGCTGCAAGTCTCTTACTGGCGGATTTTCTTATTTTCTGCCTGTGGAAATCAAATTTAAAATACCAAAGAAAAAAAATTTAAAAAGCAACACAATGATAATTCCAAACATAACAAGTGAGCTACTCATGAACAGCCACAAGGTTAGAAGAACTCTTCTCACTCAAATAACCTCAAACTGGCAACTGACATCTCACATGCTGCTGTGAGCCTGAGCTGCACAAAGTACAGGTTTCCTTCAGTTGCAGCTACAGTGATGAAGAGCTGTGTTGCACAGGAGTGTCATATGAAGGTAGTTGCAGACACCTGGGACACTGATCAGGCTGTAGGTGAGCAGTTGCTACCTCCATTCATAGAAGTCACAGGAGATTTAATTACTGGGGCCCTTTTCTCCTTTACACATTCATGAAATAGACATTGAGTTTCAACAATCAATTTTATCCCTTGCACAATTCTCTGGAAGAAAAACCAGCTAAGAAAATAGCTGTCTACCACAAAAATAAATCTAGAAAACACCTGATTCACCTAATGGCTTATTTATGGTAAACATTTAGGTATTGATTAACAGGATCATATATTTTAAATAAAGATGGTCTATTTCTGTTCTAAATCTTCCTGGAGAACTATGCATTCATGTAATGAGGACAGAGGAAAAACTTAGGTATCAGATATCTTGGTAAGTAAACCTCTGTATTATCTCCATCTAATAACTGAAGATATTAAAATGTCAGGGAGTTCTGTGGCTTAATAAATGCTCTAGAGATGGAATTGTATTATTCAGAAGATGCATAAAGAAATTTTCTTAGCTTCAGTAGGCAACTGGCACAAAAGGGCAGATCCTGTGGTAGTCATCTAGGATCTAATAGTACCTCCCTCTAAAGAATAGGACTTTGTCTTTTTGTAGTGGACATCATTTCCCAGGAACCCCTGGACTATAGAAAAAGGGAGCCGCGTAGCTGTGCAGGAGGCCAGAAGCAGGGGAGGGAGGGGGGCAGGGCCCAGTGTGGGCGGTCAGTGTGGGGCCCCAGCAGGGAAAATGAAACAATGAATAAACGGTCTGGGTTGAAATCCCTGCGCTGCTGTGCCCTGGCTCTCAGAGTTCCTTGGGGACAGGTCACAGGCATCCTAGGACTCTTACCCATGGCCCTCCTGCTTCAGCAGAGAGCAGGGCTGGCAGGGGCTGTCCCTAGACGCAGCTCCAAACCTGCCCCAGGGACCGGGTCCAGGGTCCAGCATGCAGCGGGACCTAATTTCACCTTTTGATCTAACGTTAAAACCTGTTTTTTTCTTCAATCTGTTTGCTCACTCTACTTTTCCAGAGAATGTGTGTGTGTTTTGGGTATGTAGGTAGTATGTGTGTGGAGTGTGTGTGTATGTTGTGTGTGTGGTGTGACTGTATGATGTGTGTGCATGTATGGTGTGTATGTGTCTCTGTGTGTATATGTGTCTGTGTGCATGGAGTGTGTATGTATATGTGTAGTGTGTAGATGTGTATGCTGTGTATGTGTACATGTATGTGATGTGTGTGTGCAGTACTCAGGTAGGTATGTGTGGTGTGTACACACTTAGCATCTAGTCTACGTGAGTGTGCATTAGCAGAGTTTTCCACTTGAATTTAAAAGAGAGGCTGCAACATCTTCCAGGCCAAACTGTGGCTCGTGCACCTTCCTGGGAACTTAACAGCATTGTATCTTCCCCAGGGAAGTTCAGAAGACCAGCCTCCCAGGCACTGAAATACATGAAAGTGTGGAATGTGTTGGTGTTTGCTAGTCTCACCGCACTTCCTCATTGATGTAAGTTTGCTGAAGGAGCCGCCCGAGAAGTCCTGGTCTAGGCGGGGCAGCCTCTCCTCCCCAGAGAAGGTGGCAAATTTTGCAGTCACTTACAGTGGGCGTTTTGTTGTTGCATTTGTTTGCATGTCTTTTTGAACATTCTTTGAAAGAGAAGACGAACTGATGAGGAGAGGCCTGTAGGAGAGTGCACACCGGGGCGAGGAGAGGTGGTGCTTTGGCCACTGGAAGAACATTTCTGAAAGTGGATCTGATTCCACATGGACCAACTTTTACAAGCTGTCTAGATGCACAGGCATGACTCATTCTCGTTCTTAAAATCGAACTTTTACCAATTCTTTCTTATAAATTTGGCTAAGAGGTTGGATGTGCCATTTTCTACCTAACACAGGCCGTCCTAGCAGCAGCAGTGTGTGGGACAGGAGAGCTTTGATGGTAAGAGAAGGTCGCCTTTTCCAATGAGATACATTTTGTTGCTGGCATAGGGTGGGACTGGCATGTTTTCCAGCAAAGAAACAGTGCTGATGTCATCTTTCATGGTGAAAACTTATCAAGTCACATCACGTCAATTGTTGTTTGCCACAATTATTGCCAATATGATGACAACTGCGTGTCGCATAAGATGCCCCATACCCTGCTACATTGTGGCACTTGACGTGTGTCTAAATGCCTGTGCGTGTCTTTGTTAGTCAGACTGAAAGAAACAGATTCTAATTCACACAGAACTTCGTGTTTCTTTTGCCATCGTCTCCTTAAGTCAGAGCTGCTCTCTTCTCTGAGTGATTTATGAGAGATGATCACTCAGCTCTGAATATGAAAATGATAGTGGACTCAATTGCACCTATAGATCTCAGAGAAGTTAGTAGTTGGAAAAATAGGAGAAAATATTCCAGAATGACAAAGGATAGGAATGGGGCAGATCTGATAAGACTTCCCAATCGACAGTCCGATGAAAAGAAAGAAAATTATGTTTAATATCATTACGCAAGCCTCTGTTCAATTAAGGCATCTCCCGCTCTCTTCCTGGGCCATGATGTCATTATGTCATTCTTCCCTACCTGTGAAATGAAAGTGCATGCTGAGACACATTCTCACCTTTGCCTCCAGCACCCCCTGCTGCCCCTCAGTGGCTTCCCACTGCCTGCCCCTGGACACTCCCTGGCGGCCAGATTTTCCTTGACCAGCCCAGGTCTTAGAGCTAAGTCATGTTCATCTCTGATCTGGCCTTCCCCACCCATGACCAGCTCCCCACTGGGGTGACAAACCTACATTTCAGTAAGAATAAACTTTGCCAAAACCAAGGGGCAGCTCTGTGCACAGGTCCTGAAGGGGAAAAGGGTAGCTAAGAAAGAAATGGGCAATAGTGGTACTAAAGTTTGAAAATGCTCAGGTACTCATGTTACTTTCCATTCTTTGGAAAAAACAGTAATTCACTTCTCTAAAAGAAACCTTCAGAAAGGTTGATTTAAACATAGATAACATCACTGGTATTTATTCCAGATGATTTTTAAGCTTGAAATGAAATAAAAGAAAGAACTTTCTAGAAGGACAGAAGACTCAGTGATAAGTATGGTCCCCCAGAGATGACTGTGTGAATCCTGTGATCCCTGATCACCCGACAGATGCAAATCTGGAACTTCTCCAACTTTCGGAAAATATCACATTGCTTTTGTATCACCCAGCCTGGTGCAATCTAATCCAAGCATAATTTGTACTAAGTGTCTTAAAACATACCAGAGTCCCTTAGCAGGCTTGTGTGTGCAGTGTGCCACGTTTGGGGGATGGTCACGCTTGAAGCTTTGACTCGAGGGGGCAGGAGGAGCATGGGCAATATACATAACCTTAACATTTGTACCCTCATAAGATGCTGAAATAAAAAATAAAATAAAATAAATTGCAAAAAAAACAAAACCAACAAATAAAAAAACCCACAATGAGATATCACTTATCTCCAGTAAGAATGGCCTTTATCAAAAAGTTCCAAAACAACAAATGCTGGCGTGGATGCAGAGAGAGAGAGGAACACTCCTACACTGCTGGTGGGACTGCAAACTAGTTCAACCTCTGTGGAAAGCCATATGGAGATACCTTAAAGCAATACAAGTAGATCTACCATTTGATCCAGCAATCCCACTACTGGGCATCTACCCAAAAGAACAAAGGACAATCTACAATAAAGACACCTGCACGGGAATGTTTATAGCAGCACAATTTAAAATTGCAAAGCTGTGGAAACAACCCAAGTGCCAATCAATTCATGAGTGGATTAATAAGATGTGGTTTCTGTATACCATGGAGTACTATTCAGCTCTAAGAAACAATGGTGATATAGCACCTCTTGTATTTTCCTGGATAGAGCTGGAACCCATACTACTAAGTGAAGTACCCCAAGAATGGAAAAACAAGCACATATACTCATATATACACATACATATACACATATACTCACCAGCAAATTGGTATTAACTGATTAGCACCTAAGTGGACACGTAAGAATTACATTTATTGGATATTGGGCAGACGGGAGGGAGAAGGAGGGGACGGGCATATGCATACATAATGATTAAGATGTGCACCGTCTGGGGGATGGTCATGCTTGAAGCTCAGACTTGAGGGGGCATGGGGCAAGGGCATTATACATAACCTTAAAATTTGTACCCCCATAATATGCTGAAATAAAAAAAAAGAATCCATAAATCAATAAATTACTTGGACCTCACATAGAAAAAAAAAAAAAAGAGTTCCCTGTGAAGGTAAAAATATTACAGGAAATCCTCTGTAAAATCCTCTGTAAATCCTCTGTAAAATATTACAGAGACACACCAGCCTGCTCCTGTCCCCTCCTAGTGACCAGATGCCCTCAGTGGTGATTATACACCTCAGGATGTTCCCGTGTCTCTGTGGCAGACATTTCTAAAGTATAGAGAGCTAGGAGTGAGCTTCACATCTCCCAGGTTTCAAGCAGGAATTCACTGCTTTAGTGAATATTTCATGTTAAACAAAAACGTATATGGTTCTTTACCTTAATACAAAAAACTCCACTTTCAAAGTATTTTTAATATTCAGACACAATGAATTTTCAAATATCTCCTCAACTCAGACTACAGTAATATGAAAAGACACCTTGAAATCTAGCCAAAGTGATGTTTACCAGTGTGGCTTCCTGTGACAGTGTAAGTTAGTCCCAGCCAAGAGCTACAGAGCAGATGCTCGGCTGCAGGACTCTCACTTTTACTGCTACCACCCACATCGGACGTGACCAAAGTCTGGGCAACTACGTACAGAAACACCTCCTGTGGCAACGATGCCTGCATCATTGTTTAGCCTGTTTTGGTTCTGCATATGCCTAACAAAGAATCATGCAGGTTGCCAGTTCCTGAGGAAAATATCCTGGATGGAATGAAAATTTGGTCAAGCTAACAGAAGTATTCACAATAGACAGCAGGTTTTATGAAGAGCATATCCCCACATCATTGAATGCTAACTGATTCCCCTTGAAGTCAATATGACGCGTTGTTTTGCAGAGTTCATATTTATGGGGTTGTTAAAACATGCATTGATCTTTGTCAATAATGTCTATTTTTTTGATTTATCTTTTCAGATTGCTATTTTCTGGTCTGGAAGAATTTTGCATAATTTAGAACTAAAATGCCTCTTTCATTTCCTAAATATTGAGATTTTTTGGGAGGGTAGGGAGATACATAGCCCCACGTGCCTGCACAGATCTAGGCACTTTGCCATATCCTCCCTTCAGCAGGATTTTTCCTGTAGCCTGCCTAACTAATCTATAATCGATATCTGAGCTATTGCCAGCCTGTGGCAGAAATAAAAATGAGCACATTAACTAAGCCATCAGGGACCCTTTGGGGCAATCTAGGAAGTCTAACGTTTAGACAGATGATCAAAAAATATTCCTTTCAGTTCAATTTAAATTGTTTTCAATGGATTTGAAACATTCAGCAAAATGTTAGAAGCTAGAAGACAGCCTGCTATAAAGTAGGTGTTAAAAACAAATTATTGAATGAATAAATATAAGTAAAGATGATAAAATTACCACTGAAATTCAAGAAAAAATTTTTTAAGATAAATTCAGAATTAAAAAAAAATGCCCTAAGTCACATTTCAGAATTATATATACGTAGATATTTCTTTTATTCATTGGAAATCTAGAAAAACTATAAATATGACCTATTTCATTTCAGAAATCACCCATAAATTTATAATCCTTGTCTGTATTAATCAAGTTTTCCAATATAACTTGTTTATTATAAAAGTAACCCTTTATAATACCAAGAGTAACTATGGGACTAATTATTATTTGACAAAAAAGAGAGATGTTGGAGAAAGATACACGGTAGCCTTCGTATATTAGAAGCTCACAGAACCACTTTAAAGAGATTACAACTCACTCTAACAGTCCCTCCTAACAAAGTGGAGGAGCATTCCTTTTCCTGGCAATTCATTTATCCCTGAGTCATGTTAAAATGGTTAATTGACTTTGAACACTGAAGTTATTATACACTAAATATCCAGGTGATTTTTTTTTTTTTAATTCTAAGTGGGCATTGATTATATTACTCTGAAGGTCAGAAAAAAGAGTACAACTCAGAACTCAGAAGTAATTGAATTAGAAAGAAAAACTACTTGAAAGTAATCAATAGTACATGTGCTACTTACTACTTTTCTAATCCCATAGGCAAAACCAAACATATGATCAACAAATTACAAGTCAACAAATTGCTTAGCCGTATTTTTTATGTTTGTAGCATATGTTGTTTAAAAATCAATCTTGCCTCCATTGTTGTTGTTTATTTTGCCTAAAAGCTTCTGCATGATTAAAAACGGGTGTTACAGAGACAATAAACAAGTGTTTAAAAAAATCTTTCCAAATATATAAAAATATCTAGATAACAAAAATGTTATAGGAATTTTTAAGAGAATAAAGGAGCAAGATATCCTGGGATGCTACCCCTCCCATCTTCAATAAGCAAGTAACTTTGAAAATTATTGTTCAAAATTGCCTTCGTTTTGAATCACACCTGCCAACGTATATTTTTATTATTCTACTTTTGCCATTTTCCAGCTTATTGTTTTCCCTTATTCAATTTTCAGTGATTTTTTTTGTTTCCTATGTCTAATTTTAATGTTTGATATTAGAAGACAGTTGAAGAAAAAATAAATGTCGTAACCCTCACGTTACCCTGAATGCGAACTTACTTTATAAATAAGTACATAATGACTGGCAATGTAGAGCTAGTTCAGACTCTGGTTTCAGTAAATTACTTATAAAAACAATCCTCCCAGAACTATAATCTGCTCTGATGTGGTAATGCATGATTCTTATTATTTTTCACAAGGCTAATATTAATAGCAACTACTTAAGGATGGACTTGTTTCTTAAGTTTTCATAGAATTGGTGATACCAAATGTGCTGTCTTTTCATAAGTACAGTATCATATAACTTATTTGCACCTTCTTAGTTCAATAAAGGATACAGGGTAGGTAATAATAGCATGAAGTTGTAATCACATTCACAAAAATAAATACCAGAAATACAAGATAGTGTTTCCAGAACATGGTATGCACATGGAGGAATTAAGAATAATGACTTTAAAGCAACATGAAAAATGCTAAATTTCTGTGAAAATAGACTGTACTATGACAGGAAAATACTTCCCACTGGTTTCATTTTATGTAACAATTTAAAATATCAGGGAAGTACTCATTTAATAATATACATTTATTTCTTGCAAAGCAGTTGATTTATCATTTATATTTTATATTATAGCCAGGTTTACATTTATTTTGTTCCTTTTTAAGGCTTAATAATCTAAGAAAAAGAAGCATTGAAGATGTGTATGTGTGTGTATCTTATTTCTGTGTATAGTTAAAAAGAGGGAAAAAAATCTTCAAAGACAAGAATAAAATGCACTAAATTGTCAGTCTTAATTTTTTGAGCTGTCAACTGCAAAGACAATGCAATGAAATTCACAAGGATTGAAGATGGAGATTTCCAGGGATGCAGAGTTGGCACCTCACAGAGGCTCCCTTGTGGCCAGTTTCCAGGTTCCATTATATTTTTTAAATGCATAAATGCCAAAACAGAGTTTCAGAACACACACACACACACACACACACACACACACACACACACACACACAGATAGAATCGCTATACATCACTTAGAGGAAAGCTCAGAGGTTTCACTGGACGGCTTTTGCACAGGTCCCCATGGCCGTCTGCCTATCCCCAGCTCCGCATCTCACAGGCTGCATGCCCTCCTCA